>NW_027437179.1:3683799-4283799 GCF_033239565.1 Halichoeres trimaculatus | reverse complement strand
GATCAAAAGGCCCACTTACGCACAACATTCAATACGGATGTGGATACGGATGGGGCCTTCTGCCTGTGCTTTGGTTTATTTCGTTTTTCTTTCATTCGTATTTCTGCATGTTTCCATGAAGCTTGCAGATATAGACCAAATGAAGCTATACCAACGTAAACTGTGGGGGCAGTGTTGCTGTTTCTACCTCATGCGTAGCTTTACTGAGACACAAAGAAGAAATAACAATGTCTGAGCTTTCGTGATGTATTTGATGGCCTCACCAACCACCGCCTACTGCAATGCTACCTCCTTTTTTGTCTTTTATGCAAGCTGTGCCTGAGCAACACCTTCTCCACAGTCGCCATGTTTGTTTATGAGTTTGTTGTTATCTTAAACTTTGACTCTGGGCTGCCCCCCGGTGGATGTCACCTTAACAGCAATGGCAACATAAAGGACGTATGGAAGTATGAAAGCACTGACAGTAACATCATTTGAAAAGGCACAGGAGAAAAAAAGCCATGGTCCAATCATTTCTTTGTCTTCAGTTTTGAACAAGAACTGCTTGGTTTGTTGTTGGCTTGCAGTTCAAAGGCCAACGTCTGGGGTGGTTTGAGGTCGCACAAACGCTCAGGACGTGGGTTGCTCATTGATCTGAGAAGGCACCAGTAATACTGAAGCTTAATTGTTCCTCTCTACAACTATTTTCTACATTTCAGCTGGCGCCCTCAGGGAAATAATTTGTTTAAAAACATTGAAAGTCTCCATCATTGTTCTCAGGGCGGTTTCTATCCTTTTTAAACAACCTGTGTTTTGACAGTCGGCTCACAGTACACACCTCAGTAAACTGATATAACTCACTGCACTCCACTTTCAGTTCAGCTGTTGTTATTTTTCAGTCCGCCCACACAAAAACCTGCAACTGAAGGCAACAAGTTCCAGAAAAATGTTAACAAAGCAACAGAGCGATGCAGAGGTTCATGTGAAGAAACGCTCCAAGAATGATGATGCATGACAAAAATAGACGGTGAAGAAGCAGCTCTCAGATGTGAAGGGTGAATCTGTGTGTCACATCTTTTTAATAACTCTATGTTTGTTTTTCTTTCTCTTTAAGAGCCCACATAGAACCTTATCTGTCATGCATTTTGAGCTGTTACACAGCATGAAGAGATAAAGACGCGAGCATCATAGACACTGAATCCTCTCATGGATGGCTAATAAAACTCTTATCAGCTGTTGGAACTTTTGCCACTGCAGGTAAGCACTGTTGATCAGGTGCTGGCTGTGGCGCTCATTGTGTAGCTTAAAAATTCTTCTTTTCTCTCCGTCAACTCTCAGAGCTGCAGCTTGTCTTGCTTAAATAGACGATCATTATCTGGCTCAGTCAGGGATTTTATAATTAAAGGAAGCGTCCTTGACTGCAAGGTGAATTGTGTCGGAGGAAAACGTGTTGTATCAAAAAGCTACAGCTCTCAGAATCTATAATGAAGGTTTGATCCTGGTGCTGGAGCTTTCATTGTTTTGGAGGGAATGCATTTGTGTTGAGAATTTCACACAGTGTTAAGTTGCAGCACCTGCTGTCATCTCATTTCCTTTGATTCTGGGGGGAAGCGTGCAGTAATCCTTTCGTTGTGCTGCTCTGCAGAAGAAGCTCTGCTCTGTTCAGACCCCATTGATCATTTCTTTTTTGTTTTCTTCTTGTCTCCTTCTAGGCTGGTGTTACTTTGCATAAGCATCAGAAGCAGGCACCAAGGTGAAGGCGAGGATAGCAAGATAGGAGTCTTCCCAGACAGCAGGGGGCAGCAGCAGGCATGCAGGACTACGCCTCTGACGGCAAGATGGCCAAACAGGTAAGCAAGGCTTATTACTGCTTTACTGAAATCCCACTGAAGCCACAAAAGCTCCAGTTTAGTCTCTGTGTTACACAAAGTAAGGTGAAAGTAGCTCTACAGTCATAGTTTTTTAGGTGGAACAGAAGCTTTTTGGGATTCAGGTAAAAGTCTGCTCTTGTACAGACTCTTTAATAAATAGACCTAGTCTCTGTGATGTCACCCATCTGTTTTTAAAGCGGAGTTTTAAAGATATGTCAACAGGGTCCATATTGGAAATGGGGCAGGCTTTGATCCTCCAAAGTACCAGCTATAGGGCGCCCCCTTTGGGTGTGGTAAAATAGTCAACTTACAATATGAAATACGACATAGGGCCCATGATTTTAAATACCTACAATATCACTCTTATTCACAATATCATAGAAAAGATTCACATTAAAAAAAATAATAATATTTTTTCCCCCTGATGTTTGTCTTTTCACGACTTCCTCAAAGAATTGATTCCTTTTTCTGACTGGCATTACTTGCATCATTATCTTTAGCATTAGAAGCATTATTAGGATTTACAATGGAATGACTGTATTATAGCACAATAAACAGTGCAGAGTTTGTCTGCGAAGTTAATGCCCTGTCCTGATGAAAAAATGACACCCATCCACAATATCTATTTCACAAACAGGACAGCCTGGGTGATAAATAAAACACACTTTTCCCAACAGTGTGTGTGTTTCTAAAGCAGCTGACAGCTCTGAGTGGATCAGTCTGAAGACAAACAATGAAGTCATGTCAAATCAGGCTAATAGTTTAGCCCAAGTGCATTAGCTTTAGCTTCAGCTTTACTGAGCTTCAGCTGATGAGAGGGAAGATGACTGACAGTGTTTTTTCAAACTCTGATACAGACATGCTGAAGCAGCACTGAAAGAGGTGGTTCAATGCTGCTTTGATTAAACCTAACTAACATTAAAAAAGTTTGTTACAGTTTTTTTCCCCCCCTCATACTCTTATTATTCAGTTTTTGGCTTTGAATTCAAAGGCACACATATGTATATAGAGATAAAATAAAAAGGACATTGAAAATAAATAAATAAATAAATAAATAAATAAATAAATAAATAAATAAATAAATATATAAACTATATTAGTGAAAAGCTACCAAACTAAAACAAGCAAATGATTATTCATTATTAATGATAATAATAATAATAATAATAATAATAATAATAATAATAATAATAATAATAATAATAATAATAATGATAATAATAATAATAATGATGATGATGATGATGATGATGATGATAATAATAATAATAATAATATCAACAACAATACAGTGAAATAATACTAAAAATTAAGATATGTAAATAAAGTAAGTATGTACTTACAAACATATTAAATAAAAATATTAAATTTATTAATATATATATATATATATATATATATATATATATATATATATATATATATATATATATATATATATATATATATATAAATATTGAGATGGTTGTATTTCAAAGTTTTAATCTTAATTAGTAGCCTCCTGTGCTCTGGTTCCGCAGAGGAGAGCAGAAACCTCCTCTCAGAGCTAATATCCCACATTGTCCGGCCAGACTTGCAGAAACTGGAAATTATGTGTGGAGTACTTACAGTCACATACTTAAATCCAGCCCCTTTATTTTTTTAACTTGATTTTATTGCATGACTGTTTGAAATTTTTATTACTGTTCTGTCAATTATCAAAGCCTTGCCTCTGATTGGACGAACCTGTGGCCTTAATATCTTCTAAATTTCAGTGTTAGGAAAAAAAAAAAAAAACGTAGAGTGTGTGCTGTTGGAGAAACCAGCTTTTCACGTGTGAAAAGTTTTTTGTACCAGGCTACAAATATGTTTGTTTCTGCTGTGTAAACAGCTTCTTTTTGGCTTGGTGTGTCTGTGGTTTCTGGTACTTTCAGAGCCAGCCTTAAGACGACATATAGCCTCATATTTATAACCAAGAGGTTGCAGCTTTGATTGGAAGCTTGTTTCAGTTAGACAACTTTCAGAAGAGATTGCTCTATCAAATACTGAAAATATTCAACATACAGTATTTGCAAACATGGGTGTTTTATTACGTTAGCCAAACTTAGTCTGACCATGTTAGCGTAACTTTCTCAGGAGTTTATTATTATTTAAAAGAAATTTAACTAAATCATTTAAATGTACAACACTGGAAATGAATCAACTTTCAGTTTCTCTTTGTAGAATGTTTCAGAAATTACTTGAACCCCCTCTCTAAGGGGGTATGTAATATTTGTCATTTTTTCACTTAGCTAGCAGCAGTCAAAACAGATGGTGATGAAATGTTTTTAATGTTGTGTCTCACTTTGATTAATCAAAACTGTTTTTATCTGTCTAAGAAAGAAACAAATATACAAAATTAAAAAAAATCAAACTTTCTAAAACTCTCCATGGCTCCATTCTTTGAGGCTGTTACATTCAATGAGTCAATATTAAACAGTTTTTCTGCTGCTGACTGTCCCATATTAATGATTTTTCCACTGAGAATGTTAAGATATTTAACGTTATTCCACTGTTTTTTTTTTCTGTTTAGGACCAGAACTCCAAGCACCTGGATGAGCACAGAGAAACAGATGACATGTCTGAGAGGACATCCCCAAACAAAAACCTCAAATCTCCCCAGAGAGGCTCCAAACGACTTAAAACCTCCCCCTTCAGGGTGACCCTGCTGGACTCCTCTGAGTTCGAAGGAGAAATAGAGGTACGCACACTGACTGCGGCTTTACTGAAACGTGTTTTCTAACATGTTTTCTGGGATTGACCTGAGCATGCGTTGAGCAAACCACTGGAAAAGTGATGTTCTTTCATGGCTGTGTTGCTGGCCTTTTTTCACAGGCTGCTGTGTGTGTATGTTGCACTGTGAGGAACAGATATCAGAGGCACAGGGAATAAACAGGCAAAGAGAATAAAAGAGAGGGTGCCATGCTGTGAGCTCACCAGGGGGGCGAAGCCAAAGCAAGTTACACAGTTCTGTACTACACACAATGGCTCAAAAAAGCCTGATATGAAAGGCTTCATTCCCCCAAGATATCTGTTGTCATTACTCCAGCAGCGTGGAAAAGGACAATTCCCCGTTGGTGGCAAAAGAAACTGTAGGCATGCATAAGAGAAAGCTGCAGAGAAAGATGCAAGTCCCTTTCCTTTCACTCAGAGATACTGTAGGCATGAAGAGCAGGCAGAAGAGACAGCTGAGAGTCCCCTGTCTGTGATAGATGAAAACTGGATCACTGAGAGAGACTGGATATTTTAAAGCTTTCATGATTAGCAGCAGCAGAGAACTCCGGGGGAGTAGGCCTATGCAACTTTTACTTAATTGTGCTCTCTGTGTGTAAATTTAGTCAAAGGAAGATTTGTCTTTGAAGTTGCTCCTACATGCTTTGTAATAAAAGTGTTAGTTAACCTATTTAATGATGAGGCTGCACCAACAAACATTTCTATCGTTTTCAGCCCCCCTTTCAACATTCTTACTGAGTTGAAAGAAAGGGAATAATAAACAAAATTAATCTACAGACAAACTGAAAATCAGAGCAGAGACATTTTCGCAATTTTTCAAACAATGCAAAAAACAAAACACAACACAGATTTAAAGTCTTATTGATTCCCACCCAAGTTTTGGTTACTTGCTAGAAAACACAACATTCAAACTGGGCTCCACCTCCTTGGCTCAGTGCCAGCAGCAGCACACACCCACAGCCTCCAACTGTGACTACAAGAACACACTCACTAACCCAGCAACCACCTGTAGTGTCGTGTGTCCTACATGAAGGGACTTGAGAGCTGCGCACCTGACTTAGCATGTTAGCACAAGCATCATAGATATTTGATACATACCTGCTCAGCAGAAAGCTAACTCGCGTCGCTCTTCACGCCACACAAGTTACCAGAAGCGAGTGGAAGTCGAGCCAAGCTTCACCCTCGTTTAGGAATAAGCTTTATCTGTTTGGTGTTTTCGTTTCAATATGGTTGTGCTTTTCATCCAGTAACTTAGCTGCTTGGGATAGCATCTTCCGCTTTCTGTCATCAACACACAAGCCCGCACCAAACACCCCCTCCCTGCTCCTCTGCCGGTTTCCTCTGCACTCAGACGGGGCCTTTTTTACTTGACCAAAAACACAAATAAACGGACTCCCACCAAAAAAATCTGATATTGGTCTGCATTCACGCTTTATAAAGAAAATTTTCAGCGCGTTACTTTCGCACAAAAACACAGCTAAATAAGGCTCTAGTTCTCATCGTGTCGTAAAACCGCGCTACCTCAGCTGCAGAGCCACAGCTGGCTACGAGGAGCTCACCTGGTGGCGTACCAGATATAAACAAACGCAGGTAGTCTGCCAGGACGAAGAGACATGATGAGAACTAGAGCCTTCTTTAGCGGTGTTTTTGTGTGAAAGTAACGCGCTAAAAATTCTCTTTATAAAGCGTGAATGCAGACCAATATCAGATTTTTTTGGTGGGAGTCCGTTTATTTGTGTTTTTGGTCAAGTAAAATATGGCCCCGTCTGAGTGCAGAGGAAACCGGCAGAGGAGCAGGGAGGGGGTGTTTGGTGCAAGCGCTCTGGGCTTATGCTGCACAAAAACACTGCTGTAGGGGTAATTTCTGCCCTAAACCTTGTGATAGGACCCACACTTTAAATGTGACCTATAGCCTCTGCAACTCAACTGAAAAAAAAAAATCTTCAGAGGGGTAAAAAGAAAAAAAAAAAGAAAAAAAAGAAAAGTGGTTGTAAAAATGGGTGCATGCTCTTAAAAGTTGGGATGTGTCAGCCAGTCTCATTCGAAGTGATTTCTCATGGTTTCATTGTTAAACACCAGAAAAACTTTGCATTGTAACAGAGGTGTGTAGAATTTTTACATCTGCTGTAGTAATGGAGTATCAAGATTTTGACTGCTTCAGTCAGCAAAGCTCTCTGACTCTGCAGTTTAGCAAGACTTCTATTTGAAGCATTGCAGAGTGTTTGTCAGCGCCTGACTAACAAGGCGAGGTGACCAAGATTGGGTTGGTCATAATTTCCCTCTCTTTTTTTTTCAGTTTACTTTACTTTTTAAATGTCTTTTTTAATTTTTCAATTTCCTTTTAATTTTATTTATTTAAAAAAAAAAAATTTCCCTTTATCTTTTTTATTTAATTGATGTATATTTATTTTTATCTAATCTTTAAAACTTACATTTATACATTTTTTTTCTTTTCTTTTCTTTATTATTTATTTCTTCATTTATTTATTTATTTATTTATTTTTTTATTTTTTTATTTTTCTTTTTTTTTCAAAAGTTCCTTTGTTGCTATCTTGGTTCCTCCCTGCAGTGATTTTTGGTACCTGGTCTTGCGTCATCCACAAGGCCTCATTACACTGAAACTCAAAGAACAAAACAATGCTCCTATAAATTGAAATCAAGACCTCTTGTTGCTTAAATCTTCTTAATATCATAAAATCTAATGAAACCCCAGTCAAAACACAACTTCTCTATATCCAAAGCTGTTTTATTTTCACAGATTAACTAACCAAGAAAAGATCTATTGGTTAGTGTAAGAATCCTGGCGTAAGCAAACAGAGTCTGTCCTGGGAAGAACAAAATTGTACAAAAATCTTAGTTTTACAGATTTAACTTTTACAACCTGAGGGGAAACATTTTAAAGACCCTCTTAATCTGTTTTATTTTTGTAGTTCAGTAATCCCCCTTTTTAATCTGGGTCAATATTTCATTTATTGGGTGAATTGTCCTGACCTAACACCTGCTTACGGCACCTGAAGGCAGAGAGCTGAACATTTCACTGAGGGATGGATGCTGACTTAAGCTGCTACGATCGTATTACTGTGTGGAACAAATTACGGCTTCATTCCACAAACACAATTAAACATGTTTAATGAATTGCCTTTGATTTTCACAAAAGGTCTGGCTGGCATGACTGAGTACGATGCCTCTGCTTTGGAAGGAGTCTGCTAACTGGTTGTTGGAAAATCTATACTTATTACATGCTCGTGAGCCAGGTGCAGCCAAGGAGAAAATAGAGAAGAAGCAATGTTATTATGAGCCAGCCCCTAGGATACTTTTGCACAGGAGCATGAAACTTCATAAGAGGGTGTGCGTGTGTGTGCGTGTGTGTTGTGGTATTAAAGTGAGGAAGCTTTTCATGGATGAGAGTGTGTGAGGTAAGAGTATCAGGAATGCCTGGCTTGCACTAACCTCTCTTCCCGGCGTCTTGCTGTAAACACCCAGAAATACCTCTGGGCTTCTCCACGCCACAACAATAGTTAGCATAATGTTTATGAAAGCTCTTGTGTCTGAAGTGCTCCTCTGAAGTATGAGCCTGCCCTGGCAGCGCTGCCAATCATCACCACAGAAAGAGCTACAAAGCGCTGTCGTGTCAGCACATGTTTTATTAAATTTGGGGTTTTGTGAGAGCCTCTGACTTCCAAGTCCCAGATAGACGCGCTCTCACTTCCTGTCTTTAATTACGAGGTGGAACAACATGCAGTGGTTTGGGAAGTCAGGCCAGCCTTCAGGGGAGATTGTAGGTAGGCCTGTCAGGATAATCAATAAATCAATTAACCGAACGATAAATGAAAACTTCCTCGGTAAGTTTGCCAGCCTCGATAAACTGACACGTGCATGCATGTTTGTTTTCCTCCTCTCTTTCAACCAAAGAGGCTAAATGAGAAGACGGCTCACTATGTCTATCTTTCCTAACCTCAGGGTGCATAGGTTCTATAGCGGATTTATAGCGGAGTGAGCATCTGTCAAAAATGTGATCTTTGGGGTGAGTACGGGGCTGCTCACGTACACACGGAGAGAGCTGAAGCGAGCGTCCTGAGGGGTAAGGAGGAAACACGCTAATATGAGTGATGGCTAAAAAAATACGGTTCTTAAGCCGCCTGCCACAGTCCCAGTGTGGGAATATTTTGTTTTTTATCAGAATAAACAAAGTGTGAGCTCATGAACACCAACGAGCTGATATGTCGCATTTGTTTGAAAATAGTGGCGACGAAGAAGAAGAAGGGGAGGTGCAGCGGAACCTTGTTCTTTGACAATCCCCTCTTACTGAGGCTTTTGGTCGGCAAAGTAAATAGAAATAAAAGCGCCAAATGGTGGGCGCTCAAAGACAGATACATTGCCAAAGAAATGCAGCCCTTCAATACGGTTGAAAGCCAGAAATGTTAAAAATGTTTGACAGACAGTACGGATTGACTGGGAAAACGTACATCACAAACAATTCAGGAACTGTATAAACTCCCTTTTTATTTAGGCTTTATTTTTATTGTTGTTTTTTTGGAGTTTCATTTTTTCTTGAGAGACAGGGTCTATGTTTTATTGTTTTTGATTAGTATTAATTATTTTCATTGACGTGTATTTTTTTCTAAAAGAGAGTCCATTTCATTTTCATTAAATTTTTTTCTCTTTCTTGTTTGTTAAATTTATTATATTTTTTGTTTAATTTATTTTATTTAAAAGATCCTGACCTTTTAATTACAGTTAAATACTCTTAAGAAATTAAAGTTTCTTGCTTTTGATATGGTGTACTCACTTTATTATCCCATTTATCATAATTACATCAATGAAAAAATGGAAAAAGAAAAATCCAAATAATATTGACAATAATATCGTTTATCGGCAATAATATTTTGGAAAATTATCGTCTAGCAAAATTTGTTGTCCTGACAGGCCTGATTGTAGTTAAATAACGTCTCTATTGGATGCTAATTCTCAGATATGTACCCAGAGTCACCTTGTCCCACAGCCTGCGGTGTAATCTGCTTGACTTTGTAAGGTCAAGCCTGAGCGTGCTCTGATGATCATTCCAGTTATTGATTATTAAGTTTTCACCCTCTGTTTTCCTGCTCCTGCTGTTCACTGTCTCCTTGGACCTGCTCACTGATATGATGAGAGCTTAAAATCAATTTTCAAGTGATGCTCCTCCATCCCTTCAGCCATAATAAGCAAAAAGAAAAGGACTTTTTTTTCACATCCTGGCCTTGATGTTTTAAGAAAGGAGACCAAAAAAAAGATGATACTGCAACTGTTTCCCTGGCAACTGCACGTTTCATCTCCTTGTCACCTGGGTGACAGGGAAGGAGGCACCTGTGGGAGTACAGAGGTGTTATGTGCTTTGTTTTTAGATTTACCTGTAAATATGCAACAGTTTTTCATTTCCGGAACAACATTTTGTGTTGCTCTGAGCCAAACAAAGGACTTTCACGCAAGACTCAAACACTGAGGCAAATTCAAAGTCTGTTAAATCAGAGAAATGTCCAAATGAGGCAAAAGTATCCAAAGCAGCAGGCGAAAAAACTTGGTCAAGATCTAATAACTAGACTAACTGGCAGTGAAGGTAAGGGCTGGGGCAGACTGAGTGCTCTGGGGAAAAGGAGACAATTACACACAGGTGAAACACATGAGGTAATCACAGGCACAGGAGACAGGTAGGGAGGGGCAGGAAGTTGCAATCTTAGACGAGACACAAGGTAAGTAACAGAAATAAAACAGGAAGCACAAGACAAGCAACACAAAGATGAGTGGTCTCAGAAAGAAGTCTGAATGTCCAGGAGACATGTTAGCAGTGATGTCATTAACTGAGAATGGAGAGGTGATTAATAGGAATTTCAACTTGGCTTGTTAGCACAAGCTAATCGCGGGTATTTGTCACATACTCGGTTAGCAGAAAGCTAACTCTTGTAGTTTTTCGCCCCGTGCTGCTCTCCAAGTTCCTGAAAGTGAGTGAAAGTCGAGCTGAGGTTCACCCTTGTTCAGGAAAAAGCTTCATCTGTTTAGTGTTTTGTTTCACTTTCACTTCCTTTCTCTGTGCTATGCCTGCTAACACAGCTGCTCTGATTAGTTTTTTGCACTTGCTATTATTAACATGCAAATTCACTTGCGTACTGGGTGCACTGTGATTGGCTGAGGTAGAAACGTCTACTCTCTGCCCAAAAACGTCCCAACAACAACCAAAACATCAACATATAGGAAGAGGAGGGGGTTAAAGTGATACTTCGGGATGGAACAAGTTGGGTCCTATCACAAGGTTTAGGGCAGAAATGACCCCTACAGCAGTGATTTTGTGCAGCAGAAGCCCAGAGCGCTCGCTAACACCCCCTCCCTGCTCCTCTGCCAGTTTCCTCTGCACTCAGACGGGGCCATATTTTACTTGACCAAAAACACAAATAGCTAAATAAGGCTCTAGTTCTCACCGTGTCTCTTTATATATCTCTTTATATCTGGCACGCTGCGCGCGCGGACTGATACACCAAGCAGCGAGCCCCTTGTAGCCAGCTGTGGCTCTGCAGCGGAGGTAGTGACGTTTTGCGACACAATGAGAACTAGAGCCTTATTTAGCTGTGTTTTTGTGTGAAAGTAACGCGCTGAAAATTCTCTAAATAAAGCGTGAATGCAGACCGATATCAGATTTTTTCGGTGGGAGTTCGTTTATTTGTGTTTTTGGTCAAGTAAAATATGGCCCTGTCTGAGTGCAGAGGAAACCGGCAGAGGAGCAGGGAGGGGGTGTTTGGTGTGTGCCCTGGGCTTCTGCTGCACAAAAACACTGCTTTAGGGGTAATTTCTGCCTTTGTGATAGGACCCAACTTGTTCCATCCCGGAGTATCACTTTAAGGCAGACACAGACACTGACGCACATGTATAGAGGCTCAGAAGTGACGGTTGAACAGGATTATTCCTTTAAAAGTTGATATTTAATTTTTTTGTAAAATCTTGCAGACTCTACCTGTCAGGAACTTAATTTTTGATGAAGTCTTGTCATGTGAAAAAAAATGGTTAGGAGGCAAATATAATTCATGCCCACTTAAAGACATTGTTCAGATATCTACGCTCAGTCCTGATTTCAACTGTAAGATTTTGGGTTCTCTTCCAGCAGTCTAAGGGCGTGGTCACTCTGGCCATTTGAACTGTGCCATACTCAAGCAGGATTTCCCCTTGCAGCGCCGCCCCCCCGCTGAGAGTACTACACCAATATGACCCATTAGCAGGTATCACACACAGATGGATTCCTCACCTGCATCATCACGAAGCCTCTGTTTACATGAAGGACATCAGAGTCAGCACAATGAGTCACAGAGAGCACTGCTACAACTTCAGACACTTTTCCACTGATGTTACGTCATTTTGGTCTGACACCCCACTATCGTTCAAAATGACTGTCGAGAGGAGCGGTCACAGCGATCACAGGTCATGGATCACGCGCGCTGTCCGTGTGCTCGTGCTTGAAGTGAACTGTACAGTAGCCCACCTCCCTGAAGCGTGCCAAAGCAGAGAATTGAATCATGCTGAAGCACGGTACAGCTTGCCAGTGTGACTATGTCTTAAATTCCGAAATGTCCCTTTAAACCCCAGTCCGCCCCCTGCTGTGCCGTGGGCGTGTGAGTGAGGTCAGTTTATACCAGTGTGTTCTTTGGCAGCCTCTGCCATCAGCGTGTGAATGTGGGGAATGTGACAAACAATGTCAAAGTGCTTTGAGTGGTTTGAAGATTAGAGAAAGAGAGAAAGTGTTACATAAACACTGTCAGTTCACCATTTACAGAAAGGAAACAGAGACACTGTGACATCCACACTCATCAAACACTGCTTTTGAGATGCACATCGTATTCAGAGTGCCAGAGAAAGAATTGTACTAAAACACAACAGTCACCAAAGACAGCTGAAACAGATAAAGGGAGGGTAAAGATGTAATGTCACATGTCGCTGTACATCAGTCAGCTGCTGACCCCAATCAGTCGTCAAACTCCAGGAAACACATGAGTCCTCAGATGTCCATCAGTCCAGACAGCATCCAGACCAAAGGTCTTTCCAAGTCAGAGCCCAGGCACAAATCTCTTTTTTCCCTCTTGTGTAGTGAGAGTTAAAACGGCCTTCCAATGACATGTCTGAAGCATCTTGTTGGCACTGAACCACATCCTCCCCCTTTTTGAGCTTTAACTAGTCCAGAATTCTGCCGCCCCCATCATCAACAGAACCCACTTTTTAGACCACATCACCCCCGAGCAACTGAGAGGTCTGCTCACAATACTTTCCCACCACGCATCGGAAATGTTGGCTCTCTACCCCTCTTCAAATCAAAGCTCAAACCATCTGTTCCAAGCTGCGTTTAACAATTTCACTGATCCATTTAAACCTGATATCACTTTCTTTGCTTTTTATTTTTATTGTGTTACTTCTTATTAAATGTGTTTTATTTAGCTGTAAAGTGACCTTGAGTGTTCAGAAAGGCGCTTTTAAATAAAACATTTTATTTTTATCATTATTTTACATATTTGATCATTTCTCTGTTGTCAGATGTCAGTCAGGTCTGATTGGACCCTGTTTTTGATGTTAATGCTTTCACTTTAAGAGGACAGGACAGTGGCTAGAGCTGGAAACACGGTTAGAGTGAGTGATGACATGGGACAGGTGCTTTAGGATGGACTTCAGCTCAGGCCCAGGCTGCTACACCAACACACAGCCACCTTACCACATTCTCTGATGAATTTAACGCAATACATGCAAATGATTTCAGCTTTTTAGATTACAGTAAAAGAGAACAGAACCTTCCACTAATCCATGTAAATTCTGCTTCAGGCCAATGTTTAGAACTGCAGAATCACCTTCACCAGAATTTGAGGGGTTTTCTGTGAATACTGTGTCAAACTGTGCACACTTGCCAGTGCTTACTTATCAAGACTTCCTGTGGTCGTACTAAGCTTTGCACAGACCACTGTTTGGCCAACAGGTTCCAGTCTTAAAGTCCTGTGCACTGATGTCTAAAGGGTTTGGGTTACATAAATGGCAGTTCATGTCATAGAAACCACTGTAAGAAGGGACTGTCCACACTTTGAAGACTTAAGTTAAGGTCATCAACAGGTCTGAAAGTGAGCCGGAACAGTCCGTTACTGGGTACCACTAAAAGATCCAGTAATACAGTGCCAGGGAGATGGGAGAGACCTTATTCAGAATCAGTCACAGCCTCACTCTGGGTCAGAAAATAGACCTGCTAGAAACATGCAGTCTTCAAAACTACTTTGTCTGTTAAAAAATTCCTTGTAACCCATTCTCCACTCCCCCTCCCAGCGGTCTCCTGACATGTACCACATGTTTAATGTCTTTACGCTCACTGCAAAATGTTTCAATTCAACTAGCAGGGGAGTAAGCAGAAACATTTAGTGTGATTTTGATTAATTTTAATGATACAGAACAGCTCAGGAACGAACCTGCGTATGAGCTAACAACCAGACATTTTGCTCAGCAGTACGAGAGTGCACATTCTGGTCTACCTCTAAAACACAGCAGGTGCTATCGGGATAGCATGGGTACGTTTGATTTAATGCACTGGTAAATTTTCCATAACTGGTCCAAAGATGTCAAGAAACTATATGGAAATCTTTTGGGTGACATGTTTTGATGAGGGGCAGTTCCACTCTGAGTTTTTGCAGCGTTGCCAGATGGGAAATATGAAATTATCGTGCTAGAGTCTCAAAATTATCGTATTTTTGGGAAAATTATCCTACACCTGACAAAATGATCAAAAAAGTTATAATGATCAAAATAACTGTCTTATTGTTAGGCAAACGTCACTATTGATTACTCCGTTTAGTGTCCTACAGGGACTTTTGTGGGTATTCATCGCCCCACATCATCAGCGTTTGATCAGCAGCTCCAGGCTCCGACTCGGCTGTGTTACATACATGCACCGCCTCCAAAAAAATGACAGGTCGTAATGAGACCTCAAGGCTATTACTTTCAAACAGTATTCAAGATAACTGAGAGAGAGAGAGAGAGAGAGAGAGAGAGAGAGAGAAAGAGAGAAATAGCCACCTGACTTCACTTAGTGAAATTGATTTTAGACAGGAACATTAACTTTTTCTCAAAAGAGTAGTCTTCAAATTAACATCTTCTTCAAGATAACTTCATAACATTAATCTGGAGCCTCTTAAGGGTCACGATGAGAGGTTCTTTTGTGTTGACCCCCTTGCAATATTTACGTATCAGCCCTCCGCTTCGGCTCCCGCTCACCCTCCTCCTCTCTTTGGGTACTCACTTTTCTCTCAACTGACGAGAGACTTCCTGGCTGTCTGAGCTCCTACCAGCATGATTGGCTGTCAATCATTCTGAGACGAATGACACTCAAACTATGATTGGCTGGAAATGTCACATGATATAAGATACATTAAGGGTTTACAAGTAACTCCGTCAGACTGGGGTAGATCTGTAACAGCCACACGAAATTGTCAAATTATCGTACTTTTAGCCTTTTTTGGAATTATTGATCGTACATCGTACAGAGGGCTAAATTATCGTACAAATACAAAATTATCGTACGTCTAACGCTGTGGCCTCATGATCTGTTCTTAGAGACATGTATTCGGGATGGTTATCAATGTTTCAATGAAAATAAATAGTTAACCATACTGTCAAGTATTTTTAATTCCTGCCCACCCCATAGGCCCACAGGTAGCCTACAGTAAAACTCTGGAATATTTTCTTTTGTTTGGGGAAGTTTTACTTTGCTTTTTTTAAATGCATGAAGCGAAAGGGAGATAAAGGTTTGGTAATAATACTTGCAAGAATTTAAAACTACTTTCACCTCTGGTCATCACGTAGGACATCAGTTTGTGGGTCACAGCACTGCTCAAAGTCAGTATCTTATTGTTCCTTAAATGATAACCATGAGATGTTTGATGTTCATTCATGGTGTAAAGATGATCAGAACTTTAGTGTTTCCCTCTTATTTCTTCTCAGTTTTAGAAATCATTTAGACCAGGGGTCCCCAGCCCCCCGGCTGTGGACCGGTGCCAGTCTGTGGGTCAATTGGTACCTGGTCACACATAAAAAATACTCAACTTACATTTTTTCAGTTTGATCTGTTATCTGATTCTGAATGCTGTTTATTTTGAAAAATGGCCGGATTCTCTCCGTCTTACCAGTCTATGACTCATTCTTGACACCAACCCCACCAAGCTAGCAAAATGGACAAAAAATCAAACATCTTTGAAAAGTTTCATTAGGCAGGGTAAAAGAGCCAATGAAGAGACAGAAGAATAGTCCGTGTAAATATTGTCTGACATTAAACCGGTCCGTGGTGCAAAAAAGGTTAGGGACCACTGATGACTATCTCAGCAACTGTCAGAAGAACTGATAATAAATCTATTTATTTATTTTGTTTAGTGTGAAGTTGTGAGAAAGATGTTCCTGACAGTGTGACAGGAAACATCCTTGTTTATTAACCTGCATGCTAACCAAAGCTAATGTTTCAGCCCTGTTTACCAATACGATGCTAACAGGAGCTAGCAGTTTTTCCTGACCTTCAGGGATGGGTAATGAATTAGGTACCTTTAAAGGTACTGACCAAATTCTGTCAAAAGTACCTGGTAAACTCAAAAGGTACCATGTTTAGGTACCTAAAAGCATCCATATGACTGTGAGGGACCGGAAGAGTAGGCAATTTTCCATGCTGGACATAAAGACAGCATTGCAAGGTTATATATTGAAGAATAAATATGTTAAATTGAAAATATATTTATATATTTTATTATTAAAGTAATAAATATTTTTTTATCACATTAACACAAAAAGTACCAAAAATCAGTACTGTTAAGTACCGGTACTGTTAAGTACCGGTACTGTTAAGTACCGGTACTGTTTGCCATGTGCCGGGCATTGGTACGGTATCGTTTCAAATGTGAAAGGTGCCCATCACTACTCACCTGACAATCTGTGGTGGAAACAGACTGAAGCTCTGTATTCACCTCAGCTGCTGCTCAGGTTAGTGAAAGTCAATAACCATCATCAGGTGGTTTTGGCCAATCAGAATCAAGTATCTCTGACTAATATGGTCCCCTGACTTTCTCTCTGTATAATACAAGTTTTGATCCAACTCTCAACAAAATCCTTCAGACTCTAAAGTAGAGTTTTACTCTGCTCAGCCTGCTCTTATAGCATAGATAACAGGAAGGTTTATTCTGTCACAGCCCTCGCTGACACTCTGCCTTGAATGTAAAATCATGAACTTGTCGTTTGAATGTGAAATGCTCCTGAAAAGCTCACCTTGAACTGTGTCAACAAGCAGATGGAATCTGTGCCTGGGATACAAAGACCAGCCTCTGCAATTCACAACTCATTTCCACTGTCAAGTGTCTGATGCACACCGACTGCAGCATGACACCAAATAGCTGAGCTGGTTTTATGGCTGCCTGAGTCAGAGGACGGGAAAGCAATCTTTACAAAGTGCAGCTGAAACTGTTGAGCCAAATGTTTTCCAGCACTGTTGAGCTACAGCAGCTCTAAACATGTAGAGTTCAGAGCTGATGATGATCTCACAGCAGTTTTTCTCTGCATTGTTTCCTGTCTTGATACCAGCGCTGTGTCTTGTGTTTGTCTGTGCAGAAACACTCCAAAGGACAGACCCTGATGGACATGGTGTGTGAGCACCTCAACTTGCTGGAGAAGGATTACTACGGACTGACCTTTGCCGACACAGACACCCAGAAGGTCAGAGAATTGTTTGCCACAGGAAACTCTCTGTGCATAAACATGTTGCTCTCACAATGCTTTGTATTCCTCTCACCTCCCGCCTGGGTCTCTCTCAGGGGGGAACCATCCATCATCATTCAGAGATGGATGGAAAATGTCTGGGACTGAGAAAAAAAGCAATTGAAAACTTGAACAATGAAAAACTGTCTAATCAACTGTACATTTAATCAGTTTGTTTGAACATTTGAAAAGATAATGAGAAAAGTTTCTGGCCTTTCTAATGTCAACACCAGGAAAACAACTTCTGATTGGTTTACTGAACAAACCACCATTTCTAGATGTGATACTACACAATGAAACAACATTTATGTAACAGTAGCAACTGTGGAAAGAGTCTTTAAAAGCTCAGCTATTATAAGAGACAGCCCTTTATTTATCAGGACGTATATTCCATAAAGAGTTTGTATGAGCACTCAAAGCTCTGTGGGCTCTGGAGCTAATGGGAACCTTTTATAAAGGATGTGATCAGTTCTTGGATGATGTGTTAGTGTGTTTCAGAGAAAATCTCATTTAGCAGATATCTTCCATCACAGTCTTTGTTATCAAAGTGGTTGGTAGTGGACGTGTTGTGTAAATTGCTTTGAGTGCTTTTTGATGCATTTATATTTGCCTGAATACATAATTTGTTCATTAGGGCCAGTTATTATGCATTCTTGTTCTACTGCTTAAAAAAAAGGGAAGACCACAAAGAAACAGCTGCCTCTGAGCCGAATAGCTGGAGTTGTATGGAGTTGTGTGTCTCTCAACATAAGAAGCAGGAGTCCAGACGGATTTAATAAACTTTTAGGGGTGTGATGAAAAAGTCAGCTCATGATACCAAATAAATTTTGTTCACAATATCACGGAAAAGATTCACATTCATACAAACAGCAGCTTTTTTTCCTTCCTATCTTTTCATGAATTCCTGAACAAATTGATTCTTCTGTCTGACTGACATCATTATCTTTAGAATTAGGAGTTGTATAAAGATTTATAATAAATTTATTGTAATACAGCCATAGACTGTATTACCTTGGCTTGGATCCTACGTATAACCATGGTTGCTTTTTTTACATGGGAGATCAGCTGTTAGCAGCCCAAAGCATGTTGATGCTAACTGATGCTAGGTCCAATGTTCCCCATGAGCTCAGGGGGAGGAGGCAAGGCCAAGGTGCAAGGCCAATATATATATATATATATATATATATATATATATATATATATATATATATATATATATAATATATGTGTGTGTGTGTGTGTGTGTGTGTGTGTGTGTGTGTGTGTGTGTGTGTATATATATATATTTATATATATGTGTGTGTGTGTGTGTGTGTGTGTGTGTGTGTGTATATATATTTATATATAGGGGCGATACTGACCTGCTCTTCTGCTTACAGTGATGAGGAACCCCCTAGTGTGTGCCATCAGCAAAATTAGTGTTTCAGATCCAAGCCCTTTTTTTATATAATATATACTGGCTGTAAATATGCTTTTAAATGATGTTAAAGTCTTTTTTTTTTTTGGCTGGGTATGTACGTGACTTCCAGTCTCTCTGCAGCCAGGCTCAAGTAGATCCTCAATGAACAGCTACTTCTAGCACTTCAGCATAGGCTTCATTTTTCTAAACCAGATGTTACCCCTTGATTACAGCACCACAAACAGCCTAGAGTTTATCTGTGAGACTGATGTCCTATCCTGATGAAAAAATGACACCCATCCACAATAGCTATTCCACAAACAGGGCAGGCAGCGTGAATAAATCAAACGCACCTTTCCCAACCTGGTGCGTGTTTATGAAGCAGCTGACAGCTCAGACTGGATCAGTCTGAAACAAACAGTGAAGTCACATCTCCTGTTCGGACCCTCAGAAATAAACTGAACACCTTTAAACAAACAACCACCTGTTTAAAACACCAGCACTTAGCAGTGTGGGGCTAATAGTTTAGCACGAGTACAGTAGCTTTGGCATACACGAGCGTCAGCTGATGAGGATGATTGATAGTTTGTGTTTTCTCAGACTCATGCAGACATCATGTTGTAGCAGGGCAAACACACTGAAACAAGTGGTTTGACGCTGCCTCTCTGTAGTTTTAATCACACTGAAATAATGTTACATAATACATACAGTTAGTTATGTTAAGACGGCTGTATGTCTTTTATGATCTCCTAACAGCCTCCTGTTCCTTGATGCAGCAAGGGAGACTGCTGGATTTTTAACTGAACCTTGGAAAAACTCACTGTTAGTTATACAGAGTTACTGTATGAATGTATATCCCAAATTTTCAACACAAGACTTGCAGAAACTGAGAAAGTGAATATTTCGTGTGGAGTACCAACAATCACTATAATTTAGGCCCTTTTTTTTTTTTGCTTGATTTTATTTTTTGCATCTCTGAAATGTATTTTGTTTTTTTGTTTTTTGTTTTTATTTTCCTGGTTTTCAGGCGACTGAGCTCTTTGTGTTGTCTTGCAGTAGTTGTTAAGTTTCTTCTCACAGTGTACTATGGCTTTTTGTGACCCACAGAGAAATCTGAGTACTGCAGGACCACTGAACTAGTCTATTTCATAGCTTAAGAAAATATGGATTAATCACCAGTTTATATCAAGCCAAATGTTCTCAGTCCAGTATCAGACTTTAAACTTGTTGGCAGATAGAGATGACTACAAACAGAGGAGCCTGTATGTGTGGTTTGTTCAGAGGTCTTTGTGGTATATCACAGACTTATTGTACACACCGAGGACTGTTTCACCCTGATTTAGGGTATTGAAATTGGAGTTTGCGATTCACATGCTCGGCTTTATGCTGCCCATCAACAAGAAACACTTCACCTGAGATCCAACAAACTGAACTGTGGCTTCTCTTATTAATGTGGAAATCTATTGATTGCTTCATCTTTTTAAGCCTCAGAAATAACGAGTCTTTACAGATAAGTGTGCCTCGGGAATAGATTGTTTCTCACGTTTTTCTGTTTTAGTGTTGTTAATGCTTAAAGCAGTAGAATGAAAAATAATTAGATCTTTGTACGATTAGTAAAACGTGCTCAGACAGCCAAGTGTTTCCTTACCCACCTGTGTGGATATGAATAATGTTTGATCTTACATTGGATGCACGTACCATGCAACTGACAATTAGCATAGGGAATCAAGCTAATTAACACACATGAATTCCATGCAGAAATACCAACCTACATGCCAATGTGTTTACTTAGACTCCAGTCTTTCTGTTAATCATGCTGTACTACCTCTGAGCATGTTTGGTCAGTTTGTCATGATGAGCTGCCTTCTGTTGAAGTGAATAGTCGGTAGGACGTTGTTTACAACTGATACAGTAAGAGGTATCAGGTAACCCTGATCTGTTTCTTTTAAAGGTGTAGTATATGTTGAAGGAGGATTGTGCAGACTTATAAACATTACACTATTTCAAACACAAGCCCCTCATCTCTAATAAGCACACTAATCCTAAAACATTCAACAAAAAGCTGTCACGCTTTAATTAGAGTCTTATGCAGCACCTAGTCTGGGTTTCAGGGCAATCATGATGTAATTTGTGCTCACGTATTTAGACGTGGACTGAGTAGTATTGTTTTTAGAAAAAAGCAGTCAAACTTACCGTATTGACCACGGTTATAGGACAACCCCCTCTTTTCAAGACCAATCTTCAGAAAAAGGCTCTGATAACTGAAATGTACTTGTATACATATTAATGTGTATATACTCATGTATCTTTAATTTTTGCTTCAGAGACCCACTACAACAACTTTCTGAGAGGCTACAAAAAAGGCTAATTTTTTGGGCTCTTACAGATTTAATATTTCATGGTCTACAAGTACAGTTGGCTTTGGTGTGTGTTAACCAACATGTGACTTATTTACACTTAATAGCAACTTTTGGTTCATCAGAGATAAGTTTAAAAGCTTAATCTACAGTGTAAAATGAGATTAAGCACTGACACAGGTTATCCCTAAATGCTACTTCTTAGCTTACAGAACATGAGGTGGACCAGATTGATTCACAGAATATGCTAGTCTCTGTGACACCATGCCAGCCGATGAAGTTAAGTAAAGACAGGAGAGAGATCTGTGTTTTTCTCTGCTGAAAAGGATTTCTGTGATTAATTTCACAGTAATGGTGGACACTGGAGCTTAACTGTCAGACAGAAAAAGGACAGAAGAGCAGAAGAAAGATAAACAGGAGAGAGATAGAGCATGTGCTACAGGCTAAAACACAAACAAAAAGGCTAAAACATGTGCTAAAGGCTAGAACACATGCTAAAGGCTAAACACAGGTGGAAGGCTAAAACGTGAACTAAAGGCTAAAAAAATGGACAAAAGCTAAAACATGAGCTAAAGGCGTAAACACAGGTAAAAGGCTTAAAAGGTTAAAACACAGGTCAAAGTCTAAAAGATGAGCTAAATGCTAAAACACAGGCCAAAGGCTAAAACAAAGACTAAAGACTGAAACACAGGCTAAAGGTTAAAACTATAGCTAATGGCTTAAACAGGGGCTAAACACTAAAACACAGGCTAAAACAAGAGCTAAAGGCTAAAAGATGAGGCTAAAACTAGAGCTTATGGCTAAAAAAGGTCTTAAAATATAAACACAGGCTAAAGGCTGAAACACGAGCTGGAGGCTAAAAGATGAGCTTTAGGCTAAAACACTGGCTAAAGGCTTAAACAAGAGCTGGAGGCTAAAAGATGAGCTTTAGGCTAAATCACAGGTTGAATGCTAAAACTAGAGCTTATGGTTAGAACACGGGCTAAACTCTCAACACAGGTTGAAGGCTAAAAAAATGAGCTAAAGGCTTAAAGATGAGTCTAGAGCTAAAAAACACAGGCTAAAGGCTTAAACACGAACTGGAGGCTAAAAGATGAGCTTTAGGCTAAAACACTGGCTAAAGGCTGAAACACGAGCTAGAGGCTAAAAGATGAGCTTTAGGCTAAATCACAGGTTGAATGCTAAAACTAGAGCTTATGGCTAAAAAAAGGTCTTAAAATATAAACACAGGCTTAAGGCTGAAACACGAGCTGGAGGCTAAAACATGAGCTTTAGGGTAAAACACTGGCTAAAGGCTGAAACACGAGCTAGAGGCTAAAAGATGAGCTTTAGGCTAAATCACAGGTTGAATGCTAAAACTAGAGCTTATGGCTAAAAAAAGGTCTTAAAATATAAACACAGGCTTAAGGCTGAAACACGAGCTGGAGGCTAAAACATGAGCTTTAGGGTAAAACACTGGCTAAAGGCTTAAACATGAGCAGGAGGCTAAAAAATGAGCTTAAGGCTAAAACACTGGCTAAATGCTAAAACATGGGCTGGGCTGTTTGTGTTGTGTTGTGTCATCCCAACCCACAGTCAGCAATTATTCTGCAGTGGTCTGTTCAAACTTGAGAGTCTATCAATTAAATGAAGAGTGAGGTTACGTTAGCTCTGATTGGTAGATGACTGACAGGACACAACCAGGATTCACTAGCGTTACACATTAAAATGCTTTTTCTCAGCTGCCCGCTGGGGTTGGAAAGGATTGATTTACCACATAAGTCTCACATAATTTTGCAGTGATGGTGGACAGTGGAGCCTAACTGTCAGACAGAAAAAGGACAGAAGAGCAGATAAAAGCTAAACTGGAGAGAGATAGAGCATGAGCTAAAGACTAACACAGGGGCTAAACTGTTAGTGCTAATGTTGATTCCAACCCACAGTCAGCAGTTATTCTGCAGTGGTCTGTTCAAACTTGAGAGTCTATCAATTAAATGAAGAGTGAGGTTACGTTAGCTCTGGTTGGTAGATGACTGACAGGACACAACCAGGATTCACTAGCGTTACACATTAAGGACATGTCTTTGAGCTCCAGGCTTTGGGAAGAGCTACATATAGCAGACTACTACACTACGGTACAAACTGACAAAGTTTGCTTGTCATCCAGTAAGAAGTTGTCTTGAACAAAGATAAGTGGAGTTTAAAACAAGATCTCCATTCATTTCCAAAACAAACACACCCTTTGTTTTGAGTCACATCTTAATGACAGTGTGTGTAGCTGCAGTCTGATCAAAACAGATCCTCAGCATAGCGTCTTTAAATCATTCCATATTTATTTGTAAAAATGTATAACAAATGTCTGAACGCACTTACAAAGAGAGCAGGTCTACAGTGTGCACTTTTATAAAAATTACAAACAGGGAAAAATCCTCATTCATGAGTAAAGGAGAGAATTACACACGAGTAAGATCAGCACATACAGGCAGAGCTAAGAGCGGTCAAAGTGGGAGTACTATTTGCAGGAACAGACAAATAACAATAACAGACAAGCAATAAAAAGTGAGCAAAAACTGATGAATGTCACAAATAGTTCCTAAATTTAACACAAAGACAGTGATTGCTCTTTAACAAGCTCACTCCTGAACTAACAGTCATATCTGAGCACACAGCTTTATCAAAGAGTGATACCTCAGATACAAGTGTTAATCAAAATCACTGATTCTTGAGTTCTCCTTAGTTCTTTGTTCTCTTATGTTTAATTATTCTGATAAATGCATACAAATTAATCTGCAGTCAACCCAGAAATCAATTTAACTTCTCAAGTGGAAGTTCCCACTGTGTTTTCTGTTTCTGTGATGACTCATAGAGACGCACTGACTTCAATTATCTTCACTTAATCAAGTAATTGTCACCAAAGTGAAGGACTCCACTTGTGCGCTCACAGCATTAGACGTGTGTATTTTGGTTTTGAGTGATACGCCCCTCTTGTATGATGGGTTTATGATTGCACTACACGCCACAGAGGACGCTCTGGCTTTGTGAAGTAAAGAGGAGAAAAGGAAAAACTTTCTGTTAATATTTGAAACATATCTGCTGTCCCCTCGACAGTCAGCTCACGTGTTGTGACTTGATGCATGTCAGACGAACGAGGCTGTGGTATCAGCGTGACGATAACGCATCAGACAGGTGGAGTTAGGTCTACAGGTGCGATGTTGGAACAGCTCCCTCACCCTGAGTGGAGGTGAGAGGAGGTGAGGCTGGTATTAATATAAGATATGGATACTTCTGTGAGACGTGCTCATCAAAGACAGGCTTATCAGAGCACAGCTTGAGCGCTCTGTCTGGGGGTCATCGCTGATTGGTTGACCAAACGGGCCTGAAAATTGAAATGTCATTTCAGATGCCCTTTTCCCCGTCTCAGTTTGCAAACAAGGATTGCATCTTTGCCCTTCAGAGGAACATTTATTCCACGTGACTGCATTTTGAGCGAAGGTCGCACAAGCAGGAGCAAAGCCTTGAACAGCCGGTGATTAAAAGTTCCTCCTGATTTTCTGCAGAGGAAAGCAAAGCAGGGGAGAGCGCTTTGCTAATTGAGTGGTCTTTGGCCTTGCCTGATACGAGATAGATTCAGGGCGGGGGGTGATGAATGTCTGCGTCTCATTACAGTCTGTAGCACTCTGATTTAACACTGCTGGAGTTTGTGTATTTCTGTGAGTGTGAATGTATCTGAAAGCACGGCCCAAATAATCAGAGATGCTCTTCTTTTACAGTGCCGATTCAACTCATCCTGCTGCAATGCAAGGCTTCTCAAGGCCTGCCAGCTTAATAACAAGCTGATGTGTGGCACTCTGGGGATGTGTGATCTGAGCAGCACGGATCTAACTGAGAATATAGCCCTACACTGTGATTAATTACTGTACATTCACAAAGAAACTTCACTGTAAATTCCTGAGTGACCCCCCGCAGGTTTTGGGAATGGGGGTCTTTCACAACTTTTCGCCTCAATCCATTGTTATTTTAGGATGTGACAGCCCTTAACATATCACAACAATAAATTCTACATAATAATTAAAAGAAACTCAGCAAATCTTCATCATTAACAACATTTTGCCTTAAAAAGACAATTTTTTCAGGTTAAAATTTCAGTGGCTTTTTTCTCATTTTTAAATTTGTTGAGACCAAATCACGTTTCATGTGTCCTGGACATCCTCTCAAAACTTTCACAGTTTTTAGTTAGTTATTAAAAGGTCATTAAAAAAAACACTGAGACCATAACCAGGGGCCAGTCGATGAAAATGTGCTTTTTCCAGGTTATAATTTCAACACCTTTGTCATTTTTTATTTTATTTTTCATTAATTCATTCAAATTTTATTTAATCTCGAAAAATCCCCTCATTTTCAACTATGTCGAGAGTACAGAGAACAACAATAAAACAACACAGTTAAAAACAGTTACATTCAAAAGCAGCGTAATTCATTATCAGTGTTCTAAACTGACCAAAAGAAACAAGTGCTTGTAGTTTTAATGTTTGTTGTAAGATGTTCCAGGTGAAAGCAGCAGAAGAGCTGAAAGCAGGTCTTCCAAATACAGTGTTTACCTGTGGAACTTCAAGCATCATCAGGTCACTGGATCTTGTTGGATATTGATTATGAGATTGGTTTAACACAGATGTGATGTAGGAAGGCAATTTACCAAGTAAGGCTTTATAAATGAATAAGAACCAGTGTCTGTTAGGTCTTACATTCAGGGGTGCCCAGCCCACTTTTTCATATAAAATGCAATGATGGGTGGAGTAACCTTCCCCAGTGATGAATCTGAGGGCTGAGTGATAAATGGAGTCCAAGGGTTTAAGAGTAGAGGCAGAGGCATTTCTATAAACAGCATCACCATAATCCAAAACAGATAAAAAGACAGCTTCAATAACACATTTTCTACTTTGCCGTGGGAAGTTTGTTTTGCACCTGTAGAAAAACCCAATTTGTTGTCTTACTTTGCTAGCCAGGGAATCAGTATGAAATTTAAAGGTGAGTTTTTGATCTAACCAAATGCCAAGGTATTTATACTCAGATACTCTGTCAATACTGTGTCCTATTAAGGTGGTGATGTGAAAACTACTGTCAGTGATGTTTGTGGCTCTGGAAAATAACATGTATTTAGTTTTACTGGGATCGAGTCAAACAGAGCATGTTGTAATTGATCAAAGTTTTGTTGGAGGGTTTGAATGGCTGCTTGGGCAGTATTAGCAAAACAGTATAGAATTGTATCATCAGCGTAAAGGTGGGAGTTACAATCTGTTATGATAGTAAATAACAGAGGACCAAGTATTGAACCTTGTGGAACCCCTTTTAATAGAGGCAAACACATAGAGAGACAAATACCAAGAACCACATACTGATCTCTCTGTGAAAGGTAGTCTTGGAACCATTTACAGGACATAGAGTCAAAGCCAGTTTCTTTTAGCCTTTCAATGAGCAGGGAATGGTCGACCGTGTCAAAGGCTTTTGTTAAGTCAACAAATAAAGCTGCACAGAATTTTTTCTCATCAATCTGAGAAATGATATCATTTGTGACAGATGTGACTCCGGTGATTGTACTGTTTTGTTCTGAAACCTGATTGATGTGGGCTTAATATGTAATTACTGGAGAGGAATGATTTGATTTGATTGTTAACTAATGATTCTAAGATTTTAGCGAGACAGGACAGTTTGGAGATGGGCCGGTAGTTATTTAGATCGATTTTGTCTTATTGACACCAAATCACCTCTTGTGTGACCTGGACATCCTCTCACAACTTTCACAGCTCTTAATTTGTTTATAAAAGGTCATTAAAAAAAAACCCACTGAGACCATAATTAAGGCCCAGTTGCTATACATGTGCTTTTTTCAACTTGGAATTTCAGTAAGCCTAGCTTTGTGTTTTGTTTTTTTTTAATTTATGATCAAGAAATCACCTCTAATGTGTCCTTGGACATCCTCTCACAACTTTTACAGAAAAAGGCGAACGTTAAAAATGAAACTGTCTTCACCCCAGTATAAACAATACGTGATACAGGATACCTCAGGTTGAACTTATTATTTCAGTGAGTGACTAAAAACAGCAGCTTGGAGATGGAGTTTTCTGTCTGCGTCTTTACTTCCACCAGCACACAGGGCGCTGCCCCCAAAGACGCCAAGCGTTTCGGGAGGTATTTAGGTCAGATATTCACATGTACATCGGCTGCACTGTTAAGTGACACTATTGTGAGACAAAAACAGTAACAGCAACACTTTAAATGGAAGATATCGAGCCTATAGTCCACAGAGCGGATCTTGGCGGCATCAGATGTACTAATGTGCTGGACCGCTAGAAGTGCGTCATATCTATGATGCTCCATAGCTGATCAGACATTTCATAGTTTTCCTAATGTTTACACGCCAGGAAAACAGAGGTCATAATGATTGTTCACGAGTCCAATCAAGTCTGAAGTCTCTCTGTGGACATATTTTTCAGCGTGACAAATACAATGTGTGGCGGGAGTGCCTGACAAAAGACGCAAAAGAGTGACTGTCACGCTCAATGCGTGATACTTGAGAGCCCTGACTTTACTGTGTTATTGCTTCAAAGAAAGAAAACAGTAATTACTTGTATTTTTTGCATTTTGGGAACAAAAGTGAGACCACATGGTCAAAAAGAGAATGACGTTGGAAGTCAGATTGTTAGCCAACTCCATCCTGACAGTAAACAGGTGAGTGGCTTCAGCACTTTGCAAGTTAGAAGCCGTTTGTAAGATTAGCATCAGCTTCGACATGACAGACGAAGGTAGCAGGAACACAGTGTGAGTCAGTTCTTTGCCAGCCACACTATAAGAAGAAGTCTGTACAAATAGAGAGAAATGTACTTTGATCAAGTCACAGAATCTTATGTGTGTCTTTTTTAAAGGAGAACTATCTGTATTGACCTCTGCATTGTGCCGCTGCACCTCATTCCAAACTTCCAAACAGAACACACCGCTCCTCTCCTGGAAAACACTTTCATGCTTCATTGGTCTCTTTGTCCTACATTAAATCTTTTGCACACTTTAGCCCCCCAAACTGTTTAGCAGGCACTGTAAAAAATGTCACTGTAAAATAACGGTGAAAAACTGGCAACCCTGCTGCCAATATTTTACTGTTATTTTACAGCAAAGTAGTTTTTGTCATACTGGTGTTTTGTAACCATGAGGAGGGAATGCTGTGGATATGAGACCCTGTTTGTTATTGATTTGTTGTATGTGGAGCACAGGCTGGCCGTCTGTGCTCTGCATGGCACGGACCTGGTCCTGTTGATGAGCTTTGCTATGCTATGCTGGCCAATTTTAAAATGAATTGTGAAACAAAAGGCTGAGGTTTTGTTTTTTTTTTCTTTGAGCACAGACAGTCAGTCTGTGTCATGTGGAGCACAGACAGTCAGTCTGTGTCATGTGGAGCACAGACAGCCTGTGCCTGCTGCACAAAACCTCAGTGATCAGCAGGGTCTCATAACCACTGTGCTCCCTCCTCACTCATGGTTACAAACGCTGTCACAACAAAAACAGTTTTACCATAGTTTTACAAACGTGTACCGTCGGCCTATTTACAGTATTATTATGTAAAAATAAATAACAGTACATGCTGTAAAATAACAGGAAATTACAGGCCATTTCTGCTACCAGTTTTTTTACATAGACTTTTTAGCAATGTATTATTGAAGTATCAAACTGTATTCACTCAGAGAGGTGTCAGGGAAAGCACTCTCCTGCATGAACCTGTTGGTATTTAGACTTTGTTTAATTTGATTGTTTGGCACACTGGCAGCAGTTTGCTAATCCGCCCCTTTGGTCCAGACTGAAATGTTTCAACACCACTTAAACTGAATGCTGTAGCAGATATTCACGATGAGAAGATGAAGGCAGTTACCTTTTGTAAAATTCTGACTCTCCGGATTTCAGTTATCTTAATAACTTATGAGAGGATGGTACACAGTTTGTTAGAGTTTCCCATAATTCTCATTGATCCTTAAGGCTTTAAGAAACTTCAGCCTCTTTTTTAAAGTCTTCTGTTCCTCCTCGAACAAGCTCATGAATAGAAACAGCGAAAAAGAGAATAAAACATCTGCAAGAACAATCAAATAGCCGACACAAGATGTGAAAAAAAATATTTCTTCTGTTTTCATTGTTCATTAATTTTTCTTCTTTGCTTTTTAACAAAATTAAACATTAAAAAGACAAACAGGGAGTGAGCATGATTCAGATGTTAGATATATAAAATAGGAGTATAGAACAAATAAATAATTGAGATTAAAGAAAAAAACAACAGATCACAGAATCAATTCATATACTAAAGTCTATTCTAAGCCATCCATTTCTGGATGGTTCTGCTGGGCAGGAAGTGAGCATGTTGTCTTTAAAGTTGATGTTTTGTAAGAAGGGAAATGGGTGAGTGTGAGGATGTGAATTTTGAAAAGGACCAAACTGTGATTATCAGATGTCTCGGTCTGAGCAACTCTTATGGAGTGTCCCTGGTCTGCAGAGGTCGGTTCTTACCAAAAGTGGTCTGAGTGAGGGAGAGACAGTTTGATTTTAAGAGGGTCATGTGTGGCTGTGGCTGGCTCACTAATATGTGTGAGGAGTGAAGCCTGCTTCAATAGAAAAGCTCCTGGAGCTCAAACTGCTGCTGGTTCAGAGGACACAGCGTGTCAGGGTTTGATGTCATGTGCTGCAAAGCCCCAGACTTTAAAGGAATACTATCTGACTTAATTTCCACTAGGCGTCGTAGGAGACCAAAGCCTTGAAAACATAAAAAAAGAGGAGTTTTTGACACACCTTCGACATGTTGAAGCCCCCCCCTTCTCAACTCTAACTCCACCCCTTGCTTGTATTTATCCTGCTGCAGTAAACCATTTCTACAAGTTATTCTTACCCTAGCCAATTGTGTTAAAGCATCAATGAAACATGAAACACCAGCTTTTGAACAACACCTGAGTGATTTGAGAACATATTTTTAGACACGGGCTACTATTGTTTTGCAGCCCAACATTAGCACGCCTAGCTTCCATTCATTTCAACCTAAAATTTCTCAGCAGCTCTATTACACTAGGCTAAAACGTCCCACCATAAGAATAGCATTGTATTAACAAATTGACAATGGACAAACACTGAGAAAATGCAGATAATGAATGAAAAGATTTACTTACGCATCCAGGAGAAGCAAAGCCAGTTCAGAGTCATGTGAGAGCTTCTTAGCGTCGCGTAGGGCTCGCCACCGAGGAAAAACTAGTCTAATATTTACTCTAGTTTTTCCTCTTGCTGTGTCTGATGCTTTCCTAGACAAACATCCAGACTTTTTAGATGGAAAGAAAGCTCCGTGGCAAGCCTTCAGTTGATTGTTTCAGACTGGAGTCTGCCATTACTGCTGTTCTCAGCCGTTTCTGTGCAATGTTTACCTGCGGTGGACCTGTGTATTTATACCACTGGGGGCGTGGCTAGGAGTGTTGCTGGAAAAGAAGGTTGCCTCCCCAATCTGGTCTGGATTGAGTCAGACACATTTCGTATAAACAAACCTGCTGGCCAACGTAATTTTAATTCTATGTGTTGATACTTTACTCAGAATAAAATTTCCATAGGTTCTGACAGATTTTTAGCCCATTTAGGTGTAAAATAACGGATATAATACCTTTAACCATGAGGTGGGCTGATCAGTGTGTTTACTGCAGGGCTCTGCAGCACTGGTGTGACCAACTTTCTCTCAGTGGGAGGGTACAGCATGAGTATGCATGCTGTTGAATAGCTGTTTTTATTGGTATACCACAGCTTCATATGGACTAAGGACTGACAGTGACTGGAGTTATGATATTTTCTAAATATTTGACTGTGAATATGAAGTTTGTCTGCAGCAAGCACTGGCTGACCAAATTAGGGATAGATTGATTATTGGCGGGACCAATGATCCGCTGGGCTGTCACTGAAAAATAAAAAGGGGAATGCCGATATGCCTCAGAATGCTAAATGTTGGCTTGGCCAATTATTGGCTGTGTAGCCCTTCCCCTTGATCTTAAGGAGAATTGGGCGCAAAACCAAGGGCTAGGGAGTAGAATTGGGATTAGCCTTATAACTAGACTAAGACTAAAAGATTTGAGGCAGGACTAAGACTCTTATGGTATTTACTCAACTAAAACTAGACTAAGACTGAAAGATAGCTGAAATATTAAAAAAAAACTAAATGGTGTGTCTTCAAAAGACTAAGAGTAAATTGGAATTTGCTGTGAAAATAAACACTGCTCTTCAGAAATTATTGCATTGACTGAAAAAAAGGTTTAATTTGGTTTTGAGCCAGCACAATAAAAATCTGTGAGAAGCCAGAAATTTATCATGAACAAACAACAACTAAAACAGTTTTTTTTCTGTTCAAGAGTGAAAGAAAATTACTGTTATTTAGTAATCAAAAGATAAAAATGTGCTTTACTGTTTTTTTCTGCTTGTTTTTTGTAAAACTCACAGAGAATAGCAGTGATTATAGTTTTAGCATTGAAAAGTGTCATTTAGATCAGAAAGCTGCACATACTGGTGGATTAACCATTACAGGATCTAAGGTCGCATTAATCAGTTAAGCATCGTGTATGTATACTGAGTCAACTGAGCTCAGTAGAACTCTTCCTCCTGTGGTCTCTACACACGATGATGTAAGGGTTTGGCTCCAAGTGAGTCAGTATGCACCGCAACACAACGAGACGCTCCAGCAGCTCAGTGAGAAATGGTGCCCCTACAGGCAGAGCGCTTCACTGCACAGCAGGATGTGATTAGATCAGATAGGTAACTGGCTTGCAGGGATAATTCCGCACAATGAAGAAACAGATGCTCGAACTAAATCTGCTCTCTGCACATTTGAACGGCTCAGCAGCGGAGGGCTCCGTCTCTTTGTGTTGCCATATGGAGAGGGTTTGCAACACTGACAAACAGTGATGGCAATTAAAACAAAATGTGACATGAGATATGCATTAGTCTGGTGTGGAGCCTGCCCTGTGTGAATTCTGCCTTCTGTCTTTCAGAACTGGTTGGATCCCTCCAAGGAGATCAAAAAGCAGATGCGCAGTAAGTTTATTTAAGTGGCTGTGATGGAAAATGTTTTGAATGTCACGAGTGATCATATGACTTGATTTGTTTGCAAATGAACCAGTGTGAAGTGATGTTAGAGACAGCTCAGTCACTGCTCTGTACTTTGAGTCCTGAATGGTTTTACTTAAAGTCCCTGTGAGGAGTTTCCAAGTGATCTTGAAAAAGTGTGGCTTCTAGGAATATGCCTGTTAGCAGTTCACCCTTTCAAATGACATTATCAGCGCTAATATAGGTCATTTCGAAAGGCCGATAGGTGTCAGCTGATTTGCAAAAGCAACTACACAAATGCAAACACAACAACGTGAATGCAAAAACCACAACGCAATGGAAGTACAGCCACAACAGAAGTTAGGGGACAGTATTCCTTACGGACACAGAAAAGTTGTTAAAGTGAGTTAATGATTGTTTTCTTTTATAACTTCAGCTATAAATATAGCTCTAATGCTAACACAAAAAAGAAATGTAAGCATTATGAAGGATATCACAAGGTGCAGCCCTATGAAGCTATATTTGTCATAGATGAAGTAAATCATTTACTTTCTTTTACAAGTTTTCTGGGTCCGTTTGGAGAAGTAACTTCTTTTTACTTCCGTTGTAGCTGTGGCGTTTGCATTCCCTAATTGTTGACACTCACTGGCCACTGTAGTAGCTCACAATTCTTAGCTTCCCAATTGGGTCAAGCAGGACCGGATTGATTTACTGAATGTTGGTGTCTCTATGACAACACCACGCCAGCTGATGAAGTTTAGAGATGCGTGTTTTTCTCTGCTGACAACCCGACAACCCATTGACATCAAACCCAGTCAATGGGGCCCTCCATGTCCTTGTAACTCATCTTCCTCAGAGCTAGACTGGCCTTCCCTGGGTCCACTGTCTCTTTCCCAGAATCAAGGCATGAGACAGTGCTAATCTTGTATATGGTAACTTAACGCAACTAAAAGCATTTCCTCAAGTTCTGTTCTTTAGTTTCACTATGAAAAAAGTGAATACATAATTTAGTCCACTTTGTCCTGGATTTGAAATCTTTTTATGGTCAATTGACAGCTCATTTGTCCCACAGTGGGGAATTTACAGAGTAACAGTAACAAACAAGAAAGAATGAAGTGAAATACATTACAATAGGTAAATATTGAAAAAAATAATTAGAAAGAAAAAATATGTAAATATCAAGCACAACATAAAACTGGAAAAAAATCTACTGAAAGAGGTGATATTTACAGTTACCATACTTTTTGGTTCTATTATTTTAAAGTTAATGTATTTTTATTTGACCCCCTGTCCAGTGAGTTATGTTTCCAAAAAAGAGATTTTGTACAATAATGTTTATCACCAACTCAAAAAGTTTGATTTTGAGAAAATGATCCTGTTTCCTGGTCTAGATAAAGTCCTTCAAATCCTAAAAGTCTTATATGTTTATCTCAGATCTCAGAGCAACATTGTTTTTATTTCCCACTTGGTTGAAAATAAGAAAAAAAATGGGAAAAAAGTGTTTTTACCACTTTCTTCCTGAATCAAATTTTCAGATGTGTTGTAACATGGAATAGCCCATTGAATAAGAAGGGAGGGGGAGAACCCAAAACCATCATTAAAGATTAAGCCTTTTAATGTATTTTGAAGCATGTGAAGTAAGATTTAGAAAAAACAAATGCTTTCAATTGAAGAGAACTTCATAAATCAGTTTTTAAGAGATGCTTTGGGGGCCCCTGGGAATCTTGGGGCCCCAGGCAACTGAACATCCAGCTATGCCCCTGAACATGAATAATGTTCAACACAATATTGATAACCAGTAGCATTAATGATTGAAAAAAATTTGAAAATTTTTACATATTGACTTGAAATTTTAACTAAAACATTACCATAGCTGCCCCCCCACCCCCTCCCCCACCCCCAGCTGCTGAGGGTGTCCCTTATTTGTCAGCCTCAAAGGTTGCGACCCTATTAGATATGCTATCTATATAGACGACTACTAAACTACTGTACGAACTGACAAAGTTAGCTTATTGTCACATAAGCTAAGGGATGCGTCGTAGCAACGGGCTGCTAATAGCGTTACATATAGCCGGCTGCTGACTTATGGTGCAAACTTGCAAAGTTTACTTTTTGTCACGTTTCAAACAAGCGCTACGTAACTGTACTGATAAATACCTTCCCTCGGCGCATTGTATCCAGTCAAAAGTTAAAGTAAACAAAGAAAAATTTGTTTCAAAACAAACACATGCCTGGTAAAAAGTCACATCTTTACTACAGTGTCAGTGAGACTCCAGGCCAGAAGGTGGAGAGGCAGACCAGCTAAAACAGATCCTCCTCACAGCGTCTTTAAACCGACGTGATGGTGAACGATCAGGATCTCACTTTGTTTCTCCCTCAGACTCTCCCTGGCACTTTGCTTTTGCTGTCAAGTTCTACCCTCCAGACCCCTCCCAGCTCACTGAAGATATCACCAGGTAGGACAAAACATTACCCCCCCCACACACACACACACACACTCACACACACACACATACACACACTCTTTAAAGTGCTGTCATTGAATAAATTAACTTGACTTGACGCTGTAACAAATCTCCTCTGGCTGTGCTGTCAGACGCTCTGCAGTGTTAAACAGAGGAGATGTGTCAGGTCTGTCTCTTTATTCCACACAGATGTGTGTTTTCATAAAGGTGTTGTAACAGTTTACATGGCATATTTGTGCCAGTGTCAAAGCGAACCAAATCCCTCACTCTTCTGCGAGGATTAGACCTGGAATGCAACTAAGTGCCATGGATTAACTGGGCTGAATACTTGTTGGAGCTCGCCTTGGCTCAGGCTTGTTTGACTGCCAACACCCTCTTCTCCTCCCCTTTTTGTCTCAACTGACAGATACTACCTGTGTCTGCAGCTGAGGGATGACATGCTGTCAGGTCGACTGCCGTGCTCGTTCGTCACTCACGCCCTCCTAGGCTCCTACACCGTTCAGGCCGAGCTGGGAGACTACGACCTGGATGACCATGGCTCCGACTACGTCAGCGATTTCCGCTTTGCCCCCAATCAGACTCGTGAGCTGGAGGAGAGAGTGATGGAGCTCCATCGAAACTACAAGTACAGCAACCTTATTGTAACAGGATCATCTGAAGATGAAACAATCAGAATGATCTGCTGCTCCTGAGTCTTCTGTTGTGATGTAACAGTTCAGCTGAATGATGCTAACACCCCCGAATCGTTAAAATTTAGTGAAAGTCTCCAACAATTCTTCCTGCGCTGTGCACAAATGGTTGATTTTTACGAAAGCCTTTAGCTGATGATTGGTCCAGATGTTTACATGCTTTGCCCATCCTTCAGGGGGATGACTCCTGCAGAGGCTGAGATGAACTTCCTGGAGAATGCAAAGAAACTGTCCATGTATGGGGTGGACCTCCACCACGCCAAGGTAGACATGTTTTTAATTTGGTGTCACGGTGCATGTAGTGAGCCTTCCCTCTCATGACTTATCTTTTTGCCCCCCCCCCCCCTTGTTCATTTGTTTCCTGCAGGATTCTGAAGGGATTGAAATAATGTTGGGTGTCTGCGCCAATGGCCTGTTGATTTACCGCGACAGACTGAGGATTAACCGCTTTGCCTGGCCTAAGATCCTCAAGATCTCCTACAAGAGGAGCAACTTCTACATCAAGATACGACCTGGAGAGGTATGCAGTTTGTTTGAAACAGCGTTCAGTAATAATTTGCCTAAATCTGACTGGAGTTAACTTGTACAGAGGACAATAGGTCTCCTTGGTTCCTCCTTTTACTTTCTTCAGTCTGTCATCGAGTGCTGTTTTTTTTTCTCTTGAATTTCCTAAGACCCTGCGTCCACATACCTGTTCATTACATATCTGTCTCTCAGACCATTGACTTCATTTTCTCAATTTGACTGAGTAGCCAAATTTAGGAACACTACCCATGGTATCTTTTTAGTGATATCACTACATTACACCAATTTCTATGGTGGCTGGTGGGTGTCAGACGATTTGCAAAAGCCACAACACAACAGAAGTACAAAGGTTAGTTATCCCAACGGACACAGTTGTCCAAAAGTTGCCAAAGTAAGTAAATGATTGTTTTCTTTTTAACTTCATCCGTTGATAAATAAAGCTTTGTAGGGGTCTCACCTGTGATATCCTTAATACTCATTTCTTTATTTCCCAGAAAAAATACAGTGTTTTTTTTTTTAAGCTTAATGAATCAGTAACGTTAGCATTAAAGCTACGTTTATCATAGCTGAAGGTAAAAAGGAAAACAATCATTAACTTCCTTTCACATTTTTTCTGTGTCCGTTAGAATAACCATCGTCTTAACAGTGGAAGCACTGTGGCTGCTCTTTCTTTTTGTTGTGGCTTTTGCATTCACAAGAAAAAATAAAAAATGGAAACCAGACACAAGGTTAAGACACATTTTTTAAGGCTTTTTCTACCTTTAATTAGAGAGGATATGGTAGTTGACAGAGTAGGAAGAATTGGGGATCATATGGGGATGAGGCCACAGGCTGGATTCAAACCTGGGCTACCAGCTCAAAGGTAAACCTCATGGGGCTCAACTTAGACCGCTAAGCCATCTGCACTCCTTAAGTGCTGCATTTGGGGTAAAAAAGCCTTTTAAAAAAAACAACAAACAGAAAAACATTAATAAATCATGTACTTCCTTTGTAGTTATGTCCGCCAAAACATATTCAGTTCAAAATTCCAACATAAAGACATTCATCCACAGCTTCAACTTTCAACTAAATTTGTCCATAGTATTATTTCTGTTATTTATGTAATATTTACAGATCAATTATTATAATTAACATTATTAAAATCCTTTCTAAATTGCATACATTATCACAGTTCATAAGGTTCATAACAAATCTCAAGGCTCTAACACATCATTGTACTCTGTATGAGCGTGTTGGGTGGCCCTCTCTGACCATCCGTAGACTCAATCATTGGCACATCCTGATTTACAAGGCTATTCTTGGCCTGCTCCCATCTTACTTGAGTAACTATATTCACTTGAAAATTCCTGGAAGCTACAGTCTTCTTTCTGTGACTCAGTCACAAAATTTACTCTTGCTATCGGTCCCTAAAGTTCGTCTTGAAATGGGTAAAAGAAACTTTGGATACGCTGCTCCTGCAGACTGGAATCTGTTACAAGAAAAACTGAGTCTTGGAGAGCTGGTCTCTTTAAATCGTTTTAAATGCAGATTAAAGGCTTTAGAGGACGATGAAGCAGGCTGTAAATGCTTTGACTGAAATGTTCTGCTCTGTGACTCTGACTTAACTCATTGAAATGTTTGTATCTGTGTTTGAAATTGTCTCATGTCTGTAACTTTGTAAATGTGCTGCTGCCTATCTTGGCCAGGACACTCTTGAAAAAGAGATTTTTGATCTCAATGAGGCTCCTCTGGTTAAATAAAGGTTAAATAAATAAATAAAACAGTGAGCAGGACAAATAAGCAGAAAAAAGAACAAATATCAAGTGGTGTATGGACCAGGTGCACGCTGTGCTGGTGCAGTCACAGTGACATTTACTTTGGACAAGAATTATGTTCAACTCGGGAAAGTCTTTCAGCGACTGCCCTCTTTGGTTGTTTTAAGTTTATCCTGAAATGACACAGCTGTAAGTGAACTCCTACACTTTGGAGCTGTGATTCCCAACCTATGGGCTGCAGCCCCTGGTGGATCATGAAGGTATCACAAGTGAGCCATTATTTTGTTCTTCAGGTCTTAGACATGTGACAAGCAAATAAGAGACAGGAAGTTTTGTTGCTATCTGCCAGACTTTTTCAATAAGAAAAAGTGCTCTGAGAATGCATCATATGGCCTCCGTATTTATGGGGTCTGGGTCATACATTCTTGAGACTTTGAAGTGGGCCTTGAGTTGGAGAAAGTTGGGAACCACTGCCCTAAAGAGCCCACTGTTTGCCTCCTGGCACGCTTCAGCGCCTGCCTTACCTGCTCCAGGTACATCAGGCAAAACAGGTCAAACCCTCCAACCGTAAATCTGTGTTTTCTCTAGGGCTGCACGATTATCGCAATCGCAATCGCAATCGCAATCGCAATGTCAGCACATGCAATTCAGATATTTCTCCATGATAACCAAGCAAGTCTGTAGACTCATCATGACACAACTTCTTTTATTAAATCGCAAGCACAATCACAATCGCAATATTGTCCACCTAATCGCAAATCGCACCTTTTCCCCAAATCGTGCAGCACTAGTTTTCTCCAAATGATGATGATGAATGCATCATAATGATTTATTAAATTATTTAAAGCTTTACAGCCTTTATTCATTTATTAATGTCTAGTAAAAATAATAATAATCATCATCTGTAGACATGAATTTAATACTTCACTTCAGCTCCACCAAAGCCGTTTTTATCTCTTCTTATTCTCATGGAAGCTGCAATTTGACTCGACAGTAAACATCCCCCCCTGTCTTTTTTACACTGGCAGCATGTTGGCTGTGTTAAGAAGAACGTGTCGTTTATTTCAGCAGACATGTGTACAAATTACAGCCCTCAGACTGCTGCCATCTCACAGGGGCTGAAAGGTTCAGCATGTTTGCACCCTGAGCCACTCAAGGTTCTGGGCTGGAGTAGATGGTTCATTGACCTTGTATCAACGATGTGTTTATCTGAAGAAGATATTCAAGGCATGAAATTTAAAGTATGCACAGAATGGTTTTCTTTCTATCTATAAATCTCCCCCAACCACGGTCAACACAGGCCCAGAGAAAAAACAATCATATTTCAACAAGGCTCAAGTACATTTTTTTAATGATAACATTCCAGGGCTACAGTTGTAAATGAAGGAGCACTTGATAATTATAATTATTTTTATCATTAGTAGCATATGAAAGTATCTAGATTAAAAAAGATCTTTATAAAACAGATAAAGGAAAGAAACTTTAATTAAAGGGCAGTTTATGGCCTTACTTTGGCTAAAACTGATCAAGTGAGACTGACACTCACCTCATCACACACTACAGGCGTCACTCAGCCAGGGCTATGTTCCCACATTTCTATGTATGTAGCATGTATGTGCATTTGTACTTGTCTGCTTTTGTTTTTCTGACTGAAGGAAATGAAACCAAGGGTCTAGCATCTCTGAGCTCTGCTTTATCCAAAACTCTTTTTGATCAATCCATTTTATTTTTTATTTCATTTGTAATGATTATCATTGTGATAATTTCTGCCACTGATGATCAAAATGAAATTACTGATTGATTCATTTACGATAAAGTGCTTCCAAAAAATCTTCGAGGGATAGCCAAACAATAAATTGAGGATAGAGCTCCAATTGAGGAAAAATGTAGAAAAACAAGACCTGATACTGAAAATGTCCTAGAAATGTAGAAACATAGTACTGTGGGACTGTGAGGCTGTGAAAACATAGGGCTTTGGGAGCAAAGGACTGTAGGACTATAAGGCTGTGGGAATGTAGGGTTGTGGGACTATAAGGCTGTGGGAACATAGGGTTGTGGGACTGTGAGGCTGTGGGAACATAGGGCTTTGGGAGCATAGGACTGTGGGACTATAAGGCTGTGGGAACATAGGGTTGTGGGACTATAAGGCTGTGGGAACATAGGGTTGTGGGACTGTGAGGCTGTGGGAACATAGGGTTGTGGGACTATAAGGCTGTGGGAACATAGGGTTGTGGGACTATAAGGCTGTGGGAACATAGGGCTGTGGTAACTTAGGACTGTGGGAACATAGGGCTGTGGGAACTTAAGGCTGTGGAAACATAGGACTGTGGGAACATAGGGCTGTGGGAACATAGGGTTGTGGGACTGTGAGGCTGTGGGAACATAGGGTTGTGGGACTGTGAGGCTGTGGGAACATAGGGCTGTGGGAACATAGGACTGTGGGACTATAAGGCTGTGGGAACATAGGGTTGTGGGACTATAAGGCTGTGGGAACATAGGGTTGTGGGACTATAAGGCTGTGGGAACATAGGGCTGTGGTAACTTAGGACTGTGGGAACATAGGGCTGTGGGAACTTAAGGCTGTGGAAACATAGGACTGTGGGAACATAGGGCTGTGGGAACATAGGGTTGTGGGACTGTGAGGCTGTGGGAACATAGGGTTGTGGGACTGTGAGGCTGTGGGAACATAGGGCTGTGGGAACATAGGACTGTGGGACTATAAGGCTGTGGGAACATAGGGTTGTGGGACTATAAGGCTGTGGGAACATAGGGTTGTGGGACTATAAGGCTGTGGGAACATAGGGTTGTGGGACTATAAGGCTGTGGGAACATAGGGCTTTGGGAGCATAGGACTGTGGGACTATAAGGCTGTGGGAACATAGGGTTGTGGGACTGTAAGGCTGTGGGAACATAGGGTTGTGGGACTATAAGGCTGTAGGAACATAGGGCTGTGGTAACTTAGGACTGTGGGAACATAGGGCTGTGGGAACTTAAGGCTGTGGGAACATAGGACTGTGGGAGCATAGGGCTGTGGGAACATAATGCTGTGAAAATACAGGACTGTGGGGGCATAGGACTGTGAGAGCAAAGGGCTGTGGAAATGTATTGCTGTGGGAACGTCCAGTTGTGGGAATATAGGGCTTTGGGAATATAATGCTGTGGTAATATAGGACTGTGGGAACATAGGGCTGTGGGAACATAGGGCTGTGGGAACATAGGGCCGGGGGAATGTTTTGCTGAAGGAACATAGGGCTGTGGGAACATAAGGCTGTGGGAACATAGGACTGTGGGAGCATAGGGCTGTGGGAACATAATGCTGTGAAATATAGGACTGTGGGAACATAGGGCTGTGGGAACATAAGGCTGTGGGAACATAGGACTGTGGGAGCATAGGGCTGTGGGAACATAATGCTGTGAAAATATAGGACTGTGGGAACATAGGACTGTGAGAGCAAAGGGCTGTGGAAATGTATTGCTGTGGGAACGTCCAGTTGTGGGAACATAGGGCTGTGGGAACATAAGGCTGTGGGAACATAGGAATGTGGGAGCATAGGGCTGTGGGAGCAAAGGGCTGTGGGAACATAGGGCTGTGGGAACATAGGGCTGGGGGAATGTTTTGCTGTGGGAACATAGGGCTGTGGGAACATAGGGCTTGAAAACATGGGGCTGTGGGAACGTAGGGTTGTGGGAACATAGGGCTGTGGGAACATTTATCTGTGGGAACATGGTACTGTGGGAACATAAGGCTGATCCCACTCAGGGAACACACACTTTGTTTGAAAACAGCATTGAGCAAAATTTAATGATAAAAACATTTTTTTCTAAGTGTTTTCAGTCCTTTTGAAAGTTTCTAATTATCATGGTCATTATTCAGCCCCAGCTATCTTAGCTTAGCAGTTAGATAACAGCTGCCCAAGAAACTCTGCGTCAGGATATCCTGTTTGAAGTTTTGATAAAGAACACACAACGAAATGTACATTACTGTCTCACAAGAGATTCATATTCAGTACATTTAACATGCTATGCATCTCCCTGTACCAACAAGATTATAGAAAAAACAATGCTTGCTAGCTTGACGCTAACGTATGGGGAACTTGGGTTTAACCTGGGTTTTAAAACAGATTTTAAAGTTTCATCACAGAAACAATCACAATGATCACTGCAGTCACCTTTTCACAATAACTCTCTGTAAACAATGCTGAAAGCTCTAAATGTGAAAATGCCGGTGTTTGCCTGTGACGTCACGGTTTGGGAAGGTAGCTTCTGCCACCTCCATTCTTCAGACACTTGTTTGCACCCCTCACCCTGATTTGAGATCATTTTTTTTGGTAGTCAAATGTATTTGTAGAGTTTTTCTCGGCCCAACCAATTTTTGCAGCCAAAAAAGTGGCAACAGCTTACCATTTATGTGACAGTAATCTTATTTACCTCAATTTTCCACTCAATACTGTTCTGTTGTGACTGTGCCTCCAAATGGCCACCTTCCCAGCTGATGACATCAAGTGAAAACACTCTTTTGAAGAAAAGTTAGTTCAGGTTAATGGCTGATTATGGCAAGCTTGAGGTTTCAAACAACTAAAAGCTTTGCAAAAACCCACTTTGAGCCACGAGAAATTCTTCAGTCAGTGACATTTAACAAAACCAAACAGCCATTGTGGTTTTCTGAGGTTGTGAAGTTGAACTGGAAGTCTTTCTTGGTAACAAGGATTAAGAAGAAGTGAATGCTGACCTAACAGAGACTTAGTAACTTTGATATGTATTTGAAAAACTGAACAGGTTGTTGTAATGTGATCTGTTAATCAATGAACAGTGGACGGAGCCTGCTTCCTCTTGTTAATGTGAGGCATACGTGGTTAGTCTATTCCATGCCAAGCTGTCTCCTTCTGCTACAGCACATGGCTAACATACAGACGTAAAGTGATTATTGATCTTTCCTCCAGTTCCATGTAAGAAAGGGAATAAGCTGATTGACCAATGACTTTGCTTCCTGAGCACAGTAATGGCTGCTTCTCTGTTACAGCTGTTCCTGCAGGCGTTTGCAGAAATGACTCTGTGGTCAGCTGTGCCGAGCTAAAGGCTGTAAAATCCTTCGCCTCGTACCTCGAGTTTTGCCGCTCTGCTCGGTCGGGGTCTATATTCTGGCTCTCCTCTTTGTGTTGTGCAGCGCTGCAGCTTATCCCCCATGCTGAGCCTCAGTGTGACAGGCTGTCTGGGCCAGACCCAGTCAAGTGACAGAGCCACACACTGAGCCTGTGGTCCAGCCAAATAAAGAGCCCCTTCAACAGAGCTGCTGCAGCTGCAGCCACAGAGAGTGTACATACAGAGCCATGGGATAGTCTTCCTCTTTTTGCTGACTGTGTCTCCACTTCCAGAATGTTCTCTCCTGTCTTGATCTGCTCCATCCTGTCTGACTGACAGATCCCATTTCCTAAGAACATGGATGTACTGTTATTTTGGTTTGCTAGTTTAGTGTCATTCACTGGGTTTTTCTAAAATGTGTTGTTGCAAAAACATTGAGTCCTATGAAGAGTTCTGATGTGACCTCTGGCTAAACAGCGTAACATGCTCCCTCTTTGCTCTTTAGCACAGCTGACATTTGTCCCCTCTCTTCTCTAGTACGAGCAGTTTGAGAGTACGATCGGTTTCAAGCTTCCAAACCACAGAGCAGCCAAGAAGCTTTGGAAGGTCTGCATCGAGCATCACACGTTCTTCCGGTGAGAGCCGCTCTCTTCTCCTCACTCTGCTCTGTTGAAAGTCTCATCTGATGACTGTCTCATGCTGTTGACTAGTGATACTGTGTCCTTTTATTCAGCCTGTACTGCAGATCTGTCTTCTCACTGTTTGTAAAGAAGATTCTTCTTCAGCAGATTTAAAGTGAGCAGCTCTTCTTCCCCAGGAAAGCAAACACTGCTCCAGTGTAGAGCACTCAGGATGTCATGTCTCTCTTTTTCATCACTGTAACAGCTTCCTTTCCACAGCAGATCCAAACACATCAGAAGTCTCTTTTTTCAGTCCCTTTCATCTTCCCGTTGTGTCGTAACATAAAGTCAGACATGTTGTTTTTGTTTTCTCAGGCTGGTGTCTCCTGAGCCGCCTCCTAAGGGCTTTTTGGTGATGGGCTCAAAGTTTAGGTACAGTGGAAGGACACAGGCTCAAACCCGACAGGCCAGCGCTCTCATAGACCGGCCTGCTCCTCACTTTGAGCGCTCCACCAGCAAGAGGTACCTTCTGTCCAGGAGCTTGGATGGAGGTGAGAGCTGCAGTAGATGAGCTGATGCCTGTTTTTTATTTCTTTTTTAAAATGTTCTTTTATTCAGAGCTCATGTTTTAAGTATCCACTTATGTGTACAACAATTCAAATAAAAAAAGAGTGATGTGAAAAACAAAACATGAAAATAAAAGAAAAAAGGAAATGCAGAAGACATTGAATAGCACTTGTGTGCAGCATAAAACCAAGGGGGGATCAGTTTAGCTACTTTTAGATTTTACTTACAGTCTTATCTAAATGGTTAATGTGGAGATTAACCTGAACCGTTTTTTTATTTCATATCTTGGATTTGAGACAAAGCTGCAAAAACAAAAGTTGAAATTCTTGGAAATCAATTTTCTTGGCTTTGGGTGTGATGGTAAAAACCTCACCTATCAGCTGTTATGAAGTTCACTCTGTTTATTTATTTTTGTAAACATGTACACACAATATGTACCAGACCAAATGAGATTCTGTATAAACCTACTTATCAGAATCCAAAGTTTTAGATATCTAAATATAGGGATGGGTACTGAATCAGGTACTTTTATAGGAACTGGGTACAGATTCACATAAAATCAAAAGGTACCATGTTTAGGTACCTAAATGCATCCTGTGACTGTGAGGGAGAGGAAGAGTAGGTGATTTTCTATGCTGGTTATGGACACAGCATTGCAAGGTTAAATATTGTAGAATAAATATGTTAAATTGAAAAAAAAAACATGTATTTTATTCAAAAATAAATTGATATTTTTTTACCACATGAATAAAAAAGGTACCGAAAATTGGTACCATTGAGTATGGTACCGATTGCCAGGTACCTGGTATCGGTACCGTATCGTTTCAAATGTGAAAGGTACCCATCCCTATCTAAATATTCAGCCAAAAAAAGGCAGAATGAAGATATTTAGTAACTGTTCTCCATTTCTGTTCAAAACAGGCAGCACCAGTTGCAGTTGGGCGATCATATGTTTTATAATGTAAACATGTTTGTAACCAATGGTTAACTGAGGAGGGATGAGGCTTTCTGCCAGTTCAAAGTGGTTCTTTTTACAACAGTCATCAATAAACTGAGTAGAACGTGACACTGATCCCTTGTGAACAGGTGTCCGTACCAGATTTCCAAGAGGAATGCCAAAGGGTCCATGGGGAATTCCTTCTACAGGATTTTCTCCATCTCTTTTCTGACACTGTTCCAAAAAGTTCTTATTCTTGGACAGACTCAAATATGTGGCCATGGTCACCCACAGTATCAAAGTTACTCCAACGATTATTTGTTGAATTACTCTTAAAAGCACACATTATCAGTGGAGTTCAAAAGAACCTTACTATGCTGTCCCAGCAGAAGGTGTGCGTGAGTGCAGCTAAACAGCTAGCTAACAAAGAGCCAAACTCTTCAAAAAGACACTGGGCTTACTACTACTGCACTTTACTGAGCTTGAGGTTGAGGTTGTAAAACTGAAATACAAAAAAAATCAGTCTACAGCACGGTCTATCCATGTGAAAGTAAACATTTCTGGTAACAAAATGAAAGAAACTTCTGTTTATATGTGCTCTACTTACAGACAAAAGGTCTCCAAGGCTGAAACTTCATGAAGGACACATTATACACTTGAAGATGTTAGTTCTGAGTAACTCTCAGTGGTCTCCAAACAAAGTTAACTCAAGACAAGCTAGCAGATTCAGCAAAGATTGTCAATTTAAGAAAGAGCATCAAGAACGTCCATTAAGACACTCCTTTCAAAAAACAAAACCAAACAAAAACAGAGCGGTCACTCTCTGACACTATTCCTGAACCAAACTACTCCTTTTTTATGGTGCTGTTCACTGTGATTAGGTTTTGGACCATAGCCTGACCCACCCCTAGCATTGGGTTCCCCCCACCATGTTGTGTTCATGGGGTTGAAGGCTTCTCTTCTTCTACACCAAATGAAAGCTACATCATTCTGGCCAAACTGTTCAGTTTTTGATTGGTCGACCATAAAACCAGACCAGTAGTCTTCTTCTTTGTCCAGAGGAGCATTTGCAAAAGCCAGGCAAGCCTTCCAGTCCCTTTTCTAGGAGCGGCTCCTCTTTGGTCTGCGTTGGTGGGACCCTTGAGATGTTGTCACCAGCAGAGTCCAGATTCTCTTTCACCTCTCTCACTATCCTCCTGCTCAGCACAGGTGTCACTTTTACTTTGGCCTCTGACCCTGTCCTGTGAGATTCTACACTGTGTGTGTAACGCATCTTTTTTCCACCATGGTGCCTCTTGTTCCGTGTCCTATTATCTTTTGGGAGAAGCCTGAGTGATTTCCAATCAAAAAACAAACAAACAAACAAACAAAAAGACATGCTTTGCTGGTTGAATAAAGGTTACTTGAAGTCAGAATTAGCCAGGGCTCTGGGTAATTTTGGGTCTTATATAAACTTATTTTGGTTGCTTTGAAAACTTTGACCACAGGATAACAGAAACACAGAATGTATCAGTATTTCTTTTGCACAGACAAACCCATCAGAGCTTCACACGTATGAGCTGAACTTTGCTTCATCTCCTGACGTAGTTTCACTCTTGTCATCAGCAGAGTTTTCACGGCCGGTATCGGCCATGTGCGAAAACCACGATGACCTGTCCCACCGCGGTATCAGTGGACAACGCCGCCTCCACAGTCCGTCTGTGGATGAGCAGGAAACTGAGCTGGAGCCCAGTCTGGAACAAGATGAGGAGGACAAAGACCATGAGCGGGACCACGAGATGGACCAGGACCATGACTACGATGGCAATCTCTCCCCAAGCAAAAAGAAAGAGATAATGGTGAGGCAGACGTCACAAATGATTCATATTCAAAGGTTTGTTAGCATCAGCTCAAAGGTACTGAGGTTCTTAAAAGTTCTGAAATGAGGAAGAGCCTTACTTAGTTTGTAGAGTTTCATTTATGAACAAGTAGTTCGTGAAATTCATCATTTTCACTTTGAAACATACTGTGCACATATTGGCCAACATTCACTCAGAGAGTTATGAACAGGATGCTGTACACGTGCATGAGAGTTTATACAAACGTAACACATACTGAGAAAATACCAACTCTGTCTCCAGACCTGGTGTGTGACAGAACATGAACTGATGACTCTCCAGTTTCAGACCAGGGCCCGTATGCAGGGGCGTATTAAGTCGTTTTGGGGCCCAAGGCAAACCAAGTCAATGGGGCCCTCCATGTCCTTGTACCTCATCTTCCTCAGAGCTAGACTGGCCTTCCCTGGGTCCACTGTCTCTTTCCCAGAATCAAGGCATGAGACAGTGCTAATCTTGTACATGGTAACTTAACACAACTAAATGCATTTCCTCAAGTTCTGTACTTTAGTTTGGTTTAGAAAAAAGTGAACACATAATTTAGTCCACTTTGTCCTGGATTTGAAATCTTTTATGGTCAATTGACAGCTTATTTGTTCCACAGTGGGGAATTTACAGAGTAACAGTAACAAACAAGAAAGTATGAAGTGAAAAACATTACAATAGGTAAATATTGACTAACTCAAAAAGTTTGATTTTGAGAAACTTATCCTGCTTCCTGGGCTAGATAAAGTCCTTAAAATCCTAAAAGTCTTATATGTTTATCTCAGATCTCAGACATTTCCGACTTGGTTAAAAAAAAAAAAAAAAAGGGAAAAAAAGTGTTTTTTACCACTTTCTTCCTGAATCAAATTTTCACATGTGTTGTAACATGGAAAAGTCCATTGAATAAGAAAGGAGGGGGGTACCCAAAACCATCATTAAAGATTAAGCCTTTTGATGTATTTTGAAGCATGTGAAGTAAGACTTGGAAAAAAGAAATGCTTTCAATTGAAGAGAACTTCATAAATCAGTTTTTAAGATATGCTTTGGGGGCCCCTGGGACTCTTTGGGCCTCGAGCAACTGCCTGTGTTTGCCTAATTGTAGCTACACCCCTGCTCGTATGCACACATGCTCTACCATCAGTCATAACAAACTGTTACTGAACAGAGCATCTGGCCGTAGTACTAGCTGCATACACGACTGTAAATCATCAGCAACTTGACAAATTAAATGAAAGTGAGTCAGTTGCAAAATTCAGGGGAACCTTCAGGAAAAACCCATCCCAAAAATTTGAATTACTCTCTCATGCTTGCTACACATAAACAGTGATAAACCTGGTGAGAGGTGACGGTGTCACTGAGAGAAGGTAAAGAGAAATATTTTTCATCAAAAGAAATTAAGATTTTATTTGAAGAGTATAGAACGAACAAACTGCTGTAATCAGTGAGTCAATCAGATAACAAAGAGAAAGAGAGGATTTGACTAAAATTAAACGCAAAGTAAAAGTACAAGAGTAACTCTACAAGCAGCTGTTTGATGAACTCTAACATTTCACTGCACACAGGAAGGACCCAGACGCATAAATCTAAATTTGCTAAATATTGGCACATCACCAGACTTTTTCAAAGGATTTGTTCATAAATATTCATTTTCTTGGCATATTTTGTCTTAAACCATAACCCATTTACGATGTTCCCCTTTAAACAGCTGAACGGGTGTGGTATTCCTGCCGTTAGCGCCAGTTATAGTGGGGCCTCACTAATGGCTAAATGTGCATATGGGCCCAACTCCCAGGAGACCAGGCTGGTTCAGTTTAGATTTTCTGACAGCATATAGGTGTTAATAACAGTATTTTAAAGCTGCCTATGACTTGGTTTTTAGAAGTGTCTCAGCACTTGATAGAAAATTAGAAATTAGTCGCTTTTAAAAATAATTTAATCAATTAGTCTTTATTCATATTGTGCCAAATCTGCCGGTGTTTTGTTATTAATAGACCCGACATCCAGGCAAGATAAGGACACTCATCATCTTAACCCACCATGAGCACAGCACTTTGTATCATTTAATGAAATACATTCAGAAGGAGAAACTTCCTCTAACAGGCAGAAACCTGGAGCAGAACCAGATTCATGTTAGACAGACACCTGCTAGCACTGTGTTAGGGTGAGGGAGAAAGTGATGAAGTTAGCATTTCCTAACTCTCACTCCTTCTCACCTATTCACCCAGGCTTATGTTCTCACACTGCACAGCTCACAGATCCTGCTCACAGTTTCACAGGATTAACCCTTTGTTTCAAAGCTTAGAAACCCAAGCCCAGCCCTCTGTCACTAACAAGGTTTTCCTTTTTCTAACACTCGCTGGCGATAAGGAGGAGGATGAGTCACCAGTTGACAGCAAACAGGAGGTATTTAGTGTCTGGTGATTTCATCTCTGTCTCTGTGTTCACCTGTCTGTATCCATCACTTACCAAGTTTCATTTCCGTTTGTTGAATCGCACGCCATTTCCCCCGTCTGACACTTTCTAACTGTGGTATTTGAGGTCACAGAGAAAACTGTTTCACCATTTCAGAGCAGATCTGCAGATTTTTTATCATCACCATCATTGTTTATTGTTGGTATTTCACAGGGATTAAGTTCCTATGCAATGCAGAAAATGTTTCAACATTTTTCTGATTAGTAAGAAGAGATGAATGAAAGACTTTCACCTCTGTGGTCCCAGACGCTCACAAAACAAAATCTCCACATTGGAGAAAAGGTTTTATCAGCCGTCTTTAGTAGAATATTTGAACTCTAAAATGTTCACTGGAATCTTTTGTCTTGGCATGAGAAGAAGTGTAAGACTCACGTCCCCCAGTCTTTCCGTCTGTCTGCCTGCCTGCCTGTGTCTGTCTGTGTCTATCTGTCTGTCTGTCTGTCTGCCTGCGTTTCTTCTCGCTGTCTTACCTTCTACCATCCTGTCCCTGCACCTGACCTTGTTCCTGCACTCTCTGATCCTGCACTATTCACCTCTGACCCTCTTGTGCTCACTCATTCTCCTGCCCCAACTCTGCTCTCTCAGTTGGACCGGGAGGCCACTCCTCGACACAAGCAGGAGGTACAGGTCCCTGACTTCCTAATTTGTGCTTTTTACAGTGTTGTGTTTTGCTTTCCTCCTCACCTGAGGGGATGTTTTTTTTCATTTAGTTTGCTCTTTTGAGTTTTGATCAGCTTAGCTCTGAGGACAGGTTTTTAGAACTTTCGCAGACATGAGCACAAAATATTTTCTGAGTCGTACCTTTACAAGTCTCCAAGTGTAACAGAAAGAAACGAGTCCTCCCCCTTACCTTTGTCTCTGGGTCTTGAGACTACTTTGGAACAGAGTCTCTCATGCACCTTTGGTACTCAGATCCTTTTTTGAAAAATAAAAAAATAAAAACATAAAATAGTACTAGTGAAAGTACTGAAATTGGACCGGGCTTTTCTGTTTGGAGTTTGCATGAATCCAGTGCATGTATGTCCCTCGGAGCGGCACATGTGTGTGAACAGGTGTGTGTCTGTGTATGACAGCTTTGTGATTCAGTCCTCTGAGAGCATAGCTTACCAGTCGCCCACTGACAGCTAGGATTGGCTCTTCCCTAACTCTATTTTGGACAAACAGTACAGCTGAGGGGTGAAAATGTATAAATGAATTTGAAAATCAAAATCTTTTATATGCCAAAGCAAAGTTTTGTGATCTTTTTCACTTTTTCACATCATATTCGCACACTGATGGTGAAGAGTTCTGTGGGAACCATCAGTTTTGATCCAAACCATTCAGACCCATCCACAAACTCTCATCCTTTAAGAGACAACAACTTTACCACTGATCCACAGCCGCCTCCAGACTGAAAAATGATTAGTCTTTTTAAAGAGCTTCCCAAGCTTAACTGCCCGTGGGAAGTTTCTGGAAATTAATTGCAAGTTTTCTGCCCTTTTTAAACACGGGGAAGTTCCTATTGCTGTTCAACACATTCAACATGTTATACATCCCATAATGAACTAAAAACAATATCATAATCAAAATCATAGCGCTAGCTTGGTGCTAACGTACATGGGAAATTGCCTTGAAATGCGAGCAGTCAACATACATTGATATAACTTTGGCTTCAGAATAGAATTTCAACTTTAATCACAGAAACACATCACAGTTACTCTTTGTTAAAGACACTGAAAACTCTAAGGGCTCTAATTTCGTGGCGCAGCGCAGGGGGCGTGAGCCTGCTGCACCCCGCGCAGTGTTAATTTCGTGCAGCGCACCACCATGCACTGCCAATTTGACAATTTGGTAGACCATCTGTGCAGAGATGGGTGTGATGGCGCCAGGGGGAGTTGACGGCGCACCAGGGGGAGGTGTCAGCAGTATGTTGGCGCAGTGACAATTTCGTGCCAAAAAAGTGCGCTGAAAGCTCGCCAGCTCCACCCTGGTCTATCCTCGGCGCAAGGCGGAGTGCACCCCACGCAGCTGTAATTTGGTGACAGGCGCACATGGGCGCACATGTCAACAAAGCCTCAGAGGCAGGTTTCCAGAGTGTCAGACATATTTTAATACAATAAACAATCACAGCAATCACTATTTAATGTAACTGTCTGAACCAGCATATACATTTATATCTATATTAACTGTCCCGTCACATCTGATGTCAGATTAAAGCCGTTTGTCATAATGGAAAGTTAACCTGACAGCAGCTGGAATTTGATGCACATCTTACAATTAAACAATAAACAGCCTTAACATCTGATACTGAGTATATATCTGGCTTCTCTGATTTCTTTTAATTCAAAGAAAAGAGGGAGAGAAAAGACGAAGAAAAAAGAGACAAAATAAATGTGTGTCACTCAGGATTTACCCGTGATTTCCCATATTTCTCTGTTTTAGTCTTTATTTTTAACCTGATCTAAAAAGATGGAGTACATTATTGTAAGGAGGATGAGGTGGAGACACCGGAAGAGTAAACAGTATATCACCAAAGGTTCTGCTATTTGGCGATGACAAACCAGGAGTGCAGGTGGATCAAAAGTATTCTGAATGGATAAGCCAGCTGTGTAACTGCCTCTTCATTTTGTACTCCTATTAATGACAAAGGAACAGATTACATCTGTCCCGGGAGCTGGCCCACAAGGTGACACGCTTTGTGTCCTCCGATGTGCCCCGCTGTCCATTCTCCTGCTGCAGGGACAGCGGCTCTGACCGTCTCTGCTACCAGCACTGTTTCCGCGGTGCTGGGGATCACTCAGACCAATCAGATGCTGCGCCTCGGCTGCAGCGCATTTAAAGGCGAGGAGAGGCGCTCAGTTGATTGGTGAAAACAGCGCTCAGCTGTTTTAAACCCACTCACAGCTTTTCTCCTCCCTCTCTGCCATTTGCGCGGAGGGAGGCGTGGACGTGCACCTCTGCGCTCCTCTGCGCTCCTCTGCGCCTTGACTGCGCCTCTCTTGGCACTGCAGGAAACTTGCAAAGTGCACTGGTCACACCCTGTCTGCGCAGCGAAGGCCAGTGCAGGGCACGTGCGCCTGTGCTTGCGCCTGGTCTACGAAATTAGAGCCCTAAATGTCAAAATACCAACAGGAAAAAGTTTCCTTGACAGGAAGATAGAAGAAAAATTACTGCAGGCTCATGGTTGACAGGCGCTTGATGGCCAACCTTAATCAGTTGCATATATCAAAACAATACGTCTAAGTGACATGCAATTTTCACATATGTTGATTTAAGTCCAGAGATTTCCAGATCCAGTAACTGATTTCATATGTTTTTACTTATAAACTGGACAAAATGTTTTGACAGAGAAAAACCTGTAAAGCTTTGTTTAGTACAGAAAATATTCACAGAAAGAATGAACATAATCAATAAAAAATCTGATTGATCACGGCACTGTTATCAGTAAATCTTATCATTACCCATGAATGACCGTTTCAGTGTTCATTTTTGTTTTCCTAAAGTTCATCAGTACAATTAACGTTTTGTGAAAATCTTTGTGCCAGGGAACCGTGATCTCTCTTCAGGTTATGTTCAATTGATCCAAAAAAAACCCCTCAAGACATTTCTTTTCTAACTGGCATCAGTATGCGTATTGTAGACGGTTAACAAATCTAGAATCATAAGTACCAAGAGTTTTAAAGGACCTCACCTTTATTTCCTAATTCTGATCAGTACTTTTGGCGCCCTGCTCATTTCAGTTGCTAAAACTACATCAGCTGAATGTTTGTGTTTTCTGTGAGCGTAAACTGCATCTTTCTTATTTTCCGTAGAGTTGGCTCATTCACACAAGCGGTGGTGACGTAAGGAGTGAGGAGTGAGGAGTGCTGTGCAAAAGGATTTTCACGTTCTGTCCGTGTGTGTTTTCAGCTCTTCCTCTTCCTCTCTGTGTCTAGTTTCTGGACAAGTCCCAGGACGTCTTGTTGAAGCACCAGGCCAGCATCAACGAGCTGAAGAGGACGCTGAGGGAGCCCAGCGGCAAGCGGGTGAACCGTGAGAAGCGTCTGTCAGCCACCTCTCCAACTGAAACCCCAGAGAAGAAGGCTGTGAGTGGGGGCTGATGTGGGTGGAGGGTGGGTGGAGGGTGGGGGGTCAGCTGTGGTCAATATCTCCGAGGCAGCGACCTCTGATGCTTGACGTTCTACTCATGGCATTGATGTTTTCCGAGCTGCTGTCACACTGATTCCTCGCTCTTCCTGAAGGACTTGAGGCAAAGCGTCTGTTTTTCTTTTTTTTGTTATTTTGTGGGAGACACTTGTTTTGCTAGTTTTTTGTATTCTTTCATAATCGTCTTTGAAAAATTCAAGCCTGAAGAAATCCTGAAGTGGTGTGAATGTACAACAAAAAGCAATGAGCATAATAAGAGAAGGATGTCACGCTTCTTCATTTTCCTCCTTCAGGCAGCTCAGACGTACAGTGTATCTTCCAAACACAGACACTTCTCAGAGAGACAAACACACCAATCTAGGCTTTCTTTGGAGACATGTTGGGTGGGCTGGAGCGTCTCTGACATACTTGGCGATAACTGACAGGCAGCGCAGAAGAAGCATCACGATGAGATTAGTTTCAAGATGACGTTTTGAAATTTTCTCAACTTCCAGCTCTTCAGAAATGATAATCACTCAGCTTTTCTGTCCTTGATTTCCTGACATTGGCTCTTCCTGCTGGATCAAGCCTTCAAGCTTTGATCACACTTTGGTTTGTAATAATCACTCAGATCGTCGCAGTGTTTGCTGCTGCTGCCTGAACCATTTCCACACAATGTGCCGTCCAGGATGAACAGATTATACCCCAGGAATGTCAAACGCCTGCTGCAGCAAATATAATCTGTTATGTGGCTTACTCCAGGCTGCATGAGGAGAGGGAAGGGATGGGGGAGGATTGGTGTGTGTGTGTGTGTGTGGGGGGGGGGGGGGGGGGGGGGGGGGGGTCTTTCTCTTTGACTGACAGTGAGAGGAGGGGAAAGCATCCGTCCTCTTCTGTGTTCCCTGGAGATTTAGTTGAACTCTACACTTTGATGTAGCTGTTTGCAGAAGTATTTGGTTTGCAAATGACGTCTGATTATGTAACAAGAGCTTGTCGGCTGTCAGGTAGACATGCTTCCTGTTTTTTTTTTATATTAAACCCTCAACCAAGGATATTACTGAATTAACTTCACTGGCTTTTTTGTTTCCAAACTACTGCTGAGGTCAAAATGATTAACTGTTAAACTTGAAGTTTTTTTTTTTTCTGAAATGTCGTGCTGTTAAACAGATCAATGAACTTCTAATGCTGCGGCCACACCAAACCCGAATTGGCGAATTTATTCACGCAAATTGCCTGTAACGCGCCGCGTGAACGCCCCAGTCTGGATGCTGGACTATTTTGACAAGCTGAGGGGCGAACGCGCGTGAGCGCAGCACTGCGCATGTGGAATAGAGAGCCCGTTCATTTAAAGACTGAAAGTCCAAAAGAGCCGCTGAAAAACAATGAGCTGTGGTTTCAAAAGCATGACAGGTGAGTGTGTGAAAGCTTTGGAGATCACAATCAATGCCTGCTGACTCTCCCTGGTAATCCACCGGCCCTGCTTGGCTGTTCCCTGTGACCTCATCCTCGACCCCCCGACCCATGTTCCCGTAGGTCTCCCTGGGGATAATGAAGGGGTGGAGGAAAGAAAGGACCACAGAGAACTTCCATCTTTTCCCTGGCTCTGCCCCTGCCCCGCTCTTTCCTCCTCTCTATCAGGCTCAAAACTCCACTGAGATATACACAGTCAGACTCAGTGATAGCCCATGCAGGCAAATCCAGCTGGGAACGAATGTTTACAGAACTTACCTTCAAAATCTGTCTCCTCAGCAACTTTCACCCAGCCTGCTCCTTTTTTTCCGGTCTCTGTAGAGTACACACGTCGAATCGTATAACTCTGGATGATGACACACCGCACAGATTGTTTTCTCCTCCATCTTCTGGCAGAGTTGGAGCCGGAGCAGGTGGCAGTTCCCCCCCAACGTCATCATGTCAATGATGTCGTGGGGGAATGTCATCGCTGATTACCTGCCACGGCAAGCCTTCACGCGAATTTGCGTCAAAAGTTCAATATTTTCAATTCTGCTGCCCAAACGAGTGAACGCTCCAAACGCACAAACACATCGCGCCAAACGCCTGGCCGAGGCGAATCGGCGTCCAAACGTGCCTTTGCGTTGACTTTGTATGTAATCGCGCTGCAAATTCGCGTTTGGTGTGGCCGCACCATTACACAGCTTTTCTTTTTACCTTATTTTACTTTGGACACTTACATTATTTCACTTTGCACACCGAAACAAAATTATTTCACAAACCAAAGAAACTACCAGGCTCAGATGGCCAGTCAGCTATGTGTCCTTTCTGCTGATCACAGCATACAGTCTTTTATTGGAGCCCGTTCTTCTTTGGCTAATCTTTCCAGCTCCTCCAGATTTCATGCTCTTTTCGCGTGGACCCTGGTCCTTAGTTTAGCCCCCCTTACAGGTTTTCAATGAGATTCAAGCCAGCGCTTCGTACAGGCCTGTGGGTAAGGTTCACTTTGGTTTTCTGGAGCTGGTTCTTCACCAGGAGACACGTTTGTTTTGGTTCGTTATCACGTCTGAGATCTAAGCTCTGTTTTCACCAAGCGGTTCAATTCGGTTTGTCTGGGTCTGGGTGTTTCCTTTGACATGACAGTGTTTCATCTGAAAACGCCAAAACTCAGTGAAAAAAATCTGTGTTTACTCTGAAAACGCTGTAGTAAGCTTACCAGGCCTGCAGTTGGCGCTATAACTGTCTTGTCCAGAAGCCACTAATGGGAATCTCCACAGGAGTAGAGCTGAGCCGATCATCTGGTGTATTGGGGGATGCTAAATTCAAAAGTGGAGCAACAGATGCTCATTTTCTTGAAAGACAATCAGCAGATACAGCAGATTGAGCAGTAGAAGGCGAACATGGAAGTTGGTGAGGATCGCAAAAACGGTACTGTTGTCCTGTTGTATGTGTGAAGCACGAAGCAGTATGTAACGTCAGTGTTTCCACTGAAAACACCGGCTTACTGTTTACACGGCAACGGTGTTGGCAGCGTTCCAGAAAGATTCTATTCTGAAGGTCGTTGGTTGTGTTTTAGGTCGGCTGAAACGCCGTTTCCGTGTAAACGCGAGGCTGAAACGCAACAAAACTTTTGGGTTTCATCCAAACACCGTTATCGTGTAACAGACTTGTCCCGTCCCACTTTTTGGTAGCCTTCTGCTGGGGTGACTGACATACTGATCTGACCTCAGAAGGTGAAGCTTGAAACACTGCAGACTAATACCAGGCGGACACTGCGATTCCGAGGGGATTTCACCACGATTTTGCCGTCACAGACCATGCTGTGTCATCGTGGAAACATCGTAGCGTTGGGATGTCCAGTCGGGAGGTTGTAAGCCGTACAGTGTGAGAACACTCTCGAGGAAGGATTAATTGCTGTTAGTTCTAACGATAATGTTGAGACCTCTCGATCAAACTTCTGGCATGTCAGAAATTTTAGCCGTAGCTCATACAGTGTCACACGCCGACTGACGCCAACAAGTAATTGTGGTTGTCAACAATCTTGGCTGACAGCAGTTGTACAGTATGAGTACACGTCGTAGGGTCAAATAGAGGACGAGTGACAAACCCGGTTGTGCAGTGGGAGCATTTCCCCGACAGTCAGATTTCTAAAATTGCACAGTGTCCAGCTTCACTGAGCCGACTCGTGCCAAACTGTACTGATCCACACTGGTTGCTCGGTCGAAACTGGACTTTTAAAACTTTTAGCTTCCTACTTCTGCTTTGTGAGCATCAACAGTTTTTTTTTTAACTCCAGCCTGAAGTGATTTCTTTAGTTTTGGATGTTCGTGATGCTTTCAGCTCCAGTGACGGCTTAAAGCCTGAGCTGAGGTTGCGATCCTGTGTGTAAAGTGGAGGAGAGTTAATGCAAAGTTAGATCATTTAAGCATCCAAAACAAAACCAGGATGTCTGGAAAAGCTGGGTTCAAAACGCATCGATCTGTGTCACAGCACTTGGGACATTTTTGAAAAAAAACCTCTAAATTTCAGCTGTTAGCCTGTTGCATGATGTGATTTCCTCTGTGTTATACTAATCATTTTTTCACTTGTAGTCTGAGCTCTAACGTCTCTTCTTCCTTCTCCTTTAAACCCTCTCTTCTTCTCCTGCTGCGTGGCGGCCAGCTGCCTGGCCGGGTGGTGGGAAAGGACACAGTTAACAACCTGTCTGTTGAGGGCTTCGTCCAGAAAGCTCTGGTGACTTCACCTGAGGTTGCATCTCTCACTCTTTTTCCTTTAGTGTGTCATTTTATTTCATGTTACAACATCTGTGGTGTAGTGAAATTCACTAAATACTTTGTTTAAGAAAAGACTCATTCCGTAGTGTAGATTCATGGTTTTCAATTTTCACATGGACAGTTTCAGCGTTTATTTTCCTTTTTTGTGTTTTCGCTGAATGTGTAGCTGTTTGCAGCAGCTGTGCTCTGGCATGTCTAACTGTGTCTAATCTATACCAACATGTAGGGCTCTGAAGAGTGGGTATTGATTGAAAAACAAGAAACTTATCAACAGGACCAAGACCAGAAGGCAGAAGAACAGAACAAATCTCTCCCGTATGATTCCTCATGGGAGAAAAAGGAGCTGAGAAAAGACATAGACATTACCAAGATGATAAATAGAGAGGTGACGGGCTATGACAGGAAAGAAATGAAAAGCCATATTGATGAATTTTCATCAGCAAAATCACCCAGAGAGGCAGACGCATGTTCAGAAGCCCAAACAAACAAAAGTCGTTTTTTGGTTCAGTTACCCGAGAACGCAGCGGAGACCAATCAAGGCAGCTTTCAATGTAAACCATCCCAAGCCCCGACTCCTGAGGCAAGCAACGACTCACGCCACATAAAGGAACACAAAGCGTCCAAGCCAAGGAAAAAGAGGAGACCCCAGAGCCTAAACCTGGGAATGCCTGCTGAACTCATCTACAGGAAAGACGACGGCGATTCCTCTGATGAAGAAAACGAAGGCTCAGACTCGGACAATACCCCCGACAAACCTTCAAGAACGGGAAATCATTGTGAGCCATCGCTGGTAGGGCTAATGAAAGGTGATCAGGGGAAGGATCAGCCTGTCAGAGTCAATAAAGACACTAAACAAGAGGAGATAACAGAGGAAGGCAGGGACGTCTACCCCCAAGATGCAGAGAAGGTCAGGAAGAAAGTGAGCCCCATGGTGTCAGCAGATCTCAATCCAGGCTCAGTAAATGGACCTGGAAAACTAGAGCAGGATAGCTCATCAGCTAAAGGGGAGAGCGTTATAAAGGTGCGAGGGAAGGGCTTCATCGACAACAAAGAGCTGGCAGAGGTCAAACTGAGGCAGGTGAGGACCCACGAGAGGAAGATCAGCAGTTCAGGGGCGGATGATATGGAGAGTTTCCTGGGAGACCGAGGTCAGAGGACGTCTCTCCACAGAGTGTCAGGCAGTTTTCAGTCAGAGATCACCAGGATTGTCCCCCTAAAGCCAGAGCGCTCAAAGAGCATGGCCTGCAAGGACGAGAGGGACAGGACCGCACAGGACGAGCCCACACGGCACCTGAGAAGAGAATACCGCTGGTCGGTGGGCTCACCGGACGGGCCCTCGGATCTTAACTGGACTGATGTCTCCACCTTCCATCCGGCCTTCGCAGCAGACCTGGAACACACTGACGACAGCTATCAGTCTGCTCGGGGACCCACGGAGAGTCAGTCGTTCGGCTCAAAGATTTCATCGCTTTCCAAAACGGCTCCCCCAGCCCCGCCTGTGAAAACACAGAAGGCCAGGGAGTCTGGACTTATACTGCGGAACAGCCGTAATGTGGGCAGGGAGCCGAGCCTGGACGCAGCCAAGAAGAGACACTCGGTAACTCTGCTTGGCATCTGCTATTCAGTCATTGGAAACAAAGCATCGCATGAGCTTCAGACAGACTTGCACGCCATTTTTCTTTTCTTTTTTTCTGCGTTTTCAGTGACTTGAAACCCTCATCCATCTTACCTGTTCGTGCCTGCATGGCGAGCAGGCGGAGCGGTATTTTGCTCTGTCTTGTGGCAAAATCCACCCCAAAAGTTTGGACATTCTCCCATATGGTAACCCGATGTACCCCCCTTCCATTGTCCTCAACATACTCCACGCTGTCTGGCAAATCTGTGCAGCTCACCACTGGCTGTGAGAGTAAAAAAGAAAAAAGCTGAAAATCAATACCTCATGTTTTGGTTGTTGCTCTGTCTTTGCCTTCTTGACCCTGTTAGCCTCTCAGATCTTTCCAGCTCATGTTGTTCTCTGTCAGAGAGTGAAACAGAAAGACAAACATTATCAGCATCCTAATCATTTCTGCACAGCTCTGTTACAAAAACTAAAAATTCAAACCAAAAAGAGGGTTAAACATTTATCTTAAGGATGTGAAGTGAACCCATCGTTTGGCACAGACAGGTTTCATGTCCTGAGTCAGAGACAGTTATGAAGGGAACTGGTCAGGGCCCAAAGATTGAAGCAGTTCCCTTAATTGGTGATGATATGTCATTGATCAGATGGTTTATTATCCTCTTCTGGTGCTGCACCATTAAAACAATCCTCTAACAGCACAGAAAGCGGTGATTTGTGATTTGAATGGCTAAATGTGCGCCATGTCTACAACCGTTCCAAACTCTCTGACGTCTGTTGCTCTGACTTCATCTGTGAACAATGTGATAACAACAGTAATAGTGAACTATCAAAAAACAAAAACTTGAACATCATGAGAAAGTTCTTGTTTCTCTTTGACTTAAAGCACCCTAGAGGACACACGTTCCTTATGGTCCACATCAACATCACAAACAGTTTAGTTCATACCAGATCTCTTATCAGTAAACTACAGTGCCGTATTGCATTCACTTTAAATAAATAAATAAAAATCATTTTTTTTACAAGATATTGTCCCATGAAAACAGGAATTTCTGGAAAACTTCAGTGGTTGGTCAAGTGACGTGAGAGTGTCACCAACAATAAGGCAGTTCTCACCCAATTAACAATAGTTTGTAGGGATGGGTACCGAATTAGGTAGTTTTATACCGACCGAATTCTGTCAAAAGTACCGGGTACCGATTTATGTAAAGTCAAAAGGTACCATGTTTAGGTACCTAAATCCATCCTTGTGACTGTGAGGGAGTGGAAGAGAAGGTGATTTTCCATGCTGGACATGAACACAGCATTGAAAGGTTATGTATTGAAGAATAAATATGTTCAATTGAAACAAAAATATATTTTGTTATTCAACAAATTGATAGTTTTTACCTCATTGACACTCAAAAATACTGAAAATTGGTACTGTTGGGTACCGCTACCGATTGCCAGGTACTGGGTATCGGTACCGTGTCATTTCAAATGTGAAAGGTACCCATCCCTAATAGTTTGATGGTCATCAAACGACTCCCATTACCTCAGCCTGAAACCAGCTTTTGCATTAAATACACAAAGTAGAAACTTGATTTAGAATATCAGCAGTCGCTTGTGTTACAGTGAAAAGTGTTACCTTGTTAACTAGTGACCCTCAGCCGACAATCACAGGTACGTTGATCTCAGCAGTTAGCAGTTAGCAGTTAGCACAGTCACTCTTAATTCTGTCTTAACTCCAAAACACCAGTTGAAGCTGGCTCCATGGTGTAGTATTGCTTTTTGAAAGTGAGCACAGACTAACCAGACCTTTTCATGCAGCCAGGAACACTAACTTTGAATGAATGGAGCTAAACGCTGCTTCTGTTGCCCAAAAGCATGTGCAGATATATATACACTATATTACCAAAAGTATTGGCTCACCTGCCTTGACCTACATATGAACTGAAGTGCCGTCCCATTCCTAACCCAAAGGGTTCAACATGATGCCCGTCCACCTTTTGCTGCTATTACAGCTTCAATTCTTCTGGAGAGGCTGTCCTCAAGGTTGAGGAGTGTGTTTATAGGAATTTTTGACCATTCTTCCAAAAGCGCATTGGTGAGGTCACACGCTGGTGGAGAAGGCCTGGCTCTCAGTCTCTGCTCTAATTCATCCCAGAGATGTTCTGTCAGGTACAGGTCAGGACTCTGTGCAGGCCAGTCAAGTTCATCCACACCAGACTCTGTCATCCATGTCTTTGTGGACACAGTGGTGCACAGTCATGTTGGAGGAGGAAGGGGCCCTCTCCAAACTGTTCCCAGAAGGTTGGGAGCATAGAATTGTCCAAAATGTTTTGGTATCCTGAAGCATTCAAAGTTCCTTTCTCAGGAACTAAGGGGCCAAGCCCAGCTCCTGAGAAACAACCCCACACCATAATTCCTCCTCCATCAAATTTCACACATGGCACAATGCAGTCCGAAATCTACCGTTCTCCTGGCAACCTCCAAACACAGACTCGTCCATCAGATTGCCAGATGGAAAAGCGTGATTCATCACTCCAGAGAATGTGTCTCCACTGCTCTAGAGTCCAGTGGCGGCATGCTTTACACCTTTACACCACTGCATCCTATGCTTTGCATTCCACTTGGTGATGTATGACTCAGATGCAGCTGCTCGGCCATGGAAACCCATTCCAAGAAGCTCTCTGCGTACCGTACTTGGGCTAATCTGAAGGCCACAGGAAGTTTGTAGCTGTGTAGCAGCTGACTGGGTGACCTCTTTGCACTATGCGCCTCAGCATCCGCTGACCCCTCTCTGTCAGTTTACACGGCCTACCTACTGGATTTTTTGCAAAGGTGGCATCCAATGACAGTTCCATTCTGGAATTCACTGGCCCATTCTTATCAAATGTTTGTCTGCATGCCTGGGTGCTTGATTTTATACACCTGTGGCCAGGCCAAGTGATTAGGACACCTGATAATGATCATTTCGATGGGTGAGCAAATACTTTTGGTAATATAGTGTATGATGACGTGAATCCTGCTTTTTAGAGGTAGTATCACATAAAAGCAGGGATTTTTTATTAAATTGAATGCAATATGCTGCTGTATTAAATGCATTAACTTCTTTCCTTCAATATTCTGTTTTCTATCCGGCACTTTTGAGGAGTTTGCTTCAGATCTTTGACTCAAACATTTACCAAGTAGGGACCTTTTTCTGGTTCACCTGCAGATTATTGACAGTATGACTGACAAACCTGCTGCCCTTCAAAAATGATACTCTGATCTTTCTTAGATATAGAAACAAATATAAATCAGTTTTTGTCAGAACAAGCCTAGCGTTTGAAAGAAGATGAGGAGGGATTTACATTAACTTCTAACTGGAGAAAGAGGGCGATGCTCTGCATGGACATAAATACTTGAGAAGTTGTTTTTCCGTCTATTCCACCAACTGAACCCTCTGTTCAGCATAAAATCATCTACTGATGAGCAGAGCAACATAACATACCCGCACAGAGGTATGTGCTAACAAGCAGGGGCAGGCCCAAACGAGGTGCCCCGAACAGGCAGAGGACTTACACAAGGAGGTATGAAGTATGTGAGTCCACACTCATATAAATAGCATTTGTTTATTTGTATTCCAAATACAGGATTAAAAACAAAACTGATAAAACCCAAACTAGACTAAATCAAAGCATTGTGTAAAAAAAGTTTGGTGCATGGAAAATAGTACAGTACAAGCTTTCTTTACTTGTATGTTGAAATTCGAAACTTAAGGTTAATTTAGGGGGTTTTTAATTTCGACATACATACTTCACAACTAGCAATAATATCTCCTATCGTGTTCCTTTACAAGAAAACATGAAGCCACATATTGTTATTTGTTACAATCGTGAATTGCATCCCCCCACTCTACCCCCTCACAAAGCGACACATGGGTCCCTCCGTGTGTGGAGCCCCAGCTGGCAGTGAGCAGGCAGACACCACAGCTCAGTGCCTGACACAGTCAGATTTGCTGCTTTCATTTCACTGTTGGTATCATGAGGAGCTTGCACGCGTTTGGCACTGGAATGAAAGAAATCTGAAGTGAATAGACATGACAGCTTTCATCATTCGCCACCTTTTCATCTGAGTCAAGCTCTTGCATATATTGGATTAAACAGGCACGAGAGGAGGTGTTGCGTACCTCTCACCGGCGAGTGACAATCATATCAAGATCAGATTGAAGTGAGGGAGTGTGGGAAAATATGGCGCACGCCTTCAACAAGGAGGACACACTCGCTGTGTCGAATTAAGAGGCTTTGAAATGCATTTGGCACCTTTTATTGGGCATTTAACATTTTATTTGACAACATTTAAACAGTGCCTAGTTGAAATTCAAAGTGTGTAGAGTGGCAACACTTTCTCAGATGGTCAATGAGCGGCTGATGCTCTGCTGAAAACCTGCTCATTATCCAAACAGCATGACTCTCTGGTCCTGTCGACTGGTTTTAACAGATAAATCAGGCTGTAGATCCTCTCTTAGCTGTCCCACCTCTTCTCTTCTCTTCTCTGTCTTATAAATGGCTTTATTGCTGCAGAGCAGTGTTTGAAACATGTGACGCCTCTATTTGACTGGATCTTAACTGGGCCTAGATCAGGTTGAGGTGAGAGTCTCACCAACCTGGGTGTGAGTCATCTTAAAGATATCAAACACTGACTCATTAGCCACCACAGAATGTCTGGCTATATTTAGATTTCCAGCCCTGCTGACAAATGAACCCAGATCCTATTCCAGTTGGAAAAGTCGTGATCAGGACACTTGTGATTTCAGGCCTCAGTCATGCTGTGCTGTGAGGATCTGTTTGTATAGTAGCCTGTCAGTCCACCAGCCACTGCAGCTCACGCTAACCTCTGGATGCTCTGTCTGCTCTTTCTCTGCTCCCTCCTTTCCTTTCCTGCAGGAGCCCGTCTCTACTCCAGCCATTTATGAGGAGCCCTTTGCTGATTTCAAGGTTACTCATTTGTATTAAAACCCTCCTTCATATTCTCCACCCATCATCTCCTTTCCTTCCCTGCTCCCCTCACGGGTAAACTGCATGCTTCCACGCTGACTCCCCTACTTTCATGTGACATTTATAAAGGATAGCCTAAAGCTTTGGAGGGTGGAGTGTTCAAATTTTAGTCGCTACTTTGCTCTTCTCATCCATGATCGCCATCAGACTTTGAAATCAGTCAGAGTTATAAATAGAACTTCTTAGCTTGACTGTTGCAGGCAAAATATAAGTTTTTTTAAGGGCTGTTTAAACGACAACATTTCTCCTGAAAACACAAAAAGGAATCTGTGTTTACGCGCGGATGCTGAGGGACTGAAAATGCTGTAGTGTGCACGCCAGACCTGTTGTTGGCGACAGGCAGAAGCGTCTTTTGGTAGCCCTCCATCAGAATTAAAGGATAAGTTTGGTATATACAGCTTTTACATTGTTTATAGAATGAAGTAGAACAAAATACTCACCCACTCTTCCTAATCCAAGCAGTGCTTCGGGAGATATTTAGATCCAAAATCATGCAGCGGACATCCGTATAATGGGATCCATAGACAGCGCCGCTCCTGAAACTGCATCAATCGTCCAAAAACTCGTGTTTTTACCAATATTCCATCATGGTCCGCCCTGGGTTAGTCCTCTGCTGCAGTCTGTGTCACTCCAGACAGTGCTGTGTGGCTGTACTGACCTCTGAACTCACGAAGACTCTGGCTGTTTTCGAATTCACATACTATACTAGCAGTGCCTACTGATTCGACCAAAATGCAGTATGCAGTATGCAGTATGCGAACAAATGTCAGAGTTGTAGTATGAGAAAAACACCCGGATGATGTACTGAATCTGGAAAAATCCACAGTATGCATCGGACCAGTCTGCTTCGCATACTGTTACCCACAATGCAATGCGCCTGGTCCCACATCAGAAGTGAAAATGTCAAAGGGTGGAGCAACAACAAGTAGCAGAGGAATAAAAATATAAGAGCCATTTCTTTTTTTATCTTTAAATCCTCATCATCTCCACCACTGAAAGTTAATATAAAATGCTCTCTCTGGCAATATATTTGCAGATAAGTTACTCGTGGTTCGTTTAATTTCTACATTTTCAATAAAGGTTTTTGGGGAAAAAAAGTCAGCCAACTTCCGTTTTCTTCTAACTGAAAACCAGCGTAGCATACTACAAAAATTAACCCAACTGAACAGTCATATTACAAACTGCTTATTAAAGTAGTATGTAGTAGGCAGTGCCTACTACATACTACTTTAATAAGCAGTATGTAGTAGGCGAATTCGAAAGCATGCTCTGTTTACGATTACCCCTCCGCACATGCGCAGTGCGGCTCATTGTTTCAGGGGAAGACGGCAGGCAACATGACGACGCACAGAGGGGCAAACGTAAACAGAGGCTGTTTTCGAATTCGCATACTATACTAGCAGTGCCTACTGATTCGACCAAAATGTAGTATGCAGTATGCAGTATGCGAACAAATGTCAGAGTTGTAGTATGAGAAAAACACCCGGATGACGTACTGAATCGGGAAAAATCCACAGTTTGCATCGGACCAGTCTGCTTCGCATACTGTTACCCACAATGCAATGCGCCTGGTCCCACATCAGAAGTGAAAATGTCAGAGGGTGGAGCAACAACAAGTAGCAGAGGAATAAAAATATAAGAGCCATTTCTTTTTTTATCTTTAAATCCTCATCATCTCCACCACTGAAAGTCAATATAAAATGCTCTCTCTGGCAATATATTTGCAGATAAGTTACTCGTGGTTCGTTTAATTTCTACATTTTCAATAAAGGTTTTTGGGGAAAAAAAGTCAGCCAACTTCCATTTTCTTCTAACTGAAAACCAGCGTAGCATACTACAAAAATTAACCCAACTGAACAGTCATACTACATACTGCTTATGAAAGTAGTATGTAGTAGGCAGTGCCTACTACATACTACTTTAATAAGCAGTATGTAGTAGGCGAATTCGAAAACAGCCAGAGTCTTCGTGAGTTCAGAGGTCAGTACAGCCACACAGCGCTGTCTGGAGCGACAGGCTGCTGCAGAGGACTAACCCTGAGCGGACCATGATGGAATATTAGTGAAAAACACGAGTTTTTGGACGATTAATGCAGTTTCAGGAGCGGCGCTGTCTCTGCCCCAATGAATCCCATTATAATGGGATTCATTGGGATTCATGGGATTCATTGGGACGTCTGTATATATACGGACGTGCGCTGCACGATTTTGGATCTAAATATCTCCTGAAGCACTGCTTGGATCAGGAAAGCCTTCTGGGTGAGTATTTTGCTCTACTTCATTCTATAAACAACGTAAAAGCTGTATAAACCGAACTTATTCTTTAAGGTGGGCTGATCGCTGATTGCAGAAGTGTTGCAACAGGTGCACATTTTATCAAAAGGCAGTTAGCATCACCAAAACAACACAGTAGTTTGCCAGTGTTATTGTCGTTGTCCAGTTTGGGCATAGTCATTTAAGCTGCCGCAGTGAGAGTGTAACGTGCAAAGTGGAGCATGAGGTCAGCGTTTCAGCTGCAGACTGTTTCAGAAAAATTCGAGGTAGTTTTCAAATGTGGTTAAAACAAAGCAGCAATCTCTGGTCTAAGAATATGAGACAGAGCGGAAGTGCTAAAATCTGCAAGACTATGTCCATGTTTATACAGTCTATGGTTGAAATGCAACAATACCTTTGTCTTTCATCCTAAAACCAGTGATGTGTAAATGGCCCCTGACTTCAATCTAACGTACTGTTGCAGCTGTTATTGATGTTAAAAGAGGGTCATGACTATAACTTTACTGCCTTGTGGCTCCAGTTTGATGAGATGAGCTTGGTCTTTGAAGAGGCTGTGAGGAGGATCTTTTTAAGTTTGACTTCAGCTTCACCTTTTGTCTGCATGCCAAAAGGTGGTCACACGCACACTGTCTCAAAGACTTAACACAGTGAGTGTTTGTTTTGGAATGAATGGAGATCAGATCGTCTGTTTAACTCTCCTTTTCTGTTCAAGAAAACTTTTGGTCAGGTATATATCAAAAGCTAGGTAGAGCTACACTTTGAAATGTGACAAAGTAAAATTTGACAGTTTGTACCGTTTATATAGTTAAGTAGCCATTTAGCTCAGGTGGCAGCTGGGTGCCCTTAGACATGTCTGTAATGTGTAACGTTAGTGAATCCTGGTTATGTCCTGCCAGTCATCTACCAAGCAGAGCTAACGTAACCTCAATCTTCATTTTATTGATAGACTCTCAAGTTTGAACAGATCACTGCAATATAACTGCTGACTGTGGGTTACACACCAGCACAAACAGTCCAGCCCTTAGCCTTCAGCTTCTGTTTCAGCATTTACCTTGTGTTTTAGCCTTTTGCTCATGTTTTAGCTTTTAGGCCCTGCTTGAGCCTTTCGCCCATGTTTTAGTTTGGGGCTCAAATTTTAGCCTTTAGCTTGTGTTTCAGTCTGTCAGTCCTGTTTTAGCCCTTAGCTTGTGTTGAAACCTTTTGCTTGTGATTCAACCTTTAGGTCATGTTTTGGCCTTTTGCTCATGTCTTAGCCTTTAGCCTGTGTTTTAGTGGCAAACTCAGGTTCTAGTTTTTAGCTCCTGTCTTAGCCTTTAGCTTGCGTTTCAGCCTTTAGCTTGCGTTTCAGCCTTTAGCTCATGTTTTGGCCTTTTGCTCAGAGTCTTAGCCTTTAGCCTGTGTTTTAGTGTCAAACTGTGGTTCTAGCCTCTAGCTAGTGCCTCAGCCTTTTGCCTGTGCTTCAGCCTTTAGCCCATGTTTTGGGCCTTTAGCTTGTGTCTTAGCCTTTAGCTTGTGTTTCAGACTATCAGTCTTTGTGTCTTGTGGTTTTAAGAAACTTATCTTTAAGTCCAAAGAGCAGAAACTACAAGAATAAATAAGAGAAATTTTTAGGTTTATTTAGAAACTGTGCTTTAGGGCGTGAAGTTTATATAAAATAATTCTGTCACTGAACCTTGCCTTAAATTAAGATTTGCTCATGTTCTGAACAGCCTTAGAGACATAATGGAATCAGCACAGTTATTAAACTTCAACTCAAACAATTTGTAGTTGAACCCTCTATTTTATACTCCTCAGTGATCTCAAACAGATCCACCAACCAGGAGAAAAGTCTGACTCAAATCACATCACGTCTTTAAAATGACTCTATTATCTCTTAGTCATGTCATCTCTCTCCTTGTGTACCAGACTCTGATTTCAGAGCCAAAGTTTTCATCCCCCTCTTCTTCAGGTCTTCATCGTTTAACTTTGCACTCGGGTAGTTCTTGTCAGTGCCAGTGACGTCTTCATTGGATTTGAGATAGTCTGTTTCTCAAATCCATGAATCCCAGAAGTTACCGCCTTCAAACATCAGGATGAAACATCCTTAAGCCCTCCTCTCCGTCCCCGACCCCGCGTCATTCTCATCACACATCCATGCTGTCGTTATTTATCCTTTGAGTGGTGATCCTCTATGTTTGCCCGCTCCAGAAGGAGCTCGGGGACAGGAGACCCCAGCCGATCATGACCTCAGAGGAGGAGCAGGAGCGAGACACGGTGGCCTGCATGAGGGAAACCCACCTGGGCATCGAACGCAAGTGCTCCAGCATGACGGTCAGCTCCACCTCCAGCCTGGAGGCCGAGGTGGACTTCACCGTCATCATGGACCTCCACTCCGGCTCCGAGGACTTCTCCAAGGGCGGGATGGAGCACGGAGAGAAGGAGCGTCAGCCTGAGGTGGGCCGGGAGGACTTTGAGGAGACCTCCAGGTTCTACTCAGCCCGTCTCATGGGCTCCCGGGACAAGTCTCCCATGGACGAGAAGCTTCCTGACATGGTAACCCATCATGAGGTAGACAGAAAAATGTCCTCATCCTTCATCACCATCATCATCCTCTGGATTCATCCTGCCTGGCTGGACGCTTTAACTTTTGTTGTCAAACCATTTTTCTTTTGGTTCCTTTTGTTCTTTTTCTTTGACTTTCCCAACAAATCATTTCATTATTTTTTATTCCTGTATGGTTAATTTATTTGTTCTTTCTGAAAGGATTTTGTTTTCATTTGATGAGTGTTTTTTATTCAGCTCCCCCTGCTCCTGCTGCAGCATTATCATTTGCATAGTGTTGTCAAGCCACATTACCCAGTAAAAGAGCTCTATCTCTGTTTGTTCTCCAGTGTGGACTTTGTCCAAATACTTAAGAATGCTGCTGGATAACATCGGAGTATCCTACAGAGGGTCTGAAGAGGTCTGGTTGTGGATGAAGTGTTGGATGTTTTTCTGACTCAGCTCCACTGTTTGTGTTTCAGCCTCCTGTGGCTAAAAAAGACCCCAGTGCTGTCAGCATGGCCCACATGCTGAAGAGGTCCGACACCAAGACAGAGCACCAGACCAACGGATCAGAGATCCATCCGAACATTGTGAATGTCTCACCTCAGGTACAGTGACTGTTACCGCTGCTGTATTTCATAGACTGGAGTCTTTGAATTTGCTTGTGTATGGTTGGAGGGGTTTCTGATTTTGAAAATGTTTATAATATCCCAAATAATAGATTACAGACACAACATGTGCACACGTGCCAGAGGTTCTCTTTCCAGCAGGACAGAGACAATAATATACCTTCACAGGATCATCTGATGCATTCTTGTCAAATTGAATCCAAACATTGTATTTTATTTGAGATCTGTGACAAGGATGAATCTGTCCCTTAGTGAGATCAGCATCATGCTGGTAAACCCAAATCTCAAAACCTAAATATGAAATATCCAGCCAATCAATCATCTTATGGATTTCTCAGATCCCCTTTCCCTTACTATGTTTCCAGTCTACAAAATAAAATTGTCCAAGCCATTGCTGTGCAAAAAGACACTAAGGCCATTAAACAGATTACATGTATATATAAGTACTAGAAACAGAAATTGACAGAAGTAATGTTTATGTATTGCTGTCATTGTAGATATATACAATCTGATTACAACAATCCTAAAATGAATTGGTTTTTACTTGTGTCAGTGGCTCATTGTTATCTCATCACAAAGGCATAATATGCAGGCCCTTTGTGGCTGTTCAATATTAAAATGAATAACATTTCATGTGAAATGTTTGTTTTGAATCTAGCATCCAAATTCTAAAAGAAATCATACTCAAAGGATGAATTCTGAACAAATCTTTAAAGGTTCCCTGATATACAAGATATGTATCCTGATTCTACCACAGTAACCCAACCTGTTAATTGAACAACTTTACCGGTCTCAGAATTTGATGATTTTTTTCCCACTTTGAGAATATATATGTGGCCAAATAATTTGTAAGTATTTTAGGTGTACATCAACTGTAAGTTGGTCAGACACATCTCTAAAGAATTGAATTTATTGAAAAAATCATTAAAAAAACTTTTTTTCCAGTTAAAATTCAATAACTTCTTTCAATTGTAATACTTAGCTTTACATTTTATTTTAAAAGATGCACCAGACTTCAGTGAAGGTGATTTGACCCAATTTGATGATTTATTATTTGTGTTTGAATAAGTTTTGGGGTAAAGTGTGCACCCTGGCTCACACCTATGGCAATGATCATAAAATAGGTCATAGTACAGGCCCTGGATGACTTTTGGATTTTCTAAAGGTATATTCTTGGGAGTCTCTGGGTGTACTACAAATACCACACAATAAACCAAAAATTGGGCTGTGGGCAAAATTACATGTATTGTGAAAGAGGTCCTTTACTGGACGTTGGAAAGGGATGGGAATCAAAAACTGTATCCTGTTGAGAATCAGTAAGAATCAAACCATTAACATCATTAGCCTTTGGGCTTAACGATTCCCTCATCGATTCTCTTCACCAGTGAATCCCAACCAGAGGTACACATGCCCAGAGGGGTACACAAACACATTACACAACTAGTTTCCCCAGGGAGACCATAACCTGTGACACAGTTGCACCAAAATCGAAACAGATGCTTACCTGCAGCCAGGCAAATATGAAAGACAGCAAGCTCAAGTGCTCAAATGCTAACATGCGTGGGAAAATTGCACTGATATGCTAGCTGTTAGCATTTATTGGTATAACTTAAGCTTCATAGCATTTCAACTTCAATCACAGAGACATATCAAAGTTACTAAAGGTTAGTAAAAATACCTAAAACTCTAAATGTTAGAACATTAACTGAAGAAAAGTTACGTATAAGCTCACTTTGTAGTATACTACACTGGTTTTGGAAGGCGGAGCTACAGCTGATGGATTTTTTTTTTTTTTAACCTTTATTATAAATGTACAAAACAAACTTTGGGTAGATCTTGACATTGTATTTTGTTAATCATATCACAGCAGAAACATCGTATATGATTTTTAATCTTAAACCAAAAGTTCTATAATTTATTTTAAAAAAATCTGGAAGGGATTGAGTTATTATTTTTATAGCTGATGGAAAAACTGCTTCCATTTAATCCACATATGGTTTAAAAATGTGAATTAGCTTTAAGTAAATACCTCTTTTACGATTAGAAGTGACAAGATTTACCAGTGTTTCTTTAGCATCACTTCACTTCTAGCTCACAGACCCTCTTACGCTAATATTATTGTGCTGTAGTAATAAAACCAACTCATTCCAGTAGATGGCAGTAATTCACCAAAACCTGCCACCTGCATTGACAAACAGCTTTAGCGTATGTATGCTGGGTAGACTGGTCCGTTGCATACAGAGAAATTTTCCTGTATCAGTAGGACATCCAGGGATTTTTAGTATACTGCAGATTTTTCAAGTTTTCACATACTACTTACTAGAGACTGAATTTCAGCCAAAATGGTAGGCACTGCTGGTGTAGTAGGCGGTTTGGGAAACAGCCAGAGAGTGCGGCAGGAAAATTTCTCAGTTTTCAATGGACTAGTCTACCTGGCATACTGTTTGTCACAATGCACTGCGCTAACGCCGTTTGTCTATGCAAGTGGCAGGTTTTGGTGAATTACTGCCATCTACTGGAATTAATCAGCATCATAATTACAACACAACACCAACGTTAGACCATCAATGAGATAAAAGTGAAGTGATGTTAAGAAACACCAGTAAATCTTATCACTTCCAGTTGTAAAAGAGGGGTTTACTTCTACAAATTCATTAGCCCATATAAACCACTAATTCACTTTTTAAACCATACATGGATTATATAGAAGTGGTTTTTACATCATCTGTAAAAAATAAAAATAACTTCCAGATTTATTTTCAGTAAACAATATAACTTTGGTATAAGATTAGAAATAAAGAATGATGATTCTGTTTGATATGATTGACAAAGTAACCAAATGCCAAGATCTGCCAATTGCTTATTTTGTGCATTTATATTAAAGGAAAAAACTCAACATCAGCTGTAGTTCCGCCTTCCGAAACCTGAGTAGTTTACTACAAAACAGACCCAACAGAACAGTCATACTACATACTACAAGCAAAACCAGTAGGTAGTATGTAGTGTCTACTACATACTACATTCACTTGTAGTATGCAGTAGGTGGTTTGGAAAACAGCCTGTGAGAGCTGCTGTGATAATTTAACACACCTGCTCCTTCTTCACACCTGAGACCTTGTAACACTAACGAATCACATGACACAGGGGAGAGAAAATGACTGAGGGCTCAATTTGGGCATTTTTACTTAGGGGTGCACTCACCCCTCAGTGACACTTTGAAGTGACATCACTGCCAGTGGTTTAGACATTAATGGCTGTATATTGAGTCATTTTGAGGCAACAATAAATTCACACTGTTATATAAGCTGTAAACTGACTACCTTTCATTTTGTCAAGGTGTCATCTCTTTCAAACATATACTTGAACATCTGCAGCAATGTGATGGGTGTTCTCACTTTAGTGAGATACTGTAAAAGCAGCAAGGTTTCAGACAACTTGGAACAATGCTTAAACCACTTCAAGACACTAGATGGCATACTTGAGTCAACGGTATATGGAATAGAATAGAACTGTATTGTCATTGGAAAAAGTACAACAAAATTGAATCCACTGTAGCAATCAAGAAAACAATAGGAAGTAAGTGTATAGAAAGTGCAAAAACGTCCATAAGAAATTAGATGATGTCAGTTTGTCCATCATTGTCCAGTTCAGCCAGCCTCCACCTCCACAGGGTCCAGCACTGAGCTTCTTCAGTCATGCTCCATCTCTGTCTCTTGTATCCTATCTGCTCACAACAGGTGAAGTTCTTCCAATGTGGTGTTGGTGTCTGGTGTTAGCTCTGTTAGCCATGTCTGTGAATAGCATGATGCTACTCTGCCCTCTGGTATTCCTTCTGTTGCTGGGTTAGCACAGCTAGCTCGTCCATCTTATTGGAGATAGATCTTACTTTCACACATGATGGATGGAAGGACAGGCCGATGTCGTCACTTCTTAGTTTCCTATTCCTCACCTTGTGGGAAGACATTAGGCCTTGCACCAGTTAGCATTGACATGCTACATTCTGCTAACACCTGAGTTCACATGTAAACAATGTGGCCATGGTTACATGTAGAGGGCATATATAACAGCACATTAACGTCACATTACATGCAGTTTTTACTTATTTCTGCATATTTATGCCCATAGATATCAAGATCCAGTTATCAATGACATATTTATTCACTTAAGAAAACTCAATTTAACGTTGTTGACACAGAAAACCTGTAAAGCTACTTTATGTACAGATAAAATTCAAAAGAGTAATGAGGGAATCAATAAAGAATGGGATCGATAAGCAGGAATGGTAAGGGCATTGGAATCGATAAATCTATCAATACTCGTCCCTAGTGTTGGATCCCATCAGTCCGCTGACAGATTCACTTCAGTCATGTAAAATCTTGGCAGGGCTCTATGGTTGGACTTGATTAAAAAGAAGAGCCCTTTCTCTGTGCTTTAGTGATGTAGAAAATATTCCCTGGATGGGGGAGACGTAATTATGGAGTGATTAGAGTATTGACAGTGCATTAATGAGGATGATGAAAGCAGGTGTGAATCTAATTCATCTCTCTAGGCAAAGATTTCAGAGCTGGCTGGCTCTCCCACAGGTGCCTTATTAAAATGTGATTATTGCAGAGCTTTTCAGCCATTCAGCCAATTGGCTGAATGGACTCAGGCCCCTCATGGGGAGCCTTTGAAGTGTCACATCACTGCTGAGTCAGAGATCCCACAGTATGACAGTCGCCTCTGCCCGCATGTGCATCTGCATCCAGTGTAGAGTGACATGATTGGTCTCCGGCACCAGTGCTCCTCTGCCAGCAGAGGGAGCCATGCAATGACTGTCAAGTCTCCTGATTGCCGCCAGCAGTCTGGCCTGAAATCTGGGAAGCCCTGCCAGATTGTAGTTAAAGGAATTTGTTCAGCTTTGGGATTACTTTCAGGAACAATTCATCAAGTGAACACACGCTGAGCTGAATGGACAGAAACTATGGCTGTGTGTGTGCTGTCAATGAGAAACCTCTGACAATGAATCTGGCAAAAGTTTGCATTCACTCCTTCTGGAGAGGGCCTCAGTGATTTACATGAGTCTCTTAATTTTCTGTTTTATATTACTTCATGTGGCCGACACCACAAATTATCTGATTCAAACTAGAGAGCTTCCACATGTAGAGAACGACACATCCACTTGTTGTTTGTGGTGAGAAGTTTTCTCAAGCAATTAAAAACAAATTAAACACACTCAGCCCGGCACCAGTGCTAATTCTCTCCCCTTTCTAAAAACTACACATGCTTCATAGCACAAATTCAGGATTCAAGCCATGGTCAAAATCTACACTACTGGTAAGAAGTTTTAGAACACCTGTCTCTCCAGCTTTTATCCAAATTTAATCAGAAAAAGTTCAAGTCCAATAAATGATACAAAAATAAGTGTTGAACTTCCAGAAGTAAATAAAGAAGGTAAGGTTACCTAAAACTGGAGAATAACGAACATTTAATAATTCTACGGAGTGTCCCTTTAACAGCTGAAAGATGTTTTTAAGAGATGGAAATAGATTAAGCCTTGAAAGTTGGTGCTACTAATTCCTACAGTTGTCCCAAGTTTTCCTGATTCCTTCCAACCATCTGTGGGTATAAAAGTAGAGCTAAACACAGCGTGGAACCAGACCCTCATGGTGAACATCGTTATTCTGCAGAAAGTCGTGTAACGTTTTAAAAATGAGCATGAAAAGAAAATTCATGCAGAAAGACAGAGGATCAGAAGATTTACAGAAACAGGTCTTTACCACAGAGACATGAAGTCAAAGAAAGTCATGGTGAGCTCAGTGAGGAACAAAAGCTGAAGGAGGCTAAGGAAAGGATGCTTCCTCAGAGAGGGACATCAGATGTGAAAATGGAGGAGGAAGGATGATGGTTGGGGGCTGCTTAGCTGGATCCAGGATCTGGGACTTTGGTTATCCAGGGTGTTGTAAAACTTTTGACCAGTAGTCCTTATAACATATGAAGGTCAAGCATACTGAGTCTTTTTTCCTGCAAGGTGACAGGAAGTATTAAGCACAATTAACACCGTCACTGCAGGGAAAGTAGGAGTGTGTTTGAGCGGGAGGTGTTTGATAAATCAAACAGACTTTGATCAATGTCTGAAAACCTCTAAAAACTTTGTTTAAAAAGTTTTTTGTTTGTTTGTTTTGCCAAAATAGTGTTGATTGCTGATTTTATCAGCTTATTTATTAAAAAAAACACATTACAATGTGTCATAGATTTTTAAACAGATTCTCAAAAGTGAAGCCAGAACTATGGAGCTGGAGCTGCCCCTGGTGGCTGGCTGTGGTATAGGTCATAAAGCCTTCTTCTTACATTATTACAGACACACTTACCACTGAGTTAGCTAACATATGGGAGCAAACTGTGAAGAGGTAGAAAGGTTTAAAAGGAGAGATGGTCACATTATTTTAGGTCCACTGTATGAAAATGGGGCTGCACAGTGGCACAACGGTTAGTGCTGCAGCCTCACAGAATGAATGAATGTATGAAAATGTTTCAGCATGAATAGCTTTCTGTTTTTGATGTGAGCGTCATCTATCCAGAGAAATAACACTCTGTCTCCTTGGTGTAGCAGGACGTATGTGTTGTAGGACGTTAACAGAGACTCCTCCAGCTGATCTTATTGTTACTGATCCTGCATTTTGTGTCCTTCAGAACTTCAGCCCACGGAAAGCCGCTGCTCCTCCTGCCCCTAAAGAAAATGGCTCCCCTGTGAGTATCTCAACAGATGCAATACATCAGCGTGACAGGATGTGTCTGTGTGTGTGTGTGTGTGTGCATCTGTGCCTGTGCCTGTGTTTGTGTTTGTGTGCCGTTGCAGAATGAGAAATACCAACCTGCAGCCCTGACCTTTCCTAAGTGTCCTGTTTAACATGTATTACACAAAAAAACATGCCTGCACCGTGTTTGTGCTGTGATTTTTTTTGAGTTGGCTTTTTTTTTTTGGGGGGGGGGGTTATGCTTTTAATCAGAGAGAAGAGGACAGTGGATAGAGCAGGAAACAGGGGGAGAGTGGGAAGTGACATGCAGGAAATCAACCCCCTGAATCTGATTTTTTGGGCTCAAATGTGACCTGTATCTGATTTGTTTCTGACAGAGTGAACAGCACACTGAATCTGAACTTTTCAAATCAGATTCAGGCCACTTTCAAATGTGGTACTAAATCAGATACAAACCTGTTTTTTTTTTAATGCGACCGTGGTCTGAACAGCCAGGTCGCATTTAATGCGACTTTGACGTCATTCTACAGCAGCAGTTTACCTCAGGGCAAATGTTTTCAAAGTCACTTCATGGACAGAACATAATTAGAGGTTAATATAGACATGATTATTAAAAAGTGTATGCTTTTTAAAAAAATAAATAAAGAGTTTGAGTTATTTATCCAGCTACAAGCTTGATTAAACAATGCAAAGGAGGAGTGATGAGAAAAAGTGAGAGAGCGCTGGGGGGATCGACTGGCGTCTCCATTACACACACAATAAAGGATTAAGGTGAATGAATCGTACGTTTGTATTATGATCTCTAACAAACTTAGTTTATTAACACTGCGCCGACTTTTTGAATGGTGTGATCAGGCTAAAATAACAGTTTACAGGACGCAGAGACTCCGATGATCCACTGCTGTCCATCTCATCCATACGTATTTTGCGCGCTGCTGTACTTTCCTACGAGACAGCGTCAGTCAGAGATCCGTCTGCTCCTGTCTGATCTGCCCTCAGACAAACTACAAAACATCAGAACAGATGACAAAACTGAGCTGTTCACATCACAGTCTGCAGTCAGGCCACATTTACAGGAGTTATCTGAACAGCTAAACACAAAATTCAGATTTGAGCAATAAATCAGAATTGTGCATTAAAGGCTGCAGTCTGAACTTAGCCTTAATGTCCCCACTATTTGTATTTCTGATAGTCCAACTGTGTTGATACCCACACAGAATATTCTCTCTTTCCCTTGTCTCTTATTTCACCTCTGCCTCCTTTCATGACCTCAGCCGTTTGTGTGCAACGCTGTGCCAGTTTGCATCTCCCTTTCAAATGTTCTACATAGATGCAAAAATAGCAATTGCTTACCGTTTCAGGTTTGATAAATAACCCTGTGAGCGCTAAATAATTATTCTTTCTTTCTTTCTTTCTGTCATCTCTCATACCCTCTTTTCAAGCACTTTCACTTCATCTCACACGCTTGTTTGGAGGGTTAGCCACTTGGATGCTACCTTAAAGCACTCAGCTGATTGTGCAACTGTGCTGTAATGAGCTTGGTCTTTAAAAAGCCCACACTGGAAGAGAAGAAGAAATCTGATATATCTCCCCTTGTGGAAGTGACTGTTTCCTGTCAGCAGACGTAAAGACGACATTTAAAATGAGCGTTAACATGAAACAGGATCCTTAAAACAGGGGTCTCAAATGACCAGGGGGCCAATGAGCACCCAATGTTGTCACGAGGGTCCACTTCAGGTGTTCCATGAAAAAAACTCTCAACTGTTGGAACATCTGCACTTCTCTGCATGAATTATTTTACAGTTATATTTGACTTTTCCTGCTGAATGCTCGCTGCCAGACACCTGAGAGCGCTTCTCCTCAGACACCTGGGCCTCATTTAGGGGGCAGCAGTTTGAAGACAGTCATCACTAAGTCTGGGCCTGTTCTTTGATTTGCCTCCTTTCTTGCTCCTTGGAAAGCATTTTTCTCGTTGACAGCTCTTTCTTTAGCTGTGCAGCTCGCTGTGTCCACTCTTGAGGTTGTGCTCCTTAAGAACAGAAGCTTTCTCTTTAATTTGAGCAAGGTGTGATTACCCTTAAACTCTGCAGAAATAATCATCCTCCCACTTCTCCTGAGACACTCAGTGCCTGACACCAACCTTTCTTTGGCCTTTGAAAAGAGACGTCTTACTTTTAGGATCTATGGGGACGTGCCAAAATGTTTATTTTCCTGCTGCGTTCAGGGTCGACTCATAAATTGGTTATTTCTTTCCCGGTTCCAGCAGTAGACTGGGCCATAAACGCAGCGGGCCGGGTTTTCTGTGAACTGATTTCAGTTTGCAGGTTGCATGAAATGGTTTTGTGGGCTGTGAGTTTCAGACCCCTGCCTCATAGGATGAAACCTCGTCCAGGCCTTGTTGAAACTCATTTTACAATATAAATTTAGGTTCAGGTTTAGGTTCTGTATTTGTGTCCCTTCTGTTCGTCTTTTATCTCCTAGCCCTTGGGAATATCTTCTGTAAATCTAACATCAAATTTCACTGCTCCGTGGATGACACCCAGCTCTACCTGTCCCAGGAAATTAAATCATAGTCTCCTCTAACTATCTCAATCACAACCAAACTAAAACTGAGCTTCTCCTCATTAGTACAAAATCCATGCTAACAAATCAACAGTTTTTCCATAACCGTTGAGAGCTCCTCAGTTTCTCTCCCCACAGGTTAAGAGTCTTGGTGTCACTCAAGCTCACACTAATAACCTCACTCAGTCTGCGTTCTTCCATCTGCATAACTTTATCTCCTCTGCGTGTCCCTCACTCTCGGCCCCCTGAAAACTTCAGATGGTTCAGAACTCTGATGCCTTCTTCATCCCCAGGTCCCCAGATCCCCCTCCAAGAACCACATCAGTCCTGTCCCCCAGAACCTTCTCTGGCTCCCTCTCACATATCACATTTAATTCTGGATTTTTCTCCAGACTTGAGGTCATCCATGACCTCAGTCCTTCATGACCTTGCTCCTGCATAACCTCTCTCCTTCATAACCTCACTCCCTCATGACCTTACTTCTTCATGACCTTGCTCCTTTATAACCTTTCTACTTTATGACCTCACTCCCTCATGACCTTACTTCTTCATGACCTTGCTCCTTTATAACCTTTCTCCTTCATGACCTCACTCCTTAGTAACCTCGTTCCTTTTAATCCTCTCGCCATCATGACCTCACTTCATAATAACCTTTTTCCTTCATGTCCTCCCTCCTTCATGACCTCGCTCCCAACCTTGCTCCTTTATAACCTCCTTCCTCATGACCTCACTCCTCCATGACCTCCCTCCTTTATGACCTTGCTCAATTATAACCTTTCTCCTTCATGTCCTTCCTCCTTCATGACCTCACTCCTCCATGACCTCCCTCTTTTATGACCTTGCTCATTTATAACCTCCCTTCTTCATGTCCTCCCTCCTTCATGACCTCAGTCCTTAGTAACCTCGATCCTTTTAAACCTTTCGCCATCATGACCTCACTTCACAATAACCCCCCTTCTGCATGTCCTCCCTCTTTCATGACCTTGCTCCTTACCTTGCTCCTTCAGAAACTCACTCCTTTATAACCTCCTTACTCATGACATTGCTCTTCCATGTCCTCCATACTTTTTGACCTCTCTCCTTCATGATCCTCACTCCTTCATGGATTACTCCTTCATGACCCTGCTCTTTTATAACCTCCCTCCCTCTTGATCTTGCTCCTTTATGACCTCACACCTTCATGACCTTACACATTCGTGACCTTGCTCCCTAATAACCTTGTTCCTTTTGAACCTGCTTCTTCATGACCTCACATCTTCATGACATCTCTCCTTCATGACCTACTCCTTTATGACCTTACTCCTTCATGACCTTGCTCCGTAATAACCTCACTTCTTAATCACCTTGCTTCTTTATAACCTCCCTCCTTCGTGACCCGTTCCTTCATGACTACACTTCTTTATGACCTGCTCCTTCATGTCATTATTCCTTCATAATCTCACTCCTTTATTACCTCAGTCCTTCGCAATATTGCCCCTTAATAACTTCACTCCTCCATGATCCCTCTTCTCCACAACTCTGCTCCTCCAAGACCTCACTCCTATATTATCTCTCTCCTCCATGTCCTCCCTCCTTTAAAATCCCACTCCTCCATGACCTCAGTCCTCCACAACCCTGCTCCTTATTTACCTCAATCCTCTATGTATTCTTCATTACCTCACTCCTCCATAACCTCACTTCTCCACATTGTTGCTCCTGTTAAAATCCACTTTCATTTTATAGTCCGTTAATGTGTGAGATTTATTTATCTATTTTTTTTCCGCCCCGTGAGGTGACCTTGAGTGTTATCAGATGTAGTCCTTTAATAAGATGTATCATTTGTTTCTTAGAATTCATATTCACTTTTACTGCACATTGTTCAAAGTGAAAGACTTTGCAGATGACTTTAGTTTGACATGTGACCTGGCTCTCCCTGAAACTGCTCCTGATGTTCACACTTAATGACCATAAGCTTTGACCAATCAGAATGTTCCCACCAGGCCCTCCCCTCCCTGAACACCATCTCATGTGATTTCACCGTGTGTGTGATTCATCATGCTGTGTGTTAAAGTGACCCTCTTTGTTATGAATGTGCTGCAGGTGAAACCTGGGACCCAGGAGAGGGAGTCTGTTGTGTCTCCACTCACCATTACAGCTGAAAACGTCACCTCAGCAACCACAACTCAAGTAACCAAGGTAACGCTTTTTTGTTTCCATGGTTACTCCTAAATGGCAGGTGCTTGGGAGTCAGCCCACCACATCTGTATCTTCTGTTACACTTAGAAAAAATCTCTCATCTTCTCTCATCAACGAGATGAAATAGATTTTAAAAAGTTCAAGATGCAAAAAATTCAAATTGTTTGAATTGCTAATAAATAATTCTGGTGTCAGACTGTGTTTTATGAATAATGTGTATGAATTACAGCAGGCTTCAGATTAATGCTAATCACTTCTTGACCTCATTCTTCTGTACAGTAAGCCCCAGCAGCAAATTGTGGCTCAGTCTGTTTTAAGGGCTGAATAATCTGGGATGAGTTTTTGCTGCGTGCTGAAAAATAAATTAAAGCCTTTATCAGTTTCTACTTCTTTATAAAGACAAAGAAAGTGTACAGAACACAAACAGTGACACACTTTATCACTACCTTTGTGTTTAATCATGAGGAAGAATATGGGATTAAAGTCCATGAATGTGTTCTGCAGACTGTGAAAGGGGGCTACTCAGAAACCAGAATCGAGAAAAGGATTATCATCACAGGAGACGACGACGTGGACCAACACCAGGTGAAAATGTGTTTATTTTATAACATGTCTGTTCAGTACGGGATAATATAGATGGTATTCGAAGTGTGTGACTCGTCTGTTGCTGCCTCATGTTCCCAGGCTCTCGCCATGGCCATCCAGGAGGCCAAGCAGCAGCACCCTGACATGCTGGTGACGAAAGCTGTAGTTATCAGGGAAACAGAATCTCCCACTGAGGAGCAGAAGCAGATAACAGAGGTGTGTCACTCTTTAAGTCATTTGTTTTTTGCTTGATTATTGTGAGCGCATGGAACAAGAAACAGATATTCTTTATGAGAAATTATGGTTAGGGTAAGAAATAGGGGGTTAGGGTTAGGTGGTTATTATGGACTTTGGTCAGAATTCGAGCCCTGATCCTTTTTTCCCGCACTGTGACAACAAATGGTCTCACAATAACAGAGGCAGGGATAAGATAAGATAAGGTAATCCCACCCCACAATACAGATGTTCACAGAATTACAGTAGCAAAGAGAGTTTATAGTATAAACACTAGAATCAAGAAAATACAATTTAATCAGTGTTGTTAGCAATTATATATATATATATATATATATATATATATATATATATATATATATATATATATATATATGTATATATATATATATATATGTATATATATATATATATATATATATATATATATATATATATTCATATATAAATAAAACATATGAGTATGAAATACTCATAGACTGATGACATAACAGAGGTGAAAACTGTATACAGAACAATAACACAGCTGGGAGGTTTTACATATGTTAGGATTTCATACAGTTATTGACCAGTTATTTCACATTGAGAAAGTAGAGGTTTTTAGTATGAACAGGGAAAAGAGAGCGGTATATGATGTGTAAAAAAATATGACTGACAAATAGTTTTAAAACTTTGTACTTCACTTGATGGGCCTTTTTACTGAATTGATGCTTTTCCTTGTTGTAACTCTCTGAAAATAGTTATCATTTTCTTTTTTCCAAATGATAAAAGCAGAAGTTTTATGATACACATATTGAGCTACTGAAAATGTGTTTTCGCCCATTTCTGGTAACTTTTTCTAATTTCTTAAAAGGTTCCTTAAAGGATAAGTTTGGTTAATACAGCTTTTATGTTGTTTATAGAATGAAGTAGAACAAAATACTCACCCAGAAGGCTTTCCTGATCCAAGCAGTGCTTCGGGAGATATTTAGATTCAAAATCGTGCAGCGGACGTCCGTATAATGGGATCCATCGGGGCATAGACAGCGCCGCTCCTAAAACTGCATTAATCGTCCAAAAACGTATGTTTTTCACCAATATTTCATCATGGTTTGCTTGTGTTTCTCCTCCAATGCAGTGCCGGCTTGCTCCACCCATATTGTTGTCACTGTACTGACCTCTGAACTGAAATGTTTCATTGAGTATGCAGCGGTTTGTCGCTCTCTGGCCAGCTGTTCTTCTCCTTGCCTCCTCGTCCTCCTTTCGATGAGCTCCTCATCTGTGTACTCTTGCTCGAAACTGTAAGGACACCCATCATATTCAAAGTACTCCTCCACAACATCTTCATCTGATAGATATTCCTCCATTTTGCACAAAACTGGAAGAAGAAAGCTACTGTGTGTAGCCACCGCTTGCTGCTTAAACAATAAGCTGTACCGCGTATGCGCGAGCAACCGGAATGACACATTTCAGCTCAGAGGTCAGTACAGTGACAACAATATGGGTTGAGCGAGCTGGCACTGCATTGGAGGAGAAACGCGAGCAAACCATGATGAAATATTGGTGAAAAACATGAGTTTTTAGACGATTAATGCAGTTTTAGGAGCGGCGCTGTCTATGCCCTGATGGATCCCATTATACGGACGTCCGCTGCACGATTTTGGATCTAAATATCTCCCGAAGCACTGCTTGGATCAGGAAAGCCTCCTGGGTGAGTATTTTGTTCTACTGTATTCTATAAACAATGTAAAAGCTGTATTAACCAAACTTATCCTTTGACCAAAGATGGCTGCATTTTTTCCAGTCCTGTTACCAAAACTCATGAGACAATTTAAAGCGTCATTAAAAGTTTGCCAACTTGACCTGCTACTCCCTCAGTCTAATTTTAGGAAATAGGAAATCTTATTTTCCCAGTGTGTAATTTAGTTTGGGTAATTCTTTGAAATTATTTTTTTATTGGCTCAGTACAAAAATGTAATTTAATGTTAATTTGATCATGCATGTATACACGTTGTTCCCTGGAAAGGCCCTAAAACATGTTGGTGCTGTTTTCTGTGGCTGTGTGCTCACCTTAACATGTCTGTGTTTTCCTCTTCGTAGTCCTGATTCTCTGTGGGGGAACTCTGAGGCAGAGGAGGGTCAGGAGAGGATCCTCCACCTGTGTGTCTCCTAACCCAGAGTGCAATACTCCGCAAACCTGAATGAGGACCCCCCCCACCCTGCCCCTGTCCCTGCTCTCCATGAAACAGTTCGACCTCACTCCTCCACCTTTAGACAAACCAACTGTGACTCTGCCTCTGACCTAACTTGGCCTCCCATCCTGTCCCAGCCAGTGCAAGCCCTCCTCCTCCTCCTCCTGCTCACCGAACAGGAAATGACATCTGGACTATTTATTGCTTGGTTTTCATCAAGTTAAAACATTTTTTTTTTAACTTTGCACATTATTGCATACATTTGGCTTCTTTAAACAATAAGTTTCAACCCAGCCTCTCAACGTTCTTCTTTCTGCAAAGCCCAACACATCTGTCCCGTGTCGCTCTTATGTACCAATACGACTTCAGAGTCGAGGAGGGTTGGTGAAAAGAAAGAGACAAAGCTGGTGGTGGGAGTTTGGGGATCTGGAGGTCAGTGCCATGGCGAGATGAGGCCTTTTTGCTCATTGATGCCACCGTCTGGCTTTGACACCTCCAGTATAATAAACAGCTGTCTTATTAGCTTTTTACATTTTTATCTATAGAGGATCTAATTTATGTCCAGTGGTCGCTTGTTTATGAAATATGTATAATATCAGATGATTATAATCTGCATGAGTCAATTACAAAATAGCTGAGGGAATGAAAAGAAAAATACACCGACACACATTTGATATCCATAAAAACTCTGCCGTGCTGGGACTGAGCAGCTGCAGTGACTGGAAGCTGTGGGATCACTGGGCTGGTGGGGGGACACAGGGACTCTGATGGACCCTCCTGAGGAAGGACGATTGTGCACACGTCATCAAACAGCTGGAGCTCAGTTTTGGTCCCAGCAGCAGACTCTCATCACTGTCCTCCCACCCCCTGCTCACTGTCTACTCATCGTCTATATAAAGGAATGCTAGATTCATGTTTTGGGCACAGTTTTAGAGAGTTTAATATAAATAAGGTTTTATCTAATTAAGTTTCAGAAATGTAAACTAATGTTTTTGTTGACTGCCTCCCATCACGACTCAGAGTTTACATGATAATCTTGTGTTTTTGGATGTTTCAGTCGTTTATGTGAATGTACAACATCTAAAAAACCTCTGAGAGGCTCTTATTAAGCCGTTACATCGTTCATTGCTTTTTATTCACTTCAGATGTTACGCAGTTAATCATAAGAATCTCTGACAGAGTTCCCAGACCGGGAAGCGATGATGCAACGAAGTGAAACGCACTGAATGGTGGGACAACCCTTTGAGTGAGGTTTTCGTTTTTCGTCTGTTTGTATCTCCAAAGTGAAAGTCTTAACAGCTTTCATGTCGACCAAACAGCACGAGGAGCTGTAGACGTACCATTAAAAGCTTCATATTCATGTAGGGTTATCCAGCTTCCTGATGTATTTAAGCCTGTAAATCTCTTTGACCTCGGTTATCAGGGCCTGAGCCCAACATCAAGGATCGGCGAGGACCCTTTTGTAACCCATGGCCGGGGGGGTTGATGTGCCCCAAAAATGTTAAAACCAGGACAGCTCTTCTTGTTATCCTAAGCCCCATTCCCACCAAGTGGTCCGGTACGGATCAGTCCAGTTTGGTGTGGGTTGGATCAGTAAAGCCTGATCCTGCTTGCATTTCCACAGCCAATTGTGCCCTCCCTGAATGCTCATAGCCAGGTCAGCAATGTAATAGCGTAAAGCATAGCAGCGCCACACAATGTACCCTGCTAATAAATCCAAAGAAGAAGAGAAACGACACAGTATCTAAAGAGCAACGATGTAAGACATCCAACAATTCATCTTTGTGATTAGCATGTGGCTCTTCGTTACGAAGAACAATCAATCTTTGTTTCAGAGAAGGCTGAGTCGCACATGTGATTCTATCCACCAATCAACAGACTGCAGTGTTTCTAGCTCCACCTTCTGTGGGTTGGATCAGTATGCCTGGCACCCCAACAGGAGGGTACCAAAAAGTGGGATGGTATAGGTCGGTAATTTGGGGACCTGTCCCGGCTTTAGTCATAAGCCGCATTTCCACCAAGCAGTCCGGTTTGGTTCAGTACGGTTTGGTACAGTTAAGCCTGATCCCGTTTGCGTTTCCATAGTAAATTGTGCCCCTCGTGGTAGGCGGCGTGTAAGCCGGATGCCGGAAGCCCCAGCTGTTAAATAATAGCTTGACACCGTAGCAGCGCGACACAGTTTACCCCCCTAATAAAGCCAACGAAGAAAAAAAAGGCGACACAGTAAACAAGGAGCATAGATGGGTAATTCTACCGACCAATCAACGGTCTGCAGTGTGTTGCTCCACCTTCCGGGATCAGATCAGAGCAGTCTGGCATCCTTATGCACGGGTCCCAAAAAGTGGGACGGCTTGTCTCTGTTATTTGGGGATCTGTCCCAGGATAATACAGTGGAAACACCACAAAATGCGTGCTGTACCAAGAGGAACAAAACTCAACTGCTTGGTGGAAACACGACTAAAGGAAACGTCATAAAATGCGTGCTGCACCGAGAAGAATTGAATTGAACCACTTGGTGGAAATGGGGCTTCAGTGTTTATTTTCTTTCTTTCTTCACATTTTTTAATTCAAATATTTTTTTTCTGGCTTTTCATGCCTTTAAGTGGAGAGGATAGGACAGTGGATAGAGTAGGGAACAGGGTGCGAGTGGGAAATGACATTTGGGAAACAGGCCACAGGCTGGATTCAAGCCGTCTGCTCAAGGGCAAACCCCATGGGGCGGGACCTAGACAGCCTGGCCATCTGCGCCCTTCTCTTTATTTCTTTACTTTCTTTCTCTGTCAGAAACAAACCCAAGTTGGTCCCTTCAAAGTGCATAAAAAGTCACCAAAATTGGCACAACTTTCGGCTCCGGTGAAATATTCTACTGGCATGGAATTTTTTTCGGCATGACAACCGTACCTAACAAAATGTCTTGTATCGACATGGAGAAATCCAACAGGAAGTTTGGACATTTGATTTGTATGTTTTTTTTAGGAAGTATTTTTTTTCTTGAAGTCATTTTGCGAGCTATATTTAATCATTCAACAATATGAACTTTGAGCGTGCTACATCTCATCAAGGGAAACCACAGTTTGAGTTTTTTGGCGTGTTTGTTACACCTCTCGTATAGAAACAGGTTAGAGTTAGGAAACAGCAGGTTTGGTCTGTTCCTCTAAACAGTGTGCTCACAAACATTCCCTGAAAGGTTCAAAACCACAAGACTACCATGAGTTTGTTTCAGTCTGATTTGATCTTACATTAAGCTGTATGAGTTTGTTCTTGTATTTATAGAAAGTGGTGAATGTGTGGCCTGTGCTTTCCCTCCCCGTCCCCCAAACAGACAAAGCCCAGACTTCAAGTCTGATTCACATTTACGAAAACCTCACAGAACACACAACATATATCCTGGATGACCTTTAATACTTTACTATGCATCACTTATCTTACACAACAGTCCCTCTAACCAAGCCTGATCAACGTTAGCTGTGTTGCTTTCATAGTGCTACTGTCCAGAAAAGCAGTGCAGCACACTGCTTGTGAGATTTGCAATAAGCAGCCATTATTCTTTGTTCTAATCCTCTAAAGGGAGAAAACTGTGAACTCTCATGCATAACAAAGTGTAACCAAAACACATAACACAGAGTATGTGACGCTCAGAGGAGCTTCTCAATCACTCGTGACCATGGCTTTGTCACCCCCGTCGTCTGATCCTCTCATCCTGACCTGAAACTGTTAACCTGCTGTTAAACGAGATCCCAAACCCCCTTTTTTTATTCTTTCTTTTTGTAAAGTGTGTGTTCTGCTTTGTTTCATTTCTCTGGTCATGACACACTGGACTGTTGTAAAGGCAGTGGCTTGCAGCAGCAGCACATACACTGTAAACTGAAGGGAAAAGGCCTGTCCCTGCTGTATCTGGTGACAACTGATGGAAGAACTACTGTGAGCTTCAGGAGAGACGTGTGTTGTAGACAAGTTGGTGAATTGAAGGATGGAGAGCCTGTATTCATATATAAATAAATAAATATCCACACACCAATCATTCTCTGCCAACCATTTAGAGAATGTGTTCAGAGTATGTATATATGTTTTGGACTGAGGCATTAAAGATGGTTTTGAGGGACATCAGTGCAACAGAGACTTTCAACAATGGGTGCCTTAAGTGTTCAGGTTTATTAAAGCTGGAGCCTCTGTCTGTGGCAGGCAGCTGAGAGTGCTGGTAATAACAGGAGGCAGATGTAGAAATGACCTGTTCTCTCTGCCCAAGGTGAGGATGAGCTGTCAGGACACTGAGTTACGGTCTTGCACAAAATGTGACATTGAAAGCTGTTATAAAGCAGTCCCTCTGAAGCAGGACTGTGAGTCCAGGACGGAGAAAACAAACAGTGGCCCGACGTACGAAGACAAACCCACAGAGCTCTGGGTACAAATATTGGCTTTCATTTTAGGACGAAGATCAAAACGCTCTGCTCTTAGCCTCCACCTTCAATCCTCCACCGCCTCTTGCTCTCCATTCCCTCGTGCTTGGTGGCGTGTATTTGCTGTATTTGCATTCAGTCTCAATGGAAAACATAAATGCATAAATAAATGTCTCTGTATGATTCAAGCATTGTCTCTGATTGGACTATGGCTTAAGACCCCAATTCCTCCCAGTGCCTGTGTGTCTCATTTTTATGATATACATGATAGATGCTTGTTTTTGTAATATATGTATGGGATTGTTATTCTGTTTCTAACAAAGACACGGAGAGATGGTGCATTGCCATCCTGAGGCCAAACTCAGCACATGAATGAAAAAGGTTCACTAAAGTTGGCCGTGGGGTGTTAGTGCCATCTAGTGTTCAACCTGCATCAGTCCCACTGCACTCAACCAATGGAAGAAGAGTTAATCTACACATTCCAAGGTAATTAAGATGAAGAAATTACACTCAGCACATGCTAATAAATGATTGAACAGTTTTCATGTTTATGTTTTGAAACAAACAGACGCTACAACAGTTCCATGAGCTCCATGTTCAGGGATTCTTTTTTTTTTCTGTCATATTTCTGATGATGCAATCATGTTGTCAAACAGGGCAATAAGCAGCTGGACTCACTCCTGACATCCTCTGAATGTGGTCCATCTGCAGGTTTTCTTTGCTTTCACTCCTCTGTCCAGTTCATCCCTGACCAGCTCCTCGCAGCAGAACACTGTGGGAGCCCTTTTTGGTTCAGGGTGTACAAGTCCCAGACCCTGGATCCAGTAAACCAGGCCCCGACACACAGTGTGCAGAAATCCTGATGACGAAGCAAAGATTTCAAACTCTGATTCATTAACCCATAGCTCCATCTTCCTGTCTTTAGTTGTCCGTTGGTGGAGTCTGATGGTCCAGTCCAGCCTCTGGTTCTTCTTCTTCCTCTGTCTCAGTGATGGATGTCTTTCTTTCTGCTGTCTGACCTGTCAAAGCTGCAGCTCAAAGTCTTCTCTTCACAGTAACTGAAACTGAGACTGTGACACTACCTCCTGCCAGACCTCTTCCTGTCAGAGTCTCCAGTCCCAGTTTGTGAGTGTCTTTGGATGCTGAAGGAAACTCTCCTCACTGAGCTCACCTTGACTTTCTTTGACTTCATGTCTCTGTGGTAAAGACCTGTTTCTATAAATCTTCTGATGCTCTGTCTCTCTTTCTGCATGAATTTTCTTTTCCTGCTCATTTTTAGAGCATTGCACGACTTTCTGCAGAACAGTACTGGTCAATCACGCTCACCATGAGGGTCTGGTCCCATGCTGTGTTCAGCTTTACTTTTATTCACACAGAGATGGTTGGAAAGAATCAGGGACACATGGGACACCTACTTCCAACACTGAAAAAAACCCTAACTTTCTAAAAAATTATCATAAATCCTTTAAGTATTTTTTTCAGTAGTATAAAAGGCTGTAAAATTATCTGTAAAATAACAACCTGGATGGTTTATTTTTCTTTTGAAGGATTATGCCAATAATGATATGCTATGTTTATTTCTCATTTTTTAGTGGAAAAAATCATGTAATATCTTTTTCTGCTCTCCCAAATAACAGTCAGATTGATGTAACATAATAATAATTATCTGTAACTTAATTTGTAGCTTGTAATATCAGGGTTAATATCCATACTTTCTATCTAAAGTTGTTTTTTTAGTTACAGTTTTACAGTTATTTTAAGTTAAGTCTCTTCTATGTAAGAAAAGTAAAGACAAAGTATATTATCACAGATGTATCTGGATGGCTTTGATACAGGAATATTGTGTTTTAATTCACACATTGCATTGTGTCGCTGTGCTCGGTTCCCTCCTCACCCACAGTGACGCAAATTGTTCTGTTTTTACAACAAACTGTTCTTCCAGCTTTGTCAGATTTTTTAAAAACCATCAAACTTCCAAACAGGACACACAGCTCCTCTCCAGGAAACACTGTCCTCTCACTCATCACTGGTCACTTTGTCCTCCATCAGTTTGTGTCTAAAATGTCCTAATTTACTGTTATTTTACAGCAAAGTCATTTTTGATATGATGGCGCTTTGTGATCATGAGTGAGGAGAGAACACAGTTGATATGAGACCCTGCGGTACACTGGGATGGGGATCCATAAAGTCTGTGCTCCACATGGCACGGACCATATACCCAATGAATTTTACTGCAAGTTTGATGTTGTGTTAATTAACAGTATGTGCTGATGGACAATGCTATGCCGACCAATTTTAAAATGAAGTGTAATAGAGATCAGACAGCTGGTCCGTGCCATGTGGAGCACTGACAGCCTGTTCCCCCCGCGCAACATCTTAGGCTGTATTCAGTCCACAAAAGTCCTTTGATCCACTTGTTTGGTCCGGACCAAAAGCGGACTTATTTTTTTTTGTTTGGTGGGGTTCGTATTCGGATTGTACTTTTTGCAAGTGGACTATATTCTGTAAACACATCCACGTGTGTGACGATCAGTGCTCTCATTGGACAGCACTGACAAAGGGCGGCACACAGAATACAGACCTGGAAATGGAGGTAAACGTGTGTTTGTGCTCTTATTAGAGCTGCTAAATCATTTTCAGTTTCAAGAGCAGCTCCTTCAAAGCAGGCTTAACAACACCGTGTACAATTTTGGAACAGTGAAGACGGATGTGCGCAGCAAAGAGACGCTATGCTCTGCGTGTCCTGACCCACAACATGCTAGCAACAGCGTGGCTAAACAGAAGACGGAGGATCAGGTATGAACCAAAGACGGTTACGGTGGCTTTATAGGCCCAAAAGGCACATGTATCCTGTAGTGAGTTCGGATGGACCTTGGTTGTATTCAGACCTGCACCAGAGAACCACGAACCGCACCAGAGTTCGTTTGTGTCTACTCACACCTGCATGAAAAGTCCACACCAGCGTGGGAAACAAACCCTGGTCCGTTTACAGTGGACCAAACAGTCCAGGTCTGAATACGCCCTTAGGGTACAGCAGGGTCTTATATCCACTCCTCACTCACAGTTACAAAATACCATCACAACAATAATTACTTTGTCATAAAATAACAGGAAAATACTGGCTGTAAGGTTGCCAGTTTTTCAAAATTTGTACAATACTGATATTTTCTGCAGAACTCTCAATGAAAAAATTCTGTATATGTGTTTTCACTTCACTTGAATCAGTACAGATTTTTGTTTTGCAGGCATGGCTGCTGATTTTTACAGTTATTTTTTATTTTTTTACATTTCTTTTTACAGTGAATGCTTGATCAATCTCTATCACTGCAGAACAGCAACTTTAAATTGTTAAAGGGCCATTCCCTAGTAATATGAAATGTTCATGATTTTCCAGTTTTGTGTAACCTAACATCTTTTTTTTTTTCTTAACCTCCGGCAGCTCACCACTGACTTGTATCATTTCAAAGTATTAATTGGACATGTGTCTACTTCACTCAGTACAGTCGCATATTAGTATCTACATCAGGGGTGGCCAATGAGTCAGACACCTAGAGCCACAAAAATTATAATGGTACTACAAAGAGCCACATTAAAAATGCACTCTCACACATTAATGAAATGACATAAAATTTTCAAAGCCACATTTACTGTGTTTGTAAGTGTGTTTCAATTCATACTTGTAGGCGTGTCAAAGACAAATTTCTGTTTTTACTGCAGAAGACATAAAGTTCCATCTATCTAGATAGCTATGAGCATATTAGCCATGTAGAGAAAAGAAACTGAAACTTAAGTATCAATACATCACCCAAGTATTGATCAATACTGATCACGCTTTGGCTTCAATACATCAATATTTGAGATTGATTGGCACACCACTACTCATAACAATATAATAATTTTTTTAATGAATGGATCAAAGAGCCACACACTGAAAGGCAAAGAGCCGCATGTGGCCCGCGAGCTGCAGGTTGGCCACCCCTGATCTACATGCACACATATCCTTTTGTATCCACCTGTATTTAAAACACAGGATCTATGGTTTTAAAAATGGCACTATTTCTCATTTGGCATGAATTGAAGTTTAATGTGTTAATGTTGCATTATGGGAAATGTATGATGCTTTTGGAACTTGAACTGTACTAAGGGAGTATTCTGCTTATGCTGCTTGTATTTTTCTTCTCCCAGGGTGCATTTCTCTATCAGTCAAGGAACAGTCTTGCTAAGATTTGAAGAGAATGAAGAGTCACCCCCACCCTCCCCCTCATACCTGTGAAATCCAGATGCTTTATACCTCTCACTGCTTTGTGCTCTGTGCAAATGCCAGCAGCAGCAGCAGCAGCAGCATAGTGCTCCTGTTTGTAGGTCACCTGTAATGAAGAGATACTCCAACAGAGCTGCGAGAGAGTCTGCTTCTATAAATCAATAATCTTTATTAACACAGTATAAACAACAAATAGCAACAGAGGAAACTCTTATGTCGAGCGTCTATGGACAGTAGACCAGTAGTACATTTCAGAGGGGCTGACTGAGACAGAAGCAAAGACATGGGGCTGATCATGGTGGAGATATCATGGTACACATACGATAGGCTTATACACAAACCTGTCAGGTGCATGGACCCTGCATGTTCCTAAAGCCATTCAGTCTGTTTGCAGATGGACAGAATCGAGAAGACTTACAGTCATGCTGAGCAACAGTTACCTACAGTAAGAAACAAAGTCATTACATAAAAACAGAACGTAAATCATCTCTTTAGAAAGGTTATTTTATATAAATGATCTGAAGTGTACAAAAACAGTATTTTACACATTTCTTGATGCGTCTCTTGCGTCTGAGCAAGACTGTAGCCTACAGCACACCTCCCTTTAAAGTACAAACTACTTCACTGGATTACAAGCTACGTACAGAGTGCACCGTACCTCTGTAGCACAGAACGCCCACACGGCATTAAAAGATAATGGGAAAGGAAAGATCAGCAGCATCGTCTTTTATTAGGAATACACACATAGAAAAATGCACCAGGCCCTCATATATTGCCAAAATCCATGCAAAACAGCAGAATGCCATTCAAACGAATCATAGTGACCCAACCACGTACAGTACGCATCAACACAGCAGCATGTAAACATCACTGCGGCTGCTCTAGACTTCTATGTTTCTAATGTTCTTGATTTACACGTGATAAGTTAAGGCTCTTCAAGGACCTGAGGATTTTGAACATATGATGAGGCACACAGAAGGCAAAGAATAGCTCTAAACACAGGGCTAACTGAAAGAAGAGGAGCGTGAGACAGCCACGAGGGTCCGGTCACTGGAGCAAGACCGGTGACCGAGCTAGAGGAACCCAGGGGAGGTGCTCTCCAGCGCAGCGCGGTGCGGCGCTGTTTCAGACGACAAGCTCAGATGGCTTTTTAGGACTCTGAATTTCTGGAAGTACTTGGTCACCTTCAACAAGAAGCCTGTCTGACAACAGCAAAGTCACCGGCTGCAGTATCCATTACATCCTTCCTTAGTGGCCCTGAAGCGATCTACACTGAGCGCAGATTTCCTGTCACTTACAGCCCTCCTCATGTGCAAAACTGAAATCTGGAGTTCAGATGAAGCTAATGAGGGGGCAGTATCCCTCTGTAAGCAGGTTCAGGTGGGTATCTCTGTAATGCAGAGGGTGTGCTGTTCCTGTAACAACCTAACATTGGAGTGCCAGGATACATCACTCTGCTGCATTGTGGGAAAAGAGAGTATTTCATGAGAACCTTGGAAGCCAGTTACAACCTCATAAATGCTTCAGACTGAAGGAAAAAGTCATGCACGGACACTGACTGGATTTTGTTCCTGTCCCAAAGAGTGCAGTCATGTTTCAGAGGCCAGAATGGACAGAAATGGATACAACGACGAGTTATAACTTCAGTGTTTGAGTATTGCATTGACAAGAGTCTGACAGAAGTCCAGACCTCCTGGTTTTTGTTGGTACCAGTGGATTAGCTACTGGAGGATTAAGGCCAATCCCAAGTGTACCCCCTTAGCCCTCCCCCTTCATCTTACCCCTTTGCCCTCTGTTTGGAGGCCCAAGGGGAAGGGATGAAAACACATCCCAAAGAAACAAGACGCCACTTGACTCTAGCTTCATCGTCACCTCCAGCTGCTCGCCACCTGTGTCGTAGGCGGACGCAACCTTGATTTTCTTTCACATGTATGGAGCCAAAACGGTGACTTTAATGTTTGGTATTGAAAATAAGAATTCAGTATGAAAAAATATATCCTGAAACTGAAAAAAGAAACATTGGTATTGAAAAATGTGTATTCTCAAAATCTATAATGGCATCAAAACTGGAAATGGCATTGATAACGTTTAGCTAAAGTAAAAAACAAGGACAAAAAGCGTTTAAATGATTTCATTTTTATATTCGTGGCATTCTAATCCCCCTTCCAGAAAGTCTGGCCGTTACAATATATTACTTTTGGCGGGGAGTAATCATTAAAGTAATAAAGTTCCTTTAAAAAAAGTAACATGTAATGAGTAATTGATTAGTTTTTTCAGTTATAAACCCATAAGATGGCAACATTATTGTGTTGGTATGACTCACCCACACTGTCATTGAAAAGGTGGGAGATTTTCAAAGATACAGTCACCTTTCATTGAGGTACATTACAAAGCCAATTAATTTAAAAATGGTGCAGAGTAACAGTTGAGTTGTTAGTTCTACATTATTGATATCGTTTTGTCACTATATTAATCATTTTATTACTGAAGCGTATTGCATTCACTTGAAGAAAAAAAAAAAACTCAGATTTTTCAGAGTAATTTATTATTCTGTTTGTTTTTTGTGCTAATTCATTTTGTTTTTCTGATTAATATTTTTTATTGGTTTGTTTTCTGTTATAATTATTATATTGGTTTGTTTTTTGTTATAATTATTTCTGTTTTTATGAGTAAATTTTTTGTGGTAATTTATTTCGTTTTTCTGATTAATATATATATATATATATATATATATATATATATATATATATATATATATATATATATATATATATATTTGTTATAATTGTTTCTGTTTTTATGAGTATTTTTTTCTGTTTTCAGATTACTTTTTTCCTGTTTTTCTGAGTATTTTTTTCCTGAAGTATCGAGGCACTTAGAAATCCCTCGAGAACCTCAACCTGCTGTTTTTCGTGGTAATTTTTTCCTCCTGTTTTTAGGAGGAATTTTTTTTCCTGAAGTACCGAGCTACTTTGAAATCCTGTGAGAACCTCCAACCCACAGACGACTCCCGTGGATGTGTGGTGGCTCCTGTGTCCCGCACGGCTCAGAGATCCTGTTCGGCACATATATGCCTTATCCTTAACTTTCTACCGGTCCGTGCCGGGTCAATAAAGGTAAGGTATTAGCCACACACAGGGTATGATACCCTTGTTATGTTTTTGAATAAACTACTTTTTGCGAAAGGTAACTCAGAACACTCGACATGGTGAGTCAATGGTATCAATATAGTGACTAGTGTACTGGCAACGTTTTGTTTGTTTGAATGTGTGCGTGCTCATGTAAAACAAATTCTATGTTATTTTCATTATTTCTCCTTAGTGTTAGCTTGTACTATGAGCATTTAAGTTAATGTCATGACGAATGACTTGTTTAACATTGCCAAGCCAATGTAGAAGCAATACACTTTTTTAACACATCTTCGTCTATTCCTTAAGTATTACATTGAACAATAGGCTTATATAAAATATAAGGATAAAGTCGAAAACATAACAAGGGTATCATACCCTGTGTGTGGCTAATACCTTACCTTTATTGACCCGGGGTCCATAGGGTCCAAAAAAATGGAACGACTTGTCTTGGTTATTTGAGGATGTATCCTGGGATTAGTCAGTGGAAATGCCACGAAATGCGGGCCAAGAAAAACTGAACTGAACCAATTGGTGAAAACAGGGCTTCAGTTTCAAGGGCTGTGCAGCCCTTCCACTTAACCTTATGGGGAATTGGACACACTTTTGCTCGACGTGAATGTGAAAAACAAAGGACTAAGGAGTATGATTGGGATTGGCGCTAATCCTCGTTTCTACCCACAGGAGAGAAGCTTTCAGTCTAGCTAGCTCTGTTCCAAACAACTATTCAGCGTCTGCAATGTATAACTTGAAATGCAAACCCCTCGCTTCACTTTCAGTGTGTGTAGATAAGTGATCTAAACAAAGAGCTGACATGTTAACGCAGTCCTTTGATTGAAATATTGCAGAAGTTGATAACAGGAAGCCTGTTAGTTGCTCGGCTAAATTGAGAAAGAGATAATCTGGTGTTACGACCAAACTTACGAGTGTTACCCTAATGTCAAAGAGGACAGGTGCCAAATCTCTGGACTGCTTCATGATGTTGTTTGCCACACACTTCACCATTCTCTCTCCAGAAAGCCCTGACCGACATCAAATAAATTATGAAAAAAATCTATAAAAGCTTAACATACAAAAAAATGCATTTAAGACTTTTTCTTTTTTCTTATGAAAGCTGCTTTGGTAACAACATAGTCGCGACATCAGTCAATCCCCCGTACGTAGCATGGGTGCTGAATGGGAGTCCTTCTCTTTCATCTCCATGGTTTATTTTTTTCCCCTCTCGTCAGCGTCTTCCTTCTGCGGCTAAACTCTAAATGAATGGATCTAGTCACACCAGACTGGGCTGTGTTTGCATTCCACTGTTGAGCTGTCTGCACATCAGATGCAACGTCTGCTGGAAGCTGTTTGTCATAAAGATGTCCGTGCTGTGAAAGACAGTGCTATTGTGCTGAGGGCTGACAGAGTGGAGACTTTGGACGCTGAGCCGACTGCGTTGGGGCCTGGAAAAGGTAGAGAAGAGAGAAGGCTGCTGGTTGGTTTGCTCTGGAAGATGAAAAACAGGCTTTTCATTTCTTCACTGAGACATTTCCAGTACTCAACACATTTTGAATACATTATCTGTAAACTGCTCAACATGACATGCAATGCAATCTTTGAGGTGTCAAGTGGAGGCCATAATTATACAAATGCCCCATGTAGCACATTATTTCCTGTCTCTCTTCCTGCCTTTGGATACGATGAAAGCTAATCTGTTCTGGCAACACAGCAGCAGGGGAGTGGATTATTTCACTGAGCCATGAGGGAGGCACTTACTAGCTCTCCACTGACCTGGTATCCTTGGGATGGTGATCTGTCTGCTGCTGCTGCCCTCCCCTCCCTCTCCGAACGGTTTTATCTGCACGATGTAATCCTCATCGGTGGGCAGAGCCAGCTCGATGGAGGTGGTGTTGGTTTCCATGACGCTGGGGCGGCTCTGCTGATTCCTCTTGTACAGCACCTGAGGACGTTTGGTACAAGTCAAATCAAAAAGCCAGACGCAGAGGCTGTGGCGACAAACACAATTTCCTGATGAAAGAGAGCTACAGGGGGCGCTTACTTTGTAGCCGGTGACCTCTGACTCATTCTCCAGAGCCCTGACCTGTTCCCAGTTCAGGATAATCTTGGAGTTTGATGTGTTCCATGTCACTTTGACCGGTGGCTGACTGGGAGCTGGGAAGAAGAAACACATCTTAGATAAAAGCTGAAAAACTACATGTAGTCAATCATATATGAAATCAAAAAAATATTCGACCACCTTTTGTTTTCTTCAGTTTCTTGTTTAGTTTAATGTCTGGTAGAACTAAAGCAGGGGTCTGCAACCTTTACTGTCAAAAGAGCCATTTTGCCTCAGCTCACATGGATGAAAGTCATTCGGGAGCCACAAAATCTACTTTATTTTCACATTAAGACAAAAAAAGTTTATAATCTGTTAAATCATTATTAAAGCTTTTGTGTTAATAACATTGTAAATGTAATTTTTTAAGTTTTTTTTTTTATTTTCAATAAATTTGCAAATTTAAGGAGGAAAAGAAATTTGTAATGTGATAGATTTAATAAATATGCAAAATTTATTTATATTCAATTGGTAAAATTATTTTTTGAAAAATCAGAAAATTGTAAAATAAAAAAAGTGAAAAATAAAAATGTGCAAAATTTTGCTATTTCAAAAAATTTGCTGAAATATAAATTTGCAAAAAAAAAAAAAAAACCTGAATAATGCAATTTTTAAATTTTGCTTTTTTTCAAAAAATTGTAAATCTTTCTAAAATTGCAAAAAAGAAGGGTATTTACATTAAAAAAATTCAAACATTTGTTAAATCTCCCCCAAAAAAATAGGGAAATATTTTTCTTAATCTGCAAAATTCTCAAAAAATTGAAATTAAAAAAAAAAAAAATCAAGAAAATCTCAAAAATAAAAAAATAAAAAAAAATAAAAAAAGCTTTATTTCAATGAAAAACATAGGTACTCTGGTATTTATTGAATGATATTTGATTTCAACAGTGGACAGAAAAATAAAGAAATCACATTTATTACAGCCCCGGAGGTCAGGGGGTGTTAAACCAGGTTGAAAGAGTGCCCGCCAGTATCTGACGCTCCGTAGAGAATAGCGAACGCCTCCGTAAACAAACAGGGATAATCTGATTGGTCAATACTAGTCTGCCTTCTATTGGTTGATCCACAAAAAATTTGAGAGCAGACAGAGATCTGTGAGCAGAAATTTTCTCAGCGCAAGAGGAAGAACCCGAGTGTGAGTGCAGGAAATCTGCACGAGCAGCATTATAACCAAGCGCGAGGACACAGTTTGAGCACGCGCAAGGCAAATTTGAATGCAAGAGCAGAGTTTTGAGAAACATAACAAAATCTGAGCGTGACGTCAATAAAATGCTGCTCTCAAATCAATTGTAAATGCTCTTGATTTAAGATAGGAAATTCATTCCATATACGTATCCAGGCGAGTTTTCAGGTGCCTGATACAATTTGATGTGGTGGATCCAGCATCTTTGATCCAGGTCCTCCAGACTTTACAGTCAGGACTTTTGCTGGAGCCAACCTGTTTGAAGTTTTTATAACCAAACTAATGACAAATGGTTCAGCAGCAGCTGCAGGTCTGCCACCGGGCGGACCAATGTACAAGTCCAATGTACAAGTGATACCTGGTGATGCTGTGAGGCACACGCATGATGTATACAGAGTGGTCACCATGGTTACCTCATATATACCCTGGGAATACAACAAAGTTTAAGCATGTCAAATAGGACATCAAATATCAAGTATCAGCTGCTTTTAATGGCCATTGTATCCTTCAGGTAACTTTAGTGGTACCAGACATTAAAATGAACAAGAAACTGAAGAAAACAATTCTCTCTGACTGCAGATCTGACACTTACGTGGTTTCTTGGTGGTGACGTTAACGGTGGAGCTGGGAGGCCCACCCCCAGCAGTGTTGTACGCCCTCACTGAGATGTAATACGTGGTGCTGCCTTTCAAACCACGGATGATAGTCAGGGTTTGATTTCCTACCGTCCTCTGCATGTTGGCCGTGTCTTCCTTTTCACTTCTACTCCAGTACTTCAGCTGAAAAGCAACGGGGCAGAACCACAGATGTGAGCGCAGCACAGACACCTTAAAAGCTTTCTCTTACACCCTGTCAATGAATTGCAAACTAGAAACAGGGAGATGTGCACTCAACTGGAGGGAAGATGTGAAGCAGGTCTGAAAACAAGCTCTAACAGCGCGTCACCCCGTGTACCTTGGCTCAGCACGAGTCATGTGCTGCAGGTTTTGTATCAGACGTGTCCTGCTTCATGTTACGTGGTAAAGATTGGGGTCAAATATGCACGGGGGGAAAAAAAGGAGGAAGAATCTGAAAAAATCCCCTGACATCCACTTTCCCTGATAACAGATTTTCTTTGTCCCCCGCCTGTCAGGGCTGAAATAGCTGGCACGCTTGACAGCACAAATATAATTTGTCTTTCCTCACAGGAATGGTTTGCTCAGGCCCCGCTCCTCTGTTGACTTTGAGTGGTCAACAATTTATTATTCAGACACTTTATGCATTTCATGGATGAAAATGTGCTTTTATTCCCATCTTGGGTTTTAATAATGAGCAGAATTAAAATGACAGGGCCAAACTGAGCACAAAGCCAGTGTCTGAAACCGCTTTGTTGTGTGGATTAGAAGCTAAACGCTGGATCCCTTAGAGTATTGCATCAGTACGCTAATCAGGGTGGTTACAGTACTTAGGTAAACAACAAGAGAAACACGACTAAACCCACAGCCTGGGACAAGGCAGGACCATTATGCATGCAAGCAACCTATTATGTCTCTGGGCGTCAAGGTGCATGAGGCTGAGCTCATCAATAATAGAGCAGAACAAGCTTCAACAGCTTTAGGTGCCATATGCTCGTGCCTGGATGCACACACATTTGCATTGAGAAAGAAGCACACACTGAACGTTTGGCCCACCTCGTAACCCAGCACTCTCTTCTTGCTGGCATTCCAAGGCAGAGCTTTCCAGGAAACTTCAATCTCCGATGCAGAGAGGCTCTTAGCACGGACCCTGGTGGGAGCTCGGCCAGGCTCTGGAATTAAAGCATAAAGGCTGAATGATTTCAGAAGCACTGAGCTTTGATGACCCTCTAGGAGGGAACATGAAAAAAGAGTTTCAAAGCTGTTTCTTTTCATCTGAACAACACAGCGAGGGAAGTGTGAGGAGGACGCCTGCAAGTGCTGATACAGAAACGCTTCCTACAAGATAACAAGTGTTTAGCTCCTGAGTGGATCCTTTCATGTATCAGTGAGTCTCTCCTCCAGAGCTGTGTGTGTGAGAGAGTGTGACACAGGATCATACAAACCTTCCTCAGCTGAATAGATGGTTGTTACCGGTCCGAATGGCCCCTCCCCCTCGTTGTTGTAAACGCCGACCTTCACGTGGAAAGGTGAGAAGGGTTGGATGCTCTCGTTCTTGAAGACATATCTGGACGCTTCAGCTGATGGAACTGCAGCCTGCATCCAGCCTGTTGCACCGTGAGGTCTGAAGGCCACGACGTAACCAAAGCCTGCTCCGTTCTGCAGCTCCTCAGGGACCGGCTGCAGGAGAGAAACACGGGTTCAGTTTCTTCTGCTCCAAGGAAATGTTTGTTTTCCCCAGAATCACCTGCGTGAACTTTACGTAAAAGACTTACAACTTAAACCAAAAACACAACTTTTATCTTTACAGCCACTGCTCTGGATCACAGCTGACGGGCTGTCACCGTGACACACCAAACCAGCAGCTGTCCTCTAGTCTACACTAAGGAAACACTCTGATCATTTGGAGCTGCAGACCTCACTCCAGTGGATGAACCCACTCTCATACTAAATAAAAGATAGATAAACACGTTACCAGTTTGTGTAACAAAATTAATCCCGGCCCTGTTTGGAAGACAGGGAAAAATATAAATATAACTTAGAAATAAAAATTAAAAAGAAGCAGAAATGAAAATGAAGATAATAGAATAAATACTTGATTAATGACCAAAAGAATGAATAGATACATAAATGAATGAATGAATGAATGAATGAATGAATGAATGAATGTTTAGATTCTCTGTTTGTTATTTTTATATCTTAATATAATAAATAAATTTATAATAAATATATACATTAAATATGAATAAATAAATACATAAAAACAGTTGATTAATGCAAAGATGCAGTATTATGGCACTAACTCAACATATAAAAGTAATTAAATTAACAAATAAGTTAATAAGAAATGTAAGAAAGCATGCAAAATTGAGAAAATAAATAGGAAAAAAATACAATTTTCATAAAAAGAAGCTTACATTTTTTTATTTATATACTTAAAAATATATATACACTTCTATTTTTTGCCAGGACACTCTTGAAAAAGAGATTTTGGATCTCATTGAGGCTCTTCTGGTTAAATGAAGGTTAAATGTAAAAAATATATATATATTTAGGTATTTATTTAATAACCAATACTTTTATTCCTGAAAGCTTTTTTTTTTTTTTTCAACTAAATACTTGTTGAATAATTCAAACATTTATTTGGCATCAATTGATTTAATCAGACAACTGATTAATTATTGATTTTTTTTCTGCATTCATTATTTAATCAAATACTTATTTGATTATTCGTACAATCATTTCTGCCTTTATTTATTCAATCAATCAAATATTTATGTAATTGTGATGTTATAAAACAACTACATCCTTAATTATTTGTATCATTATTTTTTTATAGCATATTTAAAATGTTGCGTACTTATTCAGTTTGAAGCAGTGTGTTGCTCTTTTCCCTGTGACAGACTAATGAGCTTATTTTCTGGAGTAGAATCGAGCACCTGTACATGTATGTGCTGTTGTTTTTCTGTTTTGGTAAGTTCATCATGAATCAGAGTTGAACACTTCTTCTACACAAAATGCACAAAGTGGAAAAGTTGATGGAATGATTTAAAGGTTTGGGAATTCCCAGTTTATTTCACCAAGTTTTCAGATGGTTCATTGATTACAGCTGTCAACTTTAGGGTCATGACAGAAGTCTTAGAGGTTGACAGATGATTATGGACTCATAAAACCCAAACACAAACAAAGGTGAAACACCCTCTGTGAATGGTTGGTAGTGTTAACATGATGTCACCTGCATCTAGGGATGGGTACCGAGTTAGGTACTTTTGTAGGTACCGACCGAATTCTGTCAAAAGTACCCCGTACCGATTCACTTAAAATCAAAAGGTACCATGTTTAGGTACCTAAAAGCCTCCTTATGACTGTGAAGAAGTGGAATAGTAGGTGATTTTCCATGCTGGACATGAACTCAGCATTCCAAGTTTATACATTGAAGAATAAATATGTTAAATTTAAAAGAATTTAAATTTCATTACTTGACAAATTGATTTTTTTTTACCACATAAACACATAAAAGTACCGAAAACTGGTACCGTTGAGTACCGATACCGATTGCCAGGTACAGGGCATTGGTACCGTATCATTTCAAATGTGAAAGACACCCATCACTACCTGTATCAGAGCTTTGTTTCAATTCTATTTCAGACTAGCAGACTGCAGCTACAGGTGATGGCTCTTTATTGGTGGTGTTTAAACATATGTTAGCGCCTCAGACGTCTGATGTTTGGAGCTCACAGCTAGAAAACATGAGAACCATCAAACAATGTAAGATGGAACTCCTAATCCATTAGCTAATATCATTACAGCTATCTAAACTGAGGACGACTGAACTTCAGTTCATCTCTCTGAACAGAAATCCTGGTGTGGACATCGTCTCTTACACTTGTGTCTGCAGCTGCTTCAGCTCACTGAAACATCAGAGGGTTGGCGTTGACCCCCGGTGGCAGAATTACCATGAGAAGACAGCTGAGGGTTTTCAATATTGTTCATTTCCCAGTTTTCCCAAGATCAAACCATTTAACAAAACAATCCCCGGGCTTTCTTACCTCTGTCATCCTCAGGCCCAGAGTCACATTTGAAAGTTAGACCAGAAAAAAGAGCTCTCTGCTCTTTCTTTTACGTCAAACGACAAATACCTCAGGGGATTTCCGGGGTGAGGGAAAATAATGGCTTTGTTAAGAAGAAGTTGGACTCAAACTGAACTCTTACATATTGAAAAATCAAGCCTGGTTCTCTTTAATGTTTCACACAGCCTGATTCTCTTTAGGAAACTGAATAATTATAAGCTTTTGGGGTTGGATTGGTTGTGAAAGCTTAATTTAATAGACTGAAAAGAAAATGAAGGGAAATAGAAAAACAATCTGAGATAAGTTGGATCTTTGAAGGAACCCTTAAGTTTAATTATCTTATTGAAACCTCAAAAGCACTTTTTCTCTCCCCGCGGTGACAGCAGCAGTTATTGCTTCTCTGTTCTCAAAAAGAAAACGCCATACATTAAACCATTGAGCTATTATTAATGAAACAGAGGCCCAGATACAAAGAGAATAATGGCGTCTGGCTCCCTCCTTCATGGGCGAGGGGTCCAGAGAAAGCCTGCTTACCTCCCATGTGATGACTAATTCCGAGCGACTGCCGCCGCCTCCGCTCACATTAGCCGGTGTGACCTTCGGCGCTGAAGGAAGAAGACAGATCAGCTTAGTCCTGTTGACTTCACATAACCCTGAGCAGGCACATGTTATTCTTCTGCTACTTAAAACTTCAGGAGACAAAAACTTTTTCTACAGACTGAGAAAATAAAAGTTAGACATCCCTCCAAAATAAAAGTCTCACTTCAGACATCAGATTTCCAGAATTAACCGAGACAGCAACCAGATCTACTGTCTGAGAGGTCCTCAAGTTTGGGAAGACTTCTTCTGGAGCAGCTTAGCTTAGCATATAGACCATGAAAAGAGATGCATGTTTTTAGTGTGTGTAGTTATAATGTGACTGGTCTGCTGCTTGTCTTGATCAGGACGGTCTTTGAAAAGAGATTTATAATCATAATGACTCTCTTCCTGGTTAAATAAAGTAAAATAACCAGAAGTAAAAATGTTGTAGCTGTATATTTTGTCTGTTTATAAAGATATGTTCTTCAGATAGCTGATAACATTTACGCTTTGAATTTGTATGCACTAAAAGGAAATAGAAACTATTAAGAATTGGAGATGCTTCTGCTCAAAGAAAGGAAACATCTGGGAATTGTGTAAACAATAACTGTTAAGAAGCTAATGCTGCAGGCTTAAGAAGCCAAATATCGTGCCTTAATTCTGGTCATTTAATGCTCCTGTTTATCTGAAGCTCTGTTTCCACCAAGCGGTCTAGTTTGGATCAGTATGGATCAGTAAAGTTTGGTACAGGCCAGATTCTGTTTGTGTTTCCACAGCCAACTGTGTCCTTCAAAGAGCAACGATGGAAGACATCCAGCAATTTGTCTTATTCGTGATTTCCATGCAACTCTTTGTTACAAACGTACCGCAGTGCTTTAGCGCCACCTTCTGGGGTCGGATCAGTATGTCTGGCACCCAAACAGATGGGTACCAAAAGGGGGCAGTACGGGTTGGTAATTCTTCAACCTGTCCTGGTTTTGGCCAAAGAAAACGCCACAAAATGTATGTTGTACCGAGATGAACCAAACCAAACCACTTGGTGGGAACGGGGCTTGATACAGGCTGAGTGAACTCCTATAAGCATTGATGGCGAGCTAAAACAGTTACTGCTAGAACCACCAACCATCATCCTGTGGGTCTGGTAGGAAGATGACACAGCCTACCTTAGCTACTCACTTGAACTTGAGTTCAATGAAAGCTCAAAGCACATTATCAACAGGTTATCAGAAATACTGCAGTACCTGTTCATTTCTTTGGGATTTTTATTTCTACCATATAGTTCTTTTTTTGTTGTTGTTCTTTGAATACTTCTGTTATTTTTTACTCATCCCACTACATGATGCTATCACCATTTAAATGTAATGCTGTTTCTGCTTTACTCCAGCTCTAACAGTCATACCTAATCTTCTGATCCTGGCCCATACCATGGTCACTTGTTAGCATAGCAACTGCTACATACTTATGGCCCTTAAATACACGCTACACTAAACTGTTTCCTGGTTGTATAATGACATTTGATGGACAGACATTAGGGTAGTTTTAATATCTTAAAATGGGTTTTAAATTTTCACTTGACGTCTTTGAGTTTCTAAAGGAAGAACAAATAAACACATTTTTCAAAGAGGTAAAGGAGTTCTTTTCTGCTCGTGCAGTACATACAGGTCCCCTTTGTCCTTGCTTGTTTGGATGGCTTGCTGGGCTCTCCGGTCCCAATGGTGTTGCTTGCCAGGACTCGAAACTCGTACTCCACCCAAGGGCTCAGGTCTATTACTGTAGCTGTCAGCCGATGGCCCCCCACCACCTCAGGAACTGGCATCAAGCACAAAGGGCCTCCTTCAGTATCAAGGAACTTTTTGTATGTGTGTGTGTGTGTGTGTGTGTGTGTGTGTGTGTGTGTGTGTGTGTGTGTGTGTGTGTGTGTGTGTGTGTGTGTGTGTGTGTGTGTGTGAGTGTGTGTGTGTGTGTCATCCGTAGCATCATACTCAGGGCAGTATTGTCACCCACAAGGACACAGATGCATGCACAAACTCAGGGAAACAAAAGCTAAGCGCACAAAGGTTTCAAATAGATAGATAGATAGATAGATAGATAGATAGATAGATAGATAGATAGATAGATAGATAGATAGATAGATAGATAGATAGATTCTTATTTTTCCTTCATTTTCAGAGTTCCTTTTATCTCTGAATGACGTGCTCCAAAACTCACCAAACCACAAATCTGGTGTTTTTGTGCGGGTACCTGCTCTACAGCGGCCCCTAATGACTTAAAACTCTAACTACTACTTTCATGAGGAGGCATCAACTGTTTTTATTTCAACTTTGAGTTAAATGACAGAATTTGCAGGTCTAAAGTGGAGGTCCAAAGTTGTGCTGTAACATACTATGTGGATAAAATTACCCATGAATGCTTTCTGTAGGAGCCTGTCCTTATCTACATACATGGGCATTTACTGAAGCAGATCTTGCTGGGCTGCAAGGGCCCCTAAACCGCTGCTTGTGTCTTCACTTTTGGTTATGTTGTCTCTTGTCTTCCCTCAAGGTCATAACCGAGTTTTATTTCAAAGAAATGATCCTGACGTTGTAAATCAATGAGGCCAGGAAAGCTATCTGAAATCAAAGTGTTCTTAAATAATAAATATAGCAGAGGATATACAATATGAGTGAAACGTCAATTATCCTGCTGAAGCATGAGCTAAAGGTCCCATCAGGAGGCTGTCAGGGGAGAATTATACATGTGCTATAAAATAATCTCAAATGAAGAAAATAAATCAAAACAGTTAATCCCATAGTTTACTGATTAATTTGCATTTATTTGCAGTTTGAAAAATACAACATTTAAAATCCAAAAACAAGGCACCAAAATAAAAATGCTGAATGGTGCCAAACTGCAGCCCAGGATACAGGCGAGCTTTTGGGACACAAAGGAGATCACAGCTCTCAAGTCCTCCAGTAATCCAGGATTTAACCAAGACCCTGTGAAACACTAAGCCAACATATCCCCTCTTATCTGGAAACTGGTGCTAATACCCAGGCTTTACCTCCAACCATCCAACACCTGGACCCTGGCAAAGGAAAATCCATGTAAATGGATTAATGAGTTAGCTACCTCTACCTACGCCTACAGCCAAGAGCGTTGAGGGAGAGGTCTTTAGACCAGGTCAAAAAGAAGATCAGAGCACCACAAACCCAGAACAGAGAGTGAGAAACATAACCAAAAGAAGTGAATGCTGAGGTTTGATTTGGTTTAAAGAGGGGATGTTCTGCTTCCCAATAATTAAAGAGGGGTTACAGTAGCAGCGCTGGATGTCAGCCTGAAACATGGGCTAATGTCCACATGTTCCCTGAACCCCTGAATCTGTTGGTAAAACTGATCAAAATGGTTCATGTCTACCCGTAGCTCTGCCCCATACAGGCCTACAGAGGGCTGACCAATCAGAGAGAAGGGGGTCTGTGGAGCAGGGGGCCTTAAAGCGACGGCAGCTAAATGAAGTGTTTTAGACAGAGGCAGATATATTTTTATTTATTTATTTATTAAACTGTAAATCATGTTAAGATACACTGGGGGCACCAGATAGAAGAAATTACACCAAAGAAGCACAATACCCCCCCATTAAAGTCATGAATATGCTTAAGTAGAGCTATACAAAAACCTTATTTTCAAAATGACACATTTTTATCTCTCTTTTCTTACATCATCAGCCCTTAGCCAATGGTAGCCTTTAATTCTTTGTCAGCTTCTAGTATAACCTCTTGGGTATCGCTATGTAAGCTATGTGTGACCAAATATGGAGTTCTATTTGTGCCACATTTTTTTTTATTATTATTATTATTTTTTTTTTTGCAAGAATTTTAATTATTTTTATGTAAAAAATTAAAGTCAAGTGAGATATGAAATACTTCCCTGAAACTTCCCTACATGTCAGTGTGTTTCATTATAACAGTTAAAGTTTGGGTGTGTCAAAAATCAGATCACACATGCGTGAAATTTTATGAAAACACAGGAAATCTGAATTTCAAGAGATGAATAATAATGATAATAAAAAAGAATTCTGAGTCCTCTTTGAGTCTTAGACAAAACCAACTGGGATAGGATGAATGCCAAACCTTCAAAAATATATTTCACAACCAAACGAGTGTTAGTTCCTCTGTCTTCACCTCAGCGTGCTTGATTTGATGCAGGGTTAGAAGAAGAGTTATTCTTGTTTATATGAGAGTTTAAAACTGGGGCTGTTTCTATCTGAATTATCATGACGTGTAGTCACACACCTTTAAAGTCACAAAACTCAGCCATGATATATAGCTACTGCAGAGAGGAGAGTGTGTCTGTGAGGGAGTGTGGGGGTTCACACCTTCCAGACTTTATAATTATGATCAGGGCACTGCTGTGAACAGTTTGGGGTAAAAATAACACCTCCAATATTTTCACAGACGGAGTAAATTGAAGAGCGGCCCCTCGGTGTGATTGGAGGAGGCCACGGCTGGTTGGAGAGAGCTTACCTGTGGTGACAGCCTGCCACCCCAGGGAAAACGGCGTCCTGGCCTGGATGGTGTACGCCGTAATTGGACTGTGATTATCAGGGCCAGGCCTCCAGGACAGAGACGCCGTGGTATCAGTGATTTCTTCTACATGGATGCTGGTGGGGGGGCCCGGGGGACCTGATAGATGGCCAAGCAGCCAAAGAAGAGGGGGAGATAGGGAGAAAGAGAGAGGAGGAGAGGAGGAGAGGAAATGTAAATCAGGAAGGGATGGAACGACCTGAGAGAGTCGCAGTGATTGTAGCTCCTGCAGCCACTGTAACAAAGTCGGCTCGGTGTGAAACCTTCGGGAGCGATTTGGTCTAATTAGACAGTAAATTTCCTTTAAACCTTCAAGATAGAAATGACTTTTTGCCTCCCTTTTCATTCCAGCCTTTTATTTCTTCATCAGTGCAGCACAACCCGCTGCGATAAACATTAAACCCTTGTAAACTCCTCCTTCTCCAGCAGTAAATGAAGAATGAATTATTTAAATGTTTGGAAAAGCCTTAATCACTGGTAACCATGGGCACCTCCAGAGTCAGAGGAGGCAAAGGTAGGAAGGAGGAGGAGGAGGAGGAGGAGAAGGAGGAGTGAGACTGCAGCTTACCTCTGACAACCAAGTCCACTGCAATGGAAATGCTGTCCACCTTGGTTTGCACGGCGCACGTGTACTTCCCCGCATGCCTCAGCTGGATATTTCGAATCATAATGTCTCCTGCGGAATGCTGCTGTCATTCAACACGTGCACGGTCACACACACACACACACACACACACACACACACACACACACACACACACACACACACACACACACACACACACACACACACACAGCTCTATAAGCAACACGGTGAGCCTCCAGCTATTGTAATTCAAGAACAATACCGACTTGCCAGCCACATGGGAGCAGAACCAGCTGAACAGAGAGCTCATTCTCGTGTGTGTATGTGTGTGTATGTGTGTGTATTGAGAAAATCTACCCATAATGCCTCATGAGGCCTCTCCCCCAAATGTTTTAAAGAACACAGAAATCCTCCTCTGTGCTTTGGAGATGCATGTCCTCATTAGGACGATGGGATCGTTACAGTTTCATTTATAGGAAGAAGTCCAGACAGTTCGTTCTTTAAAGGAAGCTTTTTTAATTTCTCCCCTAATTGCCATTTCAGAGCCGGCATTATCATTTCATCAGAGCAGAGCCGAGCAGCTTTTATAATAAATTAGACATGGTGAAAAGATGTGGTGTAACGGCACAGAGAATTAAGAGTGGCTGGTGGCTGAATCAATGTGAGCGCAGACGACTAAAAAAAAATGCTGCAAGAAGAAGAAGAAGCAGAGAAATCACGGAGGAAACAGGAAGGACACCTCTGTGCTGAGTTTTTTTTTTCTTTCACACCTGCAACTTTTAAAAAAGCCTTCAGTTGTTTAAGGGGAAAAAATAAACCTGCAAATCACACGCAGAGATGAGAGCCGCAAACCTCCTTAAGAGTACAGCGCCTGCCTGAGCAGCCAGGGCGCAGAGTGTATGTAAATTTCATTTTAAAATAAACCACAGGCAGCAATTTTCTGGCCATAAATAATACACTTGATACAAACACTCTCTCCCTGCACTGCGGCGGAATTTATTATGACCCTGCTAAAAGAAGAAGCAGCAGAATATCGATGTACCAATGAATCTTCAGAGTCACCTCCTGACCTTTACTCAACCAGATCTCTGAAGGGGTTTGGGGAATAAATCAATGTCTTTTGTGGAGAAGAGAGTGCAGGTAATGATGTCAGCGTGTTTTGTTTTGTTAGATGTTCATTATGGTCGTTTTAAAAAGACGCAGTAAACAACGATTGGGATCAACTCACAGCTCGTCATGTTGGTGATTGTGACGAGCGAGAGCGCTGGCTTTAGCAGGGGCGGCACAATGGGTGGGCCCAAAAGTCCCAGGCCCACCCACTTTTTTTACTTTACTTTAAATTTTTATTGATTTGTTGTTTTTGAATCGGTTTAAAAAAATTTAAGTAAAATTTTCTCAGTTATTTGTTTTATTAGTTTTAGATGGTCTGTCTTTGTAAAATAAGCCATGTATTTCAGCCTGTTGGTAAAAAATAAAAATAAAATAAATGTCAAGTGTGTGACCATCTGATCTGACATTTTAATTGCATTTTATTGTATGTTTGTAATGAATTTTTGCAATGTATTTTGTAAATTCATAGTACTGTTTTAATTGGCTTTTAAAAATACATTTTACTTATTGTAGCACTCATGCCACCTGCCCCAGAACTATGGTTGAAAATTAGCCAAATTGGCTAAACAGGCAAATTTACTGAAATGTGTATAAAAATGCATTGTCTCTGTAATTTAAACCAATAAACTACACTAAACTAACTGACTAACGAACTAAATAAGTAAATCACAATAACAGTGGTTTATTGTAATTTGTTTTTATGCATTAAATTAATGAGCTAGAACTTTCGTAACTTGAGGCCCAGCTGAAACTTGTCTTGTCCACCCAAAACTGAAATCCTGGCTCCGTCCCTGGGCTGTGGTAAGGCGGTTCATTTTGACCTGATCCAGATCATTTAAAGAGCGGTTTAAGGGGTCAGCTGGGACTCAGTGACAGCTGGTGGAGGTGCACCCTGACAGCTTTGGAAGGAAAAAGCAAACTAAACTTTAAAGGACAAAGAAGTCAGTTTGCAGAGTCATTATCAACCATGAGTGGCAGACAGAGCAGGGTACTTCACCACAGGCTCGGTGAATGTTGATCCTATCTGAAGGGAAAGGAAGAAAAAAACAGAAACCCTTCATATGTATACATTTTTGATTGTTCACGTGTATTTCCGAATGAGTTACAGCCTGACTATGAGGTATGTTCCTACAGCTCTTTATTCCCACCTTTCTAAGACTATTTTCCCCAAATCTCAAAGTTTGTTTTATTTAAAACAATTGAATTTGACTAAATTGCTGTACAGATTAAAAGCAGCACAAATTACAAGATACAGTACAAAGAGACAAAACATGAAACCCGAGGGAATATTTGATAAAATAAAATATATCAAGATTTAATTAAGATTATACCTGATGTCCATTTAACCCTGTTTGGGAGAAGAGGTGTGTCTTAAGAGGAGATTTAAAAACCTCACTTGACCCCGCAGAGCGGACATGCCCGGGCAGGTCATTCCAGAGCCGAGGGCAGCTGACACAAAGGCTCGGTCACCTTTGGTTTGTACCTGGTTTAGAGAGTGACCTGTAATATCTGATCCCAGTGTCCTGGAAGGGACATGGTGATGTAGCAGCTCAGCCAGGGACTGGAGGCCTAGGCCTTTACAAGCTTTAAAAACAAACAATAAAAAAACAGTCTGGTTTTGTTTGTCTGACTCATGGACATGAAACAGGCAGCATAGGGCCTAGATGTCTTAGAAATGTGGGAACATGGGGCTGAACCCTGGCTATGATGCTGTACACTGTCAGCCCAAACTTTCAATCTAGTAAATAAAATCATGACAATTTACATCACTTTCAATCTATTACTTAAAATACTTAAGTTTACTTGACTACTTTAAACATTTTGGATTACAGTCATCATTTTCAGCAGTCTCAATCCAAATTGCTAGGTTTTAGTCATGGCCACACCTCTTTCATAGAATACATAAAAGACACATAAAAGAAAAAAAGCTTCACTTTGTGACTCCTCCAGTAACATTATTGTCTCTATCTCTGTGTAATAACGTAAAGCACTCAGTGACTGAACAGTGCACTTTAAAGGTCCCATATTATGCAAAAATCACTTTATTAAGTCTTTTAGTTAAATTTGTGGGTCTTTGGCTTTCCTCCCAGCCCACAAAATGTGATATTTAATGACAAAACCTGTACTCAGTAGTGCTTGTGAATGTAAAATCCTAACCTTAAACCAGCTGTTTGGAATTTCCGGGGTTTGCCGACATCAGCGAGTCCCTTTTTTGACCAATCAGGGGCAAGTCTGACCTGATTGGTCCACTGGAGCAAATAACCCCGAACTCCCTCCCTGCCCACTCCTCTCCCCGCATCTGGGGAGAAATCTCTCCAGCAACGAGGAGAGGAGTGTGGCTGTTTTTGTCTGTAAACAACCACATAGTTCCATGCACAAGCTTCCCATCTGGGATGAAGACAAGACTAAGTGGCCAGAGTTCATTTATGAGGAAAATGTGCCAGCTACACTCAGTAAAACTGTGCAAGTGTGTGCTTGTCACTTCACTGCCGACTGCTTTTCTAACTTTGGACAGTACAACAGAGGGCTAACAAATAGACTGGTCCTGAATCCAGGCGCATTACCAACCATCCGCCAACAAACCTGGGACCCTGGAAATGTGAGTATTTTAAATGCTGTGTGCTGTGGAGCAGATGTAAGAGCTTGTCCTCAGTGTCCCCCTGTCTCTGTGTTAGCTGCAGGATGCTAACTTTAGCTGCGGTTAGCCTGTTGTTTTAGCCTGTAATGTTATGGTAAACGAGCTTCGCTGTTTTCTAAACATTGTGCACTCGGAGCTTGTGGTGCCGCTCTCAGTGACGTGGAAGAGCGGGGCGGTATCAGTGGTGGCTCATTTACATATGAAGGCCACGCCCACTAAATCAGAGCGTTCTGAACAGAGGGGCTATGAGAGCCTGGAAACAATGCTGCTGTGCTTGATTTATTGGCTTTTTGGACCAAAACATGTAACTACCATTTCATGAAGACATCAATGATCCATATTAAACTGCAGACAAGGAGCAGAATATGGGACCTTTAAAACGTTATAAATCTTTGCCCAAAATGTAATAATTTGTCATATTTTGGTTTTATTCGAATTCTTAGTTACATTTTGTGCTCAGCACCTTTGTTACATTATCAACCAGTTCAGGCTTTATTACTTGTTTTAAAAAACTATATTTCATGTTGTTTCAAATCGAGCTCTAACACGTCTCTGAGTGTGTGTTAGTCCTGTGACAGACTGCCGACCTGTGGGTACCCCACTCTGCGCCTGAAGACACTTCCCATTGACTCCAGCTCCCCGGGAGCCCAAAAGGGGAAAACTGTCAGGATGATGAGTGGGTGGATTTATTTTAAGGTTTACTAGAATTTATAAGTAGACTAAACTAATCTGGGATTAAGATTTCAAACTGTGTCTACGTCAGCATTCTTCCAATGATTTTTAGTTAAGTCAACATTAAAATTTAGTTTCGAAGTTTAAGATTTTTCATAAGCTCAACACAAGTTCTCACAATACTCACCTTTGAAAGGAAACCAGCTCACTAGATTTTCTAATTAGACTTAACGTACCTGGTCTTACAGTGTTCCTCTGTAACAGTGACATTTAACAGCTCTGTAGATCATTAACACCAGCTTCTGATTCCTCACCCCCACCCGAGCTCACTTTGAGAAACTTTGGTCACAGGGAGGAGAAACTTTTTTTCTCAGCTACCAACAACTTCCTCTACGTGTACAGATTTTAATATCAGCACCAACTTATACCTGCCAAACGTTTTCTCAAGATTTACCTCTGTGTGCTTTGCTAAAACCTGTGCATGCCTGTCACTGCTAAGTTGGGTTGCCAGTATCCTACATGGTACTCCTGAACAAGCCTTCAATTTGTATTAATGTAAGAAATCTGGAGAAATTAAAAATCAAGGAGTTCAGCAGGAGAATGGGTTAAAATGTTTGAGACTCCTGCAGAAACCGTGAGTGTTGCCAGGTGTGCCAACTGTAAGCACCAACATGTGTAATTTTTCATGGTTCATGCTGAGCTTGAAAAGGAAAAAATAAGATTGAAGATGTAGAAAAACAAACACTTTCTTATACTCGTATCGTGTATTTACACAGTTTGATAAATGTGAACTAAAATACTATCTCTACTATGATCAACTCTGATTTTTTTTTTTTGTTTGATGACTGAAAAACTAGAGCTCTGTTTTTCCTCAGAAAAGGAACTTTTGTTGAAGGAGATTTTATCTGCAAAGCCTGGGAGAAAAGGCAGAGTTTAGCGTTAACTACTGAACAGAAGAAAAATATCGTGTAACTTTGTAACTGTTATGATTTTATGTTTTGTAAAGCACTGCAGCTGTATCTCTGGTATCTTATAAGCTCATAAGAGTTGGGCGCTTTTTGTGCATGACAGGTAAATAAAATACAGTCAATCAATTAATCTGCCAAGTTTCTGGTGTTTTGATGGCAGGAAGTTTGTGTATTATGACAGGAGGCGCTTCAGCACTTTTTATTTTCTTAACGGTAAAAAATTTTTGAGAAGTTTAGCCTCTTGAGACTTGAGTTTGTCTGGTGTGCAATTTTAATTCACCTTGCTATTTGGGAAAAGTAAGACCTAATGAGTATAATAACTAAACTTGGTCTTTGTACAAGAAATTTGATTATTTGTGTCATGAGTTCTCTATTATGTTTGTTACCTCAACCGAGGAGGTTATGTTTTTGGGATAGTTTGTTTGTCAGTGAACAACATAACCCAAAAAGTATTGAACATATCTTCATGAAATTTTCAGGAAATGTTCAAAATGGGATAAGAAAGACGTGATTAAATTTTGGAGGTGATCTGGATCACCGTGTGGATACAGGACTTTTTTTAAAAGGATTCTTTATCATTGTGAGATAGAGCTGTTTTCACAATATGTGTATATAACTCCATAATAAATGGTCGGGTTGTTTTGCAAAACAATACAAGACAAGGTCACCAAAATTTCTGACGGATGTAAAAGTACGATCCAGATCCTGGCAATATTCTGGATACTAAGATCCGGAATATGAAATATGTACTGGGTCATCATAATTTTCAACACTGTCAGGAAACAAATTATCGTACAAACCTGCAACTAACACAAACGTGTAGTAGACAGTCTGCTGAAAGGAAGTATAACATTAGAGTAGGGCTTAAGTGTTGGTGAGGTGACTATCACAATATGCTTGGTGGAGGTCTGCGCTCTCTGAGTGCTTTTCTAGTTGTTCTTAAATTAGTGCTGATTAAAAAAAAAATCTGATTAATTACAGGATTTGTAATTAATTAATCTAATTAATCACATTTTAATCTCATATCTGCTAAAGGTCCCAAAATAAAGAATTTGAATTTCAGGACATTAAAATTACATTAAAAGACATTAACAAACATTTGAAAATAAAGTGGGGATATATACAACACATTTTTAGGTACCCTGAGGCATAAGGAACACATGAAAAAAGTTTTATGGTTGTATCTTAACAAAATCTACACAGTCCTACACCTAAGATAAGCTGATTTGATTTTTAGGACGATTTTTGCTTCGGTCACATTTTTACCCACTGTGGACTCATTTTTCACTGTAATATGAACTTCTATACTTCTATGAGGTCATGAGAACCAGGGCTAAAGGCTAAAAACTGTGAGGGACACTTTATCCAAGTCTTGGATCAAAGACGAGTGAAGTGTTGTCAGTTTTACATGCTCTGAACTCACAAACTGTTGCTCATTGGGGCCGTCAGGGACCGTCAGAAATTTGAAAATCTGACGAGAAAACCTCTTTTTCCAAGTAGGACAAACGGTTTGTAAATGCCAGACATTTGAAAATAAGTCTTTACCCGCGGGTTTGGATCCAGATTAATCATAATTGATTTTTATAACGCGTTAATTTGCGGTGTAATTAATTAATCTAATTAAAGGGTTAAAATGACAGCCCTAACTTATATACATTGTTTTTTTTTTTTCACTAAAATGGGTGTAATATTGTGATTTTACCAAAAGACGATGTGGGCAGTGTCACTTAGTCTGGCTAATCAGTCAAAGTTTTAAAAATGAAGTATCATGGGTCTGAGAGGCAGAGATGTTATGTCCACATGTGGACGTAGGGTCTGAAGAGGTTAACACTCACAGCTGAATAAAGTAAAAACACATTAACGTGTAAATTTTCCTGATTCTGCAGACCGTGCGGTGCTGAATCTTTATTTTTGAGCCCTTGCTGTTTAAGCGTCATGTGGACTGTCTTTTAAATGAAGACTATATTCTCTCTCCCTGACTCTCACAACATGACAACCTCTTCAAAATCAGAGGCCTGAAATCTGGCAGGTGCCGAGAAGCCGACAAAGATTATGGACTTACGCCTCCCACTTTCTCAAAAAAGCCGCCGTGGCTGCCGAAGTGGATGAGCTGCTCGTTGAAGAACCAGGTGAACTTGAGCTCCAGAGACGGATCGTGGCTGACTTGACAGGGCAGGACCACGCTCTCCCCGACGGTGATGTCGAGCGTGGACGGCTGGGTGGTGATGACGGTGGGCTCTGAAACACACAGTTCACATCCACATGAGTTTGATCACACACACTCGTTCGGCTTCCCTTCCCCGGCATTAAGATTCAGCGCAGGAAATGGCATGGCAAAAAGCAAAGCCCTTCCATCATCCTTATGGATGTGTCAGACTCTAATAGAAGGATATATGGGATAGAGCACACTGCAAACTAGGGCGCACAGCTACAATAACTGGTATTAGTTTGGGCCTGAGCCTGTCTCCATGGGGACTCAGAGACGTGTCTCTCCTGCATCCTGAGAAGCCTCCATGTGTCACTGCCAACTCAGCTATCGGCCTGGAACTCCCCGCAATCGGCCCGAAATTCCCGAAACGCATCAGTGGGAAAACAGTAAACAGATGTGAGCACTTGTAGTCTTCACTGCGTCTTTTCTAGTCTGTGGTGGATTACAGCGGCGTCACGGGGGAACAGGGCAAGAGTCCTTTATCTGCACTTCAGTGTGAGCAGCAGCAGAAGAGGAGGAAGGTAGGAGCAGACGAGAGAGGCGAGATGAGAGGGAGAGGCTTTGTTCTCTGGGTGTAAAGCAGCCGTCTGCCTCTTGGGGGCGCTGTGATTACTTGGATGAAATTGCAGGTCTGAGCAAATGGACTAAATTAACCATGGCAAATGATCCTTGGACAGGCATAGATTCATGTAGAAAGTGCCGGTAGTGCAGTCTTCATCCAGAGTGAATTCGATACCTTCATTGTATTGGCCCCTACCCCCTCTCCTCTCCTCCACACACACACACACACACACACACACACACACACACACACATGCTCCAGACCCCAGTGTGATCTATCTTGTCGTTTTCTGATATGAGGCCAGAGTGCTATCAGCTGGTGGGTTTTGTCATATACACAATGAAAGTGTGTATGAGAGCCCCACTCCTTTATTGCAGCGGCTAAACGGTGAGCTACGACTGTGCAGGAGAAAGACTCTAATAACACACAGGAGGTTTTCACACAGGGCTCACTTTGTCAGCTCTGTTCCTACAGGCCAGCTATGCCGTGTAGAACAAGAGCAGATAGAAAAGAGTCGACCTGAGAGGATCTTCAGGGTAAGAAACACATTTCTCCACAAACAGCGATGTGTTTTTTTTTGTGTGGATGGTTACCCCAAGTGACGTGAAGGATCTTGAGGGGGAGCACTCTCAAAGATCGAGTCAGGAACATTTCCTCCTCTGCTGAAAGGAAACTATTACAATGCATTTCTTTATTGTTACTTAAACATGAATGTGTCTCCCTGCGGCGTGCGCTGCTCGGTTTTTTACTGCCTGCAGAGATCCACCAGGACAATGATTGTGGGAATATGCTCCCTTATTACCCTCCTCTGTCATCATTTGTGACAGATTATGGACAACCAAGGTTGGTTACACAACCACACACTGCGCTCTTGAGCCTAATTTGATTGATTTCCATCTTGTAGAGCGCCTTGTTACCTACTGCCACTGTGAACCAGAGGATAGTAACCCACTCACTTAGTGGGGTCAATCAAGAGACAAGACAGGGAGAGTGTGTGAGCACGCTGAGCCAGACTGGGCGGCACCGCGGGAAGCGCTGCCATGCTGGGTCAGAGTGCTATTGACGTGTTTCACTTGGAGCTTGTTCACTATCTCTGAGAGCAGTGTTTAACATGCTGGGTAGAAACACAACCAAAAACAAGTCCAGACTTTTTGTTTCACGTCAACACCATCCAAACATCTCATCTCATGGAGGGTCAGCGTTCAGGATGAGATCACCTCAGAAATGATACCTCTGTTAGCCGCTGGAGTATTTCTGTGAATAAAAAGAAAATCACTCGTATTTGATGTGCAACCTTTTGAAAGTGACGGGTGACTGCACCATCCATAACTGCTACTTACTCATGGAGCTAAAAGAAACATTTTACACATGAAGTGCTGTTGAGGAAATGTCAAAGTCAAGTTCTGACACTGAGTGGAAGAATAGCTTAGTACTTTCAGAATGATTCCTCTTCACTGGTTTGTCTTTTTTATGCTGGATGAGAGACGGAAAACACATTTTTAGCTGTTAAAATTCAACAGGTACAGTCCAGTTATTTTTGAAAACTGGAAAAACATTCAAGACAAAATTGAGAAAATGATGAAAAGAGAAATCTCTTCAAATGTCCTGTTTTATCTTGTCCTTGGTGTCAACTTTTTCACTGCTGACTAAATATATATTTCACATACTTTATTATTGGTTGCCAAGAAAACTGTAACAGCAGATTGACAGAATGTTAAATCACCAGATGTGGCTGAATGGAAGCAGAGGTTAAGACAGGTGTATCTGATGGAAAGAATGACCACATCACCACAGCTGAGAATAGACCTTTTTGATCAGAGGTGGAGCATGGTCAGACATGACCTGAAAATGTGTGAAAAATGTTCTGTTTGCTTTCTGTATTATTGCATTGTAATATGTGTACTAGATGCACATCTACATTATATACAGCATTATTTATGGATGTAATATGTGTTGTACTCTTTTTTTTTTTTTTTTTTTTTTTTTTTTTTACATCAGTGACCTTGGCTAAGATAATGTTCTATGTTGCACTGCCAAAAAAAAGCAAAATCAAAATAAAACGTACAAAAAAAAACACAACAACAACAACAACAACAATAACATCATCCTTGTGGAAATCCTGCCGGTGCATTATTCTGGAAGGTTTAAGACTTATCTTATTTGAGTTTTCTGGTCAAACACTACATTCAGCACACAGTGGACGCAGCAGAGAAATTGTTCAAATGTTAAACTTCAACTTATTTCTTTCACATCTTGGAGGGCCTTAAAGTGATACTCCGTGATGGAACAAGTTGGGTCCTATCACAAGGTTTAGGGCAGAAATTACCCCTACAGCAGTGTTTTTGTGCAGAAGCCCAGGGCGCTCGCACCAAACACCCCCTCCCTGCTCCTCTGCTGGTTTCCTCTGCACTCAGACGGGGCCATATTTTACTTGACCAAAAACACAAATAAACGGACTCCCACCGAAAAAATCTGATATCGGTCTGCATTCACGCTTTATTTAGAGAATTTTCAGCGCGTTACTTTCACACAAAAACACCACTAAATAAGGCTCTAGTTCTCATCATGTCGTAAAACGGCGCTACCTCAGCTGCAGAGCCACAGCTGGCTACGAGGCGCTTGCCGCTTAGTATATCAGTCAGTGCACGCAGTGTGCCAGATATAAACAAACGCAGGTAGTCTGCCAAGACGAAGAGACACGATGAGAACTAGAGCCTTATTTAGCAGTGTTTTTTGTGTGAAAGTAACGCACTGAAAATTCTCTAAACATAGCATGAATGCAGACCCATATCAGATTTTTTCGGTGGGAGTCCGTTTATTTGTGTTTTTGGTCAAGTAAAATATGGCTCCGTCTGAGTGCAGAGGAAACTGGCAGAGGAGCAGGGAGGGGGTGTTAGCGAGCGCTCTGGGCTTCTGCTGCACAAAAACACTGCTGTAGGGGTAATTTCTGCCCTAAACCTTGTGATAGGACCCAACTTGTTCCATCCCGGAGTATCACTTTAAAGTTGAGCTCTATCAAAGTTAAAAAGATATGTCAACATTTTCTAAGTGAAGTTATCAGAGTGACATGTTAGCTCCTGTTAGCTTGGCCTTTTTGATGAAATCCTGATGTGAGAAAAGCCCTGCGTCCGCTAAGTGGTCCGGTTTGGTTCAGTTCAGTTTGGTATGGGTCGGATCAGTAAAGCCTGAGTCTGTTAGCGTTTCCACAGACAACCATGCCCTTCTTGGTAGGTGGCGTGTAAGCTGGATGCTGTGTCAGATATGTAGTAGTGTGACAGCATGGCAGCAACGCACCAGAAAACAAAGAGCAATGATGGAGGACATCCAGAAACTGGTCTTCTTTGTGATTCGTTCCACAAAGTGACTGGAGATTTAAGCATGTCAGGGTTATATGTTGTTCTTTATTACCACTGTTGCATAGGAAGTGTAGGTTCTTTCCACCAATCAATGAGCTGCAATGTTTCTAGCTCCACCTTATGGGGTCAAATCAATATATCTGGCACCCCAACAGAAGGGTACCAAAATGTGGGTAGTGCAGTACCAAGACAAACTGGACTAAACCACTTGATGGAAACAGGGCTTAACAGACACCAAGCTAAAGGCTACAGCTCCCTGTCAACAGGGCCAGGTCCGACAAATTATTAAGCTAATTTTAAGAGACTGAAACCTAGGAAGTCATCTTGGTTTAGATGTACTGCCCACCAAGAGGTTACCACCACTTTACCATCAGAAGGTTTGTTTTTGCTCTATATCCAGACATAAATGGTAAATAGAGTTGTTTTCATGCAGTGCTTTTTGAGTCTTTCTAACCACACTCAGTGGTTTTACACTGCTGCTCACATTCACCCATTCACACACCTCACAGACTGATGGCAGAGGCTGCCACAGTGAAGGACCCTCAACACATGACATGACATATCTCTCTGAGGGTCGGGTCACACTGGCTATCTGAACCGTGCCATACTCAGGCACGATTGCAAACTCATGATCCTAATACTTTCTAACCCACTGAATTAGAAAAACATTAACCCCCTGGTAAAATGTGCTGACAGAGAAATCAACATTTCAGACCCAAGTCATTTTTTGAACCAGGCTGTGAAAAATCATTTTTTATTGATATAAAAGTCTGTGTTTTTGGCTTGGTCTGTATGTGGTTTCCGTTCTCTCTGGAGCTAGACTCACATGGATTCTTGATAAATAGCAACATTTTGTAACATTTCCAGGCTTAATTTTTCTAAACCAGATCTTGCCCCTTGGTTTAAACATACAAGGACAATAGGTTTCAGGTAATCAACAGCTTGTGTCTCTGGCTTCATGTTGATACACTTCCCGAGAGCTACAAAACTAATGTCATCCTACGTCATCTGCAACTCAAGCTAAAGGCTTTCCTCTAAATGTTTAACAGATCTGTCAACTCTATTTCACAATTCAACTGAATCTGCTGGAAGGGGCCAAGGTCTGAGCTTAAGGAGGCCAGTCCATCACTTTCAATGTCATTTTAATTGATGTTTTTGGGTTTTTTTATCTGTATGTTTAACAAAACAACTTAAACTTCTTAAGTAATTCAATAAATTCTAAAATATATGTGAAAAAAATTCAAAATGATGAACAAGTGAGATGCGGTCTTTGTCTCCTCTAAAGGAAGTGGTCCTTTAAAAAAGTAATGGAATGCTCTCATGACTCTGTCTCTAGTTCTGAGAAAGCGGTCCTCTCAAGGCTGACAGAATCACACAAAATTCCTTCTTTATATTCTCAGAAAGTGTTGAGCTGAAAACATCCATTACAGGAAGAATCCATCAGATTAAACAACACAAACAACATCACTACATGTGGCTGGAGGCGCAGGATGGGAAGGACACGTGGGAGCTCGACAGATGACTTCGTGACACACACTTGTGGTGAGAACACTCGGGGAAGCTGTGACACAATAACATACAGTTGAGAGGAAGACAGAGCGAGCTAACAGTTACCCGATGACTCTCCGCTCCTCTCAGAGGCGTGCCGACATGCCTCACATGACCTGTTTCAGCAGCCGCCATGAATAATGCTCACACACCTCTCCAGCCCTGTGGAGAATCCCTCCCTGCTTTGATGCTGAAAACCTTTGTGTATTTCTCCTCGTGTGTATTTACACTTTCATTTTTTCCAAACAGGAAGAGTGATGTGTACGAGGATAAAGAAAAAAGGAGAGCTAAAGAGCCACACCCTGGAGCAAGGTGATGGAATGTATCTAAAGTCATAGGGTGAAAAAATCAGACTTTGGAGGTGTTACAGTATTTTTTTTTCCATTTTTTGTTTTTGAGTGGAAGATTGAAATTCTGTGCATGGTAAAATATTAAAACCCTTTGAAAATAATTCAAATTTGTGATTTTTTTATTTTGGAAAACTGCAGAGCTTTTCTTTTTTAATTTTATTTAATTATTCATGTAATTAATTGTATTTTATTTATTTATTTATTTATTTATTTATTTATTTATTTATCTATTTATTTATTTATTTATTTATTTATTTATTATTTTTTAAAGGAATGCTGTCATACACATTTTAAATTTCCAAACAGAGAATTAAAATTATTACTAATCTCTGGGACATATTTCTTTGTCCACACAGTGACATGAAACTGTGATGAACAGAAAAAATGTTCTACAAATACCAAAAATAGTCCTGAAAGGTGAAACTTACACCTAAATCACCTGAACATATTCAGCTGAAAATAATTCTTTCAACATTTTTTTTTTTACAGATAATTTTCCAAATCTTCCCACATTGTGATTCACTAAATTTTGAACATATTACAGGAAAAAAACAGTAGCTGCATTTTTTTGAAAATAAATATTAGATAAATTAATAAATAGATAAAGTAATCAAGCTAGAATTATTAACAAAATAAATAACTACATGAATAATTCAATAATAATAATAATAATAATAATAATAATAATAATAATAATAATAATAATAATAATAATAATAATAATGATAATAATAATAATAATAATAATAATAATAATAATAATAATAACAATAATAATAATAATAATAATTATAATAATAATAATAATAATAATAATAATAATAATAATAATAATAATAATAATAATAATAATAATTATTATTATTATTATTATTATTATTATTATTATTATCATTATTATTATTATTATTATACAGTTACATAAATATGAAAAAACATATGTTGTACCAGGAAGGTCTAAGGATTGAAATGTGTGCATCCATTGTTTAAGGAAAACATTGGTATCAAAGAAGTTTTCAAACATCCCTGAACCCTGCATGCAGACATGTAGACTCTTCTGCTTTTAGTTAAACTCTTTCCTTATTAGTGGTCACTCACATGTTTTATGTGTCAGGAAGGACAGGCAGTCCACAAAGCCCCTGACTGACACCCTGATTAAATTAATGTAGGATACGCAGTTTGTGCGTCCTTGAGCAGCTCTCATGGCTCCCATGGACCAGGATAAAGATCAACAACCAGCTACAGAGCAACTCATTTGGTGACTGTCATTTTAAAACTACACTCTCAGTTTTACTCTGGAGGATTTCCAGTCTAATAACTGCCCAGAGACACCATCTGTAACTGAATGAGCTGATATAAGAGTGACTTCGCCTCTGTAACAGTTTTAACACCAAAAATAACCTGTCAGGGTGACTGTGCCGTTCTGCACAAAGCTGGAGAATAATTTCCCATCAAGCAGCAGGGGTCGGTCCATCAGACAGTCTGAGGAGGGCTAATGTAAATGCTCCACAGTGTTTCTGAGTCTAGATTTGACCAGTCTAAGAGTGGTCTAAGACTCTTCAACATTACACCACCTTCATACACCCATGGCAGAGGCTGCAGCACAAGTTTCCACTGATCCCACTCACATGAGGCAGGCTCAGCCACCAGGAGCCAGCTGAGGTTCAGAGACAACCCCCTCTACCCAGAGCCACAGCCAACCCAAGGGTATCAGGTCTCCATACATAAAGCTGTGTGTTTCAAACCACTGCTGCACTTCACACACAGACCACATCATGAGGATCTCTGGGAGATGAGGTCAACCAAGGTCTAAAAACTGCATCTACAGCTGTTTGCACTCCAATAAAATGAGGCTGTAACAGTTTTAGACGTTAGCAAAGGAAGGAGAATGTTGGGATCACTAAAACACTACTGCCTTCATGAGGAGCTAAACCATTAACACACCAACTTTCTCTCTACAGGCTTTGAAATCTCATGGTTCCCACGAGGCCTTGGTTCAAATCATGAAGACAGCGGTAAATGAAACGCACGAATCACATTTAATGCTTTTAAATAAGCTCTCCATTTACTTTAGTTCCCCCTACATAGATGCTTTGAATGCCATTTTCTCCTTTCTTTTGCAAGGTTGAAATCTTCATAGACTAACTGTATTCATTGGAAAGCCTTGTGTCAGAGGTCGTCATCTTTGAAAACATGTTTTACAGCTGCTGCAAGCGGACAGAGAAGGTAAGCTCAGGAGGTGGGCAGAGTTTGAACCTCTAAAATGATGCCCTTGTCTTTTTTGTCCTGGCCATTTTAATAGGTTTAAATACATTCATCCCTCAGTCATCAGAAAAGTAAGACAGATACGCCAACCACGATTAGCAAGTTAGCTAATTCCACAATATAAGAATACTGGCTAGCATAGCATTGGGCCTTTGGGTATTAACACAATAAAAGACCTGTTCTGTGGTTGTTTATCACTCTAAATGAACAAACCATAGACTGTAAAACACATGGACGTATAGTCTCTATGACATCATCCATCTGTTTCTGACCAAGACTTTTGAACCGAATTGTTGTCGGCAGCCCTTTTTCTTTCTAACAAAGACAGTTTTTGTACCGACTGTAGAAATGTTTATTTCTGCTGTGAAAAAGCTTTTTTTTGTTGTTGTTTTTTTGCCAGGCTTAAGCGATTCTGCATTGCCTCATAATTTTAGACCAGAGGTTACCGCTTGGTTCAAACCCAATGTCTTAGAGAAGTTATAATACTGACCAGGGATAGGTGAGTACCAATACCAGGTATCAGCATCAGGTCAATACCAGTCTTATTTTAGGGTATTAAGCAGGGGCGGATTAATGCACAGGCTCACCCAGGCTGCAGCCCAAGGGCCCCACATGTGCAGGGGCCCAAGGCTCCAGGGGCTTAATTTGCATCCTATTTGATCCTTGCCTGATTTTCTCTCAGCTCCTCAAAACAGCAAGAAACATTTATCATTTTTTATTCAATTTAATTATTTTACTTTTTTCTATTTCATCAATTATTTTTAATCAAAGAAAAAATATTTAATTTTTTAATTGACTGTTTATTGTTAATTTGCTGTTATTTATGCATGATGTGTAAGTATTTTCTTTTAATCAAAAAAATATGTTTTTTAATGTATTCATGTTGACGGTGTTTACTGACAATTTACTGCAAACAAAAATGATATATAATATATAAATATTATATACCCGTTGGGCTACAGCTGGTTGTTTATTTCTATTCTGAGGCCTGGCAGCAGTGGTGTGTGGTCAGGGGAGGCAGGGGAGGCAGTGCCTCCCCTGGGCTAACAAGAAAAAATATATATATATTTTTATAACAATATGTTTTTTGTTCAGTTGTTTGTATACAATTTGTCATAATTAAAAAATAGAAATAGAGATTGCTGATTTGTCAATAAGAGGGAGGCTAACAGAGGGGACGGACAGAGTTTTGCACTGGCTTCATGCTTGTAATGTGCGTCAGAGGCAGAGACTCTGAGAGAGAGAGAGAGAGAGAGAGAGAGACTGTTTACTTGAAATCACAACTTTTTGCAGGTTGGCGCATGCGTAGTAAGGTCTCATGCTGATTAACGTGGGCATCGATGAGGCACAGCGCTTCTCTGCCTCCGCAGGTTGTAATACCGCACCCTCTTTGAGGTCTCGCGATAGTTTGTTAGTGCAGACGTTTGATACTCGAGTTGTTGAGATACGGGTTATTTTTGTTCATATTTCGCTCTTGCTCCTTTGCTGTAAATCCTGTAGAAATGCAGGTGAACGTATGTTTCAGGTTTTAATTGGCATTTCGTCTTTTTAACTCCGGGACTTCAGTCTGTCTCTGAACCGTAGATGGGAAAGTTGATTAACATTTATTTACTTGGCTCGTTGCTGGTAACTGGTGTCTAGGAGTCCGGGCCAAAGTGAGGGAAAAGACTAAAGAGGAGGAAAAAAAGGTGCACCTTGTGCACAACCGCACATTTATTGAGGAAACAAAGAGCAAAATAATGTACTCCCACCCCACACACACCATGCATGCACTCAGACCGTCTCTCCTTCTGCTATGTCACACGCACACACACACACAGCACAGTCTGTCACCGCGTTAAAGGGGCAGGGCTGGCCAGTAACAGTTTGTATTAGCAAATGTGAGCAGTGCACCGTATATATAACACACACATATAGAAGTTTCAGCTTTAGCTGGCTGCCTGCCTCCCTCGTCATGGACCTTACTGCACGTTACTGCCTGGCAGCATTACCTGGAGCATGTGCCTGTAGGATAGCATGAACAATAAAGAGGGCCCACAATAAGAGTAGCCTAGAGGCCTATGACTACCTTAATCCTCCCCTGGTATTCAGCACTGGTGAAGGCTGTCAATACCAGCTACTGTGGCCCACTGATATGAATTAGCCAACTGTTTACTGACTGTTTAACTGTTTTATTTTGCTCTTCAGTTTATTAAAAACATTTCTAAACTTCTGACGGTTCTCAGTTTTATTCTGAACTTTTGCTTATTTATTAAAAACAAACAGTAATCTCAGAGATAGTTTTTTTTTATGTGTTTTATTTTGAACTGAACGTCAGAGTGACTGTGCTGTCTGTGTTCAAAATGATCTGTCATGGTTTAATGAAATGTTATGTAGCAAAAGTACAGATGGTATTGATACTAAGCATCGGTGAGTACTCCAGAGTAGGGATGGGTACAGAATTAGGTACTTTTATAGGTACCAACCAAATTCTGTCAAAAGTACCGGGTACCGATTCATGTTGAACCAAAAGGTACCATGTTTAGGTACCTAGATGTATCCCTGTCACAGTGAGGGACTGGAAGAGTAGGCAATTTTCTATGCTAGAAATAAACACAGCATTACAAGATTATGCACTGAGAAAAAAACATGTTAAATTGAAAAAATATATTTTATTATTCAACAAATTGACATTTTTTACCACAAAAACACCAAAAAGTACCAAAAACTGGTACCGTTGAGTACCGGTACCAATTGCCAGGTAACGGGCATCGGTACCGTATCATTTTAAATGTGAAAGGTACCCACCCCTACCCCAGAGGTAAAACTTGTACTGGTATTGGTCTGAAAAAAAAAAAAAGTGGTATTCTGCATCCCTAATATTGACCCCAAGAGGGTCATTTAAAGCTGGAGTATTCTCATATTTTAAACATGGATATAAAGTAACGGTGCTGGATGTTCAGAGTGAATGCAGATTTTTAAAAAGCTACAGATTCATATGTTGTAGAAATCCTTGTATCGTCTGTAAACTGATAAAAAAGCGTAATTCAAAAAAAACAAAGGAAAAAATAAAGCAACAGATCTTCAGGAGGAAGAGTCTGTAAAAAGGTTTTCTTTAATTCAAGTGTGAGGGTGGTACATTGTGCAAAGCTACAATAGGAGCACAAGAGGATGGTTTGAAACAGAAAAAGCACAATAGCCCCTCTTTAAGACATCAGAAAAGCAATAACAAGCTACCACGAGGGAAACATAAACAACTGTATTAATTTAGGAGGAATCTGTCCAACAGCTTTTGATTCTTCTTTTTAAAATAACATGAAAATGTCATGTTAGCTTGAGAGGGAAATGTCAGTAGGTCAGCAGTTCTGAAGAATTCATACTTTGGGATCTGACATGTAAACAGTGACACTATGCGACTGATGTCTGTCGCTGCTCACAAACGTTTCCTCTTTACTTTCCAAACACCTGCAGAGCATATGGTGGTGGCGACGCGTCACGGCGTTGGTAAGATGGATTGCCTTTAGGGTTTACAGAGGCAAACAGAAGTGAGCACAGTGTGATCTCCAAAGTTTTGAGTTCAGTGACCATCTGTAATGATCGGAGGCAACCCTAATTACTCCAGCTCATCTCTGGTGTAATCAAAATTCAGAGAGCAGGTTTATAATCAAGTGCAATTAATCTGCTAATATCCCCCAGTGCTGGAATAATGGGGACTGGAGCAGGGCGGTCCGCTGAGGCTGCGTCTCCCTGTTTGCTGGGTGGCTGCTTCACAGCAGGAGACGCTGAATGCTTTCTGACAGGTATTTTTCAGCATTCATATCAGCAAAGTCAATTTGTATAAACTACTGTCATCTCCCATAAGAGCTGCTCCTGAAACACGCGTTTCTACCGGCTAAACAGGTTTCCAATCTTCAGTGAAACAGTGCATGGAAATTACCCCGTCCCATTTTCTCAACAATATGGAAAGTGACAGAGCGGCAGAGGATCATATACAGGAACATTTGTGTACGGGCTGCAGAAAACAGCTTTTAACGTATGATGATGGAAAGGAAGAGGGGAGGAGAGGGGGTGAGGGGAGTTGAATAAAACCCCCGGCGCCTCTATAATAAGAGGATAACTAGGTGGTGTGTTTATGCTGAGGAGACAGGGGTGTGTTTCCATCAACCTACACCTACAGTGAGAGCAGCAGTCCCCTGCTCACACAGATAGGCTGGCTTCATTTCACAGTGTGTGATAAATGGGTAAAAGGTGAATAGAGAGAGTAACAGGCAGGGCCAAGCAATGCGCTGCTTTTCATTTGCCTCAGAGTCAATTCAGAGCAGTTAATACATTCATGTGCAACTCCACTGACATTTTTCACCGTTAATTTCCTCACTTCAATTATGCAAAGGTTACTGATTATTGTTGAAGAAAGGAAGAGTCACCAGCGAGAGGCAGAAAGCAGAAATCAGCAGAGAGGTGCACTCCAAGCTCTCCCCGCATCCTTGGCTTCTGCTGACTTTCCAGCATCCATAATAAATGAAATCTGTCTTTTATAATTCAACAGAAAGAGGAAACATGCCTTGATAGTGATTTACAGAAAAACAAGCCGGCCTGGAGAATCCCATTTTGAGATGAGTTTTTGGGTAAAAAGAGGGATTAACTGGATTGATGGACTCCGGGACATCCTTCTCGCTTTTACTCACACGGACAATAAAAACTGTTTCACCAAGCATACCATCAAACGCTGGCTGCGGGGCTAAAAGGAAATTCAAGTTTCTATGAAAACAGCTGGGAGATGAGGAGGGAGCGTCCATTTAGCATGCTGTTTACACTGCATTTCAAAGGCTTTTACAGATTATTTACGTGCTGAAGAGACCACTAAATGGCTCTAACCCGAGAGGAAAGACCACAAAAGAAGAAAAAGCTCTTTCTTTGAGGCTCCATGTTGAAAAGAAAATGATTAAACGGAGAGCGATGGAAACAAACAGAGCCGTCTTCATATGGACTCAGTCGTTCTCTGCCTCTGAGCGCGGTTTACCCACAGGGTTTACCTCGGCGTCCCCGAACAGGCTCCTCGTAAAGAAAGTGAGAAATAAAACTGTAGCAGTAAACATTTTCTGTAACATTTAGAAGAAAAAAAATCCAATAATCTGTTTAAATATGTATGTAGATCTATAGCTAACCTTTTGAAATATGAGGCATGAACTTTTTCTCCCCTCGGCAAATCAGCAGAGAATCAATAACTCTATAAATCCAGCCAACGAGTAAGGTCAACTCTCAACAAATAACAATAACACAAATGAACTGTGCAACCTCTGCCAGAGCGGGTCACAGCGAGGGTAAAGTTCACACAACATGTCAGCTCATCCCTCAGGAGCTGGACGGGGTGAGAGCACGACTCCCTGTGGAAAACAGCTGTCTGCACAAAACAAAGCCACTCAGCGCAAAAACCATTTTTACCCCCCACATTCCCCGGCAGTGAATGCACCGCCTCGCAGCTCATACAGTGAACTCTTCAAAAAAAAGAAAGAATAAAAAAATACACCCCAACCCGAGAGGAAAAGGTAATCCTGCCAACCCAGAATTTGTTTCTTTGAATCTTGCACTGACACGAGCCCCCTCAGATTTTTCCCGTCAGCTGAAACCTAACAGTGGGATTATGATTAATAAAGATTTTAAATTGGGTTCAGGGTTTTACAGACAGACTGTGAAGAGGTTTTGCAGAGCGTCGGCAGAGCAGCAGGAGGTGCAGCTGCAGCAAAACAAAAATCAGCAAAAATAAATTCATTCATTCATTCATTCATTCATTTATGTAAAATTATAACAGCTCTATTCATGATGTAGTATGTACGATTTATGAAGATTTTTTGTATGAATGATAAATCAAACAGTATGGTTTATTTATCGTCAATCTAAGAGCAGTTTTTTTGTATCTTACTTTCACTCAATTTTGTCACAAGCACCCAGATTTATTTCCATGGTTTTCTTTATCATATCATGCTTTCTGATCAATTTAACAGTACTGTTTTATATAACAGGTGGATTTTATCTTTTTTTTATTGTTAATATGTGTGAGCGTTGTTAGTGATGCCCGCTAAAAAAAATTCCACTCAGCAGTTTTGACATGACAATAAAGTATTGAATCTGGAATCTTGAATGTAGAGAGTAGTCATTTGGAGTCAACACCAAGATTGAAAATCTGTCTGTTTTTGAGCCTGGCTGATATCTTGGATCTAGTCCATAGCTTTGTTTCCACCAAGTGGTCCGGTTTGGATCAGTACAGTTTGGTCCGGGTTGGCTCAGTCAAGCCTGATCCTGTTTGTGTTTCCACAGAAAACCCTGCCCCTCAGCGTGTAAGCTGGATGCTGACAGCTGCATCAGCTATGTAGCAGTGTGGCAGCATAGCTGCGTGACACAGTGTACCCCAACAAAGCAGAAAAACGCTGCTGTCACTGAACATTGACTGCTTTTTCATGACACCGTTTTCCAAGCAAAAAGAAAGTTATCATCAAAAAGGTGACTGGAGGTCTCAACATTGTCAGGTTATGTGTTCTTTATTACTACTGTTGGAAGTGACCAATCAACAGGCTGCAGTGTTTCTAGCGCCACCTTCTGGGGTTGGATCAGTCTGTTTGGCACCCCTACTGAAGAGTACCAAAAGGTGGGATGGTACGGGTTGGTAAAATGGGGGCCTGTCCCAGTTATAGGTGTTGACTGACTGTCCACATAAATAACGGACGCCATAGAAAAAAAACTTCTAATGGTTCAAAGTCTTCTTTGCTTTGTCTAAAATGACCTTTAGTCACTTTGACCCTTTCCTCAGTTTAACACTTAATCCACAGAAAACAGCACGGGAAATGAGCCACATTCACCCGAGAAGTCCAGATTAATAGTCCAGATAATTGTCTTATTTCAAGATACAAGAAGAAAAAAATGGCACCTAAATTATGAATTCCCCCTTTGGCTTTTTTTTTCTCTTTGTAAAGAATTCAGGCGTTTTTTAGTCTTTTTACATCCTGAATCAGATTTTTTTCTGGACTTTTGGAAGAATTTGGCTCATATTAATTCTAAAAAATATGTTTCTTTGCTAGAATCTAGTCAAACACTTACTTTGATTTCATTGAGGCAGAGTAATACTGTTGTGTGAAAAATAAAAAACACATTTTCAGAGTCTTTTTTCCATTGTGCTGTGAGATAATTGCAATCTGTTGACAAAATGGTTTACTACATTTATTTGTTTGACTGCACTATGAAAAGAAAAAAAAACAACTTGTTGCTTTTCTGTTGAATATATTTTTTTGAATAACAAGTGTTTTTGCTACCAACAGGTGTCAAAACAAGAGTGCAAAAATTAGCTAATCTGTTATCATAAAAGATCTGGTCCATGAGACAATGTTCAAACAACAGGTCGATGGCTTTATTTTTTGTCATGAACTGCTTCAATTAGGCTAAACTGCTTATTTTAAACTTTACACAGCTATCTCAATTTCATGAGACTTTAAAGTCCAGTTTCCACCAAGTGGTCCAGTTTGGATCAGTAAAGCCTGATTGTGTTTCCATAGGTAACCATGCTCTTCTTGGTAGGCTGGTGTATGACAGATGTCGATAGCTGCATCAGTACATAATAGTGTGATGCCATAGGAGCCCAACCATAGACTGTATATAGAGTGGACAACGTGGCTCCGCCATTTATCATTGTACGGTTTTGAAGCCAAAATACCGCCGTCACAGGCGCAGCCATTGGCAGCCATTGCAGCCAGGGTCTGCGCAGTAGAGACGATGAGGGATTCTGGGAGAATCTGAGTGGAGCTGGGTGGCTTCACGAGAACGGCAGCTGTCAATCATCGTTAAATGTTATGTAAAGCCTCGTTTTTAACCTCGTATAACTAATGAAAACAAAACTTTTCAGAAAAAAAGAGGACTTGGATACAAGACAGCCAAATAATATTTTCAAATCACCACAATAAACAAACGTGAGAAACATTTCTATAAGGGGTATTGATTTTTTAAAGTTTGACCACAGCCCATCTGGAACGTCTGGAAAGCCGTATTTTTAAACCTATACTGCAGCCAGTCACCAGGGGGAGCAGTTTTTGTGGAGACCTCACTTTGAGCCAAGCAAGCGGACGTCCATTTTTTTTTACAGTCTATGAGCCCGACACAGTATACCTCACTAAAAAATCCACTGAAGAAGAAAAACGTGACACAGTAAACAAAGAGCAATGATGGAAGACAACCAGAAATTCGTCTTCTCTGTAATCGGCACGTAGCTCTTTGTTACACAGAACAATTAAGCTTTGTTTCAGAGAAGACTGTGTGCCACCAGGAGAAATGCAGCAGCTGCTGTCACACAGGAAGTGACGATTCTTTCAACCAATCAATGGTCTGCAGTGTTTTTAGCTCCACCTTCTGGGGTTAGATCAGAATGTCTGACACCTCAAAAAGTGGGACGGTACGAGTTGGTAATTTAGTCAAAGAAAACACCACAAAATGTGCACCGTACCAAGACAGAACGAACTGAACTGCTAAGTAGACACAGGGCTTATTTCTTAATCTATATCATTATCAATTTAGTTTCCTTCTTTTTCCAACAGTTTTGATGAGAATGCAGAAGCAGAAAAAGAGCAGACCTGAAAGCCTGAAGCTGCCGTCCTTTCAACAGCATGAAAGATGTTTCTGTTCCTGCTCTTTTTACCCTTCATATTATATCAGAAATATACTGAACTGAAACCTCAGAGTTGAGATCTGACTGCAGTAATATCCAGTAATATCACCAGCCCGGCCTGAAAACTCAAACCCACTTTTCCTGCAGTAACCAGGATGTTTCCATCAAATAATGATGACCATGACACAAGTGTGGCTGTGAATGCACTGATTACCATCTGCATCATTAACAGCGCTTGATGAATAAACAAATAACAGTCAATTAAGTTTTTCGCCTCTGTGCTGCAGACTGCTGCTGCTGCTGTTCAATCAAACTGCAGGGAAAAGTAAAGTCAGCCCGAGAAGTTTGACAAAACACAACAAACAAAAGAAGATAAAGAACAAAGACACAGCAAAGCAAAACCCCGGTGAGATTAAAAAGACAGACAAAGCTGAACAGCAGAGAGTGCGAGAAGAACTGAATGTGTCCTGCATCACCATGTCTCTGCTTCTGTCAACACTAATAATCTCATTTCTGCACATTCTTCATCTCTTTAACCTGCGGACGACTGGAGATTATGACATAAAACTCAATAGATCCAAAAATGCAAGTTAGGATGCTACAGAAATCATGCACAGCAGTGTTTGGCAGTGGTGTACAACAGGGAGGGGGTTGTTAAAAAAAACACAGGAGTAACCACGCTCAGGTTTCCTCTTGGTAACCAAAACGTATGTGAAAGTGGCCATAGGGAACCCAAATGTGTGCACAAGTGGTCTCTTAGCAACCAAAATGCGCTAAAGTGGCTTCTTGGGAGTCAAAGCGTGCATGCTAAAGGGGGGTGTCAGGAGCCCAAACATGCAGTCAGGGGCCTCCTGGTGGGTTAAAACACGACTAACTGCGCTCTTGGCGAGCAAAATTGCGTGTTTCAGTGCACTTTGAAAACACATGAACTTAGTGCTGTCTTCAGTGGCGAGGATGTGCTGTTTGTGCTTTTACTTTCTTTTCCGCCCTTGCCCTTCAAAGGTCTATGCGTGCCCCTGGTGTTTGGTTGAAAGTGAAGGAAGGACTCATTTACTTTCTTCATTTTCTTTTAGCAAAATAAAGAAATTACCTTTTCTCAAAGCAATTAGCTAAAGTTTTGCAATCAGCACTTCATTTTGATTCTGAAATTGTATTTTACCAGCTTTAAGTTTTGCCAAACTCCGTCCTCTCTGTGAAACAGTATTGTTTGAATGAAGATTTAGGTTTACTGAAACAATCAGGGCTGACTTGTGATGGATGATATTTTAATTCCATCCAAATTAATCCACCATGTCTCCTTAATCCTGCCCCAAATCCTCTTTTTTTAAACCACAGGCTGGAGCTCAGGACCCTGGTCTGACAGTCTTGGACCTTTAAAAATCTGCAGACAGTTGCAGGTCCAAGACTTTCAGTCAGAAAGTTAAAACAATGCACACAGCACTGTCCGAGATGAATGAACATCAGTGCGTTGTGTGTTCACATGGTTGCTGCGCTCATATGATGCCTGTGCTGGGGATACACTAGTTTGTTCTCAGTATTAAGTGTTAAGAAGCTGGAAACTCCATCAGAACATATGGCAGTGAAAAAAACTCTGTTCATATCAATCAATCCATATACTTGATTATTTTTTGTTATAAAAACATGAGTTTTTCTTTTTGATTCAAAATGTTTCTTTAATGTAAAGTACATATATTAACTACATGTTAAACCTATATAACTATATTGTGTAAATTCAAAGAACATCATATGTTCATTGTGTATAATTAGAATGAGTTATGGCAACTTAATTTTGTTGTGTATTTTAATTATATTGTATTTTAGTATAAACTACCTCATCTTCTAAAAAATATTTTACACCATTAATTTCTAAAGCTTTTGTATTTTCTTTTAAATTCATTTTTTAGGATCACTCTACTTCTGTTTGCAGATTTTAATTCAAAAGAACTATATTTTTTACACCCTGAGACATCCCCCCCCAGCTCTGATAGTTAATGGTTAAATTAAATCAGGTAGATATTTTGACTTTTGTATGTACTCCTCTTTAAGCATACTTTGTGCTTAAAACAGACCCAATGTGAGGAGGGGATCTGAAGTCTTGAGGTTCACTTGCCACATCGGCATGTACTACACAAGAGGAGGGTCTCTAGCCTCTAAGTTCACCTTCCACATGACTTTTCAATAAGTAACCCCACTTCACCATACACTCTGCGCTGCTTACAGGTCACAATATATACCCTGTTTACCTACAGTTCCACAGTTTCATTTAGCAGATGCTTTTGTCCAAAGCAATGTACAACACAGGCAAGAATTTAGACAGAAGAAAAACCTAGTTAGTGCGAAAACAGTGCTACAAGTTTGGCTGCAAGTGCTGCCATTAAGTAACCTTTCAGAGCAGAAGGACCTGCCTGATTCAGTTTCTGAACTCCTGCAGGTCCATCTTGCCAGGCTCCAATGACCAACAATTTCACTCGGCTAAATTCTGACCGGCCCAATCAGGGAAGAGAGGCGGGAGCTGTAGGAGCAGATGTGATGTCAGCAGACTTTCGTACTTGTCAGCGTTCCTTTGATTCTTAAGTTAAATTTATAAAAACGGAAGCTATCGTCTAACGCCTTTTTCACATCGGCTCACATAAGCTACGTCACACCGTGGCTTGATGTGGATTGGTCCATGGTGAGTGTGTTAATCAGAACAGTCGTCCAATCACCAGCTGCAGATTTTTTTTTTAAGTCCCACCTCTGAAAACAAATCGGAGGAGCTGCTACCCTGATGGACTTGTGAAATAATTCCGTGGCTGATATATGAAACTGTCTGTCTGGCGTGTCAGGTTAGCCATTAAGTGCACAATTGTATTTATTTATTTATTTTGTTGGGAGTGTAGAATAATGTAGCCAACAAACCACAATTAATTGCTGCAACAATATACTTCAACCTTAAACAACATTCAGTAGTAGAGCTGAAAATTCACTTAGAGCTGGGTCTGAGACCTTCTGACTCATTCTACCCCTGAGGACAAAGAGGTGAAGGCTCAGATTGAGGGCCTAAGTGTTTCCTGAGCAGATAAGTCTTCAGACATCTCTGAAAGTAGAAAGGGACTCTGTGGATCGTCTAGAGTTAGAGAATTCATTCCACCATTTGGGAACAACAGAGGAGAAGAGTCTGGCTGGAGATTCAGAGCCGCGCTGGGCTAAGAGCACCAGGCGTCTTTCACAAGGAGAGCGTAGTCGGCCAGGAGGAGTGTAGACCTGGAAGAGGGACCCTTGGTAGGCAGGAGTTGTTCTTGTTAATGATTTATACCTGAATAAAGTTGAGTGAATCTGAACCAAGCACTGTTTTTTTGTCTCCTTTCTTTCTCCTTTTGATCAAATATTTGAGCTCGGCCCAACTGAGAAGCTTCTGTTTTGCGGCCCAACTGAGAAGCGTCTGTTTTACTTTTTTACTTGGGCTATAGGCCCAACCTAGGAATCCCCAGTGTAGCATTCTACAGACAACAGTTTTTGGATGAAACGCAAAAGTAGTGTTGTGTTTTGACCACTCGTTTGCTCAGAAACGAGTGAACAATCTGAAATGGATAAATACTTCAAAATGGATTTTTTCTGAAACACTGCCAATGACGTTGCCGTGTAAACAGTAGCCGGCTTACTCAGTGGAAAAGCTGATGCCACACTTTGCTTTGCACTAGCGCATACAACAGTCCAACAGTACCATTGTTACGATAAAAAAAAGTACCAAAAGTAGCTTTGGACAAGGCAGTTATAGCACCACCTACAGGCCTGGCATGCTGACTACAGCGTTTTCAGTCCCTCAGCGTTTCTATGTAAAGGCAGATTTTTTTCTCTCTACATTTTAGCGTTTTTGGATGAACGTTGTCGTGTAAACAGGGCATAACACAAAGCCTCCTACACTCTGCATCTCCTCTGACAGGACTGCAGGCACAGACGCACAGAGCTGAGTGTTTTCAACACCTCTGCAAACAGACATGGCAGCTGAGGTGTGTCTGTCTCCAGCGATGACAGCACGGAGAGAAAAAAATAAATGATGTTCATGACTTCTCAAAAGACGGAGAGAGTCAGGGAGAGGGGTGGTTGGAGGCTTCAAAAAATCTGAGTCCTTCTTCTCCGCGATGGTCATGTTTTATTTATGAAATTGAATACTTCAGGTTAGATTTCAAGAAGCAGAATGAAACATCAGGCAACTCGACACTCTGTCAGAGCGAAAAACATGCATTTGAAAAAGTTGTCCGGTACTTTAATGCTAAGGGTCCCTGCAGACTGAATTGCAAACGAGACAGTGATGAAATGGGAGGAAGAAACAGGAAATACCTTTAACTGTGATGCTCCCCGTGCTGCTTGCCACTCCAAACTGGTTTCTGGCCACACAGGTGTAAAGTCCTGCATCCGATTTGGTTGCGTTCCATATGCGGAGGTTACCGTTATCCAGGATGGAGACCCTGTGGATGAAAAGGCCAAACATTTACATCACAGCGGGAGGATCTGTGTGTGCAGGTCCGGATGAATTCAGCTGAGGTGTTACTGTTGGATCCAAACTTTAAGGTACAGAGTGAAATATCTGAGACCGATGAGTGACTGAATCAACAGAAACATGTTCAGGGCCTCTGATGAAGTCCTGCTGCAGCCATGAGAAACAGGATTGAATTTTAAAGAGGGATTAATTCAGCACATAACTTCAGCTTATCCAGGACAACAGTGGCTCCATGCCCTTTGTGTGATGGCCACAAGTGCTTCAAAAAAAGGTCAAAAGGCCTTAACAAAATATGACATTTTCCAAATAACAAGTGAAAATGGAAATTATGCCCTTGAAAGCAAGGTACTGTGGGAAATCAAGGGTCGAGCAACTCATCAAAGCACATTGAATTTTAATTATCTGAAACGCTCTGCTGAATCTGCACACTCCAGGTATGAAACAGCCGCGGCCTAATTGTGAGGGCGGTAAAATGATGTGTGGACGCTAAATTGCTCCGTTCACCTGTGAAAAAAAAAGTCAGAGCGAACAGCTTGGCCAATATTAAAATGTTAAAGAGGAAGGATTTTCAGAGGAAAAGGCAGAATGAGGGATTACCAGCACATTTCATTCAGGGGAGGAACAAACCAGGACAAAGATTTTCACACAGGATCTGTCAGCACAAAGGAGACAACAGATGTCATCAGGTTTTCATCTTCAGAAGAAAAGTTACAAATACATGAAAATCAAAAAAACAGAAAATGATGTTTGTTTATGGCCTTTAATCTTTAAATCCTCCCTTCCTTCCTACCTTTATTCCTCCCTTCCTTCCTTCCTTCCTTCCTTCCTTCCTTCCTTCCATCCTTCCCTCCTTCTTCCTTCCTGCTTTCCATCTTTCTTTCCTCTCTTCTTTCCTCCCTCCCACCCTCCCCCCTTCCTTCTTTCGTTCCTTTCTTTCTTCCCTCCCTCCTTCTTTTCTTCCTTTCTCCTTCCTTCCTGCCTTCCGTCTTTTTTTCTTTCTTCCTTCCTGCCTTCCATCTTTCTTTCTTTCTTTCCTTCCTTCCTTCCTTCCTTCCTTTCTTTTCTTCCTTTCTTCCCACATTCTTTCCTTTCTTCCTTCCATCTTTCTTTCCTTCCTTCAGTTGATCCATCCATCCATCCTCCTTTTCTTTATACTGCCTTCCTTTCTACTTCCATCCTTTCTTACATCTATCCTTCAATCCATCCTTCCTTCCTTTCTGTCCCCATCCATCTTTTCTTCCTTGCTCCCTTGTTCTTCCATCTATCCTTCAATCCATCCTTCCTTCCTTTCTTTCCCCATCCATCTTTTCTTCCTTGCTCCCTTCTTTCATCCATCTATCATCCATCCTTCTTTTCACCCATCATTTCTCCCTTCTTTCTATTATCCATCGATCTATTCATTAATCCATCCATGCACCAATTCATCCATCCATCCAAGCCTCCATCCAGCCCCTCTTCCTTTAGTCTATCCACTTTCTTTCTTTCTTTCTTTCTTTCTTTCTTTCTTTCTTTCTTTCTTTCTTTCTTTCTTTCTTTCTTTCTTCCATTTATTCCCTTTTCTTGTCATCTGTTCCTACTTTTCAGCTTTCTGTCCCTCCTTTCTTCTTTCTATCCATATGTCTTTCCTTTCTTTTTCCCCTCTGTCATTCTTTCCTCTACTTCTTTCCATCCCTCCTTCTCCTTCTCTCCTCCTCTCCTGATAGGCTCCAGTGGAGGAGTCTGGGGGGTTTTCCAGTTTGGATCAGTGCAGTGTGAGCTTGGCTGTATTTCATGTGACAGGACTGAATGGTCAGAGGAACACGGCCCGGTCCAATCAGCCCAGAACTCTTCTGGATTGATGTTTAATCTAATGGCTCTAACAGCCTCTGAATATTCATCTGCTGCTTCAGATGGATCCACAAATGTAAACTCTACAGTTAAACACATCAGACAACGCGCAGGCTGAGGCAGAGACAGAGGAGAGATTCAGCGTCATGTTTGAGGACAATGAGACGACACAGCTGGGATGTTGCTCAATCACTGATGTGTACAGCTGGATACGCTCATTAAATCTGGTTGATACGCTCACTCAGAGCTACATTGTACTCCCCTCTTATAATCCACTGTCTGCTTTAAATATTTAGTGTATGTGATGGAAAAGTGCAGAGACAGTGGTGTAAGGGAGTCTTCTCCTGGAGCCACATGGTGCTGCTGAGTGGAGACTTCTGGGTTCATGTGAGGCTGAGAGAAAGTGCTGAATGCAAAGTAGCCAACAGTGTCCATCAGTTCGATGAGAGGCATATCAGTGTGTGGGATGGCTCGCAGTTAATGACATCAAAGCTGGAGGCCGATAAATTTGAAGAAAATGGCCCATTAAATGGCACCAAATTTCTACAACTGACCATAACCCTTAGCACAGTAAGCACAATTACAACAACGGCTCTCCATTAATTAGGCTGCAGAGCCTGTGCTCTGTGTACATGGAGGAGGGATCTCAGGGCAGTTGTGAGTAAAGATAATAGTTTCAGATTACAGTTCTGCAGAATGCACAGGCATTATCAAATAACTATTTGTTTGTTTTGTGAAATACACTGTAAAAAATACTGTCAAACTAAGAGATTTCAACGATAAAAACTGCTGCTATATTTAAATACAGCATTTTAAAAATCACTGTAAAATAACAGTTACATAGTGGAACTCTGCTGCCTGTACTTTACTTTTATGTTACAGAAAAGTAACTTTTTTTTATAGTGTTTTGTTACTGTGAATGAGGATGAAACATAGTGGACCTGGCTGTACAGTGCAGGAGGCACTGGCTGTCTGCGCTCCACATGGAACGTACTGGTTGTCTGTGCTCAACGGCACAGACCAGGTATTTGTGCTCCACTGCCAGCTGCCTGTGCTCAGTGGCATGGACTAACTGTCTGTGCTACCTATGGCATGGACTGGTTGTCCATGCTTAATGACACAGACCAGCTGGCTGCACTTCTCATGCCATGGACCGGCAGTCTGTGAGTCTGTGCTCCACATGGCACAGACCATCTGTGCTTCACATGGCATGGGCCGGCTGTATGTGCTTAACACCTTTCTTGCTCTTCATGGCATGGACTGGCTGTCAGTGATTCACATGGCACAGGCCGTGTACACTTGATTTTTGCAGTGTGTTGGTCAATTTTAAAGTGAAGTGTAAAAAAAAAAAAAGGTTAACTGGACTTTTTTTTGTTTTTTAGTTAACTTAAAATTTCCACTACGGGGGCAGTAGTTTAATTGGAGCACAGACGTCCTCTGCCTTCCACACAATCTTAATGTACAACAGAGTCTCAGTCAATTTCCTCTTTTGTTACACCTTGGGGGTTATTTTCCTATAATGTAATGCCATTTGGGCTGAGAAATGCTCCAGTAACATTTCAGCGCCTTATGAATAGGGTGTTAGCTGGTCAGTCAGGCTGTGCAGCATACCTAGACGATGTAGTTGTGTTCAGCGACACATGGGAATCTCATGTTCAGCACTTAAAGGCAGTTTTTAACAGGTTGGCAGAAGCACATTTAACCATTAATTCGGCAAAATGTGAGTTTGCTAAAGCAACCATGACCTATCTGGGCAAAGTTGTAGGCAAAGTTGAGGCTAAGGTGGAGGCTATTGATGGATATCCCATAACATCATCCAAAAAACAGCTGATGCGGTTTCTAGGATTAGTGGGATATTACCGCAGCTTTTGCCGTAATTTTTCTACTGTGGTTGCCCCTTTGACTGATCTCTTGAGGAAAAACACTCCTTTTGTCTGGTCTCCTCAATATCAAACTGCTTTCGATGATGTCCGAAAACGTATCTGTTCTACCCCTGTTCTTGCAGCTCCTGTGTTTGATAAACCCTTTCAGATACAGGTGGATGCGAGTGAGGTTGGAGCTGGGGCTGTTCTCCTGCAGGACGGGGAAGGGGGAGTTGAACATCCAGTCTGCTTCTTCTCGCGTAAGTTTAATCGTCACCAGTTGAACTATTCAGTGGTTGAAAAAGAGACACTGGCTTTGATTTGGGCACTGAAGTTTTTCGAGGTGTACGTAAGACTGTTTGTGCCAGTGACAATTTACACAGATCGTAGTCCACTAACTTTCTTGGAAAGTATACAAAATGCTAATCAAAGACTAATGGGGTGGATTATGTTTCTTCAGCCTTATACTCTTAAAGTGAAACATGTTAAGGGTCGTAAAAATGTAATGGCTGACGTGCTTTCCAGTGCACCATGTTCATTCCACGAAGACCCTGTTGGTGGGGGTCTTTGTATCATGGTAGGGTGGGTGTGGGCAAGCATCCACATCATCAGTCACTGCCCAAGTGCTGTTCCAATGTTCATGTCCTCCAGAGGCATATGTCCTCCGTTTGGTTGGCATGTGGCTAATTGACCAAGGATACACAGGTGTATCCTTCGCTGCCTTGCCATGGCTATGAATACCCAACATGCAACGCGCGAATCCACCAAAAAGGAAAAAAAATGGAAGGAAAAGACACACCAGAGGGAGACGCTCCAGAGAGAGACGCTCCAGAGGAGGCGCGCAGTAAATTCCAATTCAAATGTAAGTAAAAAAATACACCTCTGAAAATTACAACTTATACCATGTCCAACACTTAACTCTTTTGTGTGACACTCGCGTAACTGTAATTACAGAGAAGCCGCACCTGCAGAGCGTCAATGATGTGACAATAAAAAAGCAAAAAGTGTACAAAAGTGGCAAACCATGACAATATTTGTAGCTGCTTGAGCATACGGTCTACTCCCACATTTGTATTTAATTTTCCAAGCACTGTCCACAGTGCAACACATGTTATGTGACATAATGTAAGCCCAAATACATATACATTTGTGACAGGAATCTGATGGTACAAAATATGCCTTTGTAGGCTGTTCCATTAGCATCTCCTTTTGAGCAGAGGCAGGACACTTGCCTTGGATTGGAAGGAAGTGGCTTCGGAGGCACTGCCTTCAAAGACAAGGCAAGGCAAGGTACCTGGGCTTTAGGAAACAGCCTGAGTCCCACATGGGCTCTCTCTCTCCCTTCCTGGAAGGATGGTGCCTGCCAGGTACCCACCTTTGGTTTGGTGTAGTTTGGTTTGGTTTGGTTATGCTAAGTTTAGCCTTTAGTTTCCTTTACACATAGTCTTAGTAATCTGTGGACATTTCACAGCACCCAACACCCTCACCTCATTACTGACACTGACTACACCACCAGTTAGGTTTTCTTGAGTTGTTCAATAAATTAACTTCTTTACTTAAAGCTATCACTGTTTTGACCTCCCTTATTTGTTACGCTCTACAACGAGCTGGGCATAACACCACTGTGTTCCCTCCTCAAGTATGGTCACAAAATGCTGTCACAACAAAAATGACCTTGCTGTAAAATAACAGTAAAATACTGGCAGCATGGTTGACAGTATTTCACTGTTATTACAAATTTGTATGCTGTAATCCAAAATACGGTATTTTACTGTAAAAATATTATATTCATATTTTACCGTTATTTCACAGTGGAATTTTTTACAGTGTGTGATTCAGGGAGTAAAGATGTGGTTTGAACTAGAAAAAGCTTTGACCCAATTCAAGGTAACCTGCACAAGCTCACAGCAGTACCTCAACATAACTAAGTGCCTGCGTTTGTGAAATGTGCTCTGAATATCCACAATCCCCTTCTCCTCAGGGACAAAACAGCTATCATGTGACTGGAGCGCCATGCATCTTGTAAAAGGAGGCTCGACGGAGTGCGAACAAGTGTCGCACACCAGCACAATGAGCTCTTACAGGGAGAGTTAAGTCCTCAGCAGCCCTCCTGCAGCACCGAGACTTTTCCGGAGATATTCACAGCATCTTCTGCTCTTTCTGGAAGCTTTTCCACAAAGATAGGGAAGCACTTTTCTTTCACATTTTACCAAAAGCAGCTGTCCGCTTTAGTTTCCCTCCTTTCAGTCTGACGGTAATGGAAGAGGAGGCACATGAAGTCAAAGACAGCAGAAGTGGCAAAGCAGTAGTAAATAAGAGATGGAGGCTGACTATTAACACGTTTCAGTTTTGCTCCGTTCCTGCCACGGCCCAGACTACACGTCTGTGTGATGTGCCCATTATGTGAGAAGTCATTTCCCACCTCCATCCCGAGTGAAGCCAGCGAAGGGGCAGGTATCAATAATTCACAGGTGAGATGAACACAAGTGAACCTCCTTTCATCCTCGCCTCACACAAGTTTAATGGACACAGCAATAATTCTCCTAAGAGGGGGCAATTATGTGGAACAAGGCGAGACGGCCAAATGCACTCGTGTGGTCCTGAAAAACACAGGTGTGTATTTTGGATGGGATCAAGCCTCTGAGGACAGGGGCTACACTGTGTTGATCCTCCCTGCTCTGTGACAAGATGAAAGAGACAAATAACATCAGTCACAAGGCAGCCATCACGGGAACTGTGAAGTGGAAATCGCAGGAAAGAGCTCCGTCCAAGGTAAAAACAACCTGTTTCTCTTATTTCCTTACTTCTGCTTTGAGATGCTGTTAACAGATGCAGACGTTTCCTTTTTGTCAGCTTCCCCGCAATCAAAAAGCCACTTGAAAGCCTTGTTTTGATGTTTCATTCAGACATATTTTGTCTTTGATCTGTTTGATGAATTCCACATTGTGAGAGAAAACTGTCACAATCCAAATAATGAGTCACAAGAAGCGGCAAAGGAGAGGTGTGTGTGTTTGGAAGCAGCCGCTTTGAACTAAGAGTGGGCCTGGAATGTAGAGTGGGTTTTTTAATGTCAGCAGCAGGAGTCTCATCTCGAAACAGTAAGATCATGTTGGGTTTCTTATTTCATAAACTCTCCAACTCTCAAATACCTTCGGAGGAAAGGAGCGCGCTCATAAAAATTCAGCATACAAATCCCTAATCAGAGACTGCATTCTGATTTGAGAGTTTCAAACAGCACCAGTCATGAATACTTAGTCACTTCGTGAGATGTGGCGGTGGCGGCGGCTGATGGGTAGTGTGACTACAGGGTGGAGGCCCGGATCCGCCGCTGCTGCTTAATTAACAGGGTACATAAAGCAGGCTTGTGAAAATTGGGGTTAAGATTCTATCAGTGGAATTACTCAACCATGAGACCACAGGAAGAGAGATCATCAGGAGCTTACAGTGGTTTTAACAAATAATTAGTCTCTGCTAAGGCCTTCTATACACAAAGATTACACACAGCTTGCTCAACTCGCCGCTGCAGCAGTCGCGCTTCCACCCAGCAGTCGACGATATGCAAAAAGCAAATGTGGGAAAGTACTGCAGGGAGTGTGTTGGATGGTGTTTGCCCACTGCGTTAATCTCACAGATAAGGCGAGGTGGGCTCTGCGTTACTATTTCCAACCCAGACTGACCACGGTCGACCTACCTGCAGGTGATCTTTCTAATCATAATTGTATCAAAACGTCAGTGTTGTTAACAGTGCCGCAGGCCAGAGGCTGGAGTGTGTGCCGAGAAAAGAGACGAGGTCACCACATCCTCTGAGCCGGGACGAGGGGTGGGACCTAACTTCAGGTGTTGATCTATGCTCTTGACTGCTTTAAAAACCCTGAAGTGTAAAGGGGGAAGGACTGTCTGAGATAAATTGAAAGGCTGTCTCTCCTCAGGTTCCCCACAGTGTGCTATGCTGGAGAGAAATGGCCTTGTCAGCGGCATAAATCAAGCCCAGCTGTGCGATGTAGACCCAGGACGCTAAAACCTGCCGAGCACATTGCAGCGGTGGAGCAGCCTCTCAGATGTCTGCTTTATGCAGCATCATCGCGTATCAATGCACAAGCTTTTTATTTTGGGGTTAAGTTGTCGATATCAAGGTTAACTGTCAATAAGAAGCTGGAGAAACGCACTCCACAATTTATTTTCCTTCTTCAGCCAACAAAGCATTTGGCTCTCACTGATGGAGCAGACACCTGTGCTTTCACTGTTAAAAAATAATGTGATACCATCTCAGGGATTCTCACCTCCTCAGCTGCCATTATTTAATAATAATTTTATAATTTAATATTCATTTACAGTTCCAAAGCTCGAACAGAAAAAAGTAGTTAGTGTAAAATCTGGTGAATAAGTCACACTTTTAAAACCTGTTTTCATCTTTGAAGTGTGCTGCGTCTCATACACTTGTGTGACTTATACACCAGTATTACATAATTAAGTTGTGATGCACTATATTAAGCTGGAAATGGCGCTCTAATCTAGATGAAGCTTTGTCACAGTGGTGCTCCGCCATGATGGTCAGTAGCCACGTTAACATGCAGACTTTTTTCTCATTCGGATTATAATCATTCCGATTGAAGCTCTCAGGCAAACTGTTTACATGTTAAGCGATCTATTCCCATCTGGTGTTTACATGTGCCATATTTTTCGTGGAGTTTTTTAAATAGTTCAGTATTTCTTGTTTTCCTACCGTCTAAGAGTGCAACAATGTCTAGTGCTTTAAGAGTTTGTATTCAAAACAAACTTTCCAATGCAGACCAGTGCTGTGTGCTCTGTTTGGAAGCTGCCATGTTTCCATGTGAGTTAACGTCATACGTCACTGCTTGTGTATGCCAGGAGAGAGCATGCGCAGACAGAACCCAGACTGACAACTCTGCGATTCACCGTTTACATGACAGGATTTTGCTTTTAATCGGAATGGGAAAAGCAAAAATTCTACCCCTGTGCATCGGAATGAAATTCCATTCGGATTCGGCCTGTTTATTCCGAATGAGGTGTTTATATGGAGCATTTTCATTCCGTTTGGGCTTCTAACCCAATTCTATTCTGAATATTTGGCTCCATGTAAACGAGGCTAGAGTTGCCACTTCACTCACAGTTTGGCTGCTGTGCCTAGCTAGTGCTGGACAAAGTCAGACATTGTGTCGAACAAAAAAAAAAGATACCAGTAAAGCCAGTAAGAGCTACACAGCAGCAAAGAAACTGAATGCTGTGTCTTACTCAACAAAGAGACATTAAATGTTTGTTAAAACTTTTTTTTTCTTTTTTTTTTTACATAAATATCTTTATAAATAATCATGTTTAGAAACCCCTTTTCATTTTTACAGTATTTCCAGAGAGAAATGTTTACATTTAACTTAAGAATTTGTAGATCAGGAGGTTTAAATATTGTTCCTACAGAACCTCATATCTGGGACCATAGTTAAGTTTCAGTTTCTTTTCTCACCATTTGCTCCTCCAACTCACTTGGCTCCTACCCCTCCTCCTCTGCTCCACCGTGAGTAGCCACAGTTACATGAGGAGTTTTTCGTCTTTCTGAATGGAATCTTTCCGAATGACTTTTCCGAAGATAATAGTATACATGGAAAGGAATATTCCAATCTCTGGTCTACATGCGCCGCTGTAATCAAACAGAATAGTCAATAGGGCATGCGCAAAAAAACATAAACATCATGAGATTTATCAAAGCTGGAGGACGACAGTTTGTTTATCACGGTGTTTCAATACTCTGTATTGCAAGTTTTCGTCCGTCCAGTCTTGAAATTATGTTCATTTCTTTCAAAGTTTGGATCAAAAACAAACTTTCCGCAGCAGTCCAGTGCTGACGGCTCGCCGCCATTTTTAAAGTTGAGGAACGTCTCTAGTTGCGTCTTACGTCATATCTGAGCGTGCGCTGAAAGAACACACCCTGACAACTTTCTGTTTGAGTGGATACATGATACCTCAATCAGTTTGGATAAAGGAATATTCCACCCCTGTGAAACCGATTATATGTCCATTCAGATTGGCACTTTTCTTTCTGAATGAGGTGTATACAAAGGTTAAATTCTTTCCGTTTGAGCAAATAAACCGAATGCAAGCAAAATATTTGAGTCCATGTAAACGTGGCTACTGATGCCGTTTGGACCGGTGCAGTGTGAGCTGGTATGAGCTCCATCTGATGAACATCCTCACTTTTAAAAAGTTACAAGAGTTATGACACAAACTCTGACTCAAATCCCCCCAAAAAACTGTTTACAACAGAGAGGCAAAGAAAACGCAAGCGAACTTGTATTTCTCTAAATCACGTTATCAGGTGCTAAACACCAGGAGCTGCAAGGCCGTCTAAGCTGATGATGCAGAGCCTCCGTCAGTGTGCAGTGCAGCCGAGGCCGTGGAGATATTTCCCTAATCAAGATTGATCAAGTATGAATTAAGAGATCTTTTCCCACAAAAATATCACTGCACCCCATTAAGTTGAACTGACTAAGTCACAGGACCAGCCAAAGGACAACCAAAGAGCAAGTTACAGTCCGAAAAATGCGGTAATTTAATGTAGTGTTTGTGTAATCACCACCCAGCTTTACACACCAGAGTAAACACATAATAACTGAGTTAAATTACATCACCAGCAGGCTGCTTAATGAAACAGTGAGTTGTTAGGGAGATAACTACAAGCATGTTGCTTACAGTCAGTGGCCAGGTTAATGAAACACAAACAAAACATCAGGAGCTTGTAGCTCCAGCAGTATCTCATAGGATCTGATTAATTATATCCCTGTCTTTATCAACACAACATAAGAACTATTATTACAAATTTATTTCTATTACTTTTATTAAAACTTTTTAAGTCTTTTAAGTGTCTGTTATAAAGACAATCAATTACTTTTAGAATTCTCATAATCATTATTATTGTAAAAAAAAAAAAAAAATCAAAATAAGAAACAAACAAACAAAAAATACTAGAATTTAACCGGGCCACATGTAAGTGGATTCATTTTTGAAAATGGATTACTTAAAATTATAATCAAAAAAAAAAAAAAAAAAAAACGACAGATAGATTATTTAGCATTTTTATTTATCTGTGTTTATTATGATGATTATTATGTTGTCTGTGTTATTTCTGACAGTTATGGATATGACATTAAAACCTTTAAAGAATGTTGATGTGGTTTGATACATTTTTTATTAGTAGTGTTGTGAAACTTTTTAATGCACAGTAATCATGATAATCGTTATTATACCTCAGACTGTAATTGTGAAGTCAAAATCCATAAACATTGCATCTCTACAGGTTAGACAGTATCTATTTGTCAATCCATGGATTTAATGCAAACAAACAGTTGTGTTATCAGTGTCCCTGAACTTCTCTCCTCCACACGACACCTATTCTTCCAAAAAGGAGCCAGCACCAGCAAACAAATGAAAGGACGAGCATGCATCTGAATGCTTGCATCTGAATGAGAAAGGTAAGGGATGTGTCTGACACGACGGAGGAATACATCACTTAAAAAGCAGCTCACATGAAGAGCAGCTCCGGTTCAGCGTATCCCATGAATGCAGAAAACAGACTGAAGTTTTTTCTTCTGCAAAACATCCCAAACTCTGAAAAGACTCAAACTCTGCAGCTGGAAAACAGCGCTTGTGTTGTTTTCTATTTGGCCACATTAACAGTAAAGTAAGTCACAGGCGATAGTTGGAATGGCTTTCTTTTCGGTTCACTGTGTATTGACACTTGTCTCCAGGGCACAGGCTAGCATTAAAGCTTCTTTGGCAATATTGTTTCTTTCTAAAACACGGCCAGGGGACAGGTCTGCTGGGCTGCAGCTCCAGTATTAATCTCTTACTCAGTGAAATGCACACTGGTGCGACGGCCCCTGCATGTATTACCATAATGAAAGCAGGGGAATGGCAAGTTCTCCCCCCAAAGCTTTTGCAGCAGTGATAAATGTTTTTTTTTTCCTCTAACTTTTTCCTTTTTTTTTTTTTTTGACAGCATGATTTTGCACTTGCAGACTAAATGAATGTACCAACATTCCCAGGATTCATATACATATTGTGTTTTTCTATATGCTACAAATTGGTGACTAGATAGTTTCTTTAAATATTAACAAAACGTAAGCATCACCTTTTTTTTAATCAAACTGACATGAATAGCATTTGATGTGACATGTATTCAGTGACATATTTACTAGCCCTTTAAAGATTCTTTCTTTCCCCTCTTTAACCCTTCATTATGCTGCTTCACAGTGCCCCAAAACTCACTATACCACACCCAAAATTCAGTGATGGAAAAAAAAAAAAAAGAGTGGATATGAGCTCCATAGTGACTGAAAACTCAGCCCTACTTTCACAAACATACATTTTTTTTAATTTCACATAATTATCACGTCTATTCCTACAAAAAGACTCCTACATTCAGTGAAATCTGAAACAGGAAGTTAAGAAATTTGAGTTTAGTGTTGATTTTTGTTGATTCAAAGGGCACTTATTTAATGAACTTGCCCCACAGTTTTTAATGATTATCTTTAAATTTCTAATGTGTGTAAAAGACACATTGAGGATAAAAAGTAATCAAAGGTTTTTTTTTCATACTTCAACAGGTGTGGCCGGGAACAACAGCCAAGGTTGATAATATTTTGCCATCATGCAAATCTAAAAATCTCTGATGCCTCGCCATGAACCAGGAAGTCATTGTTAGTCTTTTAAATAAGGTCCAATCTTTTAAAAAATGTATATACATGATCAAGATCCACCTCCTAACTCATGTAAAAGCGCAATTCTCCACTACTGGCAGAGCGCCACCCTCTGAAAAACCTGGTACTACTTTTCAAACACATCCTTACAATAATGTACACACATAATCATGGACCTACTCTGAACTCACCAACACATAGACCTGGGATGATAGAAATAACGCCACCTTTTGGACACTACCATTATTTACTCCCCTGAACATGTTTTAAAGAATCCAGATTCCCTCAAGTGGTCTTGCATGGATCAGCACAGTTTGGTACAGGTCAACAGCCAACCATGCTCTTCTTGGTAGGCCATGTGTAAGCCGGATCCCAAAAGCTGGGTCATCTACATAATACCATGACCGCATAGCAGCGCGCTAATAAATCCAACAAGAAAAAAACGTGACACAGTTTCGTTTCGGCAGCTGTGTCACGCTGTTGAGTGACACCATTTCTCAAATAAAAAGAAAGTTCTCTTCACAAAGTCAACTGGGAATTTGAACATGTCAGGGTATGTGTTGGTTTATCTTACTACTGTTGCGTGAGAAGTCATGATTCTGTCAACCAATCAACGGACTGCAGTCTCCCTAGCTCCACCTTCTGGGGTTGGATCAGTATAGCCGTGTTTCCACCAAGCAGACCAGTTCGGTTCGTCTCGGTACAGCGCGCAATTGGCGGCGTTTCCACTGACTTATCCCGGGACGGATCCCTAAAAACTGAGACGAGCCGGCCTACTTTTTTGGGACCCTTTCATATGGGTGCCAGACTGAACCGATCCGCTCTCAGAAGGTGGAGCAACACACTGCAGACGTTTGATTGGTCAAAAGAATCGTCACTTACCCCAACAGAGGCTGCATTTCTCCTGGTGGCACTTCTCTGAAACGAAGCTTGATTGTTCTTTGTAACAGAGAGCTACATGCCACAGAGAGGATGAAATGCTACGTCTTCCATCTGTGCTCTTTATTTACTGTGTCGCATTTTTCTTCTTTGTTTGATTTATTAGGGGGGTAAGCTGCTATGGTGTCACACTGTTGTTTACAGTCACAGCTTTTGGCATCCGGCTTACACGCCGCCCACCTCGAGAGGGCACAGTTTGCTGTGGAAACGCAAACGGGATCAGGCTTAACTGTACCAAACCGTCCCAAACTGTGCTCAACCGTCCCGGACTGCTTGGGGGAAACGCGGCTTATGTCTGGCACCCTAACAGAAGGGTACCAAAAAGTGGGGTGGTAGGGGTTGGTAATTTAGTGACTTGTACCAGTTTTAGACAAAAGAAATGCCCAAAAATGTGTGCCATACCAAGACAAAATGAACTGACCCGCTTGGTGGAAATGGGGATCAATGCAACCTGCACAAAAGTCACAGCTGTACCTAGTGGTCTATAGCAGTACTGCAATGGACTCAATGGCCTGGGTTACTCAACATACATGGGGATTAGTGAACAGAGATCCTGCTGCATGTGCAATGACAAACACAGACCTTGGGTGCATGTATGCAAGGGTTTGTTCATCGCTGCTTTAATGTGTGTTTGGTCTCATATAGAGAACACGGAGGAAACATTAAGGGACAGACTGTCCACAAGAACATAAAGTCACCAGGCATGAAAACACTGTCTCTTTATTTGTGGTACCCGTTAAAAATAATAACAATAACCATCATCAAAATCTGTTTTCAAACCATACAGATACACACACACACACACACATGCATACACACACACCCTCTTGTGTCCTGAGTATCCTCCCCTGGATTAAATGTTGTGCAAAAGTGTTCATTTATTTTTTATAGGGAGGTGTCTTAATGAAGCAGGCTGATTGAGAGCGTCTGAATTCCCGCCTGTGCTACCTGATGTGATTGTGCTGGTAATTGCATTGTGAGGAAAGGGAGTTTATCGGCCTGGGCCGTGGAGAGGTTCGTGTTTGTGCTTCCAGAGGATTTCCTTAATCATAAATTGCTCTCCTGGTCTGTTCCCTTCCAGAGATATTCATCTCCTTCTGCGTGCTGAGGTATCCCTCCAGGAATAAAGAGCACACACGTGTTCCACAGGAAATTGTCATAGGAACCAAGATGGATTACTCATGCTGCGCTGGCGGATTCTCACTTTGAAAAATGATATCAGCCACGGTCTTCAAGATAAAAATAATCCCAGCAAGCAGTACATGGATGCTGGCTGGTAAAGAGGGCTCTGGCCTAATCTCGGCAAACATCTCAAATTCACTTATCTCTGGTCTGAGATTTACTTGAGTTTTGTCAGTCAGCACCAGATTCTTTGCAAAAACATGTTTTAACTCAGCCCACCCTGCGGCAAAGGAAAAACTGCCACTTTAGCAAATGTGGGGCTGGAATGATAGATGACTGGAAGTTAACCACGACATGATCTGACGTTTAACGATTAAAGGGAAACACAGTCTGTGAGTGATGCAGTGAGATGAAGCAAGTTCAGTCATAAAGGCTGGAAGGTAAATTGATCTGCTAATCATTTAGATGGTCCCTAAATACAACAACAAATTCAATTAATGCCCTTCATTAAGACTGACAGCTACTGCTGCCGTACAGTGTGGCCGCCATGGGAGGATTCATCAGCATGAATCACCCTGATCAAAAGTGATAGAGCCATCAGGACCATGCTGATTGGTCATTGATGTATCTGATGGTAATAGAAGTCTACCTGTCATACATCAGGCCACTATTTGAATAGAGTGTATGCGTTTACGTCACTTCCCCTCTGGCACCCACTTCAGCCGGACTGAGTGGCAAAATAAACCTCACTCCCCATTGCGAAGAGCGGCAGTAAACACGGCAAGACCGGAAAAAATGTGGAATATGACATGAAATTGAGGATAGTTGGACTTAACATTGATTTGTTAAAGCTACCAAAGAACTAGGGGTCCACAAATATGGACATGTGGACAGAAATCATATCCTGACATTTGTTTGTACCTGATTTCAACACCAGGAGAACACACAGTATAAAGTCTGAAAGCTATAAAAACCTCTACATGATTCAATTAAGTTCATTAAGTGTATTTACCCAAGTGAATACACCTTTTATCTATTTGCACCAGTGGTGATTGCTCTAAAACTGCAAGGGAAGCTCAGCTTCCCCTAAAATGTCCCCAAAAAAGTGTTGATATGTTCTGCTGTGTGTACATTTCATTGACAAAATCTGCGCTAGAATTCCTTCATCTTTTGTTCAGAATCAGTTACTTATCACAAGTAAGTGGCTCCACCTCCTTCTCATTCATCCCCGCAGCGTCTCAGCGCTTTAACTCAGGTGGACGCTGAGCATCTTCTGACTTCAGCGGGGAAGCGTAGAGTGGGTTGTTTCACTGTGAAAACTGGACAGTCATTGCATAAACGCTGGGCTTTGTCCTGCCCATCGGACGCTCAGCGTCTCTGGGGGTCTATGAGGCAGTGGGCTGGCCTGGACACTGGGCTTCTGCATGATGATTGGATGATCTGTCTGAGTCCAAATCCCTTTTTGATTGACAATGAAATGAGCCAGTCAGCAATCTTGAAGTAAAACCCTCCGCCGGAGCATCTCCTGAGTTTTACATTTACTTGCTCTTGACTGATCTGGAGGTTTTATCGATCCCCAGCAAGTTTACCTTTCTTAATACCAACAAGCGTTGTATTTAAAGATTCTCTCTCTTTTCACCAATAAGCAGGTACAGCTACTGTTGTGGGGCTTCTCCCCCTGTCACTCACACTTACAGCCTGTCGTAGTCTCACGTAGCAGCTCCAGCTGCTAGCAAGCTGGCACAGAGGGTAGAATTTACGTTTGAATAAATAAACAAATTTATGATGTAGGCTGGAGAAAAATGAGCTTCCCCTTCTTGACTGACCAGCAGCCACCACTGATTTGTACTTTTGGTATTCAACATAGACTGTATTATTAATAGACATTGTTTCCAGGACGGTATTTAACAAAAGTTAATATCAAACACTTGATTCAACACAGCTACAACTGCTTGTGCTGGAGTTTCCTCTTATTTGAAAAACTCAGTTTGCTTCAGTTTAAGTTATTTTACAAACCATGTCAAACACAAGGTTCATAATCTCACAAATAAATAAAATATAGCTGAATGAAAAATGCTAACATTTAGAGATTTGGTAATTTAAGGAATGATTCAACCCCAAAATACAGCATAAATAACATTAACTGACACAAAATGGAAACCCCAAATTCAGCCATCATTGCCAGAATTGTTTCTGAAAATTGCAGCGATCCATCAGTTTCTGTTCTCTTCGTCTTTCAGTAGCCTTTCAGTTGCCTTTCAGTTGCCTTAATTCTGGTAAGGTTCACAGTCATAGCTATAAATGCAATAGTACTAATAATTGGCATAACGATTTCTTTCAGTGTTTTGGTTTTCAGTCTTTGTTTCCTCAGTTTTTGGTTTCAGTTTCTACCAATGTTTTTCATTTCAGTGCATCCCTGGTGTTAACCTAACCAAAAACCTTAGAGTACAAGTAGAAGAAGTTCATTGGAAACTTAAGCTTTATTAAGTTCACTTAATGCTCTTCACAACAACACTTCAGCGGGGAGATGGTTCAACATGTCCTCTATAAGGGCTTACCCTTGCTTGACCGCTGCACAATGTGAAGATCATGTGCTATTTGTTCATTCCAACCAAATATATCTAATGATGACGGAGTGTGTCACACATGTGATTCACTCCCCCCACCGTAGAGCCAAAGCGCCCTAATGGTTCATGCTCCTCTGCAGGGAGGTGATTCAGGCAGCAAATGACTGAGGGTTAGACCCATAAGGCCAGAGAGTGGAGTTAAATGAAGAAGTTTCAATTACTTTAATAAATGCTGAATCAAACCACGATGTCATGTAATTCTGCAGGATGAGCTTCTGCTTATGTCTGTTTAGTCATTGTTGCATAAAGTTTTTAATGGTCTGACATGCCGTGGTCATGAATGGATGTAACCCTCTGTGGTACCTCTTTGCCTCTAGGCGACATACCCATTTTTGGCCTTTACACTCACATAATACATCCCAGTTGTCATGAAATAGTTTTAAAAAAGAGTAAAGACCTTAAAGTGATACTCGGGGATGGAACAAGTTGGGTCCTATCACAAGGTTTAGGGCAGAAATTACCCCTACAGCAGTGTTTTTGTGCAGCAGAAGCCCAGGGCGCGTTACACAGTTCATGTTAAGTTTAACAAAATATGTTCGACTCTGACTAATTCATTTCAATGGGACGTTTCCTCAATGGTTTAATTCAGACATGGAATCTTATAAAAAGAGTGGTTTTCTTTTTAGGCTTTGACACTTTTAATGACATTCACTGTAAACTGTTGAGACCATCAAGCATTATCCATGTGTTTTTGAAAAAATGTCTTGAAATAAAAATAGATAACTCTTTTTTTTTTTCTTTTTTTTTCTTTTTTTTACATCCCTAACCATTATGGTACAGTGTTGCCCCAAGGCAACAAACTTAAAAAAAAAAAAAAAAAATATATATATATATATATATATATATATATATATATATATATATAAATATATATATATATATATTTTTTTTTTTGAAAATTTCTTTAGAATACGTTTATTTGATCTTTTTTAAGACAAAAAACACTCATAACTAAATGGCATCACTGTGCGACCATAAAGGGTCAAAAAAGTATTTGCAGCACTGTACCCCCTTATTTCTTTAAAAAATTCAGCCGAGTTGATTGTTTCCGCCTTACGCTCGTTCTAAATTAAGACATTTATTTGCACTAATGACACATTTAATCTGCTTTGTTGCTTACAGGCTCTAGCTGCTAGCTTAAAACGGTGTTGCTTGTAGTGTGCAGCAGCCAGGATCAGCTAAGCCTTAATCCTCAGTTTGCTCCCGTTCACAGGCGAGAGGAGCCACACTCCCTCACGCTGCTTTTTTTGAGCTGCAGCCAGGGAAAATGAGGTGCTGGCAAAGACAAAATGAAAAGCAACAGTCGGCTGTCCACGGTGGCCTTAGCAGGTAGCACACCGCTCCTCTGGACAAAGTGAAAAATAAGCCTTTTTAGGCAGAAGCTTCCTGTATTAAGGCCTGGCACTGCTCACTCACGCTGCTAACCTCCACAGTCAGTCAGAACTGCTCTTCACAAGCAGATGTTCAATTACAGGCAAATGAGAAAATTAGAGCCCTGATGAGGAAAAAATGTGAAGTGACATTTAAAATGTTTTTAATAAGTGTAACAGCATGCAGATGAAGAATGAGGGGACTGAAACGGCAGTGCTGAGCCATCCGCTCACATGGATCCTTTAATCACCATCTTTATTAATACACCTGTTTCTATACAGAGCTTATTAATTCCAGTTCTTCATAAAATCAAGCCCTGAGACATTTGATGAGAGTCTTATTAAAATCTCCTTGAAACTGAACAAAGGCATCATGGAAAGATAAGAAGATATGCGATAAGTAAATTAATGCAAAGTTCAGAGTGAAGCCTCCTCTGCAGCGTCCGAGTTCTCCTGACACTGATTCTTCCTGGAGAGCGTCTGGCAGAGCAGATGGGCCTATAAATGGAGATCACTCCGCGAGACATCTCTTCATCTACGTGACAGCCATGCTTATTTGCTCTGCCAATGTAGGAGGGATGTCTAATATGCTGGAGGGACAGTGTACCAGTGGGTCAGGACTACTGATTGAATCTGGCCCATCCAGCTATACCAAGTGTTGCTCTCCATATAGACTAATTGACTAATCAAAAACCCGGCCACATACAGAAAGTCTCCAGTGGCTTCATGAGCCACTGGAAATCTTGTCATGTAGAGCTTGCACCTACAGCCTCAGATATTAACAGGCTCCACTTAAAGCTACAAACATGCCCAGTAGATGGTTTCAAATCTGCTGCAGGCACGAACGTGAATCAGGGAACATCCTGCAGTGATAATTTCATGACATCTGATTCATTTGCTACTCTGCATTTTCAATTTGTGTGTCAATGGTTTGGCAGAAGTAAAAAGCTACGTTAGAAAGCCTGCAAGGAATAAATCCAAGCTCAGGAAGTGACAGGAGACATAAACACAAAATATGAGTGAGAGCTGAAGCAGGCATTAGGGCAGATTTAACAACAGCCTATAGTTAAATATCAGACTAGTTAAAACAGCTGAATTTATAGTGTCCATCCTCTCTGAAGTGGCCACTTTGGATTTAACACTTCTCCTTAACGGGGCCTGGGTTTAGGGGCAGTTTTAGTTCAGACATGTTAAACATGGTGTCAATAGAATGTGATATAAAGAAAAGAATAAAGTTTGATTTTTATGCTTTGGTCCAGGGTCTCATCTCTCACTCTGTCAGAAGTTTATTTGGCACCAGTTAACCACACATTTTCCCAATATTATGACCCAGCTTTCTTTCTCATGACCTGCCTGTGTTAAATACTTGATTCTGATTGGACAAACCCCTCAAAAATGGATATAAACTCTGACTGACATGAGACGAGCCAGAAACAACAAGATTGCCCACACAATGTCAAAATAATCCACAGACAGCAAATTTAGTTTCAGCTTGATGACACCATTGCACTTTATAGCCCATAGGAAAAAGAGGCAGTCCCTGTGTTCCTGCAGACCTATGTTCCCACAGTCCAGTGTTCTCACAGCCAAATGTTCCCACAGCCCAATGGTCCCTATATTCTCACAGCCAAATGTTTCCTATGTTTACACCCAGATAGTACCACAGCCCAATTTTCCACAGCCAAATGTTTCCAGAGCCCAGTGTTCTCACAGCCCAGCGTTCCCACAGCCAAATAGTCCCACAGCCCAATGTTCCCATTATCCAATGTCCCCCATGTTCTCACAGCCCAATGTTCCCACAGCCCAATTTTCCCTATATTCCCACAGCCAATGGCTCCCACAGCCCAGTGTTCTCACAGCCAAACGTTTCTATGTTTACACCCAAATAGTACCACAGCCCAATGTTCCCTATGGTTTCACAGCCCAATTTTCCCACAGTCCAATGTTCCCTATGTTCCCACAGCTAAATTTTACTACAGCCCAATATTCCCATAGTCCAATGATCCCTATGTTCCCACAGCTAAATTTTTCTACAGCCCAATATTCCCACAGTCCAATGATCCTTATGTTTCCACAGCCAAATGTTTCCACAGCCAGATGTGCCCTGTTTCCACAGTCCATGGTCCCAAAGCCAAATGTTCCCACAGCCCAATGTTACCATCGCTTAGTGTTTCCACAGCCCAGTGTTCCCGAAGCCAAATGTTCCCACAGCCCAATGTTAACACATCAGTGTTCCCACAGCCCAGTGCTCCCACAGCTTAATGTTTCCACAGCCCAGTGTTCCCACAGCCAAATGTTCCCACAGCCCAATGTTAACACATCAGTGTTCCCACAGCCCAGTGTTCCCACAGCTTAATGTTTCTGCAGCCCAGTGTTCCCACAGCCAAATGCTCCCACAGCCAAATGTCCTCTATGTTCTCACAGCTAATGTTCCTACAGCCCAGTATTCCCACAGCCCAGTCATCCTTATGTTTCCACAGCCTGATGTGCCCTGTTTCCACAGCCCATGGTCCCAAAGCCAAATGTTCCCACAGCCCAATGTTAATACATCATTTTTTCCCACAGCCCAATGTTCCCACAGCTTAATGTTCCCACAGCCAAATGTTACTGCAGCCAAATGTCCCCAATTTGCCTCCAGCTTCTGTTCCCACAGCATTTTGTTCCCATATTTTGAGAATATGTCCTGTTTTAAGGGAACAGCATACATAGTGAAACATTTTACTTATTTATTTTTGTTTAGTGTTCATTTCAGAACTATAGAAATTTAAATTGTGTTGTGTCTTTATTGCGCTAACCCTTGGAGGTGAGTTTAATTTGGGTATGAGGGTTTGACATGTCTCAAAAACCCCATGTTGGAGTTAGAGTGCTGAGCTGGGGAGAGTTTAGAAGCTGGGTCTCTCCTTCAAATCATCAGCCATGGGGTTGGGCGGGAAATTTGTAACCACCAGGGGACAAGTGAATTCAAAACACAAGATAATCTGTAAATATCCTTAGGTGCCAAAAACAGTCACCAGGAGAGTAGCACAGTTGATTTTATGACACAGATGGGTTGAGAGGAGTTTTTAGAATAGGTTTCCTCCTTCCTAATGTTCTCTCCATGAGCCTGTGATGCCTCCAGAGGACTGGAGAGTTACTCCAACATCCCAGCAGCAACCCCCTCTATGCAAACCCAGATTTCCAGAGGTATTGATTCTCTGCAAACTATGGTTTGCTTCATCCAACTGATCTGACCATAAGCTAGTCATGCTTCCATGGCACTGGCATTCTTACCAGCCAATGTTCTGGTCCAGTGTACATTAAGGTCAAAATGATCTCTTATAGCGTCACAATTTTTTTAAATCAAAATTTAAGTTTTTAGTCACTTTAACATTTGTGTTATGCAGACCTTTTTAGCAGTTCCAGGCAATAAAAGCAGCAGTCATGCAAAATCCTCTTCCTTTTAACTCTTTTGTTGGCATTTTCTCTCGACCAGTCCCAAAACACTGCCACAGCCAATACCTCACGGCAGTTTGTGGTTGCTTTGTGTCTGTTTTCTTCAATTTCATCTGTGCCTCTTCCACTCAGCTCCATGTGTTTTCACATCCCTCACTGTTTCCCGCTGTCTCTTCCTCTTTACTCAGCTCGTGGCTGGTCAGTCATCAAACACAAACCTATTGTTAGTGTTCCTCAGTAAATTCAGAGTTGCACTGCAAAATTTCCTCAGTGTTGTCAGCTGATGAGACAAGAAATGAAAAAGAGGTTGTTTTTTTTTCACCATTAAAGAAAGTGGTGAACCAGTGGACCAGTTATGCCTCAGCCAGCAAAATGTTTTGACCAATCAAAATCAAGTATTTAACATGATGATTAAAAGAAACCCTGGTGACCCATTGGAGGATTGGTCTGTATAGTCTGTTAGTCAGAGAGCTTAGGCCTGTGTCAACTCCAACCGTTTGACTCTTGCTAGGTCAGCCAAAAAATTAGGTTGAGCTAGCATTTAGTTAGCACTTTGTGTTGCTACGTAGCACCAGACTGGCTGCTGGTTGCAGTAGCTCTCTCTTCCTTGTCATTTTTTTCTACTTGGTGTCTTACCTTTCTGGTCATTGTATCTTTCTGTGTCTCATTTTTCAGTCAAACCGGTCACATCTACAGTGGTGTTATGACTATTTGTGTTCCTGAGTCAGTCCAGTAACCTACATGTAAACAATAATCGGATTGTGTATGCACAATATCAGCGTGTAGTAGGTTGATGCTAACTGGGGCTAGGCCGGATGTTCCCTATGAGCTGAGAAGAAGGAGGTGAAGATGACCCAGCACAAGAGGGAATACTAAAGGGCAGAATAGCATCATGCTATATACAGAGACGTAGCTAATGGAGCAAACAGTGGACACAAACGCCACATTGCAAGGATTTCACAACCACTATTGCTGGACTCTACGCCAAAAAAACCCAATGGTTTACATCTATGTCCACATTTAATACGGTCTAAAGTTCAATACCATCATTATTTTTTTAGTTTATGCTTTCATTCCAGGTACAGCGAAAACTTTAGCATGACTACCAATATTCTAGTTAAGAGTTGAACATACATATTATATCAACTAACCACCCATCTGCCAGATGACACTGTTGTAAACATTTCCAGTCACAAGCCCTCTCGTTGTAGGGTTGTATGTTACTTGTGTCTGCCCCGGCTGGTTATCTGAATAAGCAGGGAGTCTCCTATAAAGTGTGATAAAGACACAGCTTGTTTGTACTGACCCACCATGAATGCACTGACAGAAAGAGGTGGTGTTGATTTAGATGTTTGAAGCTCTAAAGAGGGAGTGTTTGCCGGTGACATAAGTGTTTTGGTCTTATCATTTGACAACAAAGCTGACCAGAAAGAGCCGTTCCTGGTCACTGGCCAGCCAAGCCACTCTGATTTTTTAGCTTTCCAACTAAAAATAAGTTTCTGATTCTAGACCAATATCAACCTGTAGCAGCAGTATATATATAAAAACAGTATTTTCTATAAATTACAGGAAACAGTTTGGTAGTTTTCACCACATCAGAGGACACAGACTATGATGATTGACTTCAACATAACTGATGTTTGAGGGGGATTTCTACAGTCTCCAACTTCCTCCTCTTTCCTCCAGCATCCTCACTTCGTGTTCCTTTGAACATGCCATGGGACTGTTCATCTTTGGCTGTTTGAAACCAGTTATCTGGGGTAGAAAAAAAAGGGCTGATAAAACTTTGAACAGATGTTACCTTGGCAACAAGCCTGCTGTACTCTCACTGTTCAAAGATGTCACTCAAATGGTTCCTCTCCCGAGAGCGCACTGACTGCTACTCACACTGGAGCACTATGTTACCATGATTTGCTTGGAATCAAATCTTCATTATAAAATAAATATATAATTGTGCTCTAACCCAAAACAAAAAACACAAGAGTTTCTCGTGCCAGCGGGATGAATAAGGTGCTAAATTAACTAACTCACACCGTGAAGAATCAGCCAAGTGATGACTCAGAACCTGCAGAGTGAGACATTTCTTCCCTCTCTTAGTGACAGAGATCATCAGACTGACACCTCAGGGCTCCACTGATGAGGAGTCATTTCTGCCGAAAAGAATCGGAAACTTCAAACCACAAAGAAACAGAACTGATACAATCCTGAGCCCCTCAACTCATATTCTGGAAGTCACGTCATTGCCCAGACCCAAAATCACAAACTGAAAGAAAGAAGAATGTCTGCACGTCACACACACACACACAAGAAAAATCAGGATTTTTATTGAACAAGTGGAAATTATGGGTTTAATAAGAAAAAGATTCTTCGAGCCACACCTGTGCTCTTCCTCTCAGACACAACAGGAGCCAGGCTGGACGTTTTGACTGCGAGGCAGATTGCCAGGTACATTTTGTTCTTGGGAAGGCATTTCCCCTCAGCAATTACAGCCCACATAAAGCACTGTATTCTGCTTCCCAGGTAGTCAGGCCACCAGAAGGGTTCTTTTTTTTTTTTTTTCCTGTGAAAAAACTTTTATGAGACGTTTGGATGCTCAGCCCTTTAAAAGAAAATCACACAGGACAATAAAGGCAGGATTTTTCTTTTGCATACAGCATTTGCATCACAGTGCCGCACCTCAGACCTATTCTGAGTGCATGACCTTTGGATGCTTTTAAGATTGCTTTTGCAGTATGGTTATAAATACTCCACCAGGGTAACACGTTTCAGCTGAAGCATCTCTTTAAGGCATCAGACAATCCAACACAAAAGCTCTGATTTCTTCCTTCAGGGGTAAACGCCTCCTCTAGCACACATAGGCCCGCACAAATATTTGCATGACAGCCAAAATCAGTGGGGATAAATGCCCACAGTCTTTAAAATATGCTTTTTAATATAACAAGGAGGAACTTCTGCTTGTCAGCACATCTCGCAGCAGCTCACCAGAGGACAGTGGACTGAGTTTCTGCTGTAATCTGCTCCAGATACTTAATTCCTCACTTCCAGTGACACTTTGAAGAAGTTAAAGGAAAAGTGAAGTTCTTCATGCCAGGCAGAGAAAGAGAGAGGGAGAGAGACAGAGAAACATTTAGAGACATGAAAAATGGTCAGCAGCCGTTACATGTTGCTGAACCTGGACAGCGCCAGAGACAGATGATGAAGGAAGTGAAAACAATGCGGTGCCAAGGACGACTGTGTTGACATTGTTTCTCAGCCCTGGGCCAAGAGAAAGGCTGTGCCAAGCAGACAGCTCATTTTAAGAATATAGAGTCCAAGAAGTTGATAGATCTCTGGAATCTAGAGCTTACACACACAGAAACCAGGGTTTGTCCAAACCATAGACTCCTCCACATCACCTGTCTGTTCCTGATGCAGAGTAATAAAGCCAGTCATTGGCGGGGGCCATGTTGGATATGATACGGCAGGGCTTGACATAAACTCTTTTGCTCACCAGCCACTGTGGCTAGTGGTTTTCCAGAGTTACTAGCCACTCAGCATTTTCACTAGCCACAATTTTGTTGTTGGATAGTTATGTTTTATATGATTAAAGCCAAAAATGACATGCTAAAGTTTACTTGAAAGATTTACAAGCTTTTTAAATGTAAATGACCTCTGTGCACACTCAAATAAAGACAACATAAATCAGGTATTCAGCTCTGAAATGGTTGAGCTCCTTAAATATGAAAATATGCAGACTTTTGAAACAAAGTAATAAAAGGAGTAGTTTAATATTGCATCTAACAAAAGTTGTGAAGGTTGAAGTTAAATTGAATGAATAAAAAACAAACTAAGAAAATCTAGATAGAAACGCTGTCTGCTTAAATATTTATTAACATCAGTAAACTAAGTACCACACTTTCTGGACTGTAAGTCACTGTGGAGTATATTCATACATTATTTTAAAGTCGTTTCTGTCAAAAAATGTGTCATGAAGAGGAAAACAAAGTAAAGAAGTCACACTGGACCACAAGTTTCATTTATTTAGAATGATTTGGTTTGTTTACAGTTTTTCCAGAGTGAACTTTTTTACATATAACTTTGATAAATATTTGTATATTAGAAGGTTTAAATATTGTTCCTTCAGCTCCTTATATCTACGATAAGTTTCTCTTCTCTTTCCCCCCCCCCCAGGTGAGTGGTGATGGTGAGATCAGTGCAGCGTGAGCTTAAATGAGCTCCATCCGATAAATGTTCTCACTTTTAAAAAGTTACAGAAGTTTTGGCGCTAGTTTGGGCTTTAAACCCCCTGGATCTGTTTACAATAGAGCAAAAATGACGTGAGTGAACTTTTAAATCAGGATAAACACCAGGAGCTGTCACAGTGTCCAAGACGGAGACTGGAGACAAGCGCGTCTGGGCGCCTGCAGTGTTAACAACTTACCGATTTTGAGCGATTTTAGCGACTTTCTGGACCTCCCCTAGCGAGAAAATTAGAGAAAAGCCAGTAGCGACAAATCTCGTGACTTTTTTGCGACTTTTCTCTGTGCGCCATGCATTGTGTGTCTGGCTGCCAGCCTGAATGGCCAGCTGTACACTACGGACCACTCAATTGACAGGTAGGCAGCCACAGCCCCACCCCTTTGGACAGAAAATCTGGCAACTTCTAGCTACTTTTGAGCGGGCCTCTAGCAACACTGGGCACCTGTCATCAGAGGACTTCGCAAATGGACCATTGAGAAAACACTGTGTGCAGGCAGTGCTCATGGGAGTTGTAGTGTCATAGTCTCATACTGCAATGGGTTTCGTATTTCAGATGCTGTTTCAGAAAACTACAATGAAATAATTCAACCCGCCAGAGTGGCTTGTAGGAGTGACGGTGTTACCCGCCACAGCTGGAATCCACTCTCATTTGGCGGGTTGGTTGGTGTTAATGTCAATCCCTGTGACACAGGCTTTTAGCTTCCTTTCTAACAGCTGTAGGGCAACTGTTAGACACAACAGCTGAGCTGTATCTCTGATTGGACAAACTTGGGACTTTAATATCTCTGTGGTGGGTTGAAGATCAAAAGGCCTTGGAATTACTCATTTACATTCACATGAAGAGAAAAAAAAAACTGCTACAGGACTCCAAAATTCCTTTCATTCACAGTTTTGTTGAACAGTCTTACTAAATGATTCAAAGGTCAGGTTTTCCTAATCAATGAAATATTATACAGTAAAGAAACCATGGGGCTCGGACACTGCTGAAACGGTATTACCGCAACGCCTTCCACTCACTGAACTGTACAGAAAATCCACATGAACTAAATTAAATTACTTTTAGCTTAGTTTTAAAACATCTTTACTTAAGTTTTAAAATTAACTTATCCAATGAAATCCCAAGAATAAAAATTAATTTCATCCCGAAAATTGCACTATTCACCTTAACATTAATGAGTGTAACTTTGCTCCTACAATCTTCTAAACCACTGAGGTAGATAAAAAAAAAAAAAAAAAAAACACCCTCTGCACAGTGTGTGCTAGCGGTGAAATTGGCATTTTAGACCCAAACTGCTTTTCAACAAGGCTGTAAATGTGTTTTTAATGCCATAAAAGTCTCTATTTTGGGTTGGTGTGGAAGTGGTTTCTGGTCTTTCAGAAGACTTTGATTCTTCCACGTGAACTGGACGACTGCGGTCCTCACTAAAAGAGCAAATCCATTGCTGAGTAGGTAAATAAGCACAAATATGGCCTTAGATCCAACACCCCCATCTAAGAAATAGATACCAAACATCCTCATCAATGACCACTGCTTAGACTGATAGACAGCACCAAACCTTTTTTAAACGTCAACATAAAATCAGCTCATCAACTGTTCTTCCTCCTCGACTTTGAGGACTCAGACGCCTCCACACGGAGAAGCCTGACTGGCTGCAGTGCTGCCTGGAATGGAGAGTGGACCGCCCTCCGTCACTGAGCCTCACCAGTGAAAGTGTACAGGACACGATCAGGATGAAGCTTTCATCCATGGGTAACCTCAGCAGCCCGCGGTGTGGGAAGGAGGCGAACAGGATCATTAGAGAGCCCGTCCAGCCGGCCACAGGCTGCACGCTGCTGTCCAGCAGACGGTACGGCAGCATGCAGTCCCACACCACCACACTCAGGGACAGCTTCACCCCCGAGGCCAGAAGGCTTTTGAACTCCTGAGCTCACAAGCTCATTACTGTCACTGAACTTGGACCTTATAAATACCCATGCCTCTTCACTTCACTGGAGCTAATTGCCAGGTTACTATCTGTTTACATCCTGAATACTTCTCTGTTGGAAAACAAAATCATACTACTCTCTCTGTAAACTCCATATACATACAGAACTTCCTTTCTTTGATATCAGCTCAAATCTACCGGCTTCTATATTTCCCCAGGTCACACTTAACGTGTTCCAGCCTGGACGTCACTGCCGCATTTGTTGAGCTGTTTTTTGTTCATAATATTGTGAATTATCTGAGACGGCACAGATTAATGCCAGAATGAACCATCCCTGTGTTGTTGTTGTTGAAATGACAATAAAGATCTTGCATCTTGGCGTGTGTGTTCAGGCTGCCCTCCGTGGCCGACACAGCCCACTTCCACACTCATCAGCAGGACCTGCTCTGCTCTGCGCTCTCAGCTGCTTTGTTCCAGCTGATGTCATCTAAACCTCGTCCCTGCAGGGTTGTCTGGGGTAGATAAGACACCCCTCCAATCCCTTCACTGGTCTCCTGCAGGAAAAAAAAAGGGGGCCGCTGCTATGAAGATGGATTACCCAGCTGGTGACACCGGTTCTCTCCCCGCTGAAACCACGGCGGAGTGCTAACGCAATTACGGCAATTAATCTTCGACAAAAGGGGTTCACAGCTACGTCTTCTGATGGCGCACCTTTTCGAGCAGGTGCATGACTAAACAAGGCTGCTCACACATGCACACAAACACAGGCTGTGACAAAACACATCTTTTATCTGGGTTTGATATATGCAGACTAATATTTAACAGGCAGGGGATACAGCTCGGGAAACCAGGACAGTGTTTGTTCCAGAATATTCACTTAACTTATCTGTATCAGTGACCTGCTTTCACCAAAGCCTTAGAATTTACTAGATCAGCAGCAGAATGGACAAAGTGCTCTAATATATCCGTATAATGGCTGCACGACCATAAAAAGACGACTGTTCAATGATTAACTCGACAAATGCAGAACATTTGCATTATGTGGCGCACATCAACATGGGGAGCTGTGCCAGAAATAAAGAGCTCTCACCACTCAGGAAACAGCCAGCGGTCTGTAAGTACTTCAAAGCCATACATGAGTAACAGTAACAAAACTCACTTGAAATCTACTCCAGTTACACCAGAAAAAAAAAAAAAAAAAGAGAAAAGTTTGACCAACTTAATTGAATTGCTTCAATTGTTAACATCTAAATGAATTAAGTTTTTTGGAACTAAGTTAATAAATTCTGATTAAATCCAGTGTACTTAATAATGTCATTGTTCTCCAATCAACATTTTGCATCAATCCAACCTAAAACTTGCAGTTGTTTCATCTGAATAATTTGCCTGAAGAGGTATTTTTATACTTCACTGCACTGTAAAAACGTAAAAGGTTGACCATACGCTGCAGAATCTAGGAATCCAATGTCACTAAAAAAAGTAAGTTAATATAACTAATGATCTTAAATTAAATTAGGTTTTGAGAATTATTAAGTTGAAACAACCGCAAAATGTTAAAATTAAATCATTTTTTCTTAACCAGTTTTGTAAATTGCACTCATTAACTTCATTTCAAATGAGATAATTCATGTAGGTGTTACTAATTGAAACGATTCAATAAAATTGATCTAATTATTTCCTTTTTTTTTCAGCTTGATCAACGCAGAATATCTAAGGTGCAGAGCTAAGTTGACATGACAGAGAAAGATACACTGGAAACCTTAACTTAAAGTTATGGATTACATTTTTTTTTAATTACATAATTTCAACTGTACGAAAATTCCCTTTTTTACAGTGTAAAGTGAAAGTCACTTACTAAAAAAATAACTTGAGTAAAAACCTTAAAGTAGCTCAAATTAAAAGTACTGAAGTATCAAAAGTCAAAGTAAAAGGAAACAAAACTAAACAAAACTAGAAATAGTTTTCCTCTCATAAGCTTAATTAAGATAATTAGTCATTTAATTTATTAATGCAGATATTTTGTTATTTTCGGAAAACACAGGAGGAACTTGATCCTGTCGGATGAGCCTTTAATCCCAACAAAGGAAAAAATGTTTGTTAGACATGGCGACAGGTATCCGTCTTCTGAAGCTAAACCAGCAGGTGGAGGTGTGGCCAGTGGACGAGGTTGCTTCCATCACGCTGTAGACACATAGACTGTATAAAACGTAGACGCAGGGGCGTATTTAGTGGTTTGGGGGCCCAAGGCAAACCCAGTCAATGGGGCCCTCCTTGTCCTTGTAACTCATCTTCCTCAGAGCTAGACTGGCCTTCCCTGGGTCCACTGTCTCTTTCCCAGAATCAAGGCATGAGACAGTGCTAATCTTGTACATGGTAACTTAACGCAACTGAAAGCATTTCCTCAAGTTCTGTTCTTTAGTTTGATTTTGAAAAAAGTGAAAACATAACTTAGTCCACTTTGTCCTGGTTGGAAATCTTTTATGGTGAATTGACAGCTTATTTGTCCCACAGTGGGGAATTTACAGAGTAACAGTAACAAACAAGAAAGTATGAAGTGAAAAACATGACAGTAGGTAAATATTGAAAAAAAATATTTAGTAAAGAAAAAATATGTAAATATCAAGCACAACATAAAACTGGAAAAAAAATCTACTGAAAGAGTTGATATTTACAGTTACCATACTTTTTGGGTACTATTATTTTAAAGTTAATGTATTTTTATTTAATTCCTTTCTAGTGAGTTATGTATCCAAAAAGAGATTTGTACAATAATGTTTATCACCAACTCAAAAGGTTTGATTTTAAGAAAGTTATCCTGTTTCCTGGGTTAGATAAAGTCCTTCAAATCCTAAAAGTCTTATATGTTTATCTCAGATCTCAGAGCAACATTGTTTTTATTTCCGACTTGATTGAAAATAAAAAAAAAAGTGGGAAAAAAGTGTTTTTACCACTTTCTTCCTGAATCAAATTTTCAGATGTGTTGTGACATGGAATAGTCCATTGAATAAGAAGGGAGGGGGAGGACCCAAAACCATCATTAAAGATGAAGCCTTTTGATGTATTTTGAAGCATGTGAAGTGAGATTTAGAAAAAAGAAATGCTTTCAATTGAAGAGAACGTCATAAATCAGTTTCTAAGAGATGCTTTGGGGGCCCCTGGGAATCTTGGGGCCCCAGGCAACTGCCTGTGTTTGCCTAATTGTAGCTACGCCCCTGCGTAGACGTAGTCTGCTGAAACCGAAAATGAAACACATCGGCTATATCAGCCATATTGGTAGTGGCAAAGGCTTCGCCTACAGCTTTAGGGCACCTGTCGGTCATGTGACCCTCAGCTGTGCCTCTTATTGGGGGAGCTCATGATCTTAATATCTTCTGAGCGTCCGAGTTAAAACAAAATTCACCCCCCGTACAGTGAAATTAGCGACTCAGACAGGAGACTTTTTTTGAACCAGGCTGTAAATAGGTTTATTTCTGCTTTGAAAATGGCTTTTTTTTGGCTTGGTGTGTTTGTGACTTCCAGTACTTCCAGAGCCAGCCTCAAGGGAACACTCTAGAAACAGCAGATTTTAGCTCTACAGCATTGTCTCATATTCTTAGACCGGAGGTTGCCGCTTGTGTAGAGACTGAGGAATATTCTCAGACTGTCCATAGTCTAGCTGGGATGAGTCTCTGATTCATATTAGAGTGCCAGCTATTTGAACGCACGGTCCCAATAATTCATGATGAGACAATTCTATTCATCACATTTTATTTTGTAACGAGAGACAACAGTGACAAGTTGCCAAAAATATAGAAACTAAAGTAAAGTTTAGATACTCCCAAAATCTACTTATGTACTGTAACGAAATACTTTTGCTTTGTTCCTCTACACCACTGGAAACAGCCACCCCACCCTCTCATGTGTAACAAAGTCCATCTTAAACCTTTTCTTTTTATGTAACACAGCTGGGTCTGATGAATTTTAATTTCAAACGTGCTTTTCCTCCTTTTCTGAGCAGCTCAGGCGGTCTGAGCATTATATCTTTTATTTAAGGCGACTGAAAACATATTTCTGCAGATCAAACAGACTTTTAAAAGTCCGAGAGATTAAAAGAAAGAAATGAGTCCTCTATTTGTCCATTAACAAAAATAACAATTGGAATCCTGAAGTTAAGACTGTCGTCGGTAAATTATTCAAGAAGATTTAGTAAAAAAAAAAAAAAATCATGCATCATTAAATCATCTCATTAGTCGATCATTATGTAGGATAAAGTGAGGAATAAATGAGTGAGCTGAAGAACAAGTGGTGCAGTGGAAACTAAAGCATCATGAAGCCTCTGTTTAACACAGGGACAGACACTGACTTTTCATTCATCACTTCAAGAGGACATCAATTCATGTCACACCGGAGACAAATGTGAAATCAATCTAAACTATGAATTCAAAACAACAGGGTGAAAATGGTCCAGGTGCAGAGAGGCTGAAACGTGTGATGGAGGTGGCGTAGGGCGTGTGAAGGACACCAGCAGTGAAACCACTATGCAAATTCCCTCCACTTTGTTTGACAAGCAACAACACTGCTTTGTATATATGCAAAGCCTGGCAAGACACTGTGCACACAGCCCTGCTGTCAGAGCACAGTCATGCAAGAGTGGTGACACCCAATGGATGACCCCTGTCTGGGAGGAGGCCACTGGGCCAGACTTCACACTTCATCTCGACAGACACACACACACACACACACACACACACACACACTGAGAAAAGTTATCACATAGAACACACTCCATCTCGGGGGTCGGATGTGTCAGGATGCTGGGATGGCTGGCTGTTTTTCAGAAAACTTGTCAGAAAGTGATTTTTTTTCTAATTTCTGGAGCTTTTATCCTCCCCCGCTGAGGTGAAAAATACTTGATTAGCACTTTGAATTTTCCCAGCAGCCGACCTGTTTAGCCAGCGCTGAAGAGCTGGAGATAAAACCCTGCAAACCTCATTAACCATTACTCAGTTAGGCTTCAAGCTGCGTTTTCTCTTGGCTGGTCTGTGAGTGTTCTCACCACATCTGAGGACTGCATGAAAAACTCTCTGCAGACGGGCTGCAATAAAATATGCTGCAGTGACAGGAGCCTTTGGGTACCTTTGATTCAGCACTTTTGAATTTCTAAAAAAAGAAAAAAAAATCCCAGTTCTCTGACTGTTCTTGTAAAAATATGATCATAAAAAGTCTTACATTTCATTAAAAATTGAATGTTTTTCTATGATGTGAAAGTCTAGAGAGTGCATTAATATTTTAGTTCAAAAACTGTTACTCGGGCATTTCCCCTTATTCATTTTTATGAGGAACAACTGGGGACAAATACAAGGTCATTAGCTGGACATTAACCAGAGTAAAGTACCATGCTGTAGGTAAACAAAGGGGGCCTGTACCAGGAAGCCAGTTCAACATGCACCAGATCAAATCCAGCTTCTGGATTTGGGGGTCATGCTAGGCTGTCACACAAAGCTGGTTATTAACATGATAAGTCAAACTAAAACAACAACAACAACAACAACAACAAAAAGAAAAGAAAAAGAAGGAAAAAAAGGGGGTGGTTTTCTACATTTTCTTGCAGCCGTCCTATTTATAACCCCTTATGACATCATCAGCTCTATGTTTTCCATGGTGATGGGGCGCAGAGCTAAAGTCTAGTGTCATGCACCAGCCCTATTAATAACCTCTGTTCAGAGACCATACTATGTCCCTTTATGACATCATCAGCTGTGTAGTTTCCATGGTGAATCATCACCTCCATTCATTTTAATGGACAAAAAAAAAACATGGAAAATGCTGAATATTTCAAAAAGTACAAGAATTAGAAATATGGAAAGTACACACACACCTCTCCTGAATGTGTTCAACATTCTAAAACTCCAGTGAGGAAAATCTGTGATGATTTGTGTGAGGAGTAGCGTGACAAAAAAAATGTATGAAAGACGAGAAATGTATTTAAGTTACAGGATTTCTATACGTTGAAGTGATCAGCGTTTCAATATGATAACCTTGAGTGCATTCACATGAATGGGGCACTGTAAGCAGCACATCACCAAGCACATACACTGATAGTCTGGAGTCAGCACATCCTCATATTTCCCTGAAGCTTGGAAAGAAAGCTTGAAATACATGATCCAGACTAAAATCAAAGGAGCTGTGTTTGCAAAAATGAGCAAGAACTGGCCGATTAGACAATGAGTGAATCCACAAATTAAGTCTTTTATTGTATGACTTTCTAATCATAAGAGCAGGATATATCAGTCTGTCAAAACTCCTGTTCATTCTCTGAAAGTGATTCTCCAACCATGGTGTGTCGGCTAGTATTGGCTCTGAAATTTCAGCCTTGACTGTATTAAACCGAGCGGCATGGAGACAGGCCGTAGAAAGATAAAAACATAAATCAAAGTGATAAGAAAGTTTGGTTTTGTACTAGACAAGGACAACAGTCTAACCTGACTAACCTGTTTTTAGTCGGTGTTAAGTGATGATGTCAGGATAGCAGGAGTAATAACTGTCATCAGTGTTTTCATCAGGAGAATCAAACAGGGGGACCAAGTGTTCAGCCTCATCCCCCTGACAATCAGCTTAGAGAGCTCAACAATCAAACTGATGACGGTCAGAGGGTAAAGTTTCTGCAAATTATCCCGAGCACAAACTGCTCTGGAGTGACAGCATGAGTTATCAAAGTGATCTGCTCAGGTAAGAAGTGAAGCACCTGCACCAGTTCTGTTCGGTGCTGTTAAAATAAGGTGTTTTAGATGTTTGTCTATCGTCTCTCTTCACTGTGGTGTTTTCACTCCTGGTTCCGTGCGCTTCGATTGTGTGTCAGCACAGCCCTCGGGCACTGACCCTCACAGCAAAGCAGAGAGTCACAAACAGTTTAACATAAAACAGAAATGATGTGAACTGCACCTGTATTTTCTGTAAGTAACAGCATCAAATCTCTCAAACACCATGGGCTCTAATTTCGTGGCCCAGCGCAGGGGGCGCAAGCCTGGCGCAACCTGCGCAGTGTTAATTTTGTGCGGCGCACCGCCGTGCACTGCCAGTTTGACAGTTTTGTAGACCGTCTGCGTAGAGATGGGTGTGACGGCGCACCAGGGGGAGGTGTCAGCGGATTCATGTTGGCGCAGTGACAATTTACCAATTTACCAAAAACACTGCAGAAAGTGCACTGAAAGCTCACCAGCTCCAGCCTGGTCTATCCTCGGTGCAAAGCGTAGCGCACCCTCCGCAGCTGTAATTTGGTGACAGGCGCACATGTGCGCACATGTCAACAAAGCCTCAGAGGCAGGTTTCCAGAGTGTCAGGCACATTTTAATGCAGTAAACAATCACAGCAATCACTATTTAATGTAACCGTCTGAACCAGCATATACATTTATATCTATATTAACTGTCCTGTCACATCTGATGTCAGATTAAAGCCGTTTGTCATAATGGAAAGTTAACCTGACGGCAGCTGGAAGTTTGATGCACATCTTACAATTAAACAATAAACAGCCTTAACATCTGATACTGAATATATATCTGGTTCTCTCATTTCATTTAATTCAAAGAAAAGAGGGAGATAAAATTTTGTACTCCTATTAATGACAAAGGATCAGATTAAATCTGTCCTGGGAGCTAGCCCACACGGTGACGTGCTTCGTGTCCTCCAATGCGCCCCACTGTCCATTCTCCTGCTGCAGGGACAGCAGCTCTGACCGTCTCCACTACCGGGTCTTTCCAGCACACTGTTTCGGTGTTGGGGATCAGTCAGACCAATCAGACGCTGCACCTCGGCCGCAGCGCATTTAAAGGCGAGCAGTGGCGTTCATTTGATTGGTGAAAACAGCGCTCAGCTGTGTTAAACCCACTCACGGCTTTTCTCCTCCCTCTCTGCCATTTGCGCGGAGGGAGGCGTGGACGCACACCTCTGTGCTCCTCTGCACCTTGACTGCGCCTCTCTTGGCACTGCAGGAAACTTGCAAAGTGCGCCGGTCACGCAGGGCAGGTGCGCTTGCGCCTGCACCTGTGCTTGCGCCTGGTCTACAAAATTAGAGCCCCAAAGCTTTATTAGTTTCCCCTGTATTCAACAGTATACGTTAGCTCCAGTTAGCTCTGCAGCTAACAGCTGACTGTCACAAACAGATTAAACAACACAACTAGAAGTTTCAAATCTATCAGACTCTTGTTTACCATTGCAGTCCAACAGACTGAACATCTTCACCTGTGTAACATGAATATGATTTATTTTATTTCCATCATAATAAATTAAAATAAGCTCTAAAATATATCATTATGGATGATGATGGGCAGGAGATGATCAGATTAATGAGAATTATACAAATACTGGTTTAAAATGAAGATAATCTTAAGTTTTAACCATTTCCTCTGTCAGACAACACTACCACCTTAGTTTCTCAGTTAGCTGATGTCACACAGTTAATATGACTCAGTATTTCAAAATATTTTGCTTGGAGATTGTTTTTATTTGAGGACATGTATATGGTAAAAATAAAAGTTTATGAACTTCAGAGTTAGACTGAGACTAACGTCAGTGCATCATTATTCTCCCTTCAGTGATCAGTCAAACATCTGTTTGTTCAGTTTGCTGGGATGGTTGTTTGTTTCCTTCTCCCTACAGACAAACCGCTTCAGGTTTGACTCGAGGTGAGCCGAGACCAGCTTCTTTGGGCAATCTTGGCTGGTTCAGTTTGGTTCCACATCAGAGTGAGACTGCTGTATCCATTTAAGTCCAAAACGATCCGAGCCCAGGGGGAAAGCACCCACAGATTTGGGGTTTTGGGATACCTTAACTCTCAGGTGTAAAAACACCCTGAGCAAAGCTTAGCTTGTTGGTTTCTTTGAAAACTGGCTTATTATATTCTTTTTACAATATAACATAGTTTTGAGATAGAAAACTGGAAATGTTCAAGTTTGTAAAGTTCCAAAGTTACTACTTTATAAAGTTGTAAATTGTGCCTCTTTGTAGCTCATACCCCATCAGAATAACCCAGAGATACACAATCTATATCCTTACAACCTTACCAAACAGGAAGTGCAATTTGATAGACCTGTAGTCAAGACCGCCTAAACCAAGACCAAGACACTATCAAAACCAGAGGGTTTCTAGACCAAGACTAAGACCCCCCCAAAAAAACCCCAAACAAAACAAATAAAAAACGGACTGGACAGATGGAGTTAACATCACAACATAATCTGAGTTGCAGACCTAAAGCACCATACTGGTGCTCAGCTGCACAGTTTAAATATGTATTATTTCAACAACAGGCACAACAGTACAGAGACAGAGTTTGTCTTGTGTGTAAACAGTGAGTCAATGTGTCAACTCACACTGGATCTGCTCCATTGCAGTCTGGCTGCATCCCTGCTCCGGCAGATTGCAGCAGATTAACCACAATCCAATTTTTAACAGATGCTGGAGCTGTGACGTGTTAATTTAACAAAAAGCAGAACAAGAGAGACAAGAAGTTGTACACAAAAACCACCTGAAAATGCCCAGGACTTTCAAAATATAACAAACCATGTCAAAACCAGATCGTATTCAACCTGACTCAACAAACCGACTAAATCAGCCGGGCCAGGAGTGGACAGGTCATCAGTGTCCTGTCTCCCTCTTCCCAGTCAATATCCACAAATAAGATAAGCGCCATTGTTGTGTCACTAAACGCATGCATACATGTCGGTGGTTTCACCTGAAGAGTGGAAACAGCCAGCAACATGCCTGAATGTAGCAGGCTACAAATTTCTCCAAAACTGATATGTCAGTCCAAGATCCACTGGGACCAAGACAAGGCCAAGACCAAAGGCTGTCGAGGCCGTCTCAGGACAAAGACCGATCTCAAAGACTGCAAGCCCACAACTTGATAAGGCTGTAAAGTGGGTCTATGATGCAGTGAAATGGACTGAGGGCCGTTTGTTAGCAATCTAAAAATTCAAAGATTTCTTGTAGATGTAAAACTTCACAAGCTCAAAAACTTTGTAACACACTACACTTTGTAATATCTGAAATTTTGAGTTTTTCCCAGAAACTACAACTTAAAAACTTTAAAAAATTGAGTTTCAATTCTCATAGATTTACAACTTTATAAATTTGAATGTTTCAAGCTTTTATTGGGTAAATATTTTTTACCAGATCTATCTTTTAAGTAATTTTTCTACATGTATTTATTTGGATTTTTTTCAATTCCGTCATAGTGGCCCTGATACACCATGGTACTACTTCTATGGAAACAAGGTTAAGCAGTTACACATGTCTGCTACACTCAAAAAAACACTGACTTTATTTTATTTTATTATGAGTGGTTCCATGTAAATGAAAAAGGTTTGTTGAAAACAATAATTTAAGATCAACTTAGTTGGACTTGAAACTCCTGCTTTCAACAATACTGTATAATTAATGGACGTAGTCTCCTCAACGTCACCTGTCTGTTTCTGAAACAGATTTTGAAGCAAATCCGCGATCACGGCCATATTGAAAGTGACAGGGGCTTTGGGTGCGTTCCAAAACTCCTTCCTAACTCCTTTCCTTTTGACTTTACCTTAACCCCGATGGAAAACATCACAGGGTCAAGGAAAGGAGGGAGTAAGAGGAAAGGAAAGGAAAACTGCGGTAAAAGAGGAATTGGACTGCACTTTCACTTTGATGTCATATTTATTGCGACGACGGCTTCTTTTGACGTTGTAAGCCATGACGAACTACAATGTTCCGAAAAAGAGAACTACAACAACCGCCCTTGAGATCTGCTTTACCTCACTGCGATGTTTTGTGATCTGTTAACATCAACAATAGGTGTTTTTTCTATGACCATGCATTGTCCGTTCTGCTCACAGCTGTAAGGTTAGAGTAAATAATGTCAAATGTTTACATGTGAAAACCTTAAGCCTGCTAAGTTTATTTTTTTTTATTGACACATTATCATTGAGAACGATTGTAAAAATACCAAATATGTCTTTCTTTTATTGATTGTTCTGTTATTATTCTGTCTTATAACTGGAATGATTAACTTCATATATTAAGACAGATGAAAATATGGTAATTGGTATGTAATATTACTATATGGGCAACAAGTAGCACAATTGTTTGATATTCATCGACACTATGGGTAATTATGGAGAAAAGTAAATGCTTGAAAGTAACTGCTTTTTAAATAATAACATGCAATTATTTATCTGTCCACCAATAAATTCAATGTTAAAGATATGAACAGAAGGTTATCTTTGAGGCATATATTTTTCTTTTTGCCTGCTCAAATGTTTACTCTGTGTTGTCTACATATCTTCATTGTCTCTCAAAACTAAAACAGAAACAAAGTACATAAATACAAGTGATGTATTTATATACGTCAGCTGTCGCAATGCATTATGGGACGTCCCTTCTCCTTTCCTTTCGTAAAGGATGATCCAGTGTTTCCTAAGCTAAAGGAGCTAATAAAGGAAGCAACAACCTTCCTTTCCTCAAAGTTTGGAGAATGCGAACAGCCTTTATCATGGCTGATGCTGAAATACTTCCGGGTCATTCCTTCAGAAAGGCAGGTTCCTTACCAGAAAGGAGTTTTCGAACGCACCCTTTGAGTACAGCCATAGGGCGCCTGTGAGCTCAGCTGTGGCTCTGATTGGGCGACCTTGCAATCTTAATATCTTCTGAACTGTCAAGTTAGAAAAAAAGTCACCCCTGTGCTGTGTGCTGATAGAGGAATTTGCGATTCAGATGGGAGATGTTTTTTGAAATTACTGCTGTGAAAAAGCACTTCCAGAGCCAGCCTCAAGAGAACACTGGAAAAACAGCAGATTTTAGCACTTCAGTATTGTCTCATATTCTTAGAGGTTGGTTTTAACTAATTTAATGCTTTCAGAGTCATGAACCAGTCAACATAATTCATTAAAATCAGCGTTTTATTTGTTGAGTGTATTTTTGAAGCATGTTTTTCTGCTTTTTATCTCATCCTTCTCATTCTGTCTGGAACTCTCCTGTCATGGATTTCACCATTTATTTCCAAACAGAGACAGAATCCTGCTTTTTTGCTAGTGGCTCAGTTTTGCTCCCTGGCTTGTGAAGCAGCATGCTGCAGCTTTCTAGGGGAGCCCATTTCAAAATCCCCCCGCAAGGGTAAAAACAAGGCTGTTAGGCAGGAAAGGAGGAGGCCGGGATATAGTTGAGGCAAAGCTGAGAGAGTAGTAAGGATCGATGTGATTGGTTTGTGAGTGATTAGATACTGTTTAAGCAGCTGATCACAGCTGGAGCTACGAGTTTTTACATCCTGGATGAACTAACGTGAAGCTTAATTTTGGGAGAGAAATGATTCATGCTAATCTGAGTTTTTCCTTGCTCAGAGCAAAATCCCGTCGGAGACAACCTAAATAAGACGTTACATATTCACAGATGAATAAGGTGTTGCAGCTGGAAGGAAGCATATGATAGGTTTGTACAGAAACACACATAAAAGCCCTGAAGGCGTCTGTAGGCTAATGAGCCCAGATGCACAGAGAAGACCAGATCTCATCATGGAGCGGGGAGATGGGAAGGAAAACTGTGAACGTTGTTACCTGTTACTTTCTCTGAGCGGTTCGCTGCCCTTCCGCCAGGAGACCACACCCCAAGGCGACATCTTCGGCTTGCACTCGACGAGCACGTCTCCTCCCACCTTCACCAGCGTCTGGCTCCTCAGCTGGTTGTGAGAGAAATCTGGGGCAACAGCTGAGACAAGAGCAGAATATTAAAAGCTGCTGTTTGTAAAAGACTCACATCTCCTGCTCTGCAATGATCACTGATCATTTTCAGATGAAATCCATTGATCCACTGATTTTTTTGATAAAAATGTCAAATGGGCGTCATGCATTTCTGCCTTCGATGAGTTTAAAGCTGCTCTCTGAACAGCCTGAGACACAATCTAACTGATATGAGATAGTTGATAGTAAAGCCAGCCCCTGTGTTAAACTGTTTATTTCAGTCTCATCAGAAACAGCCATGTGTTGTTTTTCAGCTTCCACTGAGTGAGCATTCTTCAGCCACCCTTTCTGTAAACTGCATCCTCTTCCTCGCCCTTTTCAGATGGTGTGAAACTGTCTGACGCCGTCTCCCTCAGCCCCTTTTCTCAGTTTCCGCCTCGAGTTTGATCAGAGAATTTGCCGGAGTGGAGCAACACGCTCGGGCTGAATTAGAGGATGAATAGTGAATGAGAGCTGCTGCCAGCGCGGATAGCGGAGTGACAGGCCTGACATGGCAGATGGGCGAGGCTGGTGAACAGAGCAGCTCTGGCATACATCACTGTCAGTCGGACGCATTCATCTTATAATTGATGCTTTTCAATTAGCGGCCAATGAGAGAGAGGCCGGAGGTCAGCCGGTGTTATTGAGCAGAGGAGGAAGACGGAGCGGACCTGACAACAAAGCGCGGCGGACAAATCGTGCATGTCTTTGTGCCAACACACACATACTGTACAGACAAATGGATGTGCGTATTAGCTTAAGAGTAATTCTATAACACAGAGTACATTTAAGGAATACGAAAAAGTGAGAGAAATCTGTCTTTTTTTTCATTGTATTCTCTTTGATTGCAAAGTATATACCTGGGATTCACTACATTAACTAGTTAGCAAGCTTTAGCTCTGACAAATTCTTAAATATTTAAGTAATCAAAAAAAATTTGAAGCATCATTTTGTCAACCGTGTTATGGAAAAAAGTTGTGACTATTTTTCAACATAAATCCATATTATACAGAATTTAGTTATTCAACATTTCCAGACACAATCTAAAAGAATTATGGCTCAAAAATCACAGTAACACAGCTGACAACACATGCTAACACGGTTGACATTTCCTCCATTTTTTCCTTGGAGGTGGTGCCTGACCTCCATCAGCTCATATTTCTGCTCATTTTCTTCACAGTTTAGTCTTTATAACATCTATAGTGAGAACAGCAGAAAATGTTGGTAACAAAGTTGATGAACAGTTAATGCGCCCCATGTATAGACAATCATTCGAATGAAATATTGATGAGGAGGAGCTGAAACATGACACACGGGCTGTTTTCCAAACCGCCCACTACATACTACATGTGAATGTGAATGAAGTATGTAGTAGGCACTACATACTACCTACAGCATCTGCTTGTATTATGTAGTATGACTGTTCTGTTGGGTCTGTTTTGTAGTAAACTACTCTGGTTTACAGTCTCAGAAGGTGGAGCTACAGATGAGGTTGGTTTTTTTTTTGCCTTCAATATAAATATACAAAGAAGCTATGGGCAGATCTTGGCATTTGGTTATTTTGCAAATCATATCAAACAGAATCATCATTTTGATTTCTAATCTTAAACCAAAAGTTATATTGTTTACTGAAAATAAATTCATTTTGTACGGCTTATGGAAAAAATACTTCTATATAATCCAGGGATGGTTTAAAAAGTATATTACCATATTTCCCGCACTATAAGGCGCTTCAGAGTATAAGGCGCACCTTCAATGAATGGCCTATTTGAAAACTGTTTTCATATATAGGGCGCACAGCATTATAAGGCGCATAGAATAGAAGCTAATAGTAGTGGCTGGGGTTGCGTTTGGCATCCACTAGATGGAGCTGCGCTAAAGGTCAGATAAGTCAGTCAAACTCAGGCTACATCCACACGGAGCCACACATTTTCCTGTCCTACTGTTTTCTGTGCCGTTTTCAAAAAAAGCACGCTGTAAAGACGAAGACATTTCTGGCGTCCACAAAAGCCGTTTCCAGAGATCAGTTCACATGCAAGAGCTTTGGGGGGGCGCTGTATTGCTCTGACAATAAACAAGAGAAGAAGCCTGGGCCAGCCTGTGAGCTAATGTTAGCACTTAGCAGAATTCTTCTTTACAGGTTCTTACTGCTTACTGCTGTTACTCCAGCAACGCCCTTAACTATGGTAGCCATGATTAATCAATATCGATCCATATATAAGGCGCATCGGATTATAAGGCGCACTGTCGGCTTTTGAGAAAACTGAAGGCTTTTAGGTGCGCCTGATAGTGGTAGTGGTTTATATAGGCTAATGAATTTGTAGAAGTAAACACCTCTTTTACGACTGGAAGTGACAAATTTTACTGGTGTGTGTTCACATCACTTCACTTCTATCTCATTGATGGTCTAACGTTGGTGTTGTGTTATAATTATAATGCTGATTAATTCCAGTAGATGGCAGTAATTCACCAAAACCTGCCACCCGCATAGACAAACGGTGTCAGCGCTGTGCATTGTGGGAAACAGTATGCCAGGTAAACTGGTCTCTTGAATACTGAGAAATTTTCCTGGATCAGAAGGTCATCCTGGGATTTTTAGTACACTGCAGATTTTGCAAGTTTTTGCATACTACCTACTACAGACTGAATTTCAGCCAAAATGGTAGGCACTGCTGGTGTAGGAGGCGATTTGGTAAACAGCCACTTTCTTCGAGGTTTCCACCAAAAAGGATGGTACATCAGCTGACTTTGAAACAAACCATTGCTGATTTATAGGGTTTTCTTGGACACACACAAAGTGATTTATCTTGTCTAAATTAATTATTAAAATAGATTTTAAATCACCTTTGACATTTTTAATGATCATTTCGAACAAAAAATACTGAAAATAATATTCACAACATGTATTCTAGTGTTAATATTGCAGAGCAAACTTGACATTTGAGAAATTAGACAGCGCAAAAACTGCAAATTAAAACACATGATTTGAATTTTTTGCTAAATAAATGATGGAACCTGTAACTTTCTGTATTAAATCAAAATGAAATATCTCCCAAATGGCCCACTGTAAAGTTGGTCTAACTTCAATCATATTTAGTAAAATTGATAAGTTTACCCCATAGACTTGAAATGTCCCCCTAACTATAGAACCACTCTTTTACAGTAGCGTACCTATGACTCTGAGCTCTGCGTTGGAGTAGACCTCGGCGTGCTTGTTCCCAGCCACACACTGGTACATCCCCGTGTCGGACAGGGTCAGACGGCTGATGGACAGAGCCCCGTTGGCCACCTGGATGCGCTCCTGTGGACATAAAGACACATTCCTTTAATATTCCTTACTCCCAGTGCTCATCTGTGTAAAAACAGCCCACTAGTGGGCCAGAGAATTATGGTCTGGAAGTGACAGACGTGGCAATAAATCTAGGTTTTCATCACTAATGGAGGGAAAGGCTTGGGTGGATGGAGGCAGGCTAGCAGAAAATGACCCTAATCAATCTGCATGTTTATGAGAGGGAAATAAAACCACGGCCTATTTATATCTCTGACTGCACCACAGGGTCTGTTTCTCCTTCAGAAGGAGGAGGAGGAGGAGGAGGAGGAATGGGAGGAAGAAAAACATCTGAAATAAAGCACTAAACGTGAAAATTGCTTTTCAGAGAGGTGGATTATGTCCACGCTAAGTGCTGCGTACAAGGTGTGCCTTCTCTTCGTCTGCTCCAGTGTTTTTACGCACCTGTGGGAGAGATTCTGCCCTTCATTAAAATTAAGATCCGTTTAAGGGCAGCTGGGCCTGATGAACTAAAACCAGTCCAATCACTGCATCGCTTTGACATTTATCCCACAGTATGCGTTTATCTCTCCAAACTTGCTTCTCACTCAACCCTTCGCCACAGCATTAAATCCTTGAGCAGTTTTCATACACCTCTATGCAGCTGTGTCAGGTTCTGCCTCCTCCTCCTCCTCGTGCCCTTCATCTCCCGTGTTTTCCTCTGGCTCACCCATAATGTCATTACAGCCTATTTCCCTAGGGGTGTCTGAGCGGCCTGAACCCCAGTCGCGGGGGGATTATGGCGCTGTCACATGAAAAGAGAGGCTGTCCTCGCTGAGAGATCACAAAGTAATCCTGTGTTTGAGCAGGTTGGGTCTGAATTTCCAGAACGTTCAGCAGCCTCGAATGTACGGGGGCAAACATCCCTGCTGGCGGGGCTGAAAAATGGTGGCGTATATCAGTCTGTGCAGGGGGAAGCGCTCTCGTTTATGGCTGCTATTAATTAAGCATGACGTTCCTCTCCAATCAGCAGTTTCTCTTGCAGGGACCTGGGGGGACCATCTGTACACCTTATGCTCAAAGAAAATGATTGGCAGTGTCATTTGCCAAAAACACTCGGTTGATTAGTTCAATATAAATCAGCAGAAATGTTAAAGAATAAAGCCGTCAAGAAATAATGTTGTGGTTAAGAAGCTACAGCATCACTCCTGGGGCTGACTTATTAAAGAGACTACAGTATGCAGGAGCCTGAATACAAGACAAAACATGCATTTGATAAGTTACATTCTCAAAATGAGTCAGGACATCACTACATGCAGAAAGATAATAACACTTGAGAGGAGTTATTTGTTGGGGCTTTTCTTGTCTTAAATCAGAGAGGAGAGGACAGTGGATAGAGCAGGACACCGGGTGAGAGTGGGGAATGACATCAGGGAAAACCTCATGGGGCGCGACCTAGACAACGAAGCCATCTGCGCCCAACAACAATAAATCTTGAAAAAATTATTTTAAACCTAGAAAGAAGTTGACCTTGAGAAGTATTCCCAAGTGTTGAAACAAGAAACTGTTCATTTTTAGATAAAAAAATACTGTAAAACAAACTCCCTGTAACTGAATATGAGCAAAAAATAAATCTTACTTTCTGTTTCCTGATTTTAGAAAATGAAGCACAGGGACAAGAAAAACGTCTCTGATTTAGAAAAAAATTCCATGAGAGAAATTTGTTCCCCATACAAGTGGGCTCATCTTAAAATTAGCATTAAACCATTTTAAAAACCGTGGACTGGATTACTTCATTAATTAAATATAATAATGACAACCTCCGGATTGCAAAGAAGTCGAGTTTGCACTTTGTTTCTATTGTCATAAGATCATTTTCCTATAATTAAAAACCTGAATAAGACCTTTGGCATCTACATCAACCTGAATATGAGGTCGTAATGGACGTCATCTTGCTCGGCTCCAAGTGAGGTCGCCACAAAAACTGCTCCCCCTGATGGCTGGTTGCAGTTCAGGTCAAAAAACTGGTATCGCTTTACATTAAGGTCCTATAATAAGCATTAATAAGACTTTGTAAGTACTTAAAAGATGCTTATTCACACTATTATTTGTTTATAAGACTATATTACTGCTTAATAAGTGTTTAATAAGGTCATTGTAAGAGTTAGGTGTGAGGCCCCACAGGTTAGGTTTAGGCATGGGGCCCTGAATGTTTAGGTTTAGGGGAAGGTCTGGGGTAGGGCTCATGAGAGACAAAAGCAGAAGACAAAAAACAAAGAGGGTTAGAGTTAGGTTCCATGTACCTTATAGATTAAGTTGTCTTGTAGTAACTATTACAATGACCTTATTAAACACTTATTAAGCAGTTATATAGTCTTATAAACAAATAATGTTGATAAGCATCTTATAAGTACTTACAAAGGTCTTATTAATGCTTATTACAGGACCTTAATATAAAGCGATAACAAAAAATCCTGCTCCCCAGCCATTCCAGATGAGCTGTGGTCAAACTTTGGTGACACTTTATTTTGATAGTCCGTCCGTTGACATTTAAGAAGCTATCAGCAGATAAGTATTTGCATATAAACTGAGTGTCAGTTTATATATCACAAGACAAGTCAACAGTCAAGTAGTATACACACAGACAGCAGACAGAGATGTTACTGTAATTTTGTGTGCCTACTAAATATGTTATGTAATTCAAATAAATGAGCTTTCCTTCCCTGATATGCAGTTGTGCAAAACTTGTCTGTGTTTGGCTCTGTTGATAGTTTAAAGAGTTTGAACTGTTGTCAACTGTTTGTCACTTGAATTGGATAGTCTTAACCAAGGTCAAAAAATGCTTGGAGAAGTGATAGTTTGTTGATCATTGTCCATACACATGTTGACAATCAAAACGTTGGAGATTTGTTGACATTTTACTGTTGTTTTTCAACTGACAGATTCAGAGCAGCTGAGTATCAACTTACCAGAAGCGATGACAATCCACAGATAGCTGCTTGTCAAATAGAAGCCTGTTTTAAAAGTTCCTCTTTTCTCTGATGAGTTTTGTTTTTATTAGTTATTGAAGGTTAAAAATGAAGCTTTACATCACGTTTAACAATGATTGCCAGATGTTGATTTGTGTATTTTTTCGTGGGTTGTAAAATATGTATGAGAGTCAAGGCGAGATTAGACTCACAAAAGAAAAAATAATAATTATTTTTGTCACCCAGCTTCACTCAGATTCTCTCAGAGTCCCTCAGCCTCCACTGCGCAGACTCTGGTTGCGCAATGGCTGCCAATGGCGGCACCTTTGACCGGGGTATGTTGGCTTCAAAACCATACAAAGGGAAATGGCAGAGCCATGCTGTCCTCTCTATATACAGTCTATGGTCGGAACATGCTTCAAAACTCACTGTGCAAAGAGACGTTCAAAGGACGTCCTCTAACGTCGTTTCTGTACGTCTTATTGGTCTCCTAAAGGTGCAGACCAGAGGCCTATATCACGAAGCAGGATTAGTGTCTTAGCGAGATAACTTCAGGGTTAACTCTCGATTACCGATAGTACAAAGCCTGTTCCTTTTTTATCAGAGTAGATCACCATGGTGACCTACTCCGAACGGCTATCCTGCTCTGGAGCAGGATAAATTGGAGGTTGAATCTGATCCTATACAAAAGCCCCTCCCACTGGCCAATCGGCTTCTCAGAAACGATGGCCTGCCCTTTTCTCCCAAACCCGGTGGACAGAGGCACACAAGTTGTAAGAAGAGCTTTACGAAGAGAAAGGGTGTTTAAAGACCGATCAGATCCACTCGATCAAAGTGACGATTCGCTGTATGAGAGTTATAGGTTCTCACGGCCCAGACTACTTTACCTCTGTGAAATATTAGAGCCGTACATTGCCCGTGCAACCCGCAGGACCGGGGCACTGACTGTCCCACAGACATTGTGCATCGCCCTGAGAGTCTTTGCCACGGGCAGCTACATGTACTCTGTCGGGGATGCGAAGCGTCTGAGCAAGTTTACGGCATCCCGTGTTGGCTGCTGCACTCACGTAACTTAGGGATTAATTCATAGTGATCCCAGGATGAATGAGAAGGAGGTGGAGCCAGTTACCTGTGATAGGAGCTGATTCTGAACAAAAGATGAAGGAATTCTAGCTCAGATTTTATCAATGAAATGTACACACAGCAGAACATATCACCACTATTTTGGGAACATTTTAGGGGAAGCTGAGCTTCCCTTGTAGTCTTAGAGCAATCGCCACCGCTTGAAATAGACTTATCAGACGTCCAGAAGGATTACATCTGGGAGAATGACATGATAATTGGAATACACGCAAGTCATTTGCACAGTAGCATTTATTATTTTATGAGATTTAGAAGTGTGATCACTATCATACTGAGCCATGATGAGTAACATTTATACAGTCCACTATGTGTTGCCATGCATTTTGCCTGCGGTTGGCCGCTGCTACCGTGTTCCCCCTTACTGAGTTATTGCTTCTCTCCTCCTTGTATTGCTGCATCATCAGCCGCTGCTCTTCAGCGGTGACATACGGAGCTTTCTTAGTCGCGCATGATTGTGATTGGTCAGCTGCCTCTGAGCCCTCCTCTTTGACGTGAGCGTTCACGGCTCTTGATGAGTCAATCCTGGGTCGAGTTACCGTGTTGATAACTTGCTTCATGCTATCGATTATCCTGATTGCCATTGTTACGGTTACTCAATCCTGGATAGGTGTGAGTTACCGTGGATAAGTTGACCGCGCTTCGTGATATAGCCCTTTGCCCACGTCTACAAAACGTCTATAATGACCACAATACCTCCATATAAAAACTTCCCATTGCACAAAGAGACCACAAAATGCCAGATGAAACATGTGTCTCTCCAGTTCCAAAGCCAAGTCTCTATCAACTAAGCTATTATTGCTCAGAACATAAATAAATAGGTAGAATCCATCTACACGGCACAAAACTTTGCGCTACAAACAATGAGTAACAGAGAGGTGAAGTGCAAACAGCTTCAGTTTATGGCGCCAGTGTGGGGCTTTTATTAAAGTAAGCGGCAGCCCATTATTTTAGTGTTCATTAAATTGGATGATATCCAATATAGCATTTTTAAGCCAGTATCAGCCAATAACGTCTGATATTATCGTGTCCTAACATGAAGGAATCCATAAATACTGTCTGTTGGATTGGAATAGTGTAGTTTGAATACTAATCAGAGAATGATCGCCTTGCCTTCCCATCATACCTCAGCTTGGACAGCGATGGGAGGTCTGCTTCCTGTTTGGTCTGATAAAGGAGATCTGTGTGACGGATTCCTCTTTCATCATTTTTGAGCAGCGGGATGAAACTTTGAGTTTTAATCAGGACTTTTTCTCAGATGAAGTGGTAGTGTCTGCTCTCGTCCAGGTTACAGAATTATCATCAGCTTATTGAATATAAATCATTTTTTTCCTGTTTCAAAGAAAGTGTGCTCGTACCAAAAGTATGAAGTTCTGTGTAACATCAGCGGGGATAAAAATGGGCCTTAGGATGTGTTACTGACCCAGGAACTGTGGTTTGGTTCTTGTGGAGTTTCCTCCATGTTGTGTTTACACTCTGAGTCAATCATGGTTCATTTAAGGTTTTGTATTTTGTGTGAGTCCTAAACCAAACAACTTGAAGGTGTTGCTGAATCTTTTGCTTGTTTATTTTGTTTTTTATTATCATTATTTTTTATTATCATTATATTTTTCCAAGGACTAGTTGTGACAGGCTCAGTTCAAGAGTACACCATAAAGTCAGCAATAAAAAAAAAAGTTGAAAAATATTTTTAAACAAGGTTCAAATCTACACATATGCAGGGCCGGCCCTTGGCATAGGCGACCTAGGCGGCTGCCTAGGGTGCCATCTGCTGGTGGGGGCGCGAATAGACATTGGTTCGGTGTTCATTTGCTGGTGTGAAATAAAAGACGAGGAGGGATGTCTGACTGATGCCGACTTGGCCCTTGCTGGACTTGTAAGTACTTGTTGATCATCATCCGTTTACAGTATTCTTGAGAACGTACCAGTATGTAGTTTTGTTTAGACCTATTTCAGGTTTGTGACATCACCAGCTCGTGGTTGTCTTTACTTTTATTCACTTCATCGCTTCAACAGGACGAGCACAGGTGCGACTTCACGGTAATAAAACCAGTTGAACTTAGCGATTCTAAACATCGTCATTTAGTCAAAATTAAATAAATTACCTCATCGCTATCCATCCTGCAAACAGCTGCTGAAGACAGAAGAATACTTTTGAGTGAAGTCCTGGCTTCTGTGATTCGCCTACAAAACAAATGCACGTGACTGGCAGATCTGTACCTTTACGGCAGTATGCACGCACTAGCGCTCATGGGTAGTTGAGTTCCCTTTCCGGTCCGGTTTGCCTTGGGTGTATTATTTTGTTGACTATTTTAAGGACAAGAAGTGGGATGTTACCATGTTGTAATAGAGAGAGAGGTTTTTGGAATTGCACCTTTTCCCCCCAGGGACTTTTGCACAAAACTTGGAAGTGTTATTTATTTTTTTTATGGTTCTAAATATTCCAATGATGTGCATTTTTTGCTAATTGCACTGTTTTGAAAAGTTTTACGATTTGCTGTATAGTTTTTTTTTTAACTAAAGTTATGTTTGTAAAGTTTTAGTGCGCATTGAAGTAATAAAGAATGTATATATGTTTATCTTCACAATTTATTATGTATTTATTTTATTGTATGTGTACGTGTTTGCCGTGGGGGGTGGCGCGTTTCTGTCTTTCGACTAGGGCGTCTGCTAAGCTAGGGCCAGCCCTGCACATATGCATAAACATGTCTGAATGTAAGATTCAAATCTTGGCTAGTGCAGAATAATTTGCTTTTTAAAATATTTTTATAAAGAATTAATATAACAAGAGGTTAATGGTTGTGTTAACCTGCTAACGCCTATTGCTAACGCTTTGATCCAGACTGCAGCCAAAAAAGGTGTGTATTCCTCCTTTTTTTGAAATCACTGGTTTCCAGTCAGACTGGACCTGTATGTGGTTTATAGAAGCATGCATCGTGGATAGCAAACGGATGTTTGGAAGCTGGTAATTTAGAGAAATTGTGGTAAATGAGGAAGTTGTGTGTTATGTTGTGTTATATATGTTACATGATTATCATATAATTTACGTTATATTTTATAATATTGTGTGCTCAAGACAAATTAACAAACTCTACTTAGTTTAGCATCAGCTTAAAAGAAAAACACTGTTTTATTTTTTAATTAATTTCAAATAAACACAGACATCAAGGGGTTAACTGTGCTCCATTTGAAAAGACCTCAGTTTATTTACGTCAAAAGGACCAAGTGAGAGTGAAATTGGACACTTTTGAGTTACCTATTATCTACCTTTTATGGTAGAATTGTGACGTAAATAAAGGTGTTTTTTTATCCTTCCTCTTAAAATTGCGGCATAAGAACAAGCAGACAGATACTCAAAGCAGGATAAACAAAAGCATAAATAAAGGGTCTCCCTTCATGTTAGACTGAATGAACAGGAAACACATGAACACACTTGAAATTCAGCGGCACTCAGTTTATTTCAAACAAGAATAACCTGAGTGAAGTGCTTTTTTAACCGCCAGTACAGTATTGTGGTCCCACCCTCCTCTAAATGGATTAAATCTTGTTTTACAGCGGAGTTTCCCTTTAATTGCACAGCCACTTAATCCTGCAGCTATTGTCAATAAAAAAGCAGAGAGTAAGGTCCTTAAGCTAAAACCAGCTCCACAACGGCTCTCCAATAAACCAGCGCTGTTTTGAGAAAGTGCAGCGATAAAATGCATTAACAATAAAAAAAGAGAGGAAAGAAAGAGGAGGAGGAGAAGAGGAGAGGAGGAGAAGAGGAGTCTGGTGGTCTGTGAGAGCTGCTTGGGAAATAGTCCCACTTGTGGAACACAAAAGCATTTCCAACAAAGAGCCCGATACTTGTAGAACCAGTCTGAGAGGTGCTATTCTTAGAGCCAAACACTGGAAATAGTTGAAGTTCTTTAATATTTCAAGTGACGGACATTGAATAATTGAATGCACATACAGCCAGCTATATATGTCATGATCAGGTTAGAGGGGGCCCGAGCAGGCCACGGCCGCCCTACAGCACACAGACATGTAATGAGCGCGGCGTGTCAATCATTAGCTTCAGAAACAGAAGGGATCAGATCATGTGCAGCAGACCCTGAGAATTACACTGCCCACTGCATCGTGTCAGCATCAGGCCAGAGAGACTGGACCAAACACAGCCTCACGCTCCAAGATCAGCCCTCAAAGAGAGGGGAGATAAGAGCAAAGCTAGCTCAGCTAAGACCTGAGAGACGGAGAGACGGAGAGACAGAGGTCTGTGGAGGTCCAACTTTGATGAAGCACCAGCCCATAGCTCTACTACATCACCACAAAAAAAGAGAAGTATTTCCTAGTTAGTGTTTTTTGTTAAAGTAGTTGCTTTAATTAATAAACTTAAACTGTATATTTTAGATTTAACCCTCTATGGTACACATAGTGATGTTGCTTAGAAAAAAACATGTCTTGAGTGTTTTTTTTGTCTTAAAATAGATCAAATAAAGATATTTTAAAGAAATTTAGGTTTGTTGCCTTGAGGCAACACTGTACCATACTGCTCAGTGATGTAAGAGAGTTACTTATCCATTTTTTAACACTTAAAAAAAAACAACAACACATGCATATTACTTGATGGGCAACAGTATACAATGAATGCTACAAAAGTAAAAAAAAAAAAAAAAACTCTTTAATCTAAGATTTCATGTTTGAATCATACCTGTGGGCAACACTGTACCATTGAAGAACACCCCATTGAAATGAATGGGTTAAGGAGTCTAAACATATTTTATCTAACTGTACATGAACTATTTAACAAAAGACTTTGCTTCTGTGGCTTATAGGAGACTGACTTTTCACCTTGAAAAAATGCGTGGAGGACATGAGCCTGTGCTCTGTAAAAAAGGCTCACAAAGTTCACTAGAGTAGACCAGAGCCTACAGTGTAAGTCTGAACTTTACTAAAACTGATGTCAAGTTTATGTGGGTAAAAACTGGAGAGGTCCAAAAGAAAAATTAATGACCAGTTTGTTTTTGAACAGCTTGTAAACCCAAAGACATAAAACCAAAATGTTTTCATGGTGAATCCCTGATGGTACAGTGTCGCCTCAGGGCATTTTTACTCATTTCCTTAAATAAATCAGCAAATAAAGTCGATTAAACTATTTGAGATTCAGCTTTACTTGTCTGTTAATAAAAACATATTTTTCCTAGACCGAGAAATACAAAGTTAAAAGTTATTGGACAGTTTTGTGGACAGAATTGGATGAGTTGGTCCTTGCAAGAAAGTCTGCAAAAAAAAGGACTCAGCCAGACCTTAAGAGGGTCACATGACAAATTCAAACACTTCGATTGGTTACTTAAGGTCTTTTCTCTTTTTTAAAAGTATTTCATGACAATTGGGATGTATTGTGTGAGTGTAAAAGGCCAAAAATGGGTATGTTGCCCAGAGGCAACGAGGTACCTCAGTTAAACATCACTGTAAGTGATGGCCTGTCACAGTGCTCCATCATATATGAAATCATTGCTTATTTAATGTTTTTGCCGAAGCCTCTTTCTCTGTGGCAGAAGAAGTGAAGCTGCTTGGTGGTTTGGGGCATGTGGGCAGATGGCACCAGGGACGGAAGGGATATGACCCACTCAGACTCACAGTGACCCCCCGACACTTTCCCCTCCAAAAGACGACAAACATCACAGGTACAATAGAGGGTTAATTGCACTTTGAGGGCTCTAATTTCATAGACCAGACGCAAGCGCACCTGCCCTGCGCCGGCCTTCGCCGCACAGACAGGGCATGACCGCTGACTTTGCAAGTTTCTTGCAGTGCCAAGAGAGGCGCAGTCAAGGCGCATGTAAGGCGCACAGAGGCGCAGGGGAGCGCGTCCACGCCTTCAGAGAGGGAGGAGAAAAGCCGTGAGTGGGTTTAACACAGCCAAGCGCTGTTTTCACCAATCATATGAGCGCCTCTCCTCGTCTTTAGATGCCCTGCAGCCAAGGCACAGCGTCTGATTGGTCTGAGTAATCCCCAGCACCGCGGAAACAGTGTGCTGGAAAGACCGGGTAGTGGAGACGGTCAAAGCCGCTGTCCCTGCAGCAGGAGAATGGACAGCAGGGCGCATCAGAGGACACGAAGCGCGTCACCGTGTGGGCCAGCTCCCGGGACAGGTGCGCACATGTGCGCCTGTCACCAAATTCCAGCTGCGGAGGGTGCACTCCGCTTTGCGCTGAGGATAGACCAGGTTGGAGCTGGCAAGCTTTCAGCGCACTTTTTTTGGCACGTAATTGTCACTGCGCTAACATGAACCTGCTGACACCTCCCCCTGGTGCGCCGTCAACTCCCCCCTGGTGCGCCATCACACCCATCTCTGCTCAGATGGTCTACCAAATTTTCACAAAATTAACACTGCGCAGGGTGTGCAAGGCTTGGGCCATGAAATTAGAGCCCAGAGAGTCTGGTATTTGAGTGCCACAGCTAAAGGTGTGTTCATGGTGCACATGGATGTTGGAATTTTGGTGCTCTGTGTCGAAATTTCAGATGAATCTCACCAGGGTGATACAGAAATCCTGTTATATGCTGCTCACATGAACAGTAGCTACGTTTGTTGTTTAACATTTGTGATGTTGAGCTGCAGGTTTTCTGACAATGAGCCAATAGCTCGTTTATAAATTTGCTCTTACCTAAAGTGGGTTTAATGTGGAATAGAAGCTCAAAGCTATAGGTGAATATTTGTAATGTTTTTTTGTTTTTTCTTTTATTATTATTTTTATGTTAAATGTTATTTTGATAAGCTACTGTTAAGTGAAGTTTTAGAATGTTAACATTATCCTCCTGGCCTTTGTGTTGGCTGCTCTGTTAGGAAATCCTTATTGTGCTACTTCTGCTTTAAGGTCATGAATCTCATGTAGAGTTAAACTTATTTTAATTGATCCCCTTTAAATAGTGCTATTTACACCACATTTCATATACAAAAGTTCAAGTAAATAAAACATATTTTGATTCCAGCATGGAGTGGAAAAATAACTCAGTTTGTCCCTCCAATTCAAAAATCCCGTGGACAACCCTGGTTTGAGGTGGAGCGATAAGAATGAAATGATAGTCAGCTCTGAGGGTGACAGGGACACTCCAGAGCTGGTTGACACTTCTGCCCAGGAACACAAGTGCTCTCATCATAATTCTGCAAAATCACCTTTTGTTTTTGGCATAGAAAAAAAAAGAAGACACAAAAATACTAAGATGTCAGAGAAGCACTCTCACCTTTCATTGGCGTCACTTTAAGGCCAGGTCGTAAATGGAAACAGCACTTTTAGGAAATGGTTCCTTTAGGAAATAAATGAACAATGCTCCTACTATAGACCCTAATCCTTAAGTAAGCCGTACCGTCAGAGTCTGAACTGATAAACTGAACCACGGCCAGCGGGCATCCTCTCCCCACGGCTCCTTACATCATTGACCTTTCCCTCTTCACTCATTAAGCCTCTGTGGTTAATGGTGGCATTTCAAACAATGTAACACCTTTGCTGATTAATCCATTCAGCCATGCATCAGGAATATATCAGTTTATTCCTGCCTGTGTTTCACAAATGTGCTCCACAGATATCCTCACCGCACTCGTAACCTTGAATCCTCCAGTCATCGCTTTGAGTCCACATGGCTCTGAGGATGTTTCTGTGTCCGCTGTGTTTTTGAATGTTCAGGATGAATAAGACAGCAGAAATGAAAGACTAATGACTGAAATAAGAACATGATGCAGTGTGTATCACCAATTGCCCCAAAGAAACCCTTAAACATTCACTACTCATAGAAACGGGCCAAATAAGAGAAGATCTGTTACTTTACTCCACCATGCTTTCTTTAAAGGGCTTTGATAAAACGTCTGCCATTGGCTGAGCAGGCTGCTGGGCCCTCCACCCTGGTGTCAGGCTGTTTTCTTATGAGAAAGAGCTTTGCTCTGCAGAGTGTTGCCTGGAGTAAAATAACAACAGGCTGGGTTCATTCTAATGACACGTCTTATATTCCAGAGCTGATCGATACCCTCTGCTGCTTTTGTTTGTATAATGAAGGAAATTAACATAATAGCTTTACATGTATCAGGTGCAAGCTGTGCTCGGGAATCCAATCTTTTACAAGAAACCTGCACGAGGCTTTGATATCAAAATATGATATTGTAAGCTTGTTTTGAAAGCAGGAACATACACAGGTACATTTGTTGCAAAAGGTGAGAAGCTGTATTAAAGGTGCAGTGTGTAGAAGTTGTCAGTATTTGGCCAAACAGAAACGATGGAAATGAGATAAAATATTTACACATGTTTGAGGAGAGGGGATTTATTTATTTTACTTACTGAAATCATAGCAATGAGTTTTATCTTATTTTTTTAAACTTGTCCTGGCAAATAGTGGGTTAATATAACTAAATGGAACCAATCACAATTTTCCTTTTGATGGTATCTGAGTAAATCAGCGACTCATTCTGGCATGCAGGGCCTTCAGTAACTGCAACGAATGCCTGTGTAACTCAAGCGAATATGGACACAATTTGACTTCAGACACAAGGGCTGTGTCTGAAGTCACTCCCTATTCTCTCTACAGTGAATACGCCATTTTGTAGTGTTGTGTAAAATCTGAGTGAGCATAGTCATACCCTATAAAGTCCACTCAATGAATCCCGCAATGCATTTTGAAAAGTAGTGCATGAGTGATGCTCACTATGTGACCACATGTACCATGATGCATTGCGGTTCAAACAGAAAAATGGCTGATTACATGATAACTGATGACTGATAACATAAAACAACATCATGTTATTTCTCTGTCTAATTCTTGGATGAGAGTGTCTCAAAATTTTGAGCAGAGAAACAAACAACACAGATGTTAGCCGCTAAACTGTCAATCCTGGGTGCTTCATTCACTGGACCTAGTAATTCTCAAACACAGCATAAGTTGTGGCTCGAATTCATGGAGCGGTTTTATTTATTTACCAAAAAAGAGTAATAAAAATAATAGTTATATTTGGAAGTTAATGTGGAAAAATACCTCAAGTGTAACTTTCACTGAAATCCATGCCATTTGTGGCGTTTGAGAAAGACTATAACTTCCCAGCCGTCTGTGAGTGACGCCAGAATAATTACTTCACTGTCAGCGGTGGCAAGTGAGCAAAACATGTCAGAAATGTTGTTTTAATTTTGTGAATGTTGTAGACTATAAAGTCCACTACATCAAATTTATTACATAGTGAGTAGGGAGGAGGAAATGAGGGAGTGATTTCAGACACAACCATGGTTTTCCTTAAATCTACCTGGAATTCAGGCAGAGAAGAAGAGAGGGGGGGGATTGTTGTTTTTACAGTAGAAGAAGAAAAAGACAGAGATTTTTATTAGAGAAGAAGAGAGGGTATGTTTTGTTGTTTTGCATGAAAGATTTGGTTTTGAGAGAATTTTCTGATGGAAAATGACAAACATGCATCATATGAGTGTAAATCATCAGATTTTGGTCCAAAAGAATCAGGAAGAAATGAAGAGGAACCAGGACAAACAACGACTAAAAGGAGAGTAAAAATGGGTGCAGAGTTTCCAAGCTGGGAGTCATCAATGAAAAAGTTAGAAAAAGTTTCCGTAGCAACATTTATTGGCTTTAAACGCCATTGTGCATTGTTCATACAGTCTAAGAAACGTCAGCGTTTCTCTGTCTGAGAGTTTTCTTTTCTCTCTGACAGTCAGAGGTGGATTGGTGCTTCATTGTTGAAGGCTAGCTCTGCCAAACAGAACATGAGCTCTCAGAGCGTTACGTGGCTGTCGTGGAGCTTTCTGCCTGTTGTTTGACATGATGATCAGAATAAATAAGGCCATCTTTAGGATCCCCTTTCGAGAGTCGCTAAGTGATGGGATGGTTTAGTTACAGATGGACTCATTCAAAAATCTGAATGCTCCAAGTTGCTGAAATTCTAATTTCTACACACTGCTCCTTTAATTGTTAAAGGGGGCATATCATGCTGATCCCTGATTTAATACTTACATATCATATTATACATTTGAAAACAAGACCTTTCATCCCCTGAATTTTCAAAAAAAGGGATGTTGTATTTTTTCTGATATCCTAGAACGAGATTTGATGCCTCTGAAAATAGGTCATTGCCATTTGGCCGCGAGATTTCAACCTTCGTGACGACAGGAGGACCAATTCTTTTTATTGGAGTAATCTGATAAAGCAGCTCCTCCTCTGTGATGCCAGTTAGTCGCACAACCACCACCGAGGGATACACCCACCAAGAGCCGAGTATCCCCCCTCAGATGCTGGATGCAGGGACTCTGCTCTGCTGAGCAGCTCGGCTTTACATGGTGAATTAGCAGTTAAAACACTGTAGTTTTAGCATGTGTCGTAATACTTGTGAGACTGTGATATTTGCATGCTTGTTCTGACATGCACTGTGAACCTGGACCACAATAATGCTGCGGTAATAACATAGTGATGAACTGACGGTAGAGGCGATCTTTAGACTACACTTTCAGCATGATGGATAAAACAGACAGAGAAAAGTGAAGGAGCAGGATGGAGCCCTGTTATAGAAATAGTTTATTGGTGAAGTCTGCCTATATTTCCACGTATAAACTATACATGTTACAGTACCGCTTTGACTCACCACACTGAAGTGTCCTGAGATGATCTGTGTCCAGGTGGATTTTCTTCCTCCTGAGCTGCAGAACCGTCCGGGTCTGACTCGGGGTCCAATACAAAAGGACGTATCCTACACTCTGCCATTTTATTAGTGCTATCAATGCCTTACGGTGAAGTTTTGGCAAACAGCAAACTCGCTCGGTCTGCCCCATCCAATGTGGCTATTTTATAAATACTGCCATGCTGCAAAAACCGCCCCCTGGCTCCACCCCTCCACCCCTCTGATAGAACTGACCAATCAGAGCACAAAGGGCTGTGACGTTGCGAGGTTACTGGGGGTCATTCTGGAAACGGAGCGTTTCAACGAGATCTTCAGAATGGCCTAAAATGAGGATATTGAGAACGCTATTGTGGGGCAATGAAGGAACTAAATGACTTGTACTGAGGGCAGAAATGCTTTACAGGCATCCTAGTCTGGCATAGTGAAAAGGAGAAACAAGCATGATATGTCCCCTGTAATAGAAAAAAGCTCCTCTAGTCAGTCAACTCTGTGTTTTATTGAAAAAAGTGCAGGGACAAAGACGAAATGTTAAAATTTAAAAATGTTGTATCATGAAAATATTTGCCGATATTAAATTTAATGGCAGAGACTTGTTTTGAAAAAAGTCGGTGCAGGGACAAGCTGTACAAAAAGGCACAAGGCCAGGAGAAATGAATACTGGAAAGCTGTGATCAGCTTCAGGCCCTCGGGCTGCGTCGTATTAACACAGACATGACTCCGCAGTCAAATAGCCACAAAGCTCAGAATGACTTCCAAAGACCAGTGTCTGTGAGCAAAGTTTGTTACTGTGCCCACAAATCAAGGTCAAACCTGCACCGGGCAGAGAAGGAACTATGGGAGTTTAAAAATGATTCAGATATGCCCGCAACTTCTCCGGCCCTGGCTCATCAAGGAACGCCCGAGGGGATGGACAGACTGGTCTGATAAGTTAAATTTTGACATTGTTTTGTAAATCATTATAAAACTGTCTGCTTAAAAGAGGAAAGGGACTACCGAGCTTATTATCAACACACAGACTAAACAAAACAACATCTGACATGGCATTAGGATGCATACATGCTAAAGGAACGGGTTTATTTTCACACCTGGGAAAGCACCGTTACTGAAGAACAATGTATAAAACACACGCTGCCCTTTGGACAGTGCCTTATTCAGGGAAAACCTTACACGCCGTAGTACAGGGGGGAGAAAAAGGCGCCTGTATCAGAAGAGGAGGGCTCCAAAGTAGAGGAGTCAGCGTGCTGCCTGCAGACCTGACTTGTCACCCGCTGAAAACATTTGGCGCATCACAAAACAATAAATATGACAAAAGAATCCCCTGACTGTTGAGCAGCTGATCCCAAATCCTGTATCAGCCGAAACTGGGGGAACATTTCACTTTCAAACCTCCAGAAACAGAGCTGCCAGGTTCCCAAACGTTGTAAACAGAAGAGCTGATGCAACAAAAACATGCCCCTGCCAAACTTTCTGAAACACATCGCTGCCTTTAAATTTGAGATCATTTTTTGTTCTATAAAATGTTGCTATGTTTTTGGTTTGAACATCTTTTATTAAGTGTTTAAATGATGCAAACCATCAAAAGCAGTTTCATCAACACTGTCCAAACTTGTTTAGAGCTCGGGTTGTGTAAGTGAACAGATTCTGACAGGGTGACATGAAGGGACGGGTACCTTTCACATAAAAAACGATACGGCACCGATGCCTGGTACCTGGCAATCGGTACCGGAACTCAATGGTACCAATTTCGATACTTTTTTGTGCTCATTTAGTAAAAAAATATAAATTTGTTTAATAGTATATATTTTTTGTTTTTCAATTTGACGTATATATTCTTTAAAATATATACCTTGTAATGCTGTTTTCATGTCCAGCATGGAAAATCGCCTACTCTTCCGCTCCCTCACAGTCAAAAGATGCATTTAGGTACCTAAACATGGTACCTTTTGATTTTTCGTGAATCGGTACCCGGTACTTTTGACAGATTTTTGTTCGGTACCTATAAAAGTACCTAATTAGGTACCCATCCCAAGTGACATGTGGCATACAGTTTATACCCCTTACCAACCATTTGACCCTGTCCCTTATTGTCTAAATGTCCTCACAATGTAAAAAAAAAAAAACAAGCGGGGGGTTTGAACCAGTTCTGGACAGCCCCACTCAGGATGGTTATTTTTGTCTTGAGTCTCTGACTCAAATGAACTCCTTCACACCTAACCTTCCGGACTGTTGGCTGCACCAACATGAAGAGAGTATTGTGATACTTTTAGCTCTGAAGGTGTGGCTCAGGGGATGAAGGTGGAGACACCAGGTGGGGGGGTCAGGTATAATTAGAATCACTGAGACACAGACAGACCACAAACAGAATGGTTCAGTTCATTTTACATTTTGTAGGTCAGTGAATGCTCAGGACATTCAGGTATTAAGCTTAAATAAAACAATGCTGGGGTACAAGAAACCATCTGCCTGTGCTTGTTTACATCCTGGTAGTAGAGCATTGTAGGCATTATAGCAGAAGGTATTAACTGGAGCTACAGCCACAGCTAGTGGCAGGTGACTGAGTTACAGATGAGATGAGAAAATATAATATTTGAAGCCCCCATTTGTAAATGTATTTATAATTATTAACCACTGCATCAGCAAGGATTTGATTCCATTTAGATTTCATCTTGTCAGTGGATTTTTGTTTTTGTTTAACTTCTTTCCCCAGGATTCTGTGCACTACTTCCTGTCCTGCTCAATCGTCCCTACGGTAAATCAAAGCATCCTAAACAAAGGATGACTGTGTATTAGCTGTGACCTGCCGGAATGCAGCAGAGTGGATCCAGTGTGAGTTGATACATTGACTTGAACGGGTGGACCTAAGATGCTGGTGTATTTCAGCTGTGAGTCTAGATAAATGCAGTAAAAGTTTAATCTTTGTGCTCTTTTTTGGAGGACCAACATATTCCATCCATCCATCCATCCATTTTCTTAAACGCTTATCCTGTTCAGGGTCGCAGGTGGCTGGAGCCTATCCCAGCTGTCATTGGGCGAGAGGCGGGGTACAACCTGGACTGGTCACCAGTCAATCGCAGGGTTGACACAAACAGACAACCATACACTCACACACTCAGACCTATGGACAATTTTGAGTGATCACTTAACCTGGTGAGCATGTTTTTGGAATATGGGAGAAAGATGGAGGACCTGGAGAGAACCCACACATCCACACAGAAAGGCCCACCGGCCAAGCTGGGAATCGGACCGGTGACCTTCTTGCTGTGAGGCTGCAGCGCTAACCGTTACGCCACCATGCAGCCCGGACCAACATATTTAGAAGTTCAGATCACTTTGATACCAATTACAGACAATGCTGTGATGATACTTCCTGTAAGGCATGTGTTTCTTTAATACTGGTGTATTTTTTCAATACACTTTAATTAAGGAATAAATTTATAAAATGTGATTTATTTCTGAACTTGTAAGTACATCCCCTTGGGGAAAAAGTGTCTATACCTTTATTAAATCACTTAAAAAAAAAAAAAAAAATGTCGAAAAAAAGCTTAATTGTCTGAGAAAGATTAACTTGTATAGTTTCTTGTATTAAGGCATTATAAAAAAAAAAAACTTGATAAGCAATTCTTTTACCCAGCTGAAGGATTTGTTTACTCTTTACAAGCAATTAGGGCATAACTGTTATCTTGTCATACCTTTAAATAAAACATTTTTCTGGACGTGTCAGGGGAACGTGGAACAATTTAAATGTATTAAGTCATTTTTATTTTAAATGAGGCACAAATGCTTAGATTTCAGTTTTTGCAGAAGATTTGATCCATCCTCAGATCACTGTGCTTCGTGTTCGACTTGGTCTGTTTACAGTTAAGTCTCTAAACACAGAATAACACTACACATTGTCTTATTCTCATGAAACAAATGCTGTTGTGTGGAAGTGGATGATATTTTTTGCTCACTGTATGATTGAGAAAAATATAATAAAGTATGGATCCATGCTACAACAGCTATAACAACCAAACACAGTCTGCTTTCCTTCGTTCTTCATTTGGAAACAACAAATCTACGAGAAGCTGCTTCAGCTGTAGGAGCCTGGAAACCTTGAAAGTACAACATTATCTATAATTTTGTAGGCACGCAAGAAAAAAAACTCAGATCTCACCTCTGTGGACTCAAGGTTCTCTCCATTTTTCATCCACCTGTACGAAGGCTTCGGCTTCCCTGTGGCTTTGCACTCCCACACCAACGAGTCATCGATGAGCTTCTGGACATCTTGAGGTTTCTCAATGAGATGAGGAGGTGCTGCAAAGGTTGAAATTTGAGAGTGAATCAGAGTCCTTGACTGAGGAATTTTGGCACACAGAAAATAAATGACTTAAGGGGCCAACAAAAGAACCAAGGATGAGTTTCTACCCTAAAAAGTCTTGTTTTCTTTCTGAGTTTCCATCTGATTTGATTATCAAACTCTTTGAAAATCTGCAAAAATACTGCTGAAAAAATACAGATAACAACATTTAATAAGTTATTTGTTGTTGTTGTTGTTGAAGAGAACCCTGAGTGTTAGTACTTGTTGGCCTTAATAAGTTGCTATTTCCCAGTTCTACAAAAATTCACTCGTGAAATGTCCAAATTACTCTGAAACATTTTAACTTTTTTTTTTAACTAACCGTTTTTAGACAGAAGCCACCATTTTTAACCTGCAAAGCGCGTCCTGAGATAATGGCGTAAAACGGTGTGTAAGATATAGTCAGTGTTACCAACTGAGTAGCTTTATCTTTATATTTAGCTACTTTTCAGACCCCTCTGCCAACCTTATTTTTATTCTCGAAAAAGCGATAAGTAATGTTTTAAAACAACAAAACAGCCCAAAGTACAAACATTGATCCAGTATTATGCCTCAGTACAGCAAGGCTGGAGACACATATTTCAGTACAAAACTCCAAACAATAAAAACTGAACGCAAACTCAGCTTGAGCCAGCGATCCTGTAATTACGGCTTGTCTTTTAACACAGATGACGTATGAGCAGAACTTGAAAAAGGGCTGGAAAAAGTAATAAACTTGATAGTTGACTGCTGTCTTTTTGTTGTCTATCCATCCATCAGCTGAAGTTATGTCTTCACTGCTGTGAGGCTGGATTGCCTTGAGCTCCTACTTGGTGTTTATCTCATTAATATCCAATTGTCTATGTGTTGCTTACATAGATGAATAAGTAGGATAGCAGGTAGAGTAAAATACAGTATTGCTGTAGTATCGTAGATCCAAGATCACCCTTTGATAGTTTTTTACAGTGATAAAACAAAAACAGTTTGGGATTCTTCTGACCACTCTCATTCAAACCTCTGCTAGTTATGGAGCTTTATCCATTACAGTAACGGCGGCTTGTTGACTTCTGGTGTACCTAGGGGTTTGTTTTTAACTGTTTAACTGTTTCAGGGACACAGCTTGTATTTTTCTCTCCATCCGTGCACTTGGGTTCAAACTGAGAAGGCTGAACGGAAGACATTGTGCAAAAGACCCACTAGATGGAGACAGGATCGCAATGGCAACATTTTATGAGCGGCGCACTACATTTGACATCATTACCCAGAATGCATTGCAATCAAAAAACATTGGCAAATGAGCAAAGTATTTAATTTATTGAAATTTTCAGAAACTAAACAGTCTGTAGCATTTTTAAGATAGCGATTTTAGAGCCAATACAAATTTTTATCAAACAAGATTCATGAGTCATCCAAGTCAGGGTTTCCTTTGAGTAACCTCGAATTGTTAGTGTACTCTGAGCTTTACATTCTCTGGACTCAGTAAGAATTGAAGAAACCTTTGGTACGTGCTTGCTATCAACAATGGTTGTGTGTAAACTGATAGAGGTTGTTTTTCCAGCGCATTGGGGCAATCCATAAGTTGTGATAGTGGCCCCCATTCTGTGCTGAACCATGGTAAAAACATCTCAACCCTAACATTGCTTTCATTTGGCTTGACTTATCACTGACATTCTCATTTTAGTATTTCTCTCCATTTTCCAAGCGAGCTTCTAGTCAAGCAGAAGTGATGAAATCAAGATGTATGGACATTAGCGTAGCTCGCGGTGCCATAAAACCTCTCCGTTCAATACAATCTGGGTAAATGATGTTATAATTATACACCAGGAGAATTGATTCCAGCAGTGTCATGAGAGTAACTCAAGGCTAGTTAACGATTAACCCCCCAAAAAGTGGTCCATAAAACCAGGTCTAGAAAGGCTCTGGTTGTGTTTTGTTGCTCTTTACGTCCAGGTCATCTGCTTTTATCCTTTATCACACAAGGCCGGTGGGGGACAGGAGTAATGGCTGACTCCCTCTTTCATTCCACCAGAAGTCACCCTCTGAAACTCTCCTGGATCTTAAAAGGAGCTTTTCAGTGACACGACCAATCCTGCCGTAATTGGCCTCTGCTATACGGTATTTTTCTTTTGATTAAAGCAAGAAAGATCCTAAAATGATCTCTTGTCATTTTATCTTCAGCATATAGTGGATGTGTGAGCTAGCCTGTGTGGGTGTTCAGGAACACCGGCTGCACGGAGACTGAGAAAAGAGGACGATTTAGAAACCAGAGGGGCATCTCTGTGGTGTTGTGAATTTATGTGGAACTATATATCAATACCCCCTGAGTATCAAAGCACTGTTTGTGTCCATGGATCATGTGTCATACGTGGGCCACTGAGACCTCTATGTGGCCCAGGCTGCAGCTCATGGTTGGCTGAGGTCTTTACCTTTTAACTGGTTTGGAGGCTTGCTGTTTCCATCTGTACAGAGGGTTACCATTTCCTTTGATGGCAGCAGCTGTTTTCTCTTATTTATCCTGCTACTGAAATGTTCTTATACTATTTGGCTAAAAATCTAGTTCCTTTCAAGTAACTGTTTTACCTTTATTAAGAGTGCAGATCAGTAAATAAAAAAAAATCTCCTTAAGTACACTGTAAAAAGTGACAGTTAATTTACAAGGGCATTTCAAAGGTAAAATCATGTTATGATTAAATGCAGCACTGCAAAAATTTTACAGTAAAATGCTGACAACCTTGCTGACAGTATTTCAAAGCATAGTCATTTATGATGAGAGCATTTTGTAACTTTTATCAAATAGGGAACTCAGTGGATTTGAGACTAGGACTGGGTGATGACTGCAAAAATCAAAATCACTATGAATTAAACCTTCTACCCTCAATGCACAGTCATCTCACTCTCAGCTCAGTTTGTTTCGGTTAATACTTGTATAATTTTGAAACAAGCAACTGAAATGAACATGCACAGATGAAGAATAAACATTACATCAACGTGGCTCATAGGACATAGGACAGGAAGAATGCAGCAGTACCAGTTCCGTCATTCTCTTGTGACAGTGTCACCAAAAAAGAAAATTTAATAAAATGAGAGAAATATTACAGTGAATAGAAGTAATGGAAGCGCAATCAGGGAAATGAAGGGTTGGTTTGCAGTGTGGTAAAAAATGAATCCCTGTAAGAAAAATGTAAAGATATGTTGGGGTACCTATTGTCATTTTGTCTGAGTTTGTGTATGATTAGATGTGAAAATAAGGACGAAATTTTAAAGGGAGGACGTGGGGTCAGGGAAGAGGCGGAGAGGAGGATCGCAAGGGAAAAGAGACAATGGAACAGGCATGCCTGGAGTGAGGGCCTGAGAAGAAAAAGAAAGACAAGAAAGAGTAACAAGCTGTCCGGAAAAAGGGGAAATAAACTTAAAAATAACAAAACGGAGGGTGGTTACTTGAAGGTGCCAATCCCAGTAAAATTTTTCTCTCTCAGGGACCAGGAGTGTGCACCAGCAGTGGAACGACTTGTGTGGATTTACAGTACTCCAGGTGGTGAGATCGTCTTTCTTTTGACATTTTTCCTGGTATACCAGTGTTTGTTGATGGATCACAAATTTTTGGGGTTGGGTTTTTTTTTTCTGTGTGGATAACCTTTAGGTTTTTTTTGAGGATTGGCATTAACCATTGATGGCAATGTGCCAAAGACAATTTAAACTGATTTTCATTAGGTATGGATTTTTTTGATTAATAATTAATAATTGATTTAATTAATAAATTATTAAGGATTAGAAAAGACTGTTTGGAGGCATTATTAGAGCAGATTTTCATGTTAGATTGTTATTAAGCGCCAGGAGACCATTGTATTCATTTAGATTAAATGGTAAACTTTTCGTTATTGAAATACTGTCTCCCAGGAGTCTATTGGTTTCATTCATAAAATATCATTATTATTATCTACTAAAATACGCTGTGTTGACAGGGTTTCTAGGTTTCGTGAAAGTTTCCCCCTTGAGTGTTTTCAACGCTGACTTGAGAAGGGTTGTGTTGTTACACTCTGATTGTTGTGAAGTTTGTGATCCCCTGCTGCAGTAAATTACCCATAAGTCCATTTGATCCATCACTTCATTCACAAACTTCCAGTTTTCGCCATGTTCCAGTGCTGTGAACCTTTGATCTGCCTCCTTGTTAATAAGGCTTTTCATTCACGAGGTGCCTTGAATTGACTGTTTTTGGTCAATTGTGGGCGTGCTTCTCCATGTGCGCACTCCACTGGTTCCTGGTTGGATTCTGATTTATAAATGGACAGTTTTATAAATCAGAATCATTTTGAGTGCACGCCATTTCCAGGTTTTTGGCGCATATACATTCTATGCACTGTTTTATAAATGGAGCCCCTGCTGTCTGTGCTCCACATGGCACAGACGGACAGTCTGTGCCCTACATGGACCATGTACCCAAAGCTTTTACAGTGTTTTGGCCACCTCTCTAACCCAATCTCAGTCTCCTCAGATGTCTGTCTAACATGAGTCTGGTTCTGTCTGAGGTTTCTGCCTGTTAAAGGGAAGTTATTCCTGTCCATTGTAACTTGTTAAATTCTGCAAAGCTCTGTACTCATGGTGGCTCAAGATGAGATCAGACTCCTAATCTTGTCTTGAGCAGGGGCATCACTAGGATTTAGGGATAGGAGGGGCTTCAGCCCCAGGAGCTGCAAATGATCCAATGTGTAACAAACAAAATTTACTTTCTCCTTATTAGACCAGATTTATTACTTCTAATTTTATGACCTGCTCTGCTTTAGCTGTTTTTATTACCCATCGAGTGTCAGGCTATCTCATTTTTACCATATTACTTATTCAAATTTTATTTTATTCATTTTCAGTGTCCTGCAGACAAATGACTCAATCTTTAGACTCACCTTTCTAGTGGAGGTCTCTCCCCTCTCATTCCCTGTGCTCCTCTGCCCTGACTACAGATCAATAGGGATGGCGGAGTGACTATTGTTAACTTATTATAATTATATTCATCATAATAATATGAAAATAATAATAATCAATAATCATAAACTACTGTTAGCAGGGGACTGGAGTCAATTGTTAACTACCATCAGTGATAAATACTTACTTTTTGGAAAAACTTCCTGATATCCATTCTTTATTGATTGCTTAAATAAAGACTTCTTGTGTCTTGCTTTACTCCTGAGTCCATGACAAGAAGCTAGAGTCCATCCTTTTGACTGTCCGTCCAGTAACAAGGAAGAAGAGACGGAGTCAATATGAAAGTTTAGCCTGTCTGTGCCTCATCAGATAAACTCTTCAGCCCTCCAAACGGTCTTATGTGCCCTTTGTGAGTCGTTTTTACCTCATTAGTTAAGCTAGCTTCTACTATCAAAGTGTTATCTCCTTCCACTACGAAACAGAGGCTTTGTTTCGTAACTTTTGTTGTCCGAGTAGCATGATGGTTTTCGCGAGCCATGGGACGTTCTCAAACGAGTCGACTCTTTTGAATTGCGCTTTTCAGTGAACAAAAAGAAACGATTCTGTGTCTTTGTTTGCAGGCCATTACTAATACAAATTGCCTGCGCATTTCAGAACGAACAGCTCACTCATAACTGGGGATCGGTTCTCACCGTTCACTTGAAAAAGCTATTCAAAAGACTCAACTCGTTCCCAATTTCACATCTCCCGCGAAAACAACAGCGGTTGTAAGGAGTACGATTACCTCAAATCATTTAGGGGGGCTTAGTGATGTTTTAGGGGGGCTTCAGCCCCTCAAATTAGGCCTAATGACGCCGCTGGTCTTGAGGTTTGGTTTCTGTCACTGTATAGTACCAAATAATAGCTGTGGCGTTTCTTTGTTTAAATCACCGAATAAATCAGGTTTGAGACCAGGCAGCCCTTTGCTACATGCGTTGAATGCTCTTCTCAAATAATGCTTGCTTAGCAAAAAAAGGAAAATATGGTAAATTAAACCAAGCGCACCCGCCTGCTGATGATCCATTCCCGCATGCTTGACTCCAGCTTCTTACTAGTGTTCTTCCTACCTCCACCACGCAGCCTGGCCCTAATGCTGTCCTCCTCAGAGAGACGAAGAAGTGAGGAGTCGAGCTGCTGCTTCCCCTGAGAGTTCATCAGCACATTTGATGACAGACAGTTAAGGGTTAAGATCGTACTTTTCTTTTTTTCTTTTCTTTTTCTTTTTTTTTTGCTGCACTTGGGCCATGGTGATAAGCAACGTGACTGTCCTAAAGATTTTTTTTTTTTTTCAAAAGCACATACGGACATGAAAAGGAAAGAAAAAAAATAAACATATGAGGCTGCCGTGGCAACTTCTTCTTCTTCTTCTTTGAATAATTCAAATTTCACCTGGCGTTTAACTGGACCAGGCGGGAATTTATAAAAATATACTGCTACACCCTGCGGTTAATTGGGACCCGGCAATTAAAGGGAACCCACCCGTAATTTGGTATTTTACAGTAATCAAATTTGATTAATGTCAACAGTGTTCATGTTTTTAAAAATGTCTTGAGATAATGTGTTATAATTTGGCACCATTTAAATAAAGACTGATGGCTTTTATATAAAACAGGTTAACAGAGTTTTTTTTTTTTTTTTTTACTTAAAAAATTCCACTTCTGGGACAGACGCTTAATTGGAGCACAGACAGCCCTTAGCACAGCATCTTAAACATCTTTATGTTCAGCAGGGACTCACTGTGTTCACTCCTCAGTCACAGTTACAAAAACACCAAAAATTACCTTGTTGTAAAATAATGGTAAAATACTGGCATAGGGTATTTTACTGTAAACTAACAGAAAGTATTGTTCTTTTCTGCTGCTTTAATTTACAATGATTTTTTTTACAGTGTATATATCTTCCTTTGTCATCTAAGCCTTTCTTTGTGTTTGCGAGATGTAGAGATAATTTCTTATTTATCACCACATCCAGTCCAGCCGCCCCACCCACTGCACCTCTCGCTGCATTGTTGTTGCTGCCTTTTCTTCTCCCCCACTGTCAAGGTCCCTCAGTCCATCCCTCACCAGCCGCAAACGTATCGACTCCCAGTCAACACTCACCAAATGAAAGCAGTCAGCCCATCTTTGGCTGCGCGGGCTAAACCGCGTACACAATCAGAACAAATGTCAAGTGGCTGAAGCAGAGGGGGGACGGGGATTTGCCTTATCAGCGAAATCCCGGTGAGATAATGCAGCAGTATGTCTGCAGAAACACAAACATGAATACAGCGGGGGTAACCAGCCTGTCAGGGCTTTGCACTCCCCCTTCCTTTTGAATAAACATCAACAAAGGAGCAGAATAGACGTTTTTTTTTTTTTTTGTCCAAGCTTTTCTTTTCAAAGATGGAAATTAAATTACAGCCTCATCTTTGGTTTGGAAAATAATGACTCTAAACATAACCCGGAGGCCTTGAACCAAAAAATATTCCTCAAGCCTTGATACTGAAAATAAAATCATCTTTTGAGTGTGTTGAGCTGGGATCATCAAGAAGAAAAAGAAAAGATTCAAAACACCAAGAAACGCTTTAAGACATAAATCACCCTCTCTTTTTTTCCTCCTGGGACACTTTGCCCTATCAGTTATATGATAATGTAGTTGACTGTAGAGCCGCCTTCTAGATACGTCTTTATGTCTACCGGTCTGACACAAAGCCCAGCACGCTTTCCACTGTAGCCTCCTTGGGTGCACAAGAGACCCCCTTATTGATTCCCCCATTGGCTTACACTGCTGACGAATGTCTCGAAGGCTTAATTCAAAGAGAGTTCAAAACAAGATTACTGATTTTTATCACCTGGCAGCAGACAGCAGGAGAGAAAGACAGAGATAAAGAGCGATGGAGAAAGAGACGGACAGGAAGAGGACAGACTGACAGAACACATCAAAAATAAAAGCACAGCCACATTTCAAAAGGACAAATCCAGCCTGGTGGTCACAGCGAGCTGCTGGGCTGTTAGAGTGGATGAGGAGAGGGGCTTCCAGGGCTGCTGTAAATAACGGCAAATTGTTTAATGCTCCAAATGAGTTAGGTTTGACAGCTGACGGTCATGACTCCAAGGCAAGAAAGTCATGAGAGAGGAAACCAGGGGGAGGAGAAATCTGAGATCGCTGAAGATGAAGTGAACTGCCTGACATGTTCGTAAACAAAGCTAAGATGATGGTGAATTTTATTTCTGACTGACATTAATAATCATAATAATAACACAAAGTTAACGCAGCACTCTTTGTGCCTTCTTGATAACACAAGCTTAGAAAAATCATCCTTAGATAACAGAAATATCATCTTGAAAAGATACCTGTTGTTGGTGTGAAGATGGGACTATGGTAGCTCCAGTCACAACAAGGCACATTTTTTAAAGGAAGAACTTATCAATTTAATATTCATTCACACCAGAATGACTGCTCAGCCAAATGAAATATTAACATTTCTTTTATCAAGACCAAAAATGTTGGTGGTATGTTGTGTAAGCTGTAGCTCAGCCACCCGCGGCTCATCAGGGCTTTACCTCCAGTTAATTCCTGCTGCCGTACATAATGCTGTAAGGCTCTGATGGACAGATACAAACAAAAACAGACGGCAGATGAAACCTTGTTGCGTGGTTTAACAGAGTTTTGATCCACACAACGGAGATAAAGTTTTATGTAGCTTGCTTTGTGTAGAAACCTGTAAGAAGGAGCAAAAGGTGGTGGTGCTAGCTCTGCTAATGTTGGCCACACTTGATAGACACAGCATTTTTTTAGCTAGCTGTGATCCCGTGTTTAGTTGTTTTTGGAAATTGCACTCAGTTTTGGTGGTTTTCTGTGCTGCTTTTAACCTCTATTAGATCCCCGGATCATTGTTTTTTTTTTTTTTTTTTTTTTTTTTTTTTTTTTTCTAGTAGCCAGTAGCCAGTCAGTCCAACTTAGATCTCTAGATCACTGATTTTTTTTTCCTTTTTTTTTCTTGAAAAGAATGAAATCTTAAAAAGCATGTTTGCCTGCAGCTGTTCTGTTTTGTATGTTTTTTATATTATTATTATGTGATTATTGATTTGTAGCCTGTGAAAAAAAGGGGCAGATACAATAAGAGTTTTCTTCTTTCTGCTCCTTTTCATTCAGTTTTGGGGATCTTTTATTTTTTCTTTGTATAGCTTTGTATTAATAAAATAAATAAATAAATAAATTAATTAATTAATTAATTAATTAATTAATTAATTAATTAATTAATTAATTAATTAATTAATTAAAATAAAAAGATAAATACATAATTTTTTTTTTTTTTTGTTATGTTGCTAAATTCTGTTCAAAGAAAAAAATGTATTATATCATTTAATTGTTGGCTGACTGATTTGTTTGTAGGAGGGCTGTCCATTTACGTCCATTTATAAGGCTCTTCTTAGATAAAATATCTATCTTTGTATCCATATACCACTCTATACATCTAGGTATATATCTATTTACCATTAGCTAATCTTTGTAGCTAATTTGCATCTACCTACAGTGCTTAACAAAAGTATTAGACCACCTGCCAGTGTAAGGCATCTGCCTCCTCCCTAAACTAAGCATATATTTCTGATTATCGGAATATATTTCTTTAATCTAAATGATATCTTTAATGCGGAAATAGGATTACTACTCTTATCCATGAATGTTCTTATGAACTGTTTTCTAACAAAGAAGGAAAAACAGTAATGTACATTATTCATTTTTGATTTTTCAAATTGCAGTGATTTACTTTTATCCCTGGACAGAAAGTTGTGTTTTGTGCTTAGGTGGTTCCAATCACTTCCCTCCAGAGAACCGGTTTGGATCTCCATTAACAAGGAGTCAAGTTAGAGCCATGTCATTGTGTCACCGTAAAATGTCAGTAAGTCACTGGATATGTAGCCACTCCGGGATGAACGAGGTTGGCTGCAGATGCTTGTGACTGGGGGCAGCAACCAAGATGGTGCTGGCAGTGGTTGTGACATTATTTTTCCTGATTGTGTGCTTCATAGAATGTGCTCATCTTTGTGTGCGTGTGTGAGAGAGAGCTTGTCTTTATATGTGTGTGTGTGAGAACACAGCTTTGAGAAAAAAATGGATGTCATCTTGCTTGGCTTGAAGTGAGGTTGGCACAAAAACTTTTCCCCCTGGTGGCTGGCTGCAGTATAGGTCAAAAACTGTCTCCCCAATCATTCCTTATGGGCTGTGGTCAAACTTCAAAGAATCAGGACACCTCATAGAAATGTTTCTCACATCCGATTGTTGTGGTAATTTCAAGATATTATTTGGCTGCGTTGTGTTCAAGTTCTCTTTTTTTCTGAAAAGTTTCATTTTCATTAGATATTAGGGGTTTAAAACCAGGCTTGACGTCACGATTAACAATGATTGACAGCTGCCGTTCTCGTGTATTTTTCCGTTGGCTGTAAAATATGTCTCGGGGGAGAGGCAAGAAGAGATTAGACTTGAAAGAAAAAAAAAGATTTTCATTTTTGTCACCCAGCTCCACTCAGATTCTCACTGAGTCCCCCATAGCCTCTACTGCTCAGACTGTGGCTGCACAATGGCAGTGTCTGAGACAGGGGTATTTTGGCTTCAAAACCGTCCAATGACAAATGGTGGAGCCACGCTTACCACTCTATGTACAGTATGGTGAAAACACATAAACCCAGTGCTAAGTCAGGCACTGGCCCGGAACAAGCACCAGCTCGGTCAAAAAGGGGGGGATGTGAACTCAGTTTAGAAATTCACTCTGAAAAAAGTGAATCTCACTCTTGGTCGTTTGAGACAATACGAACTCATGGTTAAGATCTTTTAACTTTTTGGCTGCATTTTGTAAGCTGTTTAAAAATGTGTTAAATAAAAATAATTGTATAAGATTCAGATATCTGCAGGTTGTTATATTTTGACACTTTATTTTTACACTTCTCTGTCTGTACATATTCAGACTTCTATGATCTGATCTCGAGTCTATGATGACGAGAGTTTACTAACCTTCTTTCCCTCAATCCAGATGCTGCAGTGCAGATTATGTCCCTGACATATGTGCTAGTGCTCTATGTATAGTACATTTAACGGCTATGATCTCCAGTCAAGTTGGATGTCAATCATGACGCCATCTGGTGAAACCAAATACAAGGCTCTCCAACAAGGTCGCATCCAAGGGCTCAGCCTCATCCGCATCATTCCTTTAATCTGGATCAAAATATTAGAGGCATCATGGCTGACAGCCTTTAATCATTTTGATGTGCCGTTAAAACGAGCCCCTCATCATGTGTGCCACACGAGCCCCCGCCGCTCGCCACTGACTGCTTTGTAGGGCCCGCCACGTCTGCTGCTGCTGCCTTTCACTCTGAGCGGGTCTGACAGTTGTGGTGCGCCCTGGTCAAATATGCATGCGTGTCAGGATCACCTACCATAGAAATAGAGCTTTCCCTTCACTGTGTTCATCCCCCTGGAGTTCTCTGCCACGCACTCGTACATGCCAGCATCCTCCTGCTGGAAATACGGGATTTCCAAGACGCCGCTGGCTTTCCTCATGTCCACCTTCCTCGGGAAGGGTACGCCATCCGCTCTCCTCCAGTTTATAGACGGCACCGGGCTTTGGGGAGAGAAACATAAACGTTATAAGCTCAGTTTCTGATCAGTGACAAGTTTGAATACAGCTTAGAAGAAGCTTACACACTAAGAAGCAAACAACGGTTGGCTAAAAGTCTTAACAGAATAAGCTTTTTCACTCTTGACTGTATTTCAGATTTTATCCATAGAGTCTCAGTCTAATAATACAGTGCACTGTAAAACACAAAAATGACTTTAAAAAATCAAGTGAACCCAACTCATTTTTCATCAAAATGTTATCACTCATTAAAATTAGTGCTGTCAGGCGATTAAAAAAATTAATCTGATTAATTACAGGATTTGTAATTAATTAATCTTATTAATCGCATTTTTATTTCATATCTGCTTAAGGTCCCAAAATAAAGATTTTGGATTCTAGGACATTAACATTACATTAAAAGACATTTAAAAAAAAAAAAAAGTTAAGGTGGAAATATATACAACACAGTTTTAAGTACCCTGATGCATAAAGAACACAGGAAAAAAGTTTTTTGGTTCTATTTTTACAAAATCTACACATTCCTGCATCTTAGAAAAGCTGATTTGAATTTAGGACAGTTTTGGCTTCTGTCACATTTTTACTCACTGTGGACTTAATTTTCACTGCAATATGAACTTCTATACTTCTATGAGGTCAGGAGAACCAGGGCTAAAGGCTAAAAACTGTGAGGAACTATGTACAAAATACTTTAAGTCTTGGATCAAAGAAAAGTGAAGTATTTTCAGTTTAACATGCTCTGAACACACAAACTGTTGCTCATTGGTGCAGAGCAGCCCCAAGCTGAAACATGACACCAGGAAGATGGAAGGAAATTTTCAAAGAATTCTTTAGATTTAAATACAGGATATATATCGATCATTTAGGGCTTCTTTAATGCAGTAAAGAGTGTAGAATTATCTGTTTTTTACAGAATTGAGCTAGAGCAAACGGTTGATTTTCTGCAGATTTTCAAACAGGACGTGTGAATTAAAGGGATGTGGATGGCAGTCTCACAAAAATCACTCTCTTCCCCCGGTTTGAAGCATGTCGCTGACATCATGTGTGATACATTCAGGGACCGTCGAAACTGTAAGAATCTGACAAGAACACCACTTTTTTACAGCTTTTGAATAGGACAGATGGTTTGTAAATGCCAGGCATTGAAAAGTAGGTGCGTTTTTGAACCCCCCGCGGATTTGGGATCCAGATTAATCTGCGTTGATTTTAATAATGCGTTAATTTGCAGTGTAATTAATTATTCTAATTGATGCGTTAAATTACAGCCCTATTGAAAATGAATTATTGTTATTTTTTGTAATTAACAATTTATAACTAATTGTTTCTTATTAACATTTAGAGTAAGATTAGAAATAGGAAGTAAAATAACAATAAGAATATAGCCTCTAAAGAAAACATCAAATCTTTAATTATCTTCCTGGCATGATTTAAACTCAGATAAGAGGAAAAATTTAGGCATTTTAATAAAAAAAATCAGCAAGCCTGAACTGGAAACTTTACAAAGTGTTTAGTTAAAGCTATTTACTGTGGTTTACTTTCCTCATGTCATATAGCCCTGATAAAAGTCTCCCTGCAGAGCTTTACACCGTGAAGTGCAGCTGTTAAACTGACTGACTGTGGGCATATTTGCTCCAACTGTATCTTGGGCTGAAGAACACAAAAGCTGATATTTTAAGATGTGCAGCTTGGCTCGAAACAAACAAGGATTGCAGCGAAGTGGTGAAACACATAAAAGAAATATCCCAGAACTCTCTGGTAATACTTCTCTTTCATATGTTGGTGCACATGCTGAGCCTGACAAAGAGTGGGCTTACTTTCCCAGAGCGAAGCATTCCAGCTTTACAGTGGATCCTTTGGCAACATGAACAACCTCTGGAAACTGAACTTCAATCTTTGGCTCGTATTCACCCATCACACCTGAAAGAGAAATGCAGATGAGGAGCAGTCTTAGCACGAAAGGAGAGAAAGTTTCTCTTTTTCTGAAAGTCAAGCTAAACAACTCGCACACAAGAAGCACATGAAAGAGCAAGTTGGGGGTTCTGTTTTGGCAAAAAAAAAGAAAGAAAGAAAGGAAATAGAAAAAAAAGCTCCCAAACCCTTTTTCTTTTTTTTCGTAGAGGGCTTTTTTTTTCTGAAAGCTGAAATGTTTTTCGACTTCCAACACCATGAAACACCCTCCCCTCCTCTCGCTCTCACTGAACGCTTTCCAAGCGAAGAGAATTATAAAGAAGGCAAAACAGTTTTTCAGCGGACATGCTACACACTGATGTAGAACGAGGAGGAAAAAAAAATCAGCAACTCTGAGAATTCACAAATGGTTTGGGCCTTTAGATTCAGTTGAGTTTCGTCTTGTTGTTAAGCAAACAGCCATGAACCAGAAAAAGAGGCTGAAAATATCCCCCTGGGTCCTGCCACTGCGTCTACAAAAGGATCCGTTCACTGTTGTCGTAGCATCTCTGGTGGCTTCTAACAGCTGCAGCTGTGCATGCTAAAAATCTCTACATGCAGACAGAGATGGGATCATGAGCCGTCCTGTTTTATCTTCAGGAGAGATTTATTCATGAGCCAAGAGAAGCATGTCTATAAATATTGTTCAAACATGTTTTTTTTCTTTTGTTTGGATGACATTTAGGTAAATTATATCGATGAATTCTGTAATTGGGTGCACTTTCATTTCATCTAGCTGTGCCAATTCTGGGTTGACAACATGGCATTTGAAGCCACTCTCATTCACAGATGTAACAATAGGTTTCTCTCCTTGCTGTAATTCAGGGCTGTGTTGCACAAATAGCTGCAGAGATGGAGGAAACAGGCCAATTTCATCTTGTTGATTTGGTGAGGCATGTGTTATCAGGATACCTCTCTGAGTGACTGTGAAAGCTAATTCAGATCCTTATCACAACTGCCTCATGTTGGAATGTAACCACAGCACTATCACACATTTTAAGCAGACAGCTGAAAGTGGACCGGTAATTGTCTCATACCATAACCTTTTGTAGGGGACACCTGTTAAATGTGCCCGTCTGCACCCCCCTCTTCATGAGTCCTCATGAGCGTGACAGGCTGATACTTCACTGCTAGGCCCACTTCCACGCAGAAAAAAAGATGTAATGATGTAGAAAGGGACGGGGCAGGGACGGGGGCAGGGAAGAGGGGCCCGAGGAAATGTTTGGGGAGGAAAATGATCACTGGAAGGACACGGGCTAATCGCTAATCTGTCACTGAACCAACAACAAGGGAAAAAAAAAAAACTATTTTATGTCACAGAATGGGGAAAAATAAAGTGACTTTAAAGAAAACACCCTCCACATTTTCTTTAAAGTCACTGTTTTACATATTTAAAATAAAGTTGCAGACAGGAGTAAATGCACTTCAATAACAGGATTTATGTTAGCATCCACATGCTGCAAATTCATTAAAAAACAACAAAAAACTTAAAATGAAAAGAAAAAAAACAGATGAAGGGTTCAATAAGTTAGTATGCACTCCAAGAAACAAAATAGTGGTGTTGTTCATATTATGCAACTTTGTTGAGTAAAAATGACTAAAACCTTTGAGTTTTTAGTGAAACTTAAAGGTTTGATTGGAAGAGGGTTGCAGAGATTTCAAGGCTACAAAACTAAGTTAACCAAAACAAACGTAACCCTCTTAATACATTCAATCTAACACATATGCAGAGATGCTCTACTGTGACATTCTATATGCTAATCATTTCAAAGCATCATCTTGTATAAATCATAGGGCTGCACCATAATATTGGCCGATATTGGCTAAAAAAAATATCAGATAATTTACAACACTCTGATATCCACTGAAAAAACAAACTCATTCAAGCATTCAAACCATTTGATTAAATTTAGGTTTAATTGCTGAATAGTTGCACCTCTCACAAGTTCTGTGTGAACAGAGGTTATATTTACTGACTGTTGACTGTAAAATTGACTAGATTTGCCCTGGTTTTTGCGCAGTGTTATGATTGTCTCGAGTAGAGCATTATTCAAGTTTTATGTAGGATGCTACTTTCTGTATTATTTTGTTTGAACGTAATTGTCATAAACAATTACTTTCAAACAAAGATATATATATATATATATATATATATATATATATATATATATATATATATATATATATATATATATTTATATATATATATATATATATATATATATATGTGTGTGTGTGTATATATGTATATATATACATTTCCTCAGATTATGTTTTCTTGATCTATTTTAAGATAAACACAGTTTTCAGAATTCAGTATATTTCTTGTCTTGCACAAGAAACTAATAATACAGAAAGAATGTGATCAGACTATGCACCATAACACTCAGCACTACTTCTACTACAGGGGAAAGTTGATGATCTCTGTAATTGGGTTTGTGGAAAAAATATCGGCTGAATGAGTTATAAAATATTGTGATATCTACGGTGGCTGGTAGGTGTCAGCCAATTTGCAAAAGCAACAACACAAATGCAAAAGCCAAGACACAACGGAAGTGCAGCCTCTACGGGAGTTAAGAGGACAGTTATCCCAACAGACACAGAAAAGTTGTGAAGGGGAAGTTAATGATTGTTTTGTCACCTTCTGCTATGATAAATATAGCTCTAATGATTATGTTATGGCTGATTCATTAAGCTGAATGTAAGATGACAATTTACAGGTAAATAAAGCAATATACCTACAATGAAGAATATCACAACACCCCTATGAAGCTATATTTATCATAGCTGAAGTTACAAAAGGAAATCATTTATTTACTTTCACAACTTTCCAGAGTCTGTTGGAATAACTAACCTTTTCTAACTTTAGTTGTGTTGTGGTGTTTGCATTTGTGTTGTCGCTTTGGCAAATCATGTGACACCTGCTGGCCACTGATATTGGCAAAATATTCAATATTGTCCATCTCTAATAAACCCAATTCAAAATACAGACAAGCTAACCTCAGATTTCCTTATTTGTTAATTAAATATTCTCTGCAGTCTAGACTTCATAAACCTGCTGAAATTAGAAAAAAAAATGGTTTCAGCAAATTAATTTTTGTTGTGATGGCGTTTTGAAACCGTGAGTGAGGAGGGAACATGATGGACATGAGACCCTGCTGTAGATTGAGCTGCTGTGCTGGGGGAATGGGCTGTTTGTGTTTGTGCTCCATGGCATTAAATGAATAACCCAGTTAAAAAAAAAAAAAAGACTGTGGGGAACCAAAAGCAGTGTTTGAATTTGCAGTACATATATATATATATATATATATATATATATATATATATATATATATATATATATATATATATATATATATATATATATATATATATATATATATATATATCCTCAGATTATGTTTTTTTGATCTATTTCACAATTAAAATCAAGATCAAAAATCAAAACGTTTTATTTTCTGCAGGTTTTCTTTCCAACCAAAAACTCCACTAGATGATTTCACATTAGTCCCTACTCTCTGCTTGAACGTGGTGTAATTAGTGAAATCAGCTGTTGGAGTTTTTGGGTTTGAGATCCCTGACTCAGAGGGTTAAGATAGAGTGTAGACATCACATCACAGCGGGGTCTTTATCCACTGTGTTCCCTCCTCACTCATGGTTACAGACATAATATATTTATTGAACTCTGTGATTCAACCAGTACAGCTAAGATTGTGCATTAACACAAAGCTCCTACATGAATAATGTTTATTTGTGTTCAGTTTGTTGAACTCAATCATATTGAGGTAACTGAATGTGTGCTCAGTAAAGCTAACATAATATTGTGTTTATGCAGTGCAGTAATATCATGCAGCTTTAAAGTCAGAGAATTCAGTTAGATTTACCTCATGTGTGTTGTTCACATTAATAGTGTTAGGGGAGTCTGATTTAAACCACACAGTTTATGGAACCTTCCATACTTATTTAGGATAACATTCAGCTTTAGCAAAGAAGTCCATATACCTGAATAAACAGATTAAGAATCAGATCATAATCAATCACTGATGTTTTATCTGGAGTTTAAACCAGATTACTGAAACTGAGGGCTTTTTAAAAAGACCAGCTGTGTTTAATTGAAAACAAAACTGGACTAAATGTCAAAAAATGCATTTAGCTTATACAGCAGATATCTTGTTCTGTATTCCATTAGGTAAAGAGCATTCCTCTGGGACAGGAGCTACAATTAGATTACTGGCTGACAATGACCTTTCCTCTGGAGAGCCTTGAAAAGGCCAGCCTAAAGCATCACATCCACATGTTAAAGGACATGCTGGAATTAGCACAGAAAGAGAAAATTAACCTTTGAATCCATCTGCATTCTTTCAAGCTGTGTCTCTTCTTTCAGGTACCAATTAAGCAAGGACTCTTTCTGGTGCATCATGCTTTTTGGCTGAAAAATATCCCATTAAAGAGCCAGTTAGTCCCTGCACAGAGGGGAAGAGGGTGTTTTTTACTCTGACTTTGAATATGATATAAAAAATAAAATGAAGCGAATAAATCAAAAGAAAAGTTGAAGGTGGAAGGAGGACATTTTTGTTTTGGAAGAATTTAAAACAGTATAATTTTGAGCTGAGGGACTTCCAAAACAATCCAGAAGGCAGAACAAACAAGGGTTATGTCTTTGTGAATTCTTAGTTTTCATAATTGCATGTGTTTTTGTACGAAAACACAGAAGCAAGCGTATGATTTAATTATAACTAATCCACTCAGAACAGCTGAACTTAAAATGAGTCTCAGTGCAAAAAAAAAGTGCTTAAGTCCTGCTTTAAAGGAAAGTCTATTTAACCAGACAGTTCTGTGACAAACATGACCTCAACACTCAAAAGTCTGAGGCGTTGAATAGAAACAGAACGCTCTGGCTGTTAAACAACCAGGTGGACTGCAGTGGACAGATATTTATAAGTCATTTTCTCATAAATGTAATGGACTCTATGGTATAACTCCAAAAAAATTCAACCACCCAACGTCAGGACACTGGACAGAGACACAGAGCTCATTACTGGACACAGCGTAGCTGCAGAGCCAGCAGTCTCCGGTGCTGTGGTTAATGTTTCCAACCTGTAAGTGGATTAGTGGAGCCAGAGTCCTGAAACCAGGACTTACCATCACTACGGAGGACTAATGGAGTGGGCGGGCCTTGGACTCGGGTCTTTGTCACTGTGTTGGTCACCACGCAGGTGTAGTTGCCAACGTCTGAGGGCTCCACTTTGGCGATGTAAAGGTTTCCTGTCTCCTGGGAGATGAAGCGACGAGTGTCCTGCTTCACAAAAGTCGGGTACTCGTTGAAGATCCAGGAAAACACAAGCTCTGTGGAGACAAGAGGGGAAAATGGTTTTAATTCAAAAATTCAAAAACAGCCAACATCTGTTGGATAGAGCCTTTAGAAGGATGATCTGGTTATGACTGTAGAGGTGTGCTGGAGGTTTTCAACCCTCAGGGTCAGAGCATGGTTAGAGTTTTATTCAACTCTCTAACAAAAGAGCTACTTTCAAACATTAAAACAAGTCACAAGCTGCTTTTGGTCCTTCATTTGTCTATTTTTATCTTTCAGCTGGGTACACATTTAGCACATTATTATAGGCCTATACCTTTTATTTGATGTTTGACACTGCACGCTGTCAGACAGGGGCCTGTTAGAGCCCGATTTGTAACGACAGCCCAAAATATGACAACAGCCAAAAATTCAATTTAAAAATAGAAAATGTTATAAAAAAAATGTGATATAAACCTAAAATCTAATAACTATTCAATGATGAAACCACAGTGTTGAGCCTGAAATGTAATAAAAAAATATGTTTAAAAAAAAAAACAGATGTAACAAGTTGTTACATAAAGTTTTTAGGTTAGGGCTCAAATCTTGTTACATTTCATGTTTAATTACTTTGTTACTTTGTTTAATACATCTCTGGTCGTTGTCACATTTTGGCTCATTGGTACATATCAGGCTCTAACAGCCCCTACGAAAGAAAAATATATGTACCAATGTATTTTTTGAAATGTATTGTAAAATATTATTGATATATTATGATATACATGGAATAATTTATTGAGGGCACATATACAATAAATTATATATTCATGAAATATATTGCAATATATTGGAAAATATAAATACTAAATCTAATATATGGGAATATATTACCTAATATATGACATGATATTTTCCAATATGCTGCAATATATTTTTCTTTCGTAATGAAGGGCCTTGTCATTTGTCAGCTTTTTTTAATTATTATTTTTGATGGACCTGGTTCACTTGTTCATCTCCAAAAGGTTCACTGGCTTTAGTAACATAAAAAAAAAAATCCAAACTTGGAACAGTAATTCTGTTCACATTCAGTTTGAGAACAGTAGCTGCCAGCTGAGACCACACACTGGCCACTGCTCATCAGAACTGGGCCCTGTTCTACGAAGCAGGATTACTGCCCAGCGAGATAGCTTTGAGGATAGGTTCCGGATTCCCTGTTCTACGACATGGAATCACTCCTCAGCGAGGCGAGTCTCCATGGCAACATACGCTGAATGGCTGCTCCGGCGCAGGTTAGGTTCCAGATTGAACTCGCGGACTATAAAAACCCCGCCCACTGACCAATGAGCCCTCACGAAAAAAATGGCTAGTCCGTTCTTACAGGATCCCGTGGACATCGGAGCTCGCATTGTCTGACGAGCACTCCAACGCGCGAGAGTTTTCAGGGACCGCACCGACCCACTCTCTTTTTGGGATGACCACCTTTATGAAAGTTACCGGTTTTCCAGGGAGGGGTTGGTAGTACATGACACTTTCTACAGGTAGTTAAAGGGAATGAAGAACTTTCATTGCCATAATAAGATCTTCAATGCCAACACTTCTGTTCCATGACAATATTTTATTGCCCGTCTTAAAATTGTGACAGGAATTCATGTAGGGCTCATGTCGGCTACATATCACACAAAAAATGTAAACACGATTGGAATGAACAAATGAATAAATTCATCAAAGAAATAAATTAGGTATGGTGCATGTTACAGTAAAAGTGCATGTTGAACAGTGCTATTTCAGGATGATAATGGCACAAAATATTTTTTTTTGCACTACACTTACACATTTAGACTGTCAGCAGTTTTCAGTTCAGCGAGGTAGCTCCAAGGCTATCTCGCTAGGCTGAACTTGCTTCGTAGAACAGGGCCCAGGTGATGTAGTCATAAAAACAAAGGTGATTGGCTGATTTTCTTTGTGGGGTGAGGAAGGGGACAGTGGATAGATATAGAATTGTAGTAAGTAGATAGAGTCAGCATTAATCCCTTGTATTTACATCCTTAAATTTGGTTTATGCTTGACACTCCCGTGGAGTACACGGGGCTTGGTGCCGACAAACGATGTAATTTTAGAAGCCTCAGCCCCTCAGTCCTTTTCAAATGAAAAAAAAAAACAAAAACTGTATTTCATTATGATTCGTTACACCACAGAGATCACCATGGTAACTGTGCGATGAATAATCCATGGTGTGAGATTACGGTCAACATCAGCAGAGAAGAGGAATTGGTAAACCAAAATAAATAAATAAATAAATAATGATAAATGTTGAAAACAATGTGAACAACTTCTCCTCTAGTTTAGTACTGTGGTAGACATGTGTTTGTGATACACTGCCCCCTGCTGTTTGGGGACAGAAGCCACGCAGTGTTAAAGATAAAGAAGCCACACGTGTTCTCTCATGCTGATTCCACATGTCTCGTTTCCGTGTGTCACGTTGGTGTGGAAAGCATAACCCAGTCTTTATTCTTTTTATTATATTTACTGGAGACCCCTGTTTAAAAACAGCCCTCAGATCTGAGCTTGAGATTCTACAGTTGATGTGTGTAGGATCTGCATACTCAACCTGAGATTTAAGAGACACTGGATGTGTTGTCAAACCTAACACGGCTCCCTTATCAACCAAGTAGAATCAGGGTTTATTTCAGAATAATGTTGCAAAAAGTAATTTGGTAACGCTTTATCTTAAGGTCCTGTAATGAGCATTAATAAGACCTTTTATAAGTACTTATAAGATGCTTATTAACATTATTATTTGTTTATAAGACTATATAACTGCTTAATACGTGTTTAATAAGGTCATTGTAATAGTTACTACAAGACAACTTAATCTATAAGCTATATGGAACCTAACGCTAACCCTCTTTGTTTTTTGTCTTCTGCTTCTGTCTCTCATGAGCCCTACCCCAGCCCTTCCCCTAAAGCTAAACATTCAGGGCCCCATGCCTAAACCTAACCTGTGGGGCCTCACACCTAACTCTTACAATGACCTTATTAAACACTTATTAAGCCGTTATATAATCTAATAAACAAATAATAATGTCAATAAGCAGCTTATAAGTACTTAAAAAGATCTTATTAATGCTTATTACAGGACCTTTATATTCTATATATAAAGGACTTTTATATATAAAGCGATACCATTAATTCCAGTATTCATATGATAAACTAAACCCTGAGCAGAATAACTTGTTGATAGTTGTTGAAAAAATAACAGGTGCATTCAGTCTTGTTCCCCCAGAGTCACAGTTTATCTTATTCTGAAAAAAGAAGAGTCAAAACATTTAAGTGTTTTAATTTTACATAAAAACGTACATGTTACAGCCAGCTAAACCAGCATCATGCTAACCAGATAACAGATTCAAACAGGAAGTAAAAACAGAAACATTCTTTGTTTCCTCAAACAGATGTGTCTGAGTCTGTACCAGGAAAAAGAATAACCCAAAACAAAGAGTTGGACGAAGTGTATTTGTGAAATCAGTCAAAGTAGCACTAAGCTGCTTAAGAGGAAGCTGACTGCAGAACAGGCCAGTTTTTTTTTTTCCTGGATAACAAAAACATCTCTATTTGTTAAACTGGGAAACATGTCAGTCGGGAACATTTCAGAGCAAAGGCTTTTAACCCAACCATGGCTAAATCATGCAAAACAACTGTTTTGGGGATGGAAGCTTAATTTTCACTTTTACCATTTCATTAATTCTTGTTTGGTGCATTTGCTCAGCTCCAAACAGGGAGAGGAGGCTTTACTCTCTCCTTTTCTACATCTTCAAAACCAACAATGAATCAGAACAGTCACATGGTCTTCAGAGACAGGACGTCAAATCTTGTTTTGTACATGGTGCAGACCGTTTTTTTATCGTAACTATACAGAACTTGAGAGTTTTTTGCCCTAAAAGTATCATCTGCTTTTATTTTCATACCAGGAAAACAAACACTGAATGGCTACAATCAATGCCCCGTCATGCTCCAACAGACGCCTGCTCCTGTCTCTGCTATGATGACCTGACAAGAATCTGCTTCCTTTTTTTTGCCAACCCGAGTGACAACTCCCACTCCATCTAACACGTGATTGGTTAGTTGTCTGGACTGTTACTGGCAAAGTCAGCACATTTCCAAAAAAGTTAACTTCAAGTGCTTCGAGTAGCTGAAAAATGTCAGAGTGATCTAAAAAAAAAAAAAAAAAAGGAGCACAGAAAGCAGCATTTTTCACCAAACTGTGCTGAAGAACTGTCTGTCTGGTCAATGGTTTAGTTTGAAAAAAAAAAAGATTCAACACATAAAGCAAGCATGCTGCTGATTGGAGGAAGAGGAGCACAAATAGCAGATCAGTGCCTCCTACTGCTGCTCCCTCATGAAGATAAAGACTCCTTGCATGCATTGTATGTCTGCAGGAGCTTGTTGTTTTTCAGGAATCCAGCTGTTTGGCTTGTGCAGGTAGAGATTCTTCCTGCACACGGATCATGCCAATTCCGAAACAAACACACACCTCCCTAAAAGTAATTTATGACAGTGTGCTTGAGACTCCAAGCCAGAAGGTGGCGAGGGAGTGCAATCACAAAAGCTCCTCCTCATATCATCTTTAAAAGAAGACAGCTTAGTAAAGAAAACAAACAAAATCAGCAGACAACTGTGTGTATATATTATATCATAGTATATATTATATGTTAGCAGTATATTATTATGAGAAACACACTAACAATGTTATGAGCAAAGTGTATTAAAACCAGTGGTGAACCATGGCCCCAGCCACTGGGCCTTCAGTAGGACCATGGGACCACACGTGGCAATAAACAATCAATCAAAGAAATAAAAACAATAGCCAGATTCATGTGACATGGAAGTTTTGTATATTGATAGTTTTGCGCGATTACAAATTTATTATTATGTGCCTGAACACTACAACACCTAACACAACTTCAAACAATTAAAAAATTAAGATATAAAATTGAAAAAAATCAACTTAAAATCAATCACTATGCTCACAATGGGCCTCATTCACAAACAGTGCGTACGCACAAATTTGTGCTTAAATTTAGTGATATACTGGATACTCTCCCAGTGTCTCCGCCTCATCCTCCTTACAATAATGTACTCCATCTTTTTAGATCACGTTGAAGATAAAGACTAAAACAGAGAAATATGGGAAATCACGGGTAAATCCTGAGTGACATACATTTATTTTCTCTCTTTTTCTCTCCCTCTTTTCTTTGAATTAAATGAAATGAGAGAACCAGATATATACTCAGTATCAGATGTTAAGGCTGTTAATTGTTTAATTGTAAGATGTGCATCAAACTTCCAGCTGCCGTCAGGTTAACTTTCCATTATGACAAACGGCTTTAATCTGACATCAGATGTGATGGGACAGTTAATATAGATATAAATGTATATGCTGGTTCAGACAGTTACATTAAATAGTGATTGCCGTGATTGTTTATTGTATTAAAATGTGTCTGACACTCTGGAAACCTGCCTCTGAGGCTTTGTTGACATGTGCGCACATGTGCGCCTGTCACCAAATTACAGCTGCACAGGGTGAGCTCTGCTTTGTGCTGAGAATAGACCAGATTGGAGCTGGTGAGCTTTCAGTGCAATTTCAAGCTTTTCTTGAAAAGACAGCCTTGAAAACGGAGTTTCAAGTAATCCAGCAACCACACAGTCTTCTCCGTTACTTTCTGCCATTTCTCTTCACGTTCTGCAAACTAGATCTTCTCTTTTCTCCTCACTCACTCACAGCTACAGCTACACTTGTCCATTAAGTATTCACGAATCCCTGGAAGATGACAGGAAATGATCCCGCCCACAACTTAACAAAGTATGATTGGCTAAGACAGCTGTCATTGTCAAATTGTGTCCACATTCGCTTGAGTTACACAGGCATTCGTTGCAGTTACTGAAGGCCCTGCCTGCCAGAGGGTGTTGTTGATTTACCCAGATACCATCAAAAGGAAAATTGTGATTGGGCCATTTTCCATTTCGTTATTTTAACCCATTGTTGCCAGGACAAGTTTATAAAAATAATATAAAACTTATTGCTATGATTTCAGTGAGTTAAACAAATAAATAAAAACAAAAATAGAATAATTATTTAGGTGTACAAAAATTCTTTCAATATTTTTTATTAGACCTTCACTGAATACCTTGAAGGCCCAAAGGGTTCCCCTCTGATTAAAGCTTAGAACTAAATGTACAATAAAAAGGCACATTCATACATAAAAATGAAATGTACTATAGTATAGTAGCCTCCTTTCTTCTTCTTTTTTTTTTTCTTCAGGGGTTCCTTGGTCAGACAAAACGCTGAAGACCCCTGCTCTAAAAAGCTTTTTATTCCATTCTTTGGATAACAAAACAACTTGTACAAAATTAAGGAACTTGGAACCTGTCTGCTCTGTGAAGTGTTTTGAGTAACATTTTCCCCCTCTTTCATGTTGAGAGGATCAAACATTGTTGTAAGTGCTGCTTTGGAGAAGATTGAGCTGATCTTAGGGGATGAAACACACAGAGAATCCCTGTTTTTGCTCAACACAGGACTGATTGTTTAACACTCTGACTAAACTCCTCAAAACGGTAAAAGAAAAAAGCTGTTTTTTCATCTGTTGGTTGAAATCTTTCAGGAGCTGTAGAGACAAGCCGTCACAATTATGGCTGCACAACCAAATGTTTTGTATCTATGAGAGAGCCAGTATTTAGCAACATGACATCTCAACTGCTCAGACAAAGCGGCTCAGGTGTAACTTATCACTTACAGAAAGTGGAGCATCATGTTGGCAAGTACCTGTCAGACTGCTGGAATCAATAAACAGCGCTGGAGTTTAAATGTCAGCCTCTCCCCAAAGCCGCATCACTGTGTTGGAGTATTTCACAAAGAAAGAAAAACATCATGACGTAAATCCATGGAGCAGAGACATCTCTTTCCTTTCCTCTGTCTCTTTTTCCAATCTTTGTTTGAATAAACTCCACATTTTAAAACCCACACAGTTTGACATCAGTGATATGTTTTAACAGTCGATGAGTTGAAGCAGAGAAGGTGTGAAGCTACAGCTAGCTGACTTCAGATCAGCGCTAACACTGGAGCTCTGTGAGGCAGAGTCTCAGTGAATACCTGGTTAATCTGATTCACCCAGCGTCCAGCGGAACAGCACCAGGTGATTAAATCCATTTTGAGAATCAAATAAATGAATAATTATCATGTAATCACTCTGTGATAATAATTAATGACTGGGTAATTAATGACTGAATGATACAGTAAATTAAATGAAGTAATTATTGGAGTCCATTAACCTGGTCAATAATCCATCCTGGTGTGAAACAGACTTTAGATTAGAATAAATGTTCAGCAGGAGAAATGAAACAGAGGCTTAAAGACACAGGGCTCTAATTTTGTGGCGCAGCCTGCGCAGTGCTAATTTCGTGCGGCGCACCGCTGCGCGCTGCCAATTTGACAACTTGGTAGACTGTCTGCACAGAGATGGGTGTGACGGCGCGCCAGGGGGAGTTGACGGCGCACCAGGGGGAGGTGTCAGCAGATTCATGTTGGCGCAGTGACAATTTCGTGCCAAAAAAGTGCGCTGAAAGCTCGCCAGCTCCAACCTGGTCTATCCTCGGCGCAAGGCGCAGCGCACCCCACGCAGCTGTAATTTGGTGAAAGGCGCACATGTGCACACATGTCATCAAAGCCTCAGAGGCAGGTTTCCAGAGTGTCAGGTACATTTTAATGCAATAAACAATCACAGCAATCACTATTTAATGTAACTGTCTGAACCAGCACATACATTTATATCTATATTAACTGTCCCGTCACATCTGATGTCAGATTAAAGCCGTTTGTCATAATGGAAAGTTAACCTGACGGCAGCTGGAAGTTTGATGCACATCTTACAATTAAACAATAAACAGCCTTAACTTCTGATACTGAGTATATCTGGTTCTCTCATTTCATTTAATTCAAAGAAAAGACAGAGAGAAAAGACAAAGAAAAAAGAGACTAAATAAATGTATGTCACTCAGGATTTACCCGTGATTTCCCATATTTCTCTGTTTTAGTCTTTATTTTTAACGTGATCTAAAAAGATGGAGTACATTATTGTAAGAAGGATGAGGTGGAGACACTGGGAGAGTATACAGTATATCACCAAAGGCTCTGCTTGGCGATGACAAACCAGGAGTGCAGGTGGATCAAAAGTATTCTGAATGGATAAGCCAGCTGTGTAACTGCCTCTTAATTTTTACTCCGGATAAAGACAAAGGAACACATTAAATCTGTCCCAGGAGCTGGCCCACAGGGTGACGCGCGTCGTGTTCTCCGATGCGCCCCGCTGTCCATTGACCTGCTGCAGGCACAGCGGCTCTGACCGCCTCCGCTGCCAGCACTCTCCGCGGTGCTGCGGATCAGTCAGACCAATCAGACGCTGCGCCTCGGCCGCAGGGCATTTAAAGGCGAGGAGAGGCGCTCATTTGATTGGTGAAAACAGCGCTCGGCTGTGTTAAACCCACTCACAGCATTAGTCCTCCCTCTCTGCCATTTGCGCGGAGGGAGGCGTGGACGCGCAGCTCTGCGCTCATGTGCGCCTGTACTGCGCCTCTCTTGGCACTGAAGGAAACTTGCAAAATGCACCGGTCACGCCCTGTGCGCACGGCGAAGGCTGGCGCAGGGCAGGTGCGCCTGCGCCTGCGCCTGGTCTACGAAATTAGAGCCCACAGTGTTGTTCCTGTTAGATATCTCTAACCTGATACACCAAGCACAGACACACAGTCCATGAACCAGGACTCCACAGTTAAATGAGCTTAACCTTCCTCTTGTGTTAGGGTCGCCAACGACCCCTTTTAGATTTTAAATGCAAAAAAGAATCATTTAAAGTTTGATTATTGTATCAGGGCTTTTTGACTTTGTCAGGAACCTTGATTTCAACAAAATTCAACAAAAACATTTTTTTTCACGACATTATAAAATGCTCTGGTTGAAATTATATCCTTTGTAGTGTTAGGGTCGGTTTTGACCCGGTTATAAAAATAATATTTTACAAAAAATGTTGGAGCCAAAAGAGAAATCATAAGTGTACTGTCAGCCAACACACTTAGAGCCACCTCCTCTCCCAATCATGTGAGCTTCAGGGAATGCTCATTTGTCCAGTATTGCTGAAAAAAAACGAAAAAAAAAAAAAAAAAAAAAAAAACAAAGATGGCCTGTTCACCATGTCAGGTCACTTCACTCATTTGACTTGCAGAAGGCACATCCCCAATTTGCAGCATACAAAAATGAAAAGAAGATTCATGGTGCGTGAAACTCTGGATTACATTTTTGGAGAAAATGAGGAAGAAGACACAGATCAGCACAGCGATGCAGAGGGGCAAGTTTCTGAGGAAGAGTACCATATAGAGTACCAGCCAGAAGACACAGACACATCTGAGTCTGATGAGGAGGTCACTTGTGCTGAGGCTGCTCCTGTTGAAGGATGCAAGTCAAAACAATGGTACAATCTTCTGGAGTTTGGTACTTCAACACACAGGGCAAACAGAGTCAGGGCAGCCGCTGAAAATGTCATCAAAATGACCCCTGGTATCTCAATTTTTACTGTGCCAGAATCATTGACACAAAAATATTTTTTTCTCTGATTTAGTATACTAATGGTTTCGAAAGTAATAATTGATTTCTAATGGTTTGGTTAACCAATCAAACCATTAGAAATCAATTATTACTTTTGAAACCATTCTTTCAACTTCTAAATTAATATTTTGTGTTATGACCTGTTCTGTGTTTCAACATGTTCATATTAAAGTCCTATTGCTCACACTTTTTTTTTTTTTGGCATTCTCTTGAAGAAAATGTATGGGTCGGAAATGACCCACAACACCATAGATGTTCTGATAGTTAATAATTTCAAAATGAAAAAATGAATCAAGCAAATTAATTTCAGAAATGTGTTCTATACCCCTTTTTAATGTTCAGGGAACACAACATCCTATCATTCATTTATATGATTCTCTTGAGGTTATTTTTTCTTTTTTCTTTTTTTTTTGAATTAAAATTAGGAGGTATACTTTTAAAAAAAGGGGGCCCAGAGACCCACAACAAAAATATTAAACCCAACATTTTCATGGATAAGGAAGCCTAACAAGGCAACCAAGAGATGAGAAAAAAATTGGATGATAAGTTTTTGTTTTTGGTGTATTTTTAGGCTGATTTAATTTCACTAATTCAAGAAAAAATCACTTTAAAATGTAAATAAAACGTGAGCTATATAAATCATTAAAGTGATACTCCGGGATGGAACAAGTTGGGTCCTATCACAAAGTTTAGAGCAGAAATTACCCCTACAGCAGTGTTTTTGTGCAGCAGAAGCCCAGAGCGCTCACACCAAACACCCCCTCCCTGCTCCTCTGCCGGTTTCCTCTGCATTCAGACGGAGCCATATTTTACTTGACCAAAAACACAAATAAACGGACTCCCACCAAAAAAATCTATCAGTCTGCATTCGCGCTTTATTTAGAGAATTTTCAGCGCGTTACTTTCACACAAAAACACCGCTAAATAAGGCTCTAGTTCTCATCTTGTTGTAAAACGACGCTACCTCTGCTGCAGAGCCACAGTTGGCTACGAGGTGCTCGCCGCTTAGTGTATCAGTCCACGCATGCGGCGTGCCAGATATAAACAAACGCAGGAAGTCTGCCAGGATGAAGAGACACGATGAGAACTAGAGCCTTATTTAGCGGTGTTTTTGTGTAAAAGTAACGCGCTGAAAATTCTCTAAATAAAGAGTGAATGCAGACCGATATCAGATTTTTTCAGTTGGAGTCCGTTTATTTTCTGTTTTTGGTCAAGTAAAATATGGCCCCGTCTGAGTGCAGAGGAAACCTGCAGAGGAGCAGGGAGGGGGTGTTTGGTGTGAGCGCTCTGGGCTTCTGCTGCACAAAAACACTGCTGTAGGGGTAATTTCTGCCCTAAACCTTGTGATAGGACCCAACTTGTTCCATCCCAGAGTATCACTTTAAAGTATATTATACACAGTATAAACTCATTTTCATTCTTTCTCTATGTTTTCTTCAGTCTTCTAAACACTGAGGTTTTGAAATAGTTCTCCAACAGGAGAACTCTTAAATTTAATAGTCAAACAAAGGCTTTAAATTTGCGTTTGGGACTTTTATATATGCACAGTACTTATTTATTCATTATCTATTTATCAAAGGGCACTTCTATTTCTGCTTAATCTTGCACCAAATGTTCTTATTTATTTTCTGTGGTTTTATTTATCATACCTGTTCCGATCAATTTTACATGACTGTTTTATTTGTATAACTGGTGGGTTTTATTTTACCTTTTTTGTGTGTGTGTTGTGATGTTTAAAGAACCTTACTTTGGGTCTGCTTTTGATATCTCCTTTTAAAAAAAAAAAAAAAAAAAAAAAAAAAAAAAACAATTCTATGAGACTTTTTACTTGGAAAGTCAAAGAAGAGTTCTTCACTCTGCCCTGTACAGATGTATTTTAATATATTACAATGAGGAGTGTTTTTTATTGGGTATTTTATCCGGTAAAACATTTGTAGTGTTGGTGATATTACTATTTGTTTTCTAGGGTTGATGTTCTTTGAGAGCAACTTTTCTAAGCTTTGACTATAATCAGAAGACCTTACTCCTGTTTGTGTTCTCATCAACCTGAGATGCTGTATCTGACGGTGACTGACAGCTGACAGCTGCACAAATATGAACCCTTTAAGGTTGCAATCGTTCCCTGATGGCTTACTGCAGTTCAGGTAATTTGAGTCTGTAAACACTGAGAATACAAAACAACAGCGTGAACGTTGATGAAATTGATAAATTAATTAATATATAACTAAGGATAGAATATTAATCTCATTTATTTCCTGAGAGCTGATGACCCCTGCTCTTTGGTCGAGGCTTTGTCTTTTTTCCCCTTACTGACGTCTGCTCATTAAAATCTGAATCCTGTAATCTGTAATCTGTAGTTTTCAGGATGAATTACTGATAGGCACACGCTGCCCCTGCTGAGCGTAATCAAACCCGGCCACATGTTAACGCACTCGCAAACAAACAAAGCCTTCTTGTAGGAACTCTTCCCTTTGCCCCCTCCCTACCTGCTCGGCCATTTATCACAGCATGATCCCCAACAACTGCGGGCTGAAAGAGCAGGTACTGCAGGGAACAGGAGGGAATGAAGGAGGCTGATCAGCGCCGTTTGGGGCTGGGATTTAATGTTTGGCTCCTGCGTGTGGAGCTGGAAGCAGAGCGATGGCACAGCAGAGGTCTGCAGGGACGAGGAGACACTTCAAGGCAGGATAAGGCATGTTGTTTGTGTTTGTTTCCTCTCCAGTGCTTTTGGACCGTGGCTGCACCTGCTCTCCTTCTATGTTTAAAACCCATACGACAACATGGCACAACATGGGCTGCAGAGTGCTGCAGAGAGCAAAAACATAATGAGATGCCTTACACAGCTGGCCAAACAGTCGTCACGGAATCATCGAGGGCATTGATTTTATGGGTTACACTGCTTCCTGTATGAAAACAGGACAGCTCAAGACAACAAAATACAACTGCCTGGGAAACAGCACAGCAGTGACTGCCACTGAAACAGGAAATCATTGTAATTCATGTTGTTTGACAGCAGCATATTGGAAAAAATCAACAGTTTAATTAGTTTTAGCCTGATACTGAAACAACATTTTTTGACTCATTAAATTAAATCAATCTTAAATTAAATCAATATTAGGTTAAACAATGAATGCAATCGTAATCCTGCTTCAAAAAGCCTGCTACTTCGAAAACAAGGATCGGAGCAAGGTTTTCCAAAGTCCCTGAAGTGTTCTCAGCGGTTTCCCTCTCGGTTAAAGATCACTTTGCATATGTCACAATGAATAAAGCTGCTGCACTCACAGAACGAGACCTAGGAGCATCTTCAAAGGACAGGTCCCACTGAATATTCAAAGACCGAACAAGACGTGCAAGTTAAACATGCCCGTCTCCTCGGAGAGATCACACTGCAGCTGATTCGTTCTAATGTAAAGATAAAGCCCCAAGACTAAGATGGTGGGCGGGAACGCCGGAGCTGGTCTGTCATCCTCCATGACAGCTCAGGGGAGAAGACTTCATCAGCTCAGGACATCTGTGGTCAACACACTGGGATGTATGTCTGTATATTATCAGCTACATCACATCAGGCTTTGAGGATCAGACTTCTTCTGTGGAGTGATGTGAGACACTGCTCTCTTTTTGCAGATGCTTTGTTTCAAAATATCTGTATCGCTTTATCTTAAGGTCCTGAAATAAGCATTAATAAGACCCTTGTAAGTACTTATAAGATGCTTATTGACATTGTTATTTATCTATAAGACTATATAACTGCTTAATAAGTGTTTAAGAAGGTCATTGTAAGGGTTAGACCCCACAGGTTAGGTTTAGGCATGGGGCCCTGAATGTTTGGGTTTAGGGGAAGGGCTGGGGTAGGGCTCATGAGAGACAAAAGCAGAAGACAAAAAACAAAGAGGGTTAGAGTTAGAGTTAGGTTCCTTATAGCTTATAGATTAAGTTGTCTTGTAGTAACTATTACAATGACCTTATTAAACATGTATTAAGCAGTTATATAGTCATATAAACAAATAATGTTAATAAGCATCTTAAGTACTTACAAAGGTTTTATTAATGCTTATTACAGGACTTTAATACCAAAACATCTTCAGTTTATTCTTCAATAAACCCTACAAACACAGTCTAATGAGCCATGCTAAACAATATGATCAAATCTCAGCCTTTTGTACTGTTTTATCATTCATATCATATCATAAGTCCCGCCCTAAAACACAATGAGCCAAGTACAGTCTGTATAGCCATTCCAACACCCTTGCACTTTATCTGCCTGTACGTCAATTGAACTTGGCAGAAAGTCTTTTTTTTGTTGTTTTTATGAGGTTTTTCTGAGAGTTTAAGTTTAAAAATGGTCAAACAGTGTTCACAGGGTACATGCAAGTCCAACACAAGGGGCTCTAATTTTGTAGACCAGGCACCGGCCTTCATTGCGCGGACAGAGCGTGACTGGCGCACTTTGCAAGTTTCCTGCAGTGCCAAGAGAGGCGCACTGAAGGCACAGAGAGGCGCAGGGGTGTGCTTCCACACCTCCCTCCGCGCAAATGGCAGAGAGGGAGGAGAAAAGCCGTGAGTGGGTTTAACACAGCCGAGCGCTGTTTTCACCAATCAAATGAGCGCCTCTCCTCGCCTTTAAATGTGCTGCGGCCGAGGCGCAGCGTCTGATTGGTCTGACTGATCTCCAGCACCGTGAAACAGTGTGCTGGAAAGACCCGGCAGCGGAGAAGGTCAGAGCCGCTGTCCCTACAGCAGGAGAATGGACAGCGGGGCACATCGGAGGACACAAAGCGCGCCACTGTGTGGGCCAGCTCCTGGGACAGATTTAATCTGTTACTTTGTCATTAATAGGAGTAAAAAATGAAGAGACAGTTACACAGCTGGCTTATCCATTCAGAATACTTTTAATCCACCTGCACTCCTGGTTTGTCATCGCCAAATAGCAGAACCTTTGGTGATATACTGTTTACTCTTCCGGTGTCTCCACCTCATCCTCCTTACAATAATGTACTCCATCTTTTTAGATCACGTTAAAAATAAAGACTAAAACAGAGAAATATGGGAAATCACGGGTAAATCCTGAGTGACATACATTTATTTTGTCTCTTTTTTCTTCGTCTTTTCTCTCCCTTTTTTCTTTGAATTAAATGAAATGAGAGAAGCCAGATATATACTCAGTATCAGATGTTTAGGCTGTTTATTGTTTAAGATGTGCATCACACCCATCTCTGCGCAGACGGTCTACCAAATTGTGAAATTGGGAGCGCACGGCGGTGTGCCGCACAAAATTAACACTGCGCAGGGTGCACCAGGCTTGCGCCCCCTGCGCTGCGCCACAAAACTAGAGCCCAAGATATCCTGAGAGTCTGGGTGACAGGGTGTATTCTTAACCCTTCCAAAGATACATTTCAACAGAGAAAAGTGTCTTCTTTGGATAAAGTTGTGCAGTAGACCAACATCAGCTCTGTGTGAATCAAATGAAGAAGGATGTCTCCATCTGCTCTAAGGTCAGCTGACATCATACCTGAGGAAGAAGATTGTGATTTTGCTGTAAAGATATATTAAGTTATCTTTAACACTAGAACCAGACTGTTTAGGATTTTCTCTCATGTTAGCTCCTAGCTGTGCTGTTCATCATGTCTCTGTGTTTGTTTGGAGTTCATTGGCCTGCTTTGTTCTAGTTTTTGTTTCTTTGGTGATCGTACATCATTGTTACCTGTTGTCCAAAGGGCTCTAGTTAAACTAACGTTAGCTTCTGGAGCTTAGCCTCATTAGCTTATCTGCAAAAGCCGAGATAACAAAGGTTGGCAAATGCTGTGCTAAATGATTCAGTGTGAATACCGTAGCACCAAAGTAACAGAGACACACTCTTGGTAAGGTGGTAAAAAGGACGTTATATTTTGGTCTTGACCAGTGCAGAACCTCTATCTTAAAGGTCTTCAACGGGGGTCTGCGGCCCCTAGAGGGACCGTGGAAGTACTACAGGGGTCATGACATTTTTGATTGATAAAGCAATTTTTGGTATTTTCAAGTGATTATTCTCAAATATTTCAATTTTTCCTCATGTAATTTTTTTGAACACACAATCGATAAACGAAGGCAGTACTCTCTGGAGAGTCAACTGCGCATGCGCAGTACTCTCTGGAGAGCTGACTCTTTTCTTTGAGGGGCAAATGTAGACAAAGTCTTCGTCAGTTCAGAGGTAATTACAGCCACATAGCGCTGTCTGGAGTGACGCTACTGCAACAGAGGACTATCTCGGAGCGGACCATGATGGAATATTGGTGAAAGACACGAGTTTTTGGACGATTAATGCAGTTTTAGGAGCGGCACTGTCTGTGCCCCGATGGATCCCATTATACAGACATCAACTGCACGATTTTGGATCTAAATATCTCCCGAAGCACTGCTTGGATCAGGAAAGCCTCCTGGGTGAGTATTTTGTTCTACTTCATTCTATAAACAATGTAAAAGCTGTATAAACGGAACTTATCCTTTAAGCAACACAACGGCTCTCTCAAACTGACACCTTTACTCATCGTTCACTTCTAGCTCCTTAAGACAGTGGAAGACCCACCTCTGTCATTGCTCTGCTAATCACACATCTACATTTTTAATACTGGCTCTGTAGGGCTCCTCAGAGTAGCTTTATACTGCACACTAACAAGATACGTTCATACATGGAGCTAGACCTGGTTTAATATACCACAAAGTAAACTTCTGTTTGATCTGTGCTTTCTGTCTCCAAAAATCGTTCGCACCATCCCACTGTGACAGCAGCCTCAGTACCTGTCACTGAATGTTTATTGTTTGGCCAAGTGAATGGAGTGGGCGTGGCTTAGCCATAGGTCTAATGTAATTTCTCCAACTGTGATTGCGATTAATTGTGCAGCACTGTTTCCTGCATGTCCTGCCCCACTCTCACACTGTTTCCTGCTCTACCCACCATCCTGATCTTTAGTTAAAGCCCCAAAAAAAAGAAAAAATACAGTCAGGTTTCCTTGAGAAGTCCATGAAGGTTGATCCAGTGTGGTGAATATTGCATCATTACGTCAGCATCTAAAACATGAGCGTGTGCAGTGCATACTCCCTAACAGTAGCTGTTAACTGTCAGTGATGCCAGCAGGCCTTGGAAAAAAAAAAAAAACACCCAGCCATATCTCCCCTCTTCTTATTCTCTTATGTGATTAATTTGCACATGATGCTGGCCCTGGCTCGCTTTGCTTCCTTCTGCTCCAGCACAGAGTCAAACACTGACACCAATTCTTGGGGGGTCTCTCTCTGTTGTATTGCTAGAAGCGATACATATTCATGGAGACACCAAGAGCATTTGTGACAAACACAAACAACAAAAATTATTTTATAACCGACTAACAAAACAGCCATCTGTCAGTAAAAGAATATGTCTCCAGTTTTACTGCAGCATCAGGGTGATCTGGCATCATGATGTATCACTCTGCACTGGCAGCCTCATCCTTTGATATAAATAATAAGAACATACTGTGACAACAATATGCATTTTTAATCAGCCAATTACAAAGCACTGCTGCACGCTGCAAAATGTCCAAGTTTACAACAACAGCTTGTCCTCTTCCAAGCAGCATAACTCTCCATTAACAACTTCAGCATGAACAACAAACGTGCTGAAGCAGTTTGTAGGTAGTGTCAAACAGTGCAACATGAAAACTGTGGAGAGGAATGCTCATGCAGACAAATAATGTGAAAACAGCAGAAGAAAAAGCCCCAAAGTTATGTGAGAAAACTCCGTTTGGTCCTACTGGAATCTACACTCTGTGATTTGGAGCATCTCTGAAACGCTGGCTCTTTGCACAGACAGAAAACAAACAAACCAAAAGAGAAACCCCTCCTCGCTTAAACTACTGTCATCCCGCGTTGAGCTTCTGAGCGCAGTATTCCCATATCTGCTCCCGGCTCCAAGAATCCTCCGATGCACTGTTTCCTTTACAAGACCGGACAGGATGCACATGCTCAGTGCTCATATGGCCCCGGGTGGGAGTGAAAACAGACATAACACACACACACTGGGTAAAAAACACACTCTTAGTGGAGACACACAGGAGGCTTCTGTCTTGAGAGTGCCTCAAAGGTCTCTGGCCATTAGAAAATAGAGGTCAGCAGCATTAGGTCCACAGCTAAACACAGTAATTGTGTAGTACAAAGAGCGTGGCTGGGTCACTCTGACAGCCCATTAATGTGCCCGGCTTTGATAAAAACACAAAGTGACAGCCGCTCAGCTTCTCTTGCTGCTGCTGATTCTTGGTGACAGACAGGAGGGGAACTGCACTGGACTGCACATTTTGGAGAAACACACATAATGGAGGAGGCTGCTGTAACCACGCTCAGTTAAAGCTCTGTAGACTGTGCATACAGTGGTTAGCATAGACAACCATAGACATGAGATTAGGCCTGCAGGTATAGAATACTTTAGTATCCAAGTATTCTACTGAACATCCCCTCAATTAATCAGACAAAACATATTTTCATATAGTTAAACTGAAAATATTTCTCAACAAGTGGCCTCAGGTGATGTATTTTAAAGAGGCAATGAGGAGTTTCTGAGTGATCTAGAAAAATTCTCCCTTCTTGATATATGCCCAACACTTTAAAATGAGATCATCAACACCAATATTACTGCTTATTTTGTAGTGATGGTGGACACTGGAGCCAAACTGTCGGACAGAAAAAGGACAGAAGAGCAGAAGAAAGATAAAAAGGAGAGAGATAGAGCACGAGCTAAAGGCTAAAAAGGCTAAACTGTTTGTGCTAATGTGTATTCCAACCCAGAGTCAGCAGTTATTCTGCAGTGGTCTATTCAAACTTGAGAGTCTATCAATAAAATGAAGAGTGAGGTTACGTTAGCATTACTATTATTACTATTACAGCGTTGCTAGGCGCTGCCCAAGTAGCTTCCTGTTGCAGCAGCTCTCTCTTCTTTGTCCGTTTCTTGTAATTTTTTTGTCTCTTTTTTGTCGTCTTTGTATTTGGAGTGGATCATTACTTTGTATGGTTCATTGTTGGTCATGGACACCAAACTTTTTGTGGCTTCAGTGATAGTTTTACTACTTTTCTCCTGTGTTTGTCTGGAGATCCTACATGTATCCATGGCTGCATTGTTTACATGTGAAATTAGCTGTTAGCTGCCTGTAGCATGTCAATGCTAACTAGTGTAAGACTTGATGATTTCCCTCAAGGTGAGGAAGAGGAGGTGAGGACAACATGCTGGTTCTTGGGTGTGAGCTGGTAGGTGACGACGTGGACCTGTCCTTCCATCCATCGTTGTTGGGAACGTAGGATCTATCTCCGGTGGGATGGACGAGCTAGCCGTGCTAGCCCAGTGGCAGAGGGACTGCCAGAGGGCAGAGTGGCATCATGCTGTTCACAGACGTGGCTGATGGAGCTGACGGTGCTTTGCCTGCTGTGGGCAGACAGGATCCAGGAGACAGAGACTGAACGGACTGGACCCTGTGGAGGTGGAGACTGGCTGGGCTGGAGAGTGGTGGACGGGCTGTCGTCATCTAGTTTCTTGTGGACCTTTTTGCACTTTCTATACACTTTCTTACTTTTGTTTTCTTGATTGCTGCGGTGAGTCCTGAATTTCCCCTCGGGGATAAAAAAAAAAGTATTTTCTATTCTATTCTTTTCTATTCTATTACAAACACGTCTCACAGCTTTGGGCTGTCAGTAGCGCTACGTATGGACGGCTACTCAACTACTGTGCGAAAAGGCAGTGAGCTTGTTGTCACATTAGCCTACAGATATGTCTTAACATCAAGCTGCTAGTAGCGCTTCATATAGCCAGATACTGATGTACGGTACAAACTTACGTTTGCTTGTTGTCACGTTTCAAACCTTAGCGCTACCTAACTTAACTGATAAATACCTTCACTTGTTGCATTGTATCCAGGAAAAAAATGTAGAGAAAATTTGTTCTAAACAAACACACACCTGGTTAAAAGTCACATCTTGACGACAGTGAGCGTGAGACACTGGGCTAGAAGGTGGCAAGGCAGTCCAATTAAAACAGACACACACAGAGCACTGCTACAACTTTAGAGACTTGTTGGTTTATGTTAAGTTGTTTTGGTCAGACACAGCCCTCTAACACCCTGCTACTGTTCAAAATGATTGTCTCAAGGAGACAAAAATGACTCTTTAAAAACATCTTCAAGGCTCATTCGGGTCCCACTAAACTACAGCATCTCAGGTCGTTTTCTTTAAAAAAAGAAAACAGCTGATGAAGACCATGCACAGAATGTTCTGTAAACTTTGATGAACTCACTAAAAGTCTCCAGTTTTAGAGAGTAAAGAGTAACTGTAAGCATTCACATTTTGTGTCATCCTGACCTTTCACTCTGAAATCAGAGGCCCTCAGCAGATGAAGAGTGACTCTATCCATCCATGAAATGTGTAATAGCTTTGCTCCAACAGCAATTATACAGTTTAACGCTCAACGTAAATGACAGGATCAACTGGGTTATCATTCCACTCTTGAGACATCGATTAGAAATCTGAACTTTGCTCTGTGTCAAGCTTTTTCTTTTTGTTTTGGTTTGTGCTGAAGTTTCCTGAAAGTTTATCTGTTAGCTTTCCTCTCTGTGATATTTCTGTGAGTGAGTGTTCTGACTGAAGAACATGTTTTGTTGTTTGTTGGTGTCTGTAGTCAGTTTGAGGATGAAGCAGGTTTTCAGATCTTCAGCTGACTGGAAGACCAATAAATGGTTCTATACTCTGATTACTCTGACGGGCATTTTAGACAAAAACAGTATTGAACAGTCAATGCTAACTATTTACCAAATGTTGAAATAGGTCTCCACCCGTCTGTAGACATGAGGAGATAGAGATCTGTTCGATAACTGTGTAAAGTTTTTATAGATGAGATCAATTTATTACTAGTGTAAGAACTTGATCAAAAAATATAAAATAAATAAATAGTGATAATTAACTGCAATAAATCACATTGAATCGCATTTTGATATCATATCAATATCTGACACGTATTGAATAAACTTTTGAATGTGAGGAGCAGTGAAAGAAATGCTTCTGTCTCTGGAGCAGGCAGTGTTTGGAAGACTAAACAGATGAATCAAGTTGTTGATGACTGTTTGTAGACTTTAGTTTTTAATATTTTATCAGTCTGTTAAAATGACAACTATGAAGAAGCATCAAACTTTGAAAAATAACTTTAACTAATATTAATGATAGAAAGTATTATTTTTCAAAGCAGGATTTTGAATGTAATTGACCACACACACACACACACACACACACACACACACACACACACACACACATATATATATATATATATATATATATATATATATATATATATATATATATATATATATATATATATATATATATATATATATATATATAAGTGCTGTCAGGCGATTAAAAAAATGAATCTAATTAATTACAGGATTTGTAATTAAATAATCTAATTAATCGCATTTTAATCTCATATCTGCTTAAGGTCCCAAAATAAAGAATTTGAATTCCAGGACATTAAAATTACATTAAAAGACATTTAAAAATAAGGTGGGAATATATACAACACATTTTTAGGTACCCCGAGGCACAAGGAACAAATGAAAAAAGTGTTATGGTTCTCTCTTCCCCCGGGTTCAAAGCATGTTGCTAGGTGTGATACATTCAGGGAACGTCAGAAATTTGAAAATTTGACGAGAACACCACTTTTCCATGTAGGACAAACGGTTTGTAAATGCTAGACATTTGAAAATAAGTGCGTCTTGAACGCCTCGCGGGTTTGGGATCCAGATTAATCTGTGTTAGTTTTTATGTCACGTACACACACACACACACACACACACACACATATATATATATATATATATATATATATATATATATATATATATATATATATATATTAGAGCCCGGCCGATTAATCGAGCCGATTATGCCTTTCACCGATTTATCAACATCAGCCAAAATGTAGCCTATAATAAAAAAATGTTGTTCCGCAGAGACTCTGTCACTCCTGTTCTTGTGTGTCTGTGTGTTGGGCTGCACACTGCCCAAGTGCCCGCTCCCTCCGTCCACCATTATGTAAAGTAAGACTATAGAAAGACGCTTTAATGTCGTGTTAGTGGCTTTTTTGAGAGATATACAGAGATAAATGCTACTGTTATTTCATTCTTCCACCATTATCTAATGTAAGACTATGATAAGGCGTTTTAACGTCGTGTAAGTTGCTGGTTGTGTGTTTACAGTTTCACTTTTTTTCTACTTACTGTGTTTAAAGTTTGACTTCTTTATTTATTATTGTGTTTACAGCTTGTTCTTATCATTGGTTTAAACTACAGTGCTTTTTTTGCCCCCAGTATCGGTATCGGCCCCAAAAATCCCGTATCCGTCAGGCTCTCATATATATATATATATATATATATATATATATATATATATATATATATATATATATATATATATATATAAATATATATATATATATATATATATATATATATATAAATGAGAGCCAGACAGATTTGGGATTTTTGGGGCCTATATATATATATATATATATATATATATATATATATATATATATATATATATAACTTCCCCTTTAAAAACAGAGACTAGATTATACCTAAATATGCTATGTTTTTTTTAACCAGAACATATTTATTTATTCCACTCAGGAATGTCTGTCTGCATGGGTTAAAACACGGTTCACTGTGGGTTTTTTTCTTACAACACAGTGCATCTTGTCAAATACACAAACTCATCATTTCATTTTATTGTCATTATATCTAAAGATTTTAACCTTGTTGGTACTTACTGCTTACTTGTTGCTGTTATTGTGTGATGAGCAATGGGAAATTTCCCCCTGGGATTAATAAAATATTTCTGATTCTGATTTTGATGTTAATAGGGATTTTCTTTTAATGTTATTCAATAGCCAAAAACAAGCAGCTTTCATATGCCCAACAACAAACACCTGGGGGTTATATCACATTACAACCAGGGTTTGGAATGAACAAAGGAAGACATAAATTATTAAGATGAGCTAAAAGTCACGAGAGCTCCTAAATATTTTATTATTAAAAAGCTGTTTGAATAGTCACAAACCTCAATTCATCCCTTATTCCTACTATAATACTGAAATAAGGACTCAGTGTATCAAAATGTGGACATCTTGGGTTTGGAAATCTTACATAATGACAAAATGTAACATTTAATCCAGAAACAAGGGCAGCAATTAAAAATCTGATTCAGAATAATCAGATGTTCTCAAAAGTGGAAGCTTAAACGGATCATGACCTCACTCTGAAATCCTGATCCCGCTGTACCTTACTTTATTACTTCTCCAAGAAACACAACAGACACATGTACAACTGGGATCTCCAGATGGTGCGACAATAACGTGTGTTCCCTTAAGGAGAGGGCAGAGATTGCAGCATGCTCTGTGATGCAGCTTAGAGCACAGGCTGAGGCTTGCATCATTCTTTCAACAGGTGAGGCTGAGCACACGGGGACATGTGGAACAACATGGACCTCAGTGGCCCTGCACTCATGTGGCAGTGAAACCATGACACTGCTCTGCTGCGGGTCATAAAGAATCCTCTGTCATCAGGGGACATGTTAAAAATAGGATCAAAGTGATGATGAAGAAACATGTGCATCTTGTTTTTCCTGACTTGATTTTTTCCTTGTTGTGGCGACTGCTTTATCTATTTTTCACCTGAACGACTGATCGAGCGAGAGAAATGTTCTTTATTCCTTTTTCTGGGTGGAGGTGGGGGTTACCAGTCAATCACTTTATAGGTTTTTGCATGACTACTACAAGCTAACCAAGCATTTCAAATGTAAGCCGACCTTTTGTTTGCTTGAAGAAGGAAAAAATCCCATTATATACGAGCGCTCCACGGTGTGAGGCTGTAAAGACACCAGCGGTGCAGTGTTATGGATTCAGCCTAAATCTGCAGTCCACTGCTCTGCTAAGCAAGCTCGGCGCTTTGGTCAAAGCTGTCATGTTTTCAACAATTGTTATTTTCCCCTTGCACAGCAGGTGACAGCGAATTTCTTCTGGGATGAAATCCCCAGAGGCAGCGACGGTTTGTGTTTATGTTGCAGCAGCAGCAGAGAGCCGGAGGACAGGACGTATGACTGCAGGACAGAGGAGAGGATGTAGGTGCTTACACTGTACACCATAAAGAAAGGGGAGCAGGGCTGTTTGAATTGAGTCCCCCACACATCTACAGGGGGCCCCACACCTTTAGCTCCCCCCTGTCTCCTGGACTCCCATACCATGCGCTGACTACACACACTTCAAATGCAACAAAAGCAGCAGCTTTGTGTACAGTACAGTTTAAGGAGCTTAAAAGGAGATTTGGAAAGCATGTCACTCACACATGTCTTCTGGGAACTGTGCACTCGCTACACCCAGACTCCTCCATGACCTTTTCATACGTGATGAGAAACTCCAATCAAGAGCGGGTGTCACAGCCTGGAAACACACTATATCTCATTTCATGCTGCAGTCATGTTGTTGGCTTCTTGTCACTGCAGTTTCTCTTCACTGCGAGGTATCTGTGCCACATTATGTCAAAACCAGAAGGCTTTGGAGAAAAGGCTCGGTGAGCTCCACACGGCTGCTGTGACAGTAACATGGGATATTATTTCGGAGAGCTGAAGTCCCCCCCGACACATGAAGAGGGGGAACATGACTGGATATGGGGATGTGAAAGGAGATTACTCATGGAGATTGTGAAATGTGTCGTCTGCTAATCAGATTAAGAGCTGAATAATCCCTGGTGCTAAATAAGAGGAACGACTTTATGTGAGTCATATAGAGTATCACCAAAACCCACTGGAGCTAACATGTCACTCCTCATGGTGTGGTGGGGACGACAGTCAAATGATCTGAATTTTAAAGAAGGGACTGTCATCTTCATAACGTGCTCAACCACTGAGTACCAAGTTAGTTATGTTGCCCCTTCGTTAGATCCCAGATAGCATATATATATACATTCATATATATAATTATGTGATTATCAATAAAGTCAACTAATAGGAATAATACACACACTAAGGATAATACAGGATTAAAGGATAATAAACACACTAAAATCAGCCAGTCCATGCTATGTGGAGCACAGATAGTCTCATATTCATTGCAGCCTTCCTTTCTCGTGGTTACTAAACACTGTCACAACAAAAATTACTTTGCTAAAACTAATTTCTTAAAATGTCAAGGAGCAGTTTTTTGAAGTTTGGTTACAGAGAATATATTATTGGAAAGTACAGAAATTACAGGTTCGGTTTTTACAAGGTGGTGATTTGCAATGAATTATATTACTAAGCACGTGAGACGTACTGTGCGTTCACACCAAAAGAGGCAAAAGAGGCAAAAGAGGCAAAAGCGGCAAGCTCGCCCGAGAAAGTGGACAGCGGCCAAGGCGGCTAAATATTTTAGCTGCCTTGGCCGCTTGTCACATGACTGACATCAAAGTAAAATTGCGCTTGTCATTTAAAGCATCACAGCGGACTTCTTCACAGCGGCAGCTGCTTTATGTTGTTTTACTACAATTTAAAGCCTGGACATAATGTAAAATCACCATCTAATCAGTCACGAACGGACTGACAGGTAGGAAGCAATTTACAAAGAAGATAATATGGATTTATCCACCACATCAAACTTTTACATTTTTGAAATATATTAAAATTCTGTGGGGGTAAAGAGCGCCCATCAATAAATTAAACCCCTGCACAGCCCGCTGCCCCGTTCTAAAATAAATCAAAACCAAAATAAAACAATAATCTCAATGATCATACAACCAAAATCATGAAAAAGTTCCTAATACATGAAAAAATACAAGCTGTCATTTTTCACACTATTTTAAACGGTCCTTTAATCCTGTTATTCTTTTTCCGGTCCTCTTAAGTCCGTAACACAAAATGACATTGATCCACAAGAAACGAAAGATAAATCCTCAAGGAAGAAAAAAGGAAGCCCAAAACAGGCAAGTGAAAACCAGGTTACCAGCGTCCATTCAGATCCCTGTGCTTAGTCCGGTACGAAGCCATCCATGAAAGGATCCAGAATGATCCAGTGGGAGACTGTTTGGTAATAAAAGTAACCTGCACCCCCAGCGTAAACCTCAGATCGTTGCTGAACAAAGTTAGCCTGGAGCCCTGGTGTCATCTCATTCAGATGAAGCAAGAAACGCTAGCATGCTAGGCTAGGCTACGTTTTTGCCACAGACTACACTTCACTTCGCTATTTTCTGCTATTACTGCACTTTTTTTTTTCCTTTGAACTCACCAGATCAACCTACCACCTCCGCGACACAATTTTTTTGTTGCTGGTGGCGGTAGCTAAAAAGGCGGACATTAAAAAGAATAGGATGATCCAGAGCACAGTTCGTGAGCTTTTCTGTATCCAAGACCGAACTAGGAACCAAAGTTACAGGCGTTGTTCCTTAGGGCCCGCTCAGTCGAAGGACATCTCTACACTGATTGGTTGCCACTGTTTGCCGCTGAACTGTGTCATAGCTAATCACCATAAAGTTGGGTCAACTTCTCATCTGGTGCCCCTTTGGACGCTTTAGCTGCTTTGGCTGCTAGGATGCCGGGCTCTCACTGAAAATGAATGAACTTCCGGCGTGCTCACTGGGACTGAACGAACCAATGTATGTAGGGTTGGTGGATATGAGCTCAGTTTATTAGTTGCACAGAAATGACTTAAATGGGTTACACATTTCATGATCCAGAGGTTGGGTAGGTGAAACAACCCAGCTGTTTTTAGAGTGTATTCCATAAAGACTACCAAGTTTGTCTCACACACAGAAGGACAGAGTATTGTTTATCTGATGTTCTGTGCAGACTTGCCTCATATTGTCCAAATGCCTTTCCTCCACCCACCATCACCACTGAAACAATGTCAACTCATTGCAGGGTACTCCAACAGTGAAAAATCATCCATTCAACAACAGTTTGTCAGATGTTTAAATGTTAACTGTTATTAAACAATGAATCAACATTTCAACCTCAGCTAAAAATATCAAACCTGACCAAAATCCAACACTGAATCACATCCTTTTGTTTCCTGGGATGTGTTACTGTGTGATTTTCTTTGTTTACTTAAAACAGTGAGGCCCAATTAAAGGCACCAAGAGCACCCACAAGGGAGTCTACACTTTTTTGAATTCACAGTGAAGAAACCTTTTATTTCCCATTCTGCTCCCCTATTTGTTTGTGTCTGTGGTTTACACACACACACACACACACACACACACACACACACACACACACACACACCCAGCTCAGACTACTACCCCCCTCACATCAATAGACTCATCTCACAGTAAGAAGACTGAAGGATGATGGGCTGCTAACATATTCATAGCATGATCAATGTTTCAGTTGTTAAAGGGGAACAGGTCTCAGACCCCCCCATCCCCGCCCTCCTCCAAATTCCCATTCAAGTCGAGTTTCATGTGTTTTTTTTTTCTTGTTAGTCTGAGATTGACAGGATCATTACACCTGCTTCACTATTCTTCTTGTTTCCCTGTTCTCCAATCAGCCACTATACTTGCTCTTATCAACAGCACTCCCATTCTGCCCGTCCATACCTCCCCGAACATCAGTTTTCCTCTACCAATCTGCTTCTGTCTGCCAGCCACCCCCTTTAAAATCAGTCAGTTAACCCTTTCTTCATCCCTTCACTCTGTGTTTGATTGTATTTAGCTGATCACAGTGATTCTGTGAAGTAAAGCTCTTTGAAAGTCCAGTAAAACCCTAATTTAACACATTACATGGCTGTTCTGTTCTGAACATTTTACAGCCATTACATTCAGATGGCTGAAGGGAAGCCAGAAAAAAAAGTTCTGCTTTCACCATCAGAGGCATAGAAACCTCAACAAGGGTTTGTGGTGCTGTGAGTCTGATGATAGCGGTGCTACCTGCAGGGACACTCAGCATCTGACTGAAGCTGGAGCACAGGGAAGTTCAACTAAATATACAAAAAGGTCTGTGTGTCAGAAAAATGGATTACATCAAAGGTCCACAACACCATGATCATCACACACACACACACACACACACACACACACACACACACACACACACACACACACACAAACACATTAAGAGAGTTTCAGACCCCTCTAGCAATACTAGTAACCAATCTTTTCACATTTTTTTATTCTGTGTGTGTGTGTGTGTGTGTGTGTGTGTGTGTGTGTGTGTGTGTGTGTGTGTGTGTGTGTGTGTGTGTGTGTGTGTGTGTTTTTCTTGGGGGGGGGGTTAAGACTGATGTTTCTGTACTGAAAATACAGCAGGTGCTGCCCCCCCCGCCCCCGTTCATGCCATACTGGCTGCATTGGTTCCTCCCAGCTGCAGCCGGAGCACGCGCCTGAAGCAAATGAATGCAAGCCCAAACCCACTGCTGCTGAGTTCCAGTACTGGGTCACCTCCGACTCTCACAAGCCCTTATAAATTAAGAAGGTTGTATTTTCTTTTTTCTTTTTTTTTTTAAGTAATCATTTGCAAAAGAAAGTGCCCAAAAACAAATGAGTGATGCCACAAAGAACGCAAAGAAATTTGTGAGTGCTCTGGAATCCATGGTTTTCAGTACCATTATAGTGTCTAACTGAGAAGTTTCCATCGGCCTTCCAAATCACCAGAAGTTCATCATAAGACAAATCTGGGTGATAAGATATCCTCCAGGAACAGGAAGTGCTGATATAAACTAATGTTTGCTATCGTAGCACACAGGATGATACCAACTGTGTAGACATGGTTTAATTCACACGGAACCCCCAACAGGATGTGGACTAAAAGAGTAAAGTGTCCACAATAGAGCTAATACATGAGCACAAAATACTAATTCATGGCCACAAATTTAGAGTAATCTGTGCATAGAACATGAACTAATAATGTTAATATCAATCACTTCTGGACAGCTGGGTAAGCAAATCAACCTGCTCTGAGGTCCAAGGTAGAGGCAGTAGAGGGGCTAAAGCCACGCGATGGACAGGGGTAGTGTGATTGGTTTTATTTCAGGCTGGAACAAATGAGCGACAAAGACATTTGGAAAGCCTGGCAGTGAAAGGAAGCATCTCCTCTCTTTGCTGAACACTGATGGTTCCTGAGATCACCAGAGCAGACATCTCAGAAGGAGACCCAAGCCATGTAGATATCCCTGTCCATGTGTCCATGCTTTGTCCCACACACCATACAACAAACAAACATAGCCTCTGTGACATCATCTATCTGCTTCTGAAGCATTTTTGGAGCTGGCACAGCCATATTGGAAGTGGGCAGGCTTTGAGTCTCCATGCCAATGGCTATTGGGCACCCAGTCACATGAGCTGAGCCGATCTGCCTCTGATTGGACAAACTCACATTTTAAATATCTCCTGAACTCCCACTGTGTGTGCTGTTGGACAAATAGGTGATTCAGGCCTAAGGGTTTTTTTGAACCAGGCTGAAAACATGTTGTTTTTTTATGCTCTTTCTGCAGCCAGACTCAAGCCAACACTCGAAGAACTGTAGATTGTAGCACTTCTGCATCGTCTCATAAGTTCAGACCAGTTTCCCGCTTGCTTTAGCCCCTCTACTGCCTCTACCTTTGACCTTAGATCAGGTGTGTTTAATTCCTGCCTACCCACTGTCCATCTTATAGATTAGTATTTCATGCATACGTTATACTAACTTCATGTCCACAAACTGGCGTCTGATATATGTTTTTAAGTCATATCTTGTCTTGCATTCTGTAAATTCATGGTGAGGAGAAACAATATCTTGAAACCAGGAAATGAGCCTTCATCTCGCTTGTCTCATTCATGAAGATGGAGATGTGCTGTGCAGTTCTTCAGCACTACATGGAAAATGTTGAGGCTGTATGCGGCTGAGAGCGACCATCAATATGTGATGAATTATTCAGGAATGTGTAGCACTCATTTACTCTCTGGTCTTTTTCATGAAGACACTATTTCTATAACCCTACAATGATTGAGGCCGTACCTGGGAGGGTGGCATCTTTCCGGATGAGCGTGCTTCATGTGGTTTATTTTATGTTGTCAAATTTCAGCGTGGTTAAATCATATTTCAGTGATACTCCATCAGTATTTTTATTAAATGATTACCTCATTTTATTTTTTAAATCGAAGCTAAATTCTGTTAGTTCGTGTTAATAACCTCCCCTGGGGAGGTTCTGGTTTGGGGAGAGTTTATCTGTTTTTCTGTGAACAATATACAGTGGGGGAAATTAAGTATTGAATGTGTCAACTTTTTTCTTATTACATTTATTTCCAAAGATGCAATTCAAATGAAATTTCTACCAGACATTAGTATTAACTCAAATAATCCACACATGAAAAGAAATCACAACGTTCAGGTCCATAAATACTGATTATGTGGAATTAAGTACGATAACACAGGAAAAAGTATTGAACACACCATGGAAAGGCTGTATACTTTGGCGAGGAAATGCACCATACCACCTGAAATCTGTCAGTAATTAATACTTTAACTTTCAATTGGTGCAAACCAACATCAGCTGGGCTAGAGCAAATTGATGGTCCTATAAAAAAGGTTGTTTTTTCACCAACCAGTTAAATATCACACACCTCATGATGGGTAAAGGCAAAGAGCTCTCTGAAGACAATCACAACCTGATTGTTGCTCAGCATCAGAATGGAACTGGTTACAGACTTATATCAAAGCACCTGAATATTCCAGTCAGCACTGTTTGGGGCCATTGTTCGCAACTGGAAGAAGCACCACCTTACCATCAACAGGCCACGCACAGGAGCTCCTTGCAAGATTTCTGACCAGGGAGTCAGAAAGATAGACAGAAGAGTACTCAACGAGCCAAGGACCACCCTGAAAGTGCCCCAGAAAGACTTGGAGGCAGCAGGTACAACTGTTACAGAGAAAACAATAGGCAATGCACTCCACCGCCATGGCCTCTATGGACACTCAGCTCGCAAGACTCCATTCCTCAAGAAAAGGCATGTTGAAGCTGGTTTAAAGTTTGCTAAACAGCATCTTGACAAGCCTGTAGAATACTTGGAGAATGTCGTCTGGTCAGATGAGACCAAAATTGAACTTTTGGGCTGTCAAACTACATACCATGTTTGGAGGAGAAATGACACTGCACATCACCCAAAAAACACTACACTAGCAGTGAAGTTTGGAGGTGGAAGCATCATGGCATGGGGTTGTTTCTCATCTCATGGTGTTGGCAAACTTCATAAAATTGACGGAGCAATGAATGGAGCCATTTATGGGGAAATTCTTGATCTGAATCTGCTGCCATCCACCAGGATGATGAAGATGAGACGTGGCTGGACCTTCCAGCAGGACAACGATCCAAAGCACATGGCAAAGTTGACTCTCGAATAGTTTCAAAAAAAGAAAAATCAATCTGTTAGAATGGCCTAGTTAAACGCCTGACTTAAATCCAACTAGTGCTGCACGATTTGGGGAAAAGGTGCGATTTGCGATTAGGTGGACAATATTGCGATTGCAATTGTGCTTGCGATTTAATAAAAAAGGTTGTGTCATGATGAGTCTACAGACTTGCTTGGTTATCATGGAGAAAAATCTGAATTGCATGTGCTGACATTGCGATTGCGATTGCGATATCCTCTTTGCGATTACGTAATTGCATGTGCTGACATTGCGATTGCGATTGCGATTGCGATAATCGTGCAGCCCTAAATCCAACTGAACATTTGTGGAAAGAACTAAAGAGAAGGGTTCACCAGAGGGCACCAAAGAATATTCCAGATTCAAAGACAATCTGTGAAGAGGAATGGGCCAAAATCACACCTGAGCAGTGTGGGCAATTAAAAGCATCTGGAAGCTGTCATTGCAAACAAAAGCTTCTCCACTAATTATTCAATGAGTGTCAGTTAGTGTGTTCAATACTTTTTTCTTGTGTTATCGCACTTAATTCACCATAATCATTATTTATGGACTTGATTTCTTTTCATGTGTGGATTATTTGAGTACACCAATGTTTGGTAGAAATTTTGTTTGAATTGCATCTTTAGAAATAAATGTGATGAGAAAAAAGTTGACATGTTCAATACTTATTTTCCCCATTGTAACTCAAAAAGTAACAAACAGATCTTGATGAAATTTTCATCAAGATCTGTTTGACAGTAACAAATGGATCTTGATGAAATTTTCAGGAAATGTTCAAAATGGGAAAAGGAAGTAGTGAATAAATTTTGGAGGTGATCTGGATCACCCTCTGGATCCTGGATTTTTTAAAGGATTCTTTGTCATTGTGAGATAGGTCTGTTTTCACCATATGTGTATACAACCCCACCATAAATGGTCGGATTGCTTTGCAAAATAATACAAGACAAGGTCACCATAATTTCTGACAGATGTTAAAGTACGATCTAGATCCTGGCAGTATTCTGGATACTAAGATCTGGAATATGAAATATGTACTGGGTCTTCAGTATTTTCAACACTGCCAGGAAACAAATTATCGTACAAACCTGCAACTAACACCAAATTGTAGCAGACAGTCTGCTGAAAGGGAGTATAACATTAAAGTAGGACTAAAGTGTTGTGTGATAATCACAACATGCTTGGCAGAGGTCTGAACTCTCTGAGTGCTTTTCTAGTTACACTGTCTGAATATTATCATACACGTTAGTATTGACATCATACTGTATCTGAACCCTTATGCATAACCTACCTAAAGCCAGGTACACTACACACACACACACACTTGTGCATGCCTGTGATGTCGAGCTTACAGGGTCTGTGTGTGCTCTCCAGCAGCACTCCAGCATCCTCACACTCCCATATTCCCTGGAAATTTCCTTTTCTATCACCATCCATACCCATTTCCCACACTCTCTTTGAAGTCCAAACGCTTCTTTCTGCATGGACGAGCCCGTGCTGCATACGGCGAGCAGGACAGCTGTCTGCCATGCATAATGTGTCCTCTGAGAGGCCCCTCTGGCAGGTGCAAACCCAACAGAGCCTTGGGCAAACACCGAGGGTCCCACCACTACGGGGAGATGTGCAAACATATGGTGTTGAATAGAGATGTGGCGAGGTGTTCCTCGAATGTGCCACCCACGTGCAGAATTTGATTAAAATGCAATGAGGTCCTTGTGAGTGAAGGAAGGTGGCTTAGGTGGTCTGACAGTAATTATTGTCTTGTTATTGGCTGTCAGAGCGCTGATGCCAGACTGAGATACGTCTCCTCTGTGTCAGAGGACTGTCCTGAAATATGACTGCAGAGGAATAAATCTCTGAGAGGCTCAGGCAGTGGGCCTCTTCAAACACTGAATATGGATCATCATGTTTTTTTCATGTTGTATTTTCAAATACATCGTCGGGTATTCAAGGTTTTGGGCAAGGTTGCTTTGCTTCATTTTCCATCCTCAAAGCAACCTGATGCAACATGAAATCAGCCACTATTTCCTCTTTTCACAAGCAGGAAATTGGCTCAGGGTGAGGCTTCAGAAACAGCCATCACTGACAACAGGGCGGTGTCACCCACACAGACACACTCACCTTCTCATTTCTCGTTTTCATCAGCTGGAGATTGTGAGTCTCCACTCCAGGTCATGTGACCTCTGAAGTCAAGGAAAACATGAATATAAATCATTTTCAGTGATCAGAACTTTTCCTGCTTGTTCTCAGATTTCCATGTGTTTTTTTTTTTCTGAAACCACAGTAAAGCTGCTAGCCTTTCCTCTAAAGTCAACTTGTTTCAGTTAAACTGAGTTGACACATGCACCGCTGAATAACTCCTGGTCTGCTGAACTGATTTACAAAAAACAAAACAAAACAAAAAAACAATACAGCTGAGTTATGATATAAGAGCTCCTGAACTGATTCCCCTTCCACTTTCAGAGTCTCAACAATTCAGGTTACAAGGTTACAAGAAGGGCCTTATCAACCACAGAAATCATTTTCAGCAGAGAAAAAAAGGGTGGACTTCTCTTTTTTCTGCTAAACTTTGTCAGCCGGTGTGGTGTTTCCACAGGGCCGTAAATCTGGTCCTAGACAACCTGAACATGGAAACTGAGATAGAGTTTAGAAAACACCTGTTTTGGTGCTGATAAGTGATAATATCATTTTACATTGAGGATTACGATCACGGATATAAATAAAGAAGAGAGACTGGTTCAAGTTCACTTAGAAAGTCCTCACAGGGGCTCTAAGTGGAACCAAAATGCACATGCCTGGAAATTTGAAACCTGCTCTCAGCAGAACCGATTTTGGATACCAAACCTTTTCTACTGATTGATTCCTTCAAGGTCCCTCACAAAACGTCGCCCCAACATCTCCTCACTGAATGAACAGGTTGATGCTCTGCACACTGCTGCTCACGTTTGACAAAAGAAACAAAATAAAGAAAAATTCTAGAAGCTGACTTCTTCACTACACTGTATTCTTCCTGAAACAGCAGTCAGGTGTCCTCGTTGCTCTATTGTGACAACTATCTGTTATTACAGAGTGTCTTTATTTGGACGATGATTCAGTGTCTGTGTTCAGACCATCCTTCACACTGGCTTCTTTGATCCCACTGAGCATGAGCAGGTTTCTTTCTCTCTGACTGTGGAGAATGGCTGAACCTGCTCCTCTCTTCCTGTTAACACGAACAAACCACAGCCCATACAGTGAAGTAATCATGACTTTAACATGAAAAATAACACATGATGGAATAACCTGTGTGCTGCATGGAACTACTGCAGTGAAATTACCCTGGAGACATGCTGTCAATGCAATTAACTCCTTTCTCCTCTTAGCACTGGGGTGAACAGGTACTGAAATTTACAGTCATACCTGTTTGGAGACATGTTGATGTTAGAGCAGAATGTCTGTTTGTTTGGTTTAAAGAAGAGTTAAAATTAGGTCTAAGGTGTCTAAACTTAATCCCAACCTGCTACCAACTGATTTATTTCTTGAAAGAAAGAAAGAAAGAAAGAAAGAAAGAAAGAAAGAAAGAAAGAAAGAAAGAAAGAAAGAAAGAAAGAAAACAAGCTGATAGCGTTAACACTGTTAATGAGAACTGAGCCGCGGCTCCACAAGGCCCAGCCAGCCGCTGTAGGTCCAAACTGTCCAAACTGTTTGGACCTGAGTAAAAACAAACGCAAGCTGAAAAATCAAGCGATGGATCATTTTCACATGTGGTGAAAGCATCTTGGCTCACAGAAGCTTTGAGCTCTGTGCTAACAGCTAGCAGCCATGCTACAGCAGCTGGCTGAGCCATGTGGAGCTGCAGCTCAGTTCTTGTTAACGGTAACACGGTCGGCTCGGTGCAGACCTCTTGGTCAGCTGGTGAAGCAGCAGTCTGATGAGCATGACGTCTGTGACATGTCCTATTATGCGCGACTATGCTTAACAAAGTTGTGATGTTGCCAGGTGATGAAAAAGAAACCGGATCATGTGTTGATGGGGGAAACCCTGTACTGTTGTGTAGGAACCATGACACCGCGTGTACCGTGGAACAAAATGTTTTAATCACTCACTAACTTAGCTAACGTAGGGCATTATAATTCATTATATTGTATTGTTGTTGTTGTTGTTGTTGTGAGTGTAAGGCAGACTGTAGCCAGAGGCTATCAACTTACTTCCAGGCGTTGTGTAAGAGGGAAGTGGTAGCTGGCGCTCGCACTCGGCAAAGCCAGGTCAAACCAACCAATAAAAACTATTCTCTCATCCACCAGCGTAGGCCCCGCCCATTAAGTGCAGTAGAATTTGCAAGCAAAACTTTGGAACTTGAAAGCAAAGAGGATTGATTTATAAGCAAAATAGAAAGACATATGTTCTCCCCCTTTTTTTTTCAATTACAACCTGTTCTGTTTTGATTTCTCTCTTTTTTTATTTCTCACATATTCTCTTTTGCTTGCAAATCTTTTTTTTTTTGTTTCAAATCTATTCTTTTTGATTTATTCATAAAGAAACAAAATTCTCTCCACACCTTGTGTTTAAGTTCTCTTTTTCCAAAAATCTTATTTTTCATTACTTATTAGAAGAAAAAAATGGAGTTTTACCTCACGCTTAACAATGATTGTTGGCTGCTGTTCTTGTAGATTTGTGAAATGTAAAATTCATCAAGAGGGGAAGCTGAATTTTTGCCCATTTTTTAACTTTTTTTTTTTTTATTTATCATCATCTTTTTAACTGATTTTAGTTTTACTTTTAATTATTTGAGAACTCTTTTCACAGACATATTGATGCAAACTATTGTTTCTGTTCTCCTGTAAATCACTTTGGTCTGAATGTTCAATTACCCGACACATAAATAAACAAAGCTGGGTCTGAGTTAGAGATAGCTTTGAAAATATATAGAACTAGAGATGGTGATAGAGATTCATGGAGAGATATGGAGTTAGAGATAGACAGAGATAGATGAGATAGTCCCAGGTGGTAGACCAACATCACAGCCACTGATGAAGGTTTGTCCAGACTGAGTCTTCATCACCTTGGACTCGCTGCAGGAAAATAGATTGTGATAAAATATGTCCCACCAAACTTGTGTTTGCTACAGGCTAATTAAATCTTCTTTTTAATGTGAGCCTGCAATTTGCAGACTAATGACAACACTGTGGTCAGCTGAAACGCGAGCTGAATTTCAGATGCAGTTACTCTGGTTTCAGCATAACGTCAGACAGACTAATGTGAGCTGTGAGAGTCCAGGCTGCAGCGCTGTCATTAAAAGCAAACATTTACTTTGTTATTCTCAGACTGATTGGGGAAGAGGACGAACCTTCTGAGAGTTCTTCCTGCCTATCACAGACTTTTGATTTATTTTATAAATCCTTTGAAAATTAAGATGACATTTTCTTACTGGTTCATCTTCAGCCTGAGAGTCTGCGGCAAATGAGTATCACAGTATATATATATTAAAAAAAAAATTAAATCTCTGTTTCTGTGTTATTTCGCTATTTCACATTAAAAAGTGTCTTGTTAAACTTCAGCTATACTGACCTGGAAAAGGCCAGAAAAAATGTCCTTTTTTGAGATACAGTGAGACAAAAGTGAAGCCTGAATTATGGATAACAGTAAAATAAAAAACAAAAAAACAAACAAACAAACAAAAAACAGCTTGTGGTTGGTTAAATTATTGTTTAACAGAGTCAACTCAAGACTGAGGCAGTATAGAGACAGAACAATAAACAACTATAGCAATGTGTATAATGAATGGTAAATATTTGTATTAATATGTTTGACTAAAAAAATGATAAAACAAATGAGTAAATTAATAAGAAAATATAAAAAAAAAAAAAAATCAAAGAGAAATGTGGAAAATTAATTTAAATTTAAATAAAATACATTACACACAAAAAATTGTTGGGTTATTTTTTCAACCCAACAGCTGGGTTAAGACTGTTGATTAGTTTGATTGGGTTGTAATTTTCATTATATTGTGTTTGGTTATTTCAGACTACCCAACATGTTGGATTGACGCTTGCGCATGCTTGACCAACAGCTACCGCCAGTTTACACCCCCCCCCCAGCTGCTTGCAGTCAGGACGCTGGATGGGCAAGTCTCGTTATGGCCCAACCGCGATTGTCTTCGTGGGGTTCTACGTGCAGTACCGCCATCTAGCAGCGTCGCATACTGAGAGACACCCAGAAGTAACCGCGTGAGTTGGCTGTCCAAATCGAACATGACATAGGCCTCGGTGGCGCAGTTGGAGGGTGCGCTTGGTCAGTGATCGTGAGTCTGTCTCAAGCCCAGCCCCGGGCAACATGTGGCAATGTGTCCTTGGGCAAGACACTTAAGTTGTTTAAGTGCTCCCACGACTGCAACATTGGCTTGTACATTAAAAGGGCGTGAATGTGTTAGAGTACTGATGGACAACTAAAAGTGAAACTCAAAACCATCATAAATGAATGGGTAGGTGTAAAAGCAGCTTTCAGTAGTCAGAGATGAGCAAACGTGTTCTATAAGCTCAAGTCCATTTACCATTTACATGAGCGTGTGAAGCAGTGATTGTGAGCTCTTGGTCATTTGTAGTTAACATTAGTGTACCTAGTTATCTTGTGGGTAACGTTTGGTTATTTGAACAACCCAACTGGCTGAGTAAAAAGAACCCAACAGTGTAGTCAAATTGAGCCTGTGGTTTAACCAACAAAGGAAACCAACCCAACTTAAAAGAAACCAACCCAACTTGTTGGGTCAAAATAACCCAGCATGTGCTCTGTCCAATATTTAACCAGAGATGGTTAAAAAATAACCCATATTGGGTTGTTTTTAACCCAACATTTTTTAGTGTGGAAATTAAAGTCAATGGTCAGTCTGCCACCTTCAAAAATAAGGAACCCCAAAAGGGACATAGGTAGAAAACCAAACAAAACAAAAAAATGTTTCTCATGCACATGACAGTTATACATTTTTATTTTTTTTTAACCTATGTCCCTTTAGAGGCTCCGTACAAAAATGCCAACAAAGGTAGGGAAGTTTTTTTTTTTTTTTTAAGTTTCTTAAAAAAAAAAAAAAAAAAAATCTTTAAATTCAAGAAACTCATCAAGTAAATCTTTCTGACGTCATCCTGTTCTTCATTACGAGCTGTGGCTGTCAGATCTTGAAATATGACATATTTATAGAGCTGTGATGTCAACATGGTTTGTTTTGAGTCTTATAAGACATTTTACTTGTTATGAGAGAAAAGAAACTTGCTTAGTTTTGACATTTAGTAGCAAAGCGCCTTATTATTGTTTTTTTTTTTTTTTTTTTGTGAATGAGTACTCATGTTAGGAAAAAAAAAATTTCACAGACAAAAAATCACCAAAAAGGAAGATGAATTCCATAATATCACTTTTCACAGACAGAGAGTGTTTCCTGCCTCAGGCTGGAGAAAGACCTCAGCGCATCAGGTCAAAACGAAGCAGGAACCCAGAAAGCAGCTCTGGCCGTTAGACTTCACTGCTTTCTGTCGCCTGTTTCACTGCTCTGACGCTCCAGCCAGCAGCTTGGCTGACTCCTGTTTGTGTTTATATGTGTGTGTGTGTGTGTGTGAGTGTGTGTGTGTCTGTGAGTGTGTGTGCAATCTGTTTCGTGCCAACAGCCTTGCCAGGGTATGTGGGGAAGCCTGGTTAATCTTTATTTGGTGTCTGCTGTGTCCTATTTTCCTCTTCCTGGTGACTGAATGGACGGACAGAACTGGAGCTCATCAAATTGCTGTGTGCTCGGTTTCGCTCCAGCACGTACAGACGGAGTAAACCTGTTATTCTGCTGAAGTTTGTGGCTTACCTCTGGTGTAGGTTTATCATTAAAGTGCTGGGCCTGAATAAGAAAGGCAAATAAGCCTCAGCAGAGCAAACCATTCCATGTCAGATCAGCTGTTATTAACTGAAGATGGATGTGGTTGCTCTGTGTTTGCTGCTTAATGAAAGACGGACCACTATAAGAACCCGGTTACCATCTTCAGCTGCGAGACACGCTGAAACCTATTACACCGGGGAGGTGTAGCTCACTGGAATGGACCTCTAACTGACAGCCTGTATTGGCTGTGTATATTAGTGGGGAGACAAGTGTCTTGAGGGGGCTTTTCATGTGCCTGATGATGCCTGACATGTTAGAATTATTTCCCCATTGGTCTTAAAAACCCAGACTTAATTGGATTACTTCAGGACAAATTGGCAGGTAGAAAAAACTCCAGTAAAGCATGTGTTTCACAGCTCAGAGAGAAGAATCCCATCCAGATGTGTGAGCACAACTATTCGCAAATAAATCACGATTTTCAGAGTCACAGAGTTTGCCAAGCCTCCACTCGGGAAAGGGTCCAAAAGGATACGAGCTCCAAACAATTACAATCAAATCCGGGCACGGCGTCCTTAGCACAGCAGACATGATTCAGTGATATCTGTAAACACATGTAATTCAAGCAGCTGTTGCATTCAGCAATTTCAGCAAGATAATACAAGAGGCCGTGAAAGACACATCTGCTGCAATCAGACAACACAATGCAGGAAAACCAATAAAATCTTTGTCAGGCTTCATTCAGGCCACATTTCACAGCCAGTCAGCATCCAGGAGCTGATGAGCTCTTGTAAATGTTAAATGGACTTTATGGCTTTATCAAAGTCCTCCTCTCAGAGATTCTTGTTTAGAAATAAGTGTATAAAAATAGGTTTTCAGGCTCTTTTTCTTGATGCTTGTGTTTTTGTGTCCATCTAACAACCCTTTGCCCAACTAACCTGGGCCTGTATGCATGTTCAGTCATTAAACAAATGGGGCCATTAGTCCCAAGTACGGATATGGAATGGCCTGTTTGGCTGTAGCGTTAGCCACATGCAGGACTGCAAATAATCATGACCATGACAGTGACAAAGGTGCACATCATAATTCAGGGGAAGGCCTCCTGGAAAATCCCATCCAACAAATTGTGCATGCCTCCTTTGCACCAACAGCGATAGACCCGGTGAGTGGTGGTGTGACAACGAGAAGATAATGAAAAAACGTTTTTGACCAGAAGAAATGGAGATTTCATAACGAGAATACAAAAAGGACAAACAGTTTTTATCAGCCAGTCAATCAGAGAACAAACAAACAGTAAAGGAACGGTTGGATAAAGAGGAAATATGCAAAAACAGCAGATATTTGAGAATCAAAGTAATCTTCAAAAGTAACCCTTTGGAAAAGTATGACGATCAGGAGCATTACAGCAAATTTAGATTGAGGAGACACAATATTTTTCAGGTAACAGATGAGAAAAGGGGGACAATCGAAAGCCTCATTTGCACCAAGCAGTCTGGTTTAGATCAGTAAAGTTTGGTACAAGTTGGCTAAGTCTAGTCTTGTTCATGTTTCCACAACCAAACGCGCCCTTCTTGGTGGGCAGAAGCCATTAGCCACATCAGTAATGTAATAGCGTAACTCAACAGCAGCATGACACAGTGTACTCCGCTAATAAATCAAACAAAGAAGAAAAACGCAACACAGTAGACAAAGAGCAGCAATAGAAGATATCCAACAGCTTGTCTTCTTTGTGATTAGCATGTAGCTTTTCGTTACACAGAACAATCAAGCTTTGTTTCAGAAAAGGCTGTGTGCCACCAGGGGAAATGCAGTAGCTGCTGTCACACAGGAAGTTACCATTCTTTCCACCAATCAACGGACTGCAGTGTTTCTAGCTCCACCTTCTGGGATCGGATTGGTTTAGTCTGGCACCTCAACAGAAGGGTCCCAAAAACTGGGACGGCTCATCTCGGTGATTAGGGGACCTGTCCCAGGGTTAGTCAATGGAAACGCCACAAAACGCGTTTCTTGCCAAGACGAGCAAACTGAACTGCTCGGTGGAAATGGGGCTAAAGTCTCAAACCGGTGAGGCTTGCTGTCATCAGTTTTACAAGTTTTATTCACTCTTTGCTTTTATGTGTCTGGGTTCTTCCAAGATGTACATGGTGAAATGTTGGAGTTCATCAAACCGCTGCTTGTAGAGTTATTCACTGAGTTACTGGAGCATTGCTGCGGTGCTTGTTCCTCAAAGCAGTTTTCATGACAATTATTTTATTTTTAAAGTCTTCTGCTGAGGAACACCACACACATTAACTTTGTGTAAAACCTTAATCCAAACGTTCCCTTTCTCTTTATCTGACTGACTGGCTGATAACGGCTGTTTGTTCGTTCTGTGTTCTTGGAATGAAATATCTGTTTCTTCTGTTGATAAATGTTTTTCCTTGATCTTCTCTCAGTGACACCATCACCACCAAGTTTATTGCTGTGTATTAGTGGTAGGCCCTTCATTGGACGGGGTTTTTCAGGAGGTTCCTTTGAATTATGCCATAATTGCCAAATGGGTTTGTGAAATGACCAAGCGTGCCTACGGGCCTTGATCTCTACTCCACACTAACCTTCAACAGAGCTTTGCAACCCCCCAGTCTTTATGGTCGTAATAATCCAGACTTATAGACATTTGATCTTGTTTTGTTTTTTTAAACCACTGCCATGTACCTCAAGCTTTGTAAACTAATGAGGATCAAAAAACAAATTCAGTTGACGTCATTGTGAGGCAAATAAACAGATCAGATGCAAAATCAGCCCATAGGAAGATCCTCTCCTCATTCGGGCTTTAGAACCTCAAACCTGTTGACTCATGCTCGTTCTGACAGTTTGTTGTGGTAAAGTTAAATAAAATCTTGTGACAAAACAGGTTGTTCAGTTATAAAAATCAACAGACTGTCTTTACGTGTTTTTCACGCCCCACTTCCTGTACTGCTCGATCTGCTGTGTGTAAAGTGACGCGTTGGTGCTCAAACATCCAGCAAAGTGAAGGTCTTGTGATCCAAAAACAACAGAAACTTCTCCAACGAGCTGATACCCAGCCAGAAACATTTCCAGAAGCACTTTCAGGTGACTGAAAACATGCTTAAAAGCAGAATGTTGGATTTTACCTCCAGAGTGTGGTGGAGGGCCGCACAGTAGAACCACTCCTTGTCCTTCACGGACTGACACAGAACTTCTTCTTTGGGTCTTGAAGTTTTCCAGGTCTGAAAATATAAGAAGAGTGTCAGTCAAAATCAGAGGCTTTAATGTCTTTATATATATATATATTTACACATACGGCACGAAAGCTAGTGGTTTCTGAAACAGCAATTTATTTCACGGCTGTACACTGGAGATCAAAATTAGAGAACACGCCACAATTTTACAAATGTAAACCTCATTCCGTTGTCCTCTCATAAATGTATTCAAACACAAGTTCAGGGTCAGTTTTTTGAGCATATTGCACGGGTTAAATTTATTCTGAAACACAGAATAAAAAACTTAAATCAGATATTCAAAAAAGGACACTGATCAAAATTAGAGAACACTTTCAGATCCCTCCCAGTAATTGGTGTTAGTCTGGCACCTGGTGCCAATATCCTTAATTATCTGACAAACCCTATTTAACTGGCAGCCTATCTTGCAGTTTTCACTGACTTCACAAGATGGCAAGCCGTTCTAAAGTCACAGAAACCCTCCGGCAGCAGGTTGTCCAGATGAAGACCAAAGGGATGACCTTGTCAGCAATAGCAAGAGAAGTTGGCCGTTCCAAATCTGTGATATCCCGAATATTACATCTCTTCAAAGCCACAAATTCATTTAAGTCCACCAAGAAGGCTGGTCGTCCACAAAAGACAACTGAAAGAGAGGACAGGATAATACGGAGAACCTCCATGGGCAATAGGTTTAACACTGCAGCTGAAATTGCTCGCCAGTTCAGTGACCAACAGGGTAAGACAATATCTCGTCATACAGTGTCTCGACGTTTGAGAACATTTGGACTGAAAGCCCACCCTGCAGTGACCAAACCTCTCATTAGCAGAAAGAATCAAAAGGCTAGACTAACCTTTGCTGAGGAACATGTTGTGTGGACAGAAGAAAACTGGTCCAAAGTTCACTTCAGTGATGAAAGCAAGTTTAATTTGTTTGGGTCTGACGGAAAACATTATGTTCGGCGTCGGACTGGGGAAAGACTGAACCCAAAGTGTGTAAAGAAGTCAGTGAAAGGTGGAGGAGGAAGTGTTATGGTGTGGGGAGTGTTTTCTGCAACGGGAGTTGGGCCTTTAATACAGCTACATGGCCGAGTGAATGCAAATGTTTATAAAAGCCTCCTTCGACAGCATTTGATTCCTTACCTGCATTCATCACCCAATCAGCCAGCAATTTTCATGCAGGACAACGCCCCTTGTCACACAGCAAAACAAGTAAAGCAGTTCCTTAAAAGTGAAAACATTGAAGCAATGAATTGGCCAGCCCAGAGTCCGGATCTAAACCCAATAGAGAACCTCTGGAAAATCCTTGGAGACAAAGTTATGACCAAGAAACCCACTACTATCACTGAACTGTGGAAGAGACTGAAAGAAGAGTGGACCAAAATCACACCAGAGCAGTGTGAGAGACTGGTTATGTCCTGTGGTCGTAGATGTGCTGAAGTAATTCACAGCAAAGGCCTGTACACTTCCTACTAAGTTTTGATCATTGTAACCTCCATAAAATGATGTTATTATCTTTCTTTGTACTACAGGCATTGCTGTTCTTTAATTTTGATCATCATGTTTTTTACAAAATTAAGTTGTTTTTGTCAATGCTTTATGTTTTGATGTAAAACACTGTTCCAGTGGTATGGCATTGCCACCACAAAGAATCCTTTAAATGTTGAGCATTGAGGATTAAATTATTTTGGAAAAAAACAAGTGTTTATAAATTGTTCTCTAATTTTGATCTCTAGTGTATATCCCTGCCTCTGCTGGGAGTCAGGCCACTGGGAGCCGGAGGCAGCTCGGTTTTTCTACAACAGGTGAGCAGATAACAGATTATTACAGAGCTCACACAAATAAGCACGGCTCAGACCAAAAGCACCAGAAAGGTCCCGGCTTTTCTTTTCCGGCACTTATGGAAGAAACCGAGGCTTGACCCCACAGTCTTCATAAGCTCCGAGGGCTGAGTTCAAACCCACGCAGTGTTTGAGACTGAAATGTAAACCACTGAACTGCTGCGCCGCCCTCATAAACAAATGATATTCAAACACAGTAACACCATTACCCTCTCTGCACCTGGGAGTGAGGAGCGTTTTACAGAGGCGACACTTTCTGCTGATAAACATCCTGTGGTTTTCCTGAGGCACAGTCCTCCTCCCTGAGTTCACTATGAAGGCGTCAGATCTAAGACAAAACGTGTCCCCGTTATAGGACAAGGACCATTAACTTTTAACTAGTTTTAAGAGTTGTGGATTTTAAGGAGTGATGCACTGCAAGAAGTAAATGCATGTTGAAAATATAAATGAATGTAAAAGATGAAAAGTTGGAAAATAGAGATGGAAAAAAATAAACATGTGCGAGTAGAGCAAATGTTTGTGGACCACATAGGAAGGATCAGATGTTAACAAAATAAAATACACTGTGAAGATTTTCATTTTTATATACTCAGAGCAGGTCATATGCTGTGCCATCTTAAGAATCAGGAGATATTCTAGAAAGACACTCGATCCTATCTGAATCATAAAGGCATATCAATTGGAACGCTTCATTTCAGGAAAAATAAGGAGCAGAATTTCCTTAAATCATATAGTTTGTCCACATGTTCCCAATGTTTCCTACATATTCAATAAAATATCCAAACATGTCCCCTCCCTCCCTCCCTCCCTCCCTCATTAACCTCTTAAGACCCTGTGTCCACATATGTGGACACTACATTTCTTCCTCTCAGACCCATGATCCTTTTATTTTATTTTTTTTTTAATCTTTGACCTTTTAGCCACATTCAAACTGCAAAAAAATGAAATCTTATCAAGTGTTTTTATCTTATTCTATGTAAAAATTGTCCTGCTATATTTGATTTGAGTCTCATTCACCTGACCAGTCCAGAAAAATGTCCTGTTTCAAGTTGTTTAAAGACAAAAATGAGGTCTGAATTGCTGTAACAAGTAAGAAGATTTTTCCAATGGAACAAGAAAAATTTCCCTGAATATTTGCTTTAAACTAGAAAAATGTCTTAATACAAGAAACTTTTCTGTTATTCCACTGGCAGATTTTTTTCACTTGTTACGAGCGAATCAGACCTCATTTTGTCTTTAAATAACTCAAAACCAGACATTTTTCTGGACTGGTCAGCTCATATTAAGTCTCAAAAGGCATTTTCTACTGAAAATAAGACAAAAACACTTGTTAAGATTCCATTTTTTTGCAGTGCAGGGACACTGCCCACATCATCTCCTGGGGAAATCACAACATTACACCCATTTTAGTGAAAAAAAGCATATTTAAGTACAATAACACTAATAACAAACAACTAACAGAAAACTTATATAAAATAAAATCAAAATTCCTGCACAAAGACCAAGTTTAGTTATTTTACTTATTAGGTCTTACTTATCTCAGATAGTAAGGGGAATTAAAAATTGCACACCAGACAAAGCTTGGGTCTTCAGAGGTTAAAGCTAAAAACTGAGTGGTTCACATTAAAGGTGAAACATATGTCAACCAGGAGAACTACATTAGTCTCACAGCGGAAATACGTCACCTTTCTCACACAGCCAGCAGCTCCTCTTTGACAGTTACTGGCAGTCTTAAAGGGATAGTTCGGGTTTTTTGACATGACCCTGTATGGCACCCTCATCTGTAGTTACGTGCATCAGCGCTGTCTTACCCCTGTCAGCATCCTGTGACCAGAGATCTGGTGCGGTTTTGGTCCAGACGAAAGTAGTCCGGCAACATGGCTGAGGTCACGAAAATAAAGCGTTTTTCCTCTCAAAACAAATTGTGTTCAAAAGAGTGATACACTTGCATCATAAAACTGCAAACCAGTAAAAAATCAGACTCCATTATCGCTTGGCACTACTTTCTGCTGCGTATCACTGCGCCGTGCGGTGCATCCAGCTTTCCAGCCCGCGTTGGCAACGTCATTACAACTTAAAAAAGTTAACGATAACATGTCTTACTACTCTCATGATGAAGATGACGTTACATTTAGCACAGAGCCAAGGGGATATCTTCATGAACCCGAATTAACTGATGCTGAAAATCGTCAGGTGGATCTAGAACGGGTGGAGAGACGAGGCACAGTCATGTCACTCCTGGAGCCACAGCTGGAGCCACAGCTGGAGCCGTGAAAGAGAGAGTGATAGACAAATGGTGGTGCACTTGTCAGAAGTATGAAGTCATGCCAACAGAGGTGAAGTGCAGTCATACGCAGCAGAAAGTAGTGCCAAGCGATAACGGAGTCTGACTTTTTTCAGGTTTGCAGTTTTGTGATGCAAATGTATCACTCTTTTGAACACAAATTGTTTTGAGAGGAAAAACGCTTTATTTTCATGACCCCAGCCATGTTGCCGGACTACTTTCGTCTGGACCAAAACCGCACCAGATCTCCGGTCACAGGACGCTGACAGATGAGGATGCCATACAGGGTCATGTCAAAAAATCCGAACTATCCCTTTAAGGTGGAGCATTTTCTTATTTTTCTTCATGTTCCTCAGAATGTTACTTTTTTTCAGGTAAAAAAAAAAGGGTAACACTTTACTTGACGCTCCTCTGTATAACGCATCATGAGTGCATTTATAAAGCATTATAATGTCATCATAGCGCTGTGAAACTGCAGTTATTAACACTCATAAATGATCATAATGCTTTATAACAATAATCATAACACACTATACAGCATTTTATCATCGCTTACAAGGTCAGGTATTATAATACATTTTAACTATTAGCAACTCACTGACAATGCCCACATACAAAATGGATGATACTTATATTCATGATATGCTTATAAACGTTGTGAGTTTAAAGTGATTATAAGACATTCTAAAGAGCTTTATTGATGCTAAGTTTGATAATAAAAAAAAAGTTTAGCAAAGTTTTGTGTTGTTCTTGCATAAATTGAAAGATGTGTATTTTTCTTCAAGGAAACCACTTTTAGTGGTTTTTGACTAGCTTGTATTATGTAACATTAGCCTATACCTGAACAGTTTCATCACTTTACCTGAAGCACTCAATGAGCATTTAGAGTAACTGATAATCACATTATTATGCATTATACCAGTGATTATAATGCATCATAGCAGTGATTATAAGACAATGAAAAGAGATTAATCCATAACAACTATGATAATCATAATACCCTTTGATCCTTGCAACAAAAATCAGTTAGCAAGGGACCATCCATCATAAAGGTTTATAGTACTTGATTTTATCAGCCATTATAAAATGCTCTATAATGTGTTAAGCACATTTTTATACAGACTTATTAAGATTTATGGGTGTTTATATTGATAGATATAGACGTTTATAAGCATATCATGAATATAAGTATATATTATTGTTCTAAAGCATTGTGATCATTAATGAGTGTTTATAACTGTAGTTATACATCGCTATAATGACATTATAATGCTTTATAAATGTACTCATAATGCGTTATACAGAGGAGCGTCAAGTAAAGTGTTACCAGAAAGGCAATTAGCATCATGAACAGGATCTCAACATGACTGGTGAGTGCATGTTTTTTTTAAATTCTTTTTTTATGTCTTTGTTGTTGTTGTTGTTGTTGTAGTTGTTTGTTTGCAACCACCATGTCTGAGTATGAAAAGGTCAAAAAGGGTTGAAGGGTTGAAGCTTGACAAAACTCAATAGTTTCAGTGTGTAAAGTTTCTGGGGCAGCTGAGGGCTGTGCCCATCACAGACGGAGCAAACTGAGAGCCTTAATCACTGGGGGAAGGGGGTGGGGGGGTGGATTAGTGTATTCATTTTGTTTCAGGCAAGACCAGGAGGTGAACTGTGTTTGTCAGGAAAGTCAGACTCTGTAGTCACTCTGACACTTAAGAGAAGAGTACGCTCTCTGAAAAAAAAAAGCCCACAGGTGATCACTAAATATCCTTAAAAATACTCCAACACCAGATCAAACATAAAAAGAGTCGTTGTTTTTTTTAAGACTTAATGTGCTGTTGAAATGGTTATATGCATGTTTGTTTGATGACTTCTGTTTATTGCATTTTATTGCTGTTACTGTCGTGTTGTGTGTAAATTAATCCAAACGTTTATTTATTATAGAGAGGGACTGGAAACAAGTCTCCAAAGGATGAACATAAACAAAAGCGTATTGATCCAAAAACTCAAAACACACAACGCAAGAGCTAAAGAGTTATCACCCTTCATCACCCAGATCATATCCAAGGAGACTGCTCACGGGTGATCAGTCTGACATGGATGAGGATGATACATTCAGGCTCAATCCCACAGGATGGGGAAGATTTTTTTTTCTCACAAACACCTGCTGGTAGTCTGGACAGAGCGAGGCTGGGGTGTTGTGCTGCTTTTTTCTGAGCCCAGCTGTGCGATCCAGTAAACATGTGTACCCCAACATCAGGATTTGTCCGTACTGCCGATGAAACTGTTACAAAATCCATGAATCTGATCTTTTCACAGCTTTGCAGTCACGGTATGTTTTTAACACCCTAATAATAATTGCCTGGTAACAGATTTTTTTAATCCTGCCATGCAGTCATGTGGTACCAGAAAGAATGAGACATTTTGACATTTGATACATCATTGAAGCTGGGTGAGAGGTTTCTAGTTTCAACATGCCAGCTCCTCATGTTAAAGGAGAGTCACTACTGGCTGTCACAGAAGTCCCCAAAAGTCACTGAATGATGCCATTGCCTAACTTGCATAATAAGTAATTTGCATGTACTTGTCATGGATGCTGTAGTAGAGAAATAACGTGGGAGAGACAGCAAGTAGGTAGGAATAAAAAACGAAAAACACCAAAACTATATTTAGAACTTTACAAGAACTTTGCTCTGTCGATTCTTGTTTATTTTCAATAATATACAAATATCAACCTTTCTTCTTTATCCAAAAGAACCAGACACATGCACAATTCATTTGCATGCAGTCGCCTGCTCTGGCTGCAGCTGTGAGTGAAGAGGTCTGCATGTCAGTGTTTTGGATAGGGAGGGGCTCAGCAGCACCCGCTGCTCTTAGAGGAGAGTAAGATCAAAACATGCTTTCACGTCAGAGTCTCTAAATTCCAGAAAAGTCACTAGATTTTTCGCTAGTCGCCTTTTTGAAAAAAAAGTTGCTGGAGGGGTCTGAAAATATGCTTAATATAGCTACAAAGTCCCTAAATTGGTAACACTCAGCCGTGGTTTTATCCATCGGAGCTCACACCAAATCCAAAGTGCTCCCACACAGCAGAACCGTAGAATGCCACAGGCACATCCTCCAACTCTGTTGCCTCTGCTCACCATGGACACAACCAGAGTTTGACATCAACACCCGCCAACCCACCAAATGCGGGTGAAATTCAGCTGTGGGGGGGTTGCACTGTAACTCCTACTAGCCACTTTGGCGGGTTGAATGATTTAATTGTAGTTTTCAGAAACAGCATCTGAAATACTAAACCCATTGCAGTATGAGACTATGACACTACAACTCTTATGAGCACTGCCTGCACAAAGTGCTAGCTCATTGGTCCATTCCCAAAGTCCTTTGCTGACATAACTGCTGACAGGCGCCCAGACGCGCTCGTCTCTAGCCTCCGTCTTGGACACTGTGACAGCTCCCGGTGTTTGGCCCCTGAAAATGTGATTTAAAAAGTTTACTTGGTTCTTCTTTGCTCTCTATTGTAAACAGATTCCGGGTTTTAAGTCAAAAACCAACGTCAAAACTCCCATAACTTTTTAAAAGTGAGTGACATTTATTGGAAGGAGCTCATTTAATCTCACCCTGCACCGATCTCACCAGTAACACTCACCTAAAGCAGGGGAGGGGAGGGGGTGGGCGTGGAGAAGCGCATGTAGAGAAGAGAAACTGGTCATAGATATAAGGAGCTGTAGGAACAATATTTAAACCTCCTGATATACTAACACTTATCAAAGTTATATGTAAAAAGTTCACTCTGGAAATAATGTAAACAAACCAAATCATTCAAAATAAATGAAACTTATGGCCCATTGTGACTTCTATATGTTACTTTGTTTCAATAGTCTGCATATTTTCATATTTAAGGAGTACAACCATTTCAGAGCTGAATACCTGATTTATTTAGTCTTTAATTGTGTGCACAGAGGTCATTTACATTTAAAAAGGTTGTAAATCTTTTCAAGTCAACTTTACCATGTCACAATTGTGGCTAGTGAAAATGCTGAGTGGCTAGTAACTCTGGGAAACCACTAGCCACAGTGACTGGTGAGCAAAAGAGTTTATGTCAAGCCCTGGACACAACACACACACCTCCCTCCACAACTGTCCTGCTGCACTTCTTCACCTCACGTTCTGCATATGTATGATCGGGGCCACATGCTCCAAATTGAGCAGTTAAACAAAGAAAGAAAAGAAGTAAAAACAAAAAGTCATCATTCCTAGTCTCTAGTGTGGAGATTTCAGGCACTCCCATGGCAGAGCCAGAACCCAAAGACTCTGATGTTGCAAGAGAAGTTTCAGATCTGCTGCCTCTGTCAACAGTAACCAGCAACAGTAAAGACAAACTAAATAACAGCATGCATTAAGAGACAAAACTTCAGGAAGATGAAGGGGACAGGCGGACAGAGTCAGACTCTTTGTTTGAGTAGCAGAGAAAAAAAAGCACCTGCTGTGTCATTAGCTCCACCTTTGTTTTTGGTCAATGGTGAAGCTAATGCCTGCCAAAATAATAAATACATAAATTAATACAAATATTTGAACTTTTCCTTTGTTCTTTTTCTCTCTACATAGGTTTTTAAAAGTCAAATTGAGTAGAACATGTCAAATGAATTGAAAGAGGGCATTACCTGCCACTGCACTGCCAACCATCCATCCATCCATCCATTTTCTATACCACTTATCCTGTTTAGGGTCGCGGGTGGCTGGAGCCTATCCCGGCAATCATTGGGCGAGAGGCAGGGTCCACCCTGGACTGGTCGCCAGTCAATCGCAGGGCTGACACAGACAGACAACCATGCACGCACACACTCACACCTAGGGACAATTTGGTGTGACCAATTAACCTGGTAAGCATGTTTTTGGACTGTGGGAGGAAGCCGGAGTACCCGGAGAGAACCCTCGCATGCACGGGGAGAACATGCAAACTCCACACAGAAAGACCCACCGGCCGAGGTGGGGAATTGAACCGGTGACCTTCTTGCTGTGAGGCTGCAGCGCTAACCGTTGCACCACCGTGCAGCCCGCACTGCCAACCAGTAAAACAAAATAACAACAACAACAACAACAATAAAAAAAAAAAACAGTTTGGGCTATAAGAAAATGAAAAGAATCAGGACTATTAGCCCTCCCCGCTCCGGTCATTGTATATTCCCAATAATGAATGGAAGTCCTGCATGAGCTTAATGCATTATGAGAAAAAAAAAGAGTTGAAATCAATAGTGACACACACCCACTAATATGAGGCAAACAGCAATCTGCAGCCCTGCTGCTAAGCAGAGAGGGTTGCTGCTGCGGGTCACACATGAGGGATTTTAATAGCTCCGCTTGTAATCAGGTTACCTTTCATTCATCACGCCCACCGGCAGCACTCAGCGTTTCAAAGCTGCTCTGGTATAAAAACAAAGGAAACAAAAGAGCTAAAGTCGTTTTTATTTTTACAATTGATGGAAACAATAACAGGCCATGTAGACTTCCTATGACTGACTGCACTAATGAAGTAAATCCTGCTCCAGCTCGGCGAATGTGATTCATACATCACAGGAAGGCTTCATGTCTGCACTGATATCACGTGTGGGAGGGGGAAATCAATTCTTCTTGCCTGCCTCGTTCCATTTACAAAACAACATTTGAAAATTGATTCTTTTTGTCTTTAATTATTCTCCCTGTTCCGTCTTTGTCTCTTTTATTTTGCCTGCTTAGGTTGCGTGCTTTGGCATCAAATTGGTTTCGCGACTGCGCTTTTAAGACGCCTCTTTAGGACATCAGATGATGTATAGTCTCAAATACATCCTTACACATTCTCTAAACGTGATAAATTAACCTTAATTAACCTTGCTTTATTACATGCAGCATATTCTCCAGTCACTGTGAGCAGCAGTGCAGACACCAGTGCCCCCTCTGAGGGCCCGCTCGTCGCAAAACTGCAACTAATCCACTTTCAAATGAGATTACTGATTAGTTCAGCTCCGAGTGATCTGAATGTAAAATTATTGGGCTCACTGATTTATGAAGAAGACTATAAGGTCAGTTAATATATGTCATATTGACTGCAGGACAAGTCAATTAAGCAGCCTTTAATTATTTCTTTAAACATAAATCTCCTCTGAAGCCATGAGAGCACTTTAACCAACAGCTCTGAGACTCTTTAAGAAAGACGTGTCAGATATTTTCTGAGGTCTAATTCCAGGTTTGGTGCTGCAGGGTCATTATGCAGACTGTGGAACGTAAAATTAGAATAAAAATACTCTCTTTAAAAGAGATGAGAGCCTGGTTCTGCTTTCCTAAAGTCTTTTTGTTGCATAGAGCCTCAGATGTTTGATGAGATTGAAAGGAGGAACAGAAGTGAGAGCTCTCCTTAACAGCTCTGTTTAGAACGTCTGTCTGTGCTGGAACAACTTTATTTCAGCATTGATGAAAATTTGATATCTCAATGACACGTAATGAATCACATCTTTCAGTTTAAGCGACCTCATGGAGCACAAAGCTGATTTCAGGATGAACAGGTACTCGATGGAAGGAGGGGGGAGGAGCTGGAACCTCCAGTGGATTGTTCACTTCAAGGGGCTGTGAGGAGTTTCAAAGTGATCTAGAAAAAGTCTCTCTTCTAGATATATACCTCAATTGTGTTCTACACTTTAACCTGACATTATCAGCACCAATATAGGTTATTTTGGAATGCTACTTCGTAGCCTCCCGATCGGGTTGAGCAGGACCAGGTTGATTAAAGTGGGTTCAGGAAATAAGAAAGTGGGTTCTTTTACCCAATGAATGTCTGTGATGAGGGATGGGTAAAAAGAACCACAGATCTGTCGCACATTTTTCGGCTTGTAATCAATAAATCTCAGTATCAAATTGAGAACTGAGTCATTCTTCGTCATCTCTTATCATCATCAACAAACACCAGGAAACAAGGTGAGGGAAAAAGCACCTAGTTTTCCAACAATGCCAACACCACACCAGCTGATGATGATTAGAAGTAAGAAGAGAGATCTGTGTTTTTCTCTGCTGAAAATGATTTTAGGACAAAACCAGGATTTACTCACGTTACATGTTACCAACATGTCTCACAGCATCAGGTTGTCAGTAGCGTCAATGGTCAGCTACTAAACTACTGTTTGAACTGACAGTTAGCTTGATTTCAAGTTAGCCTACAGACACATCATAACACTGGGCTACGAGTAGTGCTAAATACAGCCGTACAGACATACAGTACTAACTTACGTTTGCTTGATGTCACGTTTCAAACAACAGTGCTAAGTAACTGTACTGATAAATACCTTACCTTGTTGTGTTGTATCTGGTAAAAAGTTGACTTGAACAATGGAAATTGTTTCAAAACAAACATACGCCTGGTTAAAGTCTCATCTTTAAGACAATGTGCGTGAGACTCTGGGTCAGAAGACGGCAAGGCAGTCCAGCTAAAACAGATCCTCCTCACAGCGTCTCAACCCTCTCAGGGCAGATGTTGCAGACACAGCTGCAACAGCTAACTGCTTGTTACCTAATTACTCCACATCCACATTTTATGAGCCTTTCTTTTAAGAAATACCTCTGCAGATCTTAGTTGTGCATTAGCAACAGACAGTTTCCCACTATCCCACCAACTGGTAGAGCTGTGTCACTTGAAACATGGCTGCCTCCTTGGTTTCACTGAAACAGATTTTCAAGGCATCAATTTCATGTAAGTTTCACTACCAACCTCCATGAATTTGAAACCAAAAACTGCATAAGATGAATCCTGGAAATATAGATACAGTATGCGCCAAAAAGTAGATTTTGTCTCCTCTGGCTTTTTCCCAAGGGGTAGCTTTTTTACAGCGTGCAACATCCCACAATGCACTGCATGTACAGGTCTGTCTCACAAAAAAAGTCAGAATTGTATAAAACTACCTCATATAATACTTTCCCCCAAATATCTGATTTTTTTCTGACACTAAAACTTAATTTGAGCCCGAAAGGGTTTTATATATATATATATATATATATATATATATATATATATATATATATATATATATATATATATATATATATATATATATATATATATAACTATCTTTTAAACTGTATTTTCAAGTAAATCCATTATGCCTCTGTAGATTGTAAATAAGTTGTGAAATTGAAAAGGTCATTCTTTTCTTGAAACATCCACGTCATGACAATGGTGTAACAATAACCACGAGGGGTAGGAGAAAAAAATCAATTCACAATAGTTTTGAGATATTTTTGTTTCACTTTCTGAAATCACCTTTTGTTCAGTTTTTTTTTTCTAATTCAAATCCTTAATTTCATTTTTTGTTTATGAGCTGGGTTGACTAAAAGTTACTGCTTCTTTCCAGCAGAGGGCTGTTTTTCTTTAACTATCTAGTAACTTTACATCAGATCTCCTGAAGAAATCCTTAAAACTGACTCACACTTGATGTGCATCTTTTGGGACAATATGGCCCCTCAAAAAAGCTAAAACCAGAATCACAAAGAATTAGGAGTTAAATCAAATCTGTACCCAAAAGATCAAAGATTCGAATCACGCCGTCAATCACAGCCGATCACGCAACCACAGCAGAGGATTTAAGGTAACTAGGTAACTCAATCAGATGGTAAAACGCAAAATGACACCTTAGCGAAGACGATTTTAAGATTGTTGACTGCTACTTTGACCGAGGACTGTTGGTCTTTGTCCCTTATCTCACTCACGCCCATCATGGTAAATCCATGGTAGTTTTGTTTTATTTGTATGCATTTCTGTCTAGAGCCTTTTTTATGGATGAATTGACTGTGTAGACCTTTGTTGCAAACCAAGCTTCCCCTGAGGGGCGATGAAGATTTTCCTAATCCAAGTATCCACATCTCTGTGAATTTCTGAGCTGGGAACAAACGCACGTCTGGCAGTCTGGCGCGTCTGACAGCGATGAAGAGCAGGCTGTTGGTGTGGACAGGTTCATTCTGTTGCACTCATCAGTGACGATGTGATCCGTGCCACTAAATCCACATCCACACTCTTCCTGTGATTTCAAATGGTTTTAATTCAATGATGGAGCAGGATGAAACTCACAGACTGGTTTCAATTGGCACAGGCTTCATTTCAGCAAACAAAGAACGTTCTGAGAGTCGCTTTGAAAACATGGTGCTCATTTAGATAGAGTGAAGCGTTTCAAAGAAACTCATTTCAAATGAATCCAACAAGTGTAGTACATACTGTATCAAATCAAAAATAACCTACAGTCATGTCATTGATCATGACATTAGTTCATCTAAAAACAAAAAGGAGGGTAGTATTTGTGCAGCTCGCCTCCGTCCAGAACAGGAGCAAAGAAAAACATCCTGAACGGTTCAAACACCTTCCCTGTGCTCAAAGACATATGCTTGTGCATTTTGGCAACTGAAGCAGCGTTAAGCTCCATTTATTCATTCGTTCATACAAGTTGGGTTTTTTTTTATCACTAATTCAAACTGTAAGCAGCATGTCTGGTTGTTCCGTGCTCAGCTGTCAGAAATTATGCTGCACCATGGAGACAACTTCTATTGAGTTCCGACCGTTACAGAGCAACTAGTGTTTTGGAGAAAAGAGTGACCGTAAGATGTTTTTAACTTTTCTGTTTGAATTGGTTTGGTTTTTTTCTGATTTTTTAAATTATTATAATTTTTCTGTTATTCTATAAACTTTTTATTATTATTATTATTTTATTTATTTATTTATTTGTTTATTTATTGCAGTTTTATTGCTGGTAAATGTACATTTTATGATCTAGTTACTCAAAGGCCCAACTAGGGACAAGAGCTGGAAACTAGCACTTGCTAAAAACTCTGTGCAGCACAGCAGATTCATGCCTTGTTATGAAACCATGATAAACTGCATCATCCAGATCAAATAAATAAAATCAAATTCAAAATGTAGCACACAGAAGAAAGAAAGACGAGAAAATTTTATGATTTTGTGTGGTTTTCTTTTAACTGTTTCCTTTTTATCATCTCGTTTTGTCATTTTGAAAGTCAGTCTGTTTCAGAGGCTGTAACCCTTAACTAATTCAAAGCACATTCCCAGCTCTGTTTCCAGTTGTTAAAGTTTCTCTGATGCCTCCATCACAGGCCGTCAGAGAAGCTAGACTTCCTGATTTGTCATTCAAATGCTCTGATGAAGGATAAACATTTGAATTCTTCTAGCACTATTTGTGTGTCGGGCATCGAACAGCTCTAAACCTAAAAGCAGAGCCAGATTTTGGAGTACACAGCGTCCACTCATTTGATTTATGTTTTTGTTTATGCCAGCTCCTCACCAGAAAAACAACGCGCTGTCTGTACACCATAATAATCCAGCAGCTGTGCGCTGCCCGTACACTGAATGACAAATTTCCTGTCCGGAGTCATTTTAAGCCTGCAGATCACTGTCTCTACAAATGATATTTTCAGGATATGTTCAGGAAGACGAGCTCTAACACAGGTGGGGTGGTGACCAACATGTAAAGATGGTTTGTAGGGACAGACGCAGCAAAGACGCCTGGAGATCTTCATTTCAGGTGCTCTCCTGGAGGTTTATGGTGTATGCAAGATTCAATCTGGCCTTCCACTTAAATAGGCCATTTATTTTTATAGCTCACCATATTTTACCATTTTTTCAAGAATGATTATCACTCAAATGTCACTCAAAGGCAAGGACTGGCTGGTAAAGACACTTAACCCCCCTCTTTAATGCTATATCAGCGTTTCCAGCCTCCGCCAACATTTCATGGACAGCTGCATCGGAAGCTGCTGGAATAACGCTCAACAGCTTCACAACTCTTTGATTTCTGGTCACCAAATATTTGTTTAGAGATTATGGAGATCCTGTAACCTTCATCATTTTCATCACCTCTCACATTTTCCGTCATCACTGGACCTGAACGTGAGGCTTCCTGAGAACAACAGAAGGAGGACAAATGACTGCCTTGTTGTAAATTCAGGGTTTAAAGCCAGAGAAAAAAAAAAAACGAGGTGTTTTCTGTTTAACGAATAGAACTTAATGGGTTTTTCTTTTCCTGAGCTTAAGATCTGGGCTGAAAGATTTGAATGTTATGCCTATGCCCCAGAAAAACAGATGCAACAGGTGCTCTACATAAAACTTTAAATTGGTTAAATTAGAGGGGAAAAAAAAGTGGATAAAGTCAGAGGGTCTGGGGGTTCGTCCTCCAGAGGAAAAATCTAGCCAATCCGACAGCAGAATTAAGCTTTTGGAGCATTTTAAGATGAGATTATAAAAAATGAGGAGCTTGTTTTTTAGACTCATGAGGACAGTGGAATAAGAGGCCTCCTCTGTTCTCGACACTAAGCAACAACAGATGGACCCTCAAACAAGTTACTGAAGCTAGAGTATGAACACATCAGACTTTAGTCTGGAGGAAAACATGAAAGAAGTTTTTTGCTAAATTTACCTTTCACAGCATAACACTTGTACCTTTATTTAAAAATGCATTATTGTGTTCCCCTTTTCATTGCCAGCTGGAAGTAATCTTGTTAACTTGACTGTAACTGGATACCTTGTGAATTCCCAGGGCAAATGCTACAGATATTTTGACAAATAATGTATTCATCCTATTTTACATTATAGGGCTCTAATTTCGTAGACCAGGTGCAAGCGCAGGCGCACCTGCCCGCCCGCACATGTGCGCCTGTCACCAAATTACAGCTGCGTGGGGTGCACTCCGCTTTGCGCCGAGGATAGACCAGGTTGGAGCTGGCGAGCTTTCAGCGCACTGTTTTTGGCACAAAATTGTCACTGCAGCAACATGAATCTGCCGACACCTCCCCCTGGTGCCGTCAATTCCCCCCGGTGCGCAGTCACACCCATCCCTGCGCAGACGGTCTACCAAGTTGTCAAACTGGCAGCGCACAGTGGTGCGTCGCACGAAATTAACACTGCGCGGGGTGCGCCAGGCTTGCGCACCCTGAGCTGTGCCACGAAAATTAGAGCCCATAATCTGAATCTGAGAAATAACTTTAAAAAAAAAAATAAAAAACAGATATTTTTCAGGTTTCATTTGAATTTAGTGGAGTAAGAGGTACATTTTTAAAAAAATAATTCAGGGCTTCTTTTAACATTTGGACATAACAAACGCAAACTTTAACCCACTCAGTCATTAAAAGTAAGAAAGTAAGCTAGAGCTAGCTTTTTGACCCCTTAATGACGGTTTTCTTGAGTTTACAATATTCCACATCAGGTCTTGATGCAGCTGAGATGACATTTGTATCCCACTAATGTCTGTTATTTTATACTCTACACAGACCAAGGGTCATGGCAAATGCATTATGTGCTATATATTGCTCAGAATATATATATATATATATATATATATATATATATATATATATATATAAAATTTATAAATCAATTGAGGCAGTAAAGGGCTAAGCTAACATGCCATGTAAGGAAGTAAACTAGAGCTAGCTTGTTGGGCTAATATGCTGTCTAAGAATTGTGTTGTCAGTCCAGTTTAAAGCTGTTTCATGTTGCGCTGTGCTCTGTGGGTAATATGTTGTCTTGATGGGTGTTCCTAATGGAGTGTGTCAGGCTTGGCGTCCGCTCTGCCTGTACATGACCAAACTTAAACGGTAAACTCCGTCATTATGGATTGTTATTCCCCTGTCATCTTTTTCTTTGGTTGTGTAAATAAATTACACACCTAAGCCCAATACAGAAATCTGAACATGACAGGCAGTGCACGCTGGTGCTTGCTACCACAACAAAAGCCATAAAAACAGAGCGGACTTAATGGAGCAGATCACATAATTACTAAGGTTTAGATAAATACTGACATTAAAAACAGCAGACTTTTCTACAGTTTTAATCTGATTGATACTGATGAAAATTAAAACAATTCTGAAACTGACAGAAATTCATTGTAGCAACAAATAACTTCTCCCCGTGAATTGGATTTGACTGTTGTTGTTACTAACCCCAGATCTCTGTGTTGTGGTGTCTTCTCTTAGATGAGATCATGTAGATACAGAAGCTTCTAGTTGTAGTCAATGAAAATAAAATAAAATAAAATAAAAACAGAAACAAAAACAGGGTCTGGTGGAGGGATGAAATGTAGTCTTTGGAGTCTTGAAACACTGAAGTCTGAAACACTCAGCCCACTCCAAAATGGAAGCATTTCATGAGCAGCAACACCACTTACTTTCATCTGAAGGCGCAATAGATGGTTAGATAAAAGCACCCAAGCTTCCCCAAATATGAGGCTATGCTCAACTAAGTGCACACGTGCAAGAGACATCTAAGGTATCGAATTTATTCCCCCCAAAAAAGGACTTTTGGGCTTTATTTTGGGTGAGGATCAAAGCTATTGTGAATCCTGAAGCAGTGATGTCTACTTCACTGAATCCACTGATTGTCCCTGTTCACGTCCACAGAGGCCCCCCCCTCCGCACGCTGAAAGCATGCTGCAGTGGTGCTAGAGTCAGACACTTCCACACCCTCCACCATCAGCCAACCACTTTCAAAAAAGACAAAGAAGGAGCAGGAGGAGCATTGTGAAAATGCTCCAGGAGGGTGTCACAATAAATATCAGTGATGTGGTTTGGCCAAAGCCTTTGGGTGCCAGCAGCAGTCAGCAGACCTCTTGAACAAAAGGCAAATTTGCATCTTTTTCTAGTTCTGAAGAGAGCATGAAAGCACTGTTTGCTTTTAAGGAATATCTCAAATAATAGATCCATTAAATGTGTCACAAAAGGACTGCTGGGACTATTACACCCCTCAAACGATCATAAAGACACACAGAGATGTGTTCCTAGTTTCTTACAGTAACAGAACCAGGCGTACAACCAAAGCTTCAGAGTCATTTTCTAAAGGAAAGTAGCTAACAATGATTAATTACCCACGAACAAGTAAATGCCCCATGATATGATGGCCCATCTAGATCCATTAGCATAAATTATTGCAAACCTGGGCTGGCATTACAAACAATGATCCAGATTAGGCTGATGATCACATCCCATTCATATCAGCTTCCCAAATGCCAACACTACTTATCATACTTCAGCAAGCCTGTCCAAGCATGACCGGAGATTCATTACAAGCTGCGACGTCTTAAGGACGGTCCCTGCCATGGAGTGGAGAGGAAGTGATGTGTGTGTGTGTGTGTGTGTGTGTGTGTGTGTGTGTGTGTGTGTGTGTGTGTGTGTGTGTGTGTGTGTTTGTACTGTACAGCATTGTTTTTAACAAGGTGTAACCAAATCACAGGTAAATGACAGAAAGTGTCATTTAACTCCTTTAACAAAGATAAGTGCACACATTTAGGGTTCTAATTTTGTGGCGCAGCGTAGGGGGCGCAAGCCTGGCGCACCCCACGCAGTGTTAATTTTGTGAGGCACACCGCTGTTCGCTGCCAATTTGATAATTTGGTAGACTGTCTGTGCAGAGATGGGTGTGACGGTGCACCAGGGGGAGTTGACGGTGCACCAGGGGGAGTTGACGGTGCACCAGGGGGGGGTGTTGGCAGATTCATGTTGGCGAAGTGACAATTTCGTGCCAAAAACAGAAAGCAGAAAGTGTACTGAAAGCTCGCCAGCTCTAACCTGGTCTATTCTCGGCGCAAAGCGGAGCGCACCCTCCGCTGCTGTAATTTGGTGACAGGCTCATAAAAATAAATGTATGTCACTCAGGATTTACCCGTGATTTCCCATATTTCTCTGTTTTAGTCTTTATTTTTAACGTGATCTAAAAAGATGGAGTACATTATTGTAAGGAGGATGAGGTGGAGACACCAGGAGAGTATACAGTATATCACCACAGGTTCTGCTATTTGGGGATGACAAACCAGGAGTGCAGGTGGATCAAAAGTATTATGAATGGATAAGCCAGCTGTGTAACTGTCTCTTCATTTTGTACTCCTATTAATGACAAAGGAACAGATTACATCTGTCCCGGGAGCTGGCCCACACGGTGACGCGCTTCGTGTCCTCCGATGCGCCCCTGCTCCTCCTGCTGCAGGGACAGCACACTTTCCAGCATTTTCCGCGGTGCTGGGGATCAGTCAGACCAATCAGACACTGCGCCTTGGCCGCAGCACATTTAAAGGCGAGGAGAGGCGCTCATTTGATTGGTGAAAACAGCGCTTGGCTGTGTCAAACCCACTCACAGCTTTTCTCCTCCCTCTCTGCCAGTCGCGCGGTGGGAGGTGCGCTCCTCTGCGCCTTGACTGCGCCTCTCTTGGCACTGTAGGACACTTGCAAAGTGCGCCGGTCATGCCCTGTCTGCGCGGCGAAGGCTGGCGCAGGGCAGATGCGCCTGCGCTTGGTCTACAAAATTAGAGCCCTTAGAGGTAATTATTTACATTCAAATGAGTTATTAATTAGTCCAGCATCAATTGGAGAAAACTATCATAGAAGCTGTTAACTGCAGCACAGTTAATACTGAAAAAAAAAAGAAAAATGTATGGTATATCTTTACTTTAAAAAAAATCGGACAGGATGCTGTTTGTTGGATGTCGGTCTGAAAAGGCAGAATATTTCTGAATACCAAGCGAGTGCAGCCTCATGCCCTCTGCCATGGTGATCTTTTTCATTCTACCAGTTTGTAATGCATCAAGGTTAGACCCCTGGTAATGAAAAACACATTTTTTTTCTTGCATGGACACGCTTACTTTATTCATCCTCCAGCCTAGCGACCCTGAGAATGTGGAGCCTTTGCATTGGTCGTGCAGCTGACCTACTGGGAAAAATGGCTTCAATGAGGAGCTTTGAATCAGCTCATGTTGCAGTGTGACTACTGGAATTACTGGGATAGGCAATTCATGAGAAACTGCTCTCCCAATATCATTCTAGTTTTGGTCAAAATGCTTCGAGCTGTACATGTTAACATTTGTTTATTCCTTAATCTGTTCCAGCAACAGATGACCAATGAAAACAGTGGGGGCTTATTATTAACAAGAGTATGCTGGCTTCAGCCAATGCTTTGTGTGTTTGGCCTTTGTCTTTGGTGGAGTTTGGCTCTGCCTTGCAACACATTTTACGATCCCTAAAAAAAAATACACAAGAACAGCAGCTGTCAGTCATTGTTAAACATGACGTAATGTTTTCAACCTCTAATAACAAATGAAAACAAAACTTTTCAAAAAAAAAAGAAACTTTAACACAACACAGCATTACAATATATTCATCATTATAATATATAAATATATAAATTTTTAAAGTTTGACCACAGCTTGTCTGGAATGACTGGGGAGACAGAGTTTTTTACCTACACTGCAGCCAGCCACCAGGGGGAGCAGTTTGTGGGGACCTCTCTTCAAGCCAAGCAAGATAGTGGCTGTTTTCCAAACCGCCTACTACATACTACTTTTGAATGTAGTATGTAGTAGGCGCCACATACTACCTACTGGTTTTGCTTGTATTATGTAGTATGACTGTTCTGTTGGGTCTGTTTTGTGGTAAACTACTCTGGTTTACAGTCTCAGAAGGTGGAGCTACAGATGATGTTGGGTTTTTTGCCTTTATTATAAATATACAAAGTAAATCTTGGCATTTGGTTCTTTTGTTAATCATATCAGACAGAACCATCATTTTGATTTCTAATCTGAAACCAAAAGTTATATTGTTAACTGAAAATAAATCTGAAAGGGATTTTTATTTTATACAGCTGATGTAAAAATCACTTCTATATAATCCACTTATGGGTTAAAAAGTGAATTAGTGATTTATATGGGCTAATAATTTTGTAGAAGTAAACACCTCTTTTACGACTGGAAGTGACAAGATTTACTGGTGTTCGTTCACATCACTTCACTTCTATCTCATTGATGGTCTAACGTTGGTGTTGTGTTTTAATTATAATGCTGTTTAATTCCAGTAGATGGCAGTGATTCACCAAAGCCTGCCACCCGCATAGACAAACAGCATTAGGGCTGTGCATTGTGGGACACAGTATGCCAGGTAGACTGGTCCGTTGCATACTGAGAAATTTTCCTGGATCAGTAGGTCATCTGGGGATTTTTGGTATACTGCAGATTTTGCAAGTTTTTGCATCCATACTTACTACAGACTGAATTTCAGCCAAAAAAGTAGGCCCTGCCAGTGTAGTAGGTGGTTTGGAAAACAGCCGATGTCTGTTTTTTTTGTTTTTTTTTTCTTTAATAGTATATGGTGGCGGTGCTAAAAACTGCAATTCTTTAATAGTCCACCAGAGGGTAACCCTAGAAAACCACATACACACCAAGTTAAAAATGCAGAGTTTTACCCTGAAAGTTAAAATGTCTATAACCTGGTTTATAAAAGACTTAGATTTGGATTAAGTTTTACTTCATTCACACACTATTTTTTTTTTTATTACCGTATTTTCCGCACAATAGGGCGCACCTAAAAGCCTTTAGTTTTCTCAAAAGCCGACAGTGCGCCTTATAATCTGATGTGCCTTATATATGGATCGATATTGATTAATCATGGCTACCATAGTTAGGGGGCGTCGTCAGAGTAACAGCAGTAAGCAGTAAGAACCTGTAAAGAGGAATTCTGCTAAGTACTAACATTAGCTCACAGGCTGGCCTGGGCTTCTTCTCTTGTTTATTGTTAGAGCAATACAGCGCCCCCCAGAGCTCTGGCATGTGAACTGATCTCTGGAAATGGCTTTCATGGACGGTAGAAACGGCTTCGTCTTTACAGCGCGCTTTTTTTGAAAACGGCACAGAAAATAGTTAGATAGGAAAATGTTTTGTTGACATTCCCTTTAGCGCAGCTCCATCTAGTGGATTCATAACGCAACCCCAGCCACTACTATAGCTTCTATTCTATGCACCTTATAATACGGTGCGCCCTATATATGAAAACAGTTTTCAAATAGGCCATTCATTGAAGGTGCACCCTATATTCCAAAGCGCCTTGTAGTGCGGAAAATACGGTACTCACCATTTCCAAAGATATTGAAACAAGCTTTGCATTTATCCTGGAACATACAAAAGTTTCAGAAAACCTCAGTTTTTACAGTGTTTAAGTCAAACGAACAGTTTGAAAAGCTAAAAAGTAAGAGTCAAACTGCCATTGGTTTAGAAAATAGGTAGGGTCACTCAAAACTGAAAAAGAATGAACATATCAAGATTCAAAAAACTTTATTGTCATACTAGCACATGTTTACACATGGATACATGGATTTCTCTCCCAAGGTCCTGTTGTAAACCCGATAAAAATCAAAGAAAAACATAAGATAAGGATAAAGGAGAGATTTAAAGAACAGGTAGAAAAATGCAAACACCAACTAAACATAAAATATAAAAATTATAAAAATGTAAAACTACCAACAAAGTAAACTAACCCTAACCTTAGAAATCAGAAATCAACCTGTTTTTGGAACCAGGACCAACCTCTTCACCCTCCATAAATAGAGTCACCCCCTGGTGCAGGCAGACCTGGGTATCTTGGTTGGTCTGACTGGTTAATCTCAACCCACTAAACTACAGCCTCCAGAGCAAAGATCAGTTTTCGTGTGGGAACAGCAATCTGTGTTTAAACACGACACAGCTCATGTGTCAAACACTTCCACATGCTGTCTGAAATCAAATCCACTTTTCCAGAGACCAACCTTTCTGCTAGAGGAGAGGAATATTTTTTTTTTATCTATGATCAGATCTCTCCTGACAGAATCTAATCTGCACCTCCAAGACTTTTCTGCTGCTGGAAAAACCATCAAGGTGTTCTCTACCCACTTCTTGATGTGTGCAGAGGTGGATGACAGTCTGCAATTAGAGCTGATGGAAATGGTGTATGACGTTTTCCCTGAAGAATAATCATTAGCCTCTCTCTGCTCCTGACTTCTCGTGGAGCTGGGAAAAAGACGGTGTGCAAATGTTTTCTCTGGTAACTTAAAGCAGATAGAGAACTAAGACAACACGTGTCAATCTAAAGCATCTCTGTAACAAAACTTACCCCTGACCTGTCGGCCATGCTTAATTCCACAGGGCAGCATCACTGCTCCCACTGAGAGCATCAATACTCCAACATCAGCCATGAGTTAGAGATGTATGACTGTGTGTGTAAGTGTAAATAAGCCTGAGTAGCTACAGGCGCTGTGAGGACTGGTCTGAATTGATAGTGTTATTCCAGGATAAAGACTCCGTTTCCCATGAGCACTATCGTAAAGACATTACTCTGGCAAAGACGTGCATTCGTTTTGGAGAGCAGATCTTTTTGCCTTTTCTTTGTGTTCAAGGAATTAATCAGTGAAAGGCATATTCGGCCCGATTAATCGTCCCAACCGTTTAATCAGTCGGGCTCTAGTCTGGACGCCCCTGTTCTACAGCACTTATGAGTCAGTCAACTCACTAAATCTCACACCTTATCACTTGTTCATGCTAATGCAAGCTCAAAACCCTTTTCCTATTGCCCACCCATACAACAGTTTTCCTAGCAATGAGCTCTAGCATAGTGTGGCAAGCAGATACCAGCAACAAAGCACTCCCAGGACAGGACTTCATTTACACTTCCACTGCTCCTCACTTACTGCTACATGACATCACAAGCCACAGTTACATTGGGAGTTATTCGTCTTTCCGAATGGAATCTTTCTGAATGACTTTTCTGAAAACATTAGAAAACATGGAAAGGGATATTCCAATCTCTGGTCTACATGCGCCGCTGTACTCAAACAGAATAGTCAATGGGGCATGCGCAAACAAACGTAAAGATACGTAAACAAATTGGGGAGCATCTTTAGTTGTGTCTTTCCTTCGGAATAAGGTGTATACAAAGGTTAAATTCTTTCCGTTTGAGAAAATAAACCGAATGCAAGCAGAACATTTGGGTCCATGTATATGTGGCTACAGACTTCATACTAAAAACTATGAACACAATTTTCTGGAGCTCCAAACCTGACCAGCTGCTGTACAGGCCATAAATCCTTCTTGACATGGGAGCAGCTACAAAACTGAAATCAATGTTCTTTTTTTTTCAAGAGAAGATTTAAAAGAATTCAAACAAGGTTTTAAATGCTTCAACCGTCAACATTCAGTGTGACAAGACCCCAATAACCTCACATTATCATGCTAAGTACCCAGCCACTAACTTAGAATACAAACTTGCTAGCAAACATCTTTAACTCAAAGATTATTTTACTGTATTACATTGATCAGTAAGTACAGTTTTTGAAAACGAACCAAATGATTCAACAGCAGTTAGAGGTCCTTATCTGCCTGTTGTGGTGGAGTAAATATATTGGACTGTAGTGACACCTTTGACCCAAACCGCACACACACTGTTGGGAAGACATGACTTGACAAGGTGTGTGTTTGTTTTTGAAATGAATGGAGATCAGATCTTTGACTTCTACTTTTTTTTCTTCAAGACAACTTTTTACCATTTACAATGCCACAAGGTAAGGTATTCATCAACAGTTATGTAGAGCAAGGTGCAGGGTGACAACAGGCAAACTTTGTCAGTTTGTAGTTTAGTAGCCAGCTGTATTTTAGTAGCTAGTGCTCTTCTATCAAGCAGAGCTAACGTAACCTCACTCTTCATTTTATTGATAGACTCAAGTTTGAACAGACCACTGCAGAATAACTGCTTCATGTGGGTAGCCATTAGCTCAGGTACTAGCCTTTAGCCTATGTTTGAGCCTATAGCCAGTCTTTAAGCTCTTAGCCTACATTTTAGCATTTTTCTCGGGTTTTATCTTTTATCTTGTGTTTTAGCCTTTAGTGCTTGATCCCTGTCCTGTTTCTCTTTCTTCTGCTCTTCTGTCCTTTTTCTGTCTGTTAGGTTCCAGTGTCCACCATCACTACAAAATTAATCACAGAAATCATTTTCAGCAGAGAAAAACACAGATCTCTTCTCTCACTGCTAAACTTCGTAAGCTGGTATGGTGTTGTCGCGGGGACTTTGACATGCTGCATATTAATCCTGCTCTGTCCAACTTAATCTTGAAGCTGAGAACAAGAATTTAGAAATGCATGTGTTGATTGGCCTGCTGAATGAACATGCTAACACAAGCTAGTGTTTTAGCCACACTGTTTACCAATATGATACAGTTGTACCAGCCTTTATGTGTGTATGATGTCAACAAGCAGAAGGTGATTGAGCTGGAACTCATTTCCATCAAGAGGAACTGACCAATCTGAATCAAGCATTCAGCAAAGCAGGAAGAGCAGTGACAAAGCCAGGTAAAAAGAGACAATCCCCCATGGTCACATGCTAATGCTTCTTTTGCTCATATGAACAGTTTCCTTACACACAACTACAGGCTAATGAAATGTAACCGGTGAATTTTCCACCCTCAGAAGGTAATCAGAAAGCTTCAGACACATAAACTGCCTCTTGTTCACATAATTGGAACTGGAATTTGATTTTGAGTCACAGCATGCACAATTGGTAAGTAAAGCAGGTAATTAAATGTTATGTTAGCATGACTAGCATAGAAAGGAGGATGGTGAGGGTAGAAAAGGTTATCAAAGAGTCCGACCTGAGCCACGCTGAATGTTAACGATAGCTGTGGCAGCATTTTTCCAAAGCACTTTTGTAATTGTTTTGAAAGGCACAAACAAACGAGTTCCTTGATGAGTTGCTAATTGGGGTCACATCAGAAGCAGGTTCTTGGTGTTGCCTTAGCAACCACAAAAAATCAACACAGACAACGTGAGGTTTTCAGGGGCCTGGGGTACTTTTCAAAACTGATGAAAAGTCTCCATTTAGATTTAATTAGTTGTCCTTTTTTACAGGAAAGAAGTGAAACATAAACCAGAGAAGGTTTGATGAATGTGACACTGTTTGCTGAGGTGTTAGAGGATGTCAATAAAGTCTGCATATAGGAGTTCATTTAAGTTGGCGAGACATTACAGGTGCAGCGAAGCCGTGTTCACGACGCCATCTGTGCTTTCACAAGATCTTAATCTGTCATCAAACACAGCTTGTAACTACCTGAGTGACTTTATAAGTGTGTATTTCTGCAAGAGCTAAATACTAAATCCTGAGAATGTTACAGCACCTTATAGCCGGTCCTTAAGACAGATATCTTCATGGTGTGCTGCAGATAAAAAGTAAAAGCTAGAGTACGCCCATTAGCTATTTACACCTCATTAACTAAGTCAATATACTCACTCCACATTATCACAACAGCTGAGAGGAGTCTCAAGGATTTATTTGCATTTAAATGAGGTATTCATGTTCCCCCTCCAGGCTTTAAAAGCAACTCTGGTGACATTAGAAATTTCCACCATCATATGCTTAGTGTAATATAAGCTTGTCTAACACTGTCTCTAACATCTCTAACCCACGCAAAGCAGGACTCATTTACAGGCAGGTTGTTCTTTAAGAGCATGAGCTCACCCATCTTCTTCACATCTTTGGTTACTTTTGGATTCTTCAGCTTAGAATAAGCTCAACAGTCTCAAAGCAGAGCCCTCTTAGAGTGAGACACAAGCTGAAATTCTGATATTGGACACACAGCCTTTTCATCAGTATGAATTATGGGTGTACATCTTTTACATAATCACTGATTTAGAATCAATAGACATACTAATCAAGGGCAGCGAGTATTGAGTGGGAGCACCCACTGCCCATCCGTTATCCTTGCCTCAGGGGGTAGACAGCCACAGCCCACCGTGAGGAGTAGCATCATCCATCACAAGTTTGTGACACGGAGAGGAGTGCTGAGGTATCTGGAGTCCCGCCAGTTTCAAAGAATAACCTTGGAGAGATTCACGGTGAAAGTAGACTAACAATTGTTGATTGAGGGATTGTAAAAGAGTGAAACGTTTATTTCCTTCACAGAATGTGTTTAACGGCCTAATGCCTGAGGATTTTCACGTCTCATCCCCAAGAATAGAAGTATGAAGTAAAAACAGCTGCTGTATTCAAGTGAACACCTTCCTGCAGGTGTGAACTCAAAGCAGCGTTATGATACTGTGACATACGCTGTGACTGCGACAAAGCCAGTAAATCATTTTAGAGAGATTACCCACAGAGCAAAGATTAAAACAACACTGCAGCCTATTTCATCAAACAAAGGCCAGAAATCCTTCACACTCAGGGCTCAATGACTGCATTAGAAAGCAGAGCGTGTTCAATGAACAACAGTTGTCTGGAAAACTGGAACTCCTGCTCCAATCACAGACTATCAGGATTTCATTAGCAACCATGAAACTGCCTCCAATTAAATACCTTTTCTCTGTCTTTGCAGGTGTGCAGTCACCGCTCCATGTGTGTAATAAGAGATCGAAATTGTTTGAGTGGTCCCACCGATGAATCATTATCCTAACAAACCAAACAAAACAGCAGTTGTTTGGATTCTTCAGTGGCTAACATCACTGTTCACTAGCAAAACTGCTTTACTGAAGCATCGCACTAATCTCAACCCATGAGTAAATTACAGTCTGTACTTCATATTAGGCTATACTGTTACCTTTCTTCATTTCTGCCCACTTATGACCCCCCCCCAGAGGAGCCCTGACCCTTAGAATCAGACCCCGACATGAAGAAGCCAGCTTTTTGTTGGAGTTGCACAGTAAGTTGGTCTCACGCCAACTGTGGCAACAGGAGCCAGTCTCTTTAAAGAGGACATATCATGCTGATCCCTAATGTAATACTTGCATATAATATAATAAATTTGAAAACAAGACCTTGCACCCCCTGAATTTTCAAAAAATGAGATATTGTATTTTTTCTGATATATCCTAGAACAAGATTTGATGCCTCTGATAGGTCATTGCCAGTTGGCCGCGAGATTTCGACCGTCGTGATGACACGAGGATCCTTTCTTTTTATTGGAGTAATCTGACAAAGCAGCTCCTCCTCTGTGATGTCAGTTAGTCACACAACCGCCACCGAGGGATACACCCACCAAGAGCCGAGTATCCCCCCTCAGATGCTGGATGCAGGGACTCTGCTCTGCTGAGCAGCTCGGCTTTACATGGTGAATTAGCAGTTAAAACACTGTAGTTTTAGCAGACGTCGTAATACTTGTGAGACTGTGATATTTGCATGCTTGTTCTGACATGCACTGTGAACCTGGACCACAATAATGCTGCGGTAATAACATAGTGAGGAACTGACAGTAGAGGCGATCTTTAGACTACACTTTCAGCATGATGGATAAAACAGACAGAGAAAAGTGAAGGAGCAGGATAGAGCCCTGTTATAGAAATAGTTTATTGGTGAAGTCTGCCTATATTTCCATGTATAAACTATACATGTTACAGTACCGGTTTGACCCTGAGATGATCTGTGTCCAGGTGGATTTTCTTCCTCCTGAGCTGCAGAACCGTCCAGGTCTGACTCGGGGTCCAATACAAAAGGACGTGTCCTACACTCTGCCATTTTATTAGTGCTATCAATGCCTTACGGTGAAGTTTTGGCAAACAGCAAACTCGCTCGGTCTGACCCATCCAATATGGCGATGTTGTAAATACTGCCATGCTGCAAAAACCGCCCCCTGGCTCTACCCCCTCCGCCCCTCTGATAGAACTGACCAATCAGAGCACAAAGGGCTGTGACGTTGCGAGGTTACTGGGGGTCATTCTGGAAACGGAGCATTTCAACGAGATCTTCAGAATGGCCTAAACTGTGGATATTGAGAACACTATTGTGGGGCAATGAAGGAACTAAATGACTTGTACTGAGGGCAGAAATGCTTTACAGGCATCCTAGTCTGGCATAGTGAAAAGGAGAAACAAGCAGGATATGTCCTCTTTAAGAAAGCTGAGTTCGATTCAAACTGGTCCACTCTGGCCCACTGTAGTAATCTAGGAGTTACTGCTGATATTAGAGCATTTTCTCCAGTATCAGTCTCATTTTTTCCTCTCTGTTGAAAACAGAGGGTTAAAACCCAGCAGCGTGACTCACTAATGGAAGAATCGTTTTGAATTCCAGGGCTAATTAGTAAGGAAACACAAAGAGCAGCAGGTGTATCAAATTAAATCGGCCACTTGGAAAGACTACGGCTCTGTTCATATGGTCAACAGTGTCCTGGCAGTTTCACACTAAGCATTTACCATATGGTCTGGGAGCTGTTCAGACGATGAGGGTTGAAAGATTGATCATGAAAAGACTAAAGCCAAAAAACTGCTCATATTTTGGTGGCCTATCATTTTGATAAAATGTCAATGTTTTTAACAGCTTTTTTTTTTCTTTTTTTTTTCTTTTTTTTTTGCAGTTGGTGAAAGGATCTTTCCTTGAAATCACATTCATCATTATTCAAGTTTAATAGTTACACTGTGTTTCATTTGACAAGCAAGAGGAAATGGTATTTTATCAGATGATAAAATCAACAACACAAGAATTTTTGCAGCAGTTCTATCCTCATTTGAAGCAGAAGTTCAGAATTTATTTACTTTACTGCTTGAACTTTTAAAGGTCTAGCAACAGTAGGGATGGGTACCAAATAAGTTACTTTTATAGGTACCAGCCAAATTCTGTCAAAAGTACTTGGTATCATTTTACGTAAAATCAAAAGGCACCATATTTCGGTACCTAAATGCACTCTTGTGACTGTGAGGTAGCGGAAGATCAGGGGATTTTCTATGCGGGGCATGAACACAGCACTGCAAGGTTATATATTGAGAATCATATGCTAAATTTAAAAATCTGAGATTTTATTATGAAAAAAACTGATAGTTTTTATCACATAAACACACAAAAGTACCTAAAACTGGTACCGTTTGTTTAATATTTGAAACAACACTTCACATTAGCGTAGCACAATACCCAGTCCGCTCCTGGCAAGTGAAATCATTCAATGTGGCATTCGGTTGGTTCTGTTAGCCATGTCTGTGAATATTATAAAGCTACTTTGCTGGCATTCCTCTGGTGCTGGGTTAGCACCGCTAGCTCAGCTATCATACAGGAGCTAGATCTTAGATTACCCATACTGAAGGATGGAAGGTTGATGTCCCATTGCAATGCAAGCACTTTGTCCTTGTCTCCTTCTCCTCAGCTCGTGGGGAACATTGAGCTTAGCACCGGTTAGCATCAACAAGTTTAGGCTGCAAACAGCTGAAATCTCATGTGTGAAGAATGCAATTATGGTGACACATAGGTTTATGGGCACACAGTGGAACTAAACAAGGTAAAAACACATGGGCTGAAAAAAGTAATGATGAGCTCTAAATATGAAGATGAGAAAAAAAAAAAAAAAAAAAGGGAACAAAGAGAGAGCCGGTGCATCAAGTGGCCATTCAGTCTTTGGTACACCAGACCTGGATCAGACCTGGAACCCCCCAAACTCACAACTGAGAGCTGACTTGGGCCCAATCTGAACGCCTTCGCTCACTGACTTTGGGGTGCATCCCTGCTAAGTCCATGACAGCTTAGTGCTGTCTGACTGTCAAACTCAAAGTGAGTGAGGGCTCTCACGCTAACTAAGTACAAAAGAATTACCCATAGTTCATAGCAATGTGGTGTGAAACAGGTTTCCAAGGGGAAACAGCAGGGTAAACAAATGCATAACACATATATTTAAAAAGAGATGTAAACGAGTATTGTGGGTATTGAAGCCAATGGTGACACTAAAGACATGTAAGTCTTAGCAGATTTTTGCACTCAATCACTTCCCAGGTGGTGTCAATTAAGTCTGAAAGGGCCCAGGGTTTTGGGATGGGGCAAGAGATTTAGCCTGACTCTGCACTAAGCCACAGCTGCCCAACAGCCCAGCTCATACTCAAAGAAGATTCCCTTGAACCTTAAATTTCTGATGTTGCAGATTCTCAGATGACCATCTCCTTGTTCACTTCCTTTCCTGTATTAACACAGACATGTACTGATGTGATCTGCAATGACAAAAACCACTACTGAACTAAACTCCTTCCTTCACCTCACCTCACCTCACCTCACAGGAATAGTTTTTCTGACCCCTCCACCTTAACTTGTGAAGATTTCTTCAACCTCTCTCTTGACAAGTTTGATAGAAGAAAGGAGAAGCTGGCCCCCCTGTTAGGTGTCTTTTCCTTCTGCAGCCCGGTGTGTTTGTAATCACTTTAAACCTGCGTCTCTCTCCTTTCTGTGAGAACTACTTTGTCACTTTAACTCACAACATGCCCTCCAGGCTGCGTTCAATCACTCCTACTAAAGGAGGTGTTTGATGTTGTTGGCCAAAGCTTCCTGGCTGTCATAAAATGTTGCCTTTCCACAGCTTGCTTCCCTCCTTGTATAAAATACAATGATTTAGTTTGTCCTGGGAAAGACTTGGGCTATTGGACTTGTGTCTAATCAAATTTTAGGTGGACTTACCAAGCCTCTGTTTTGTCTTTAATGATCATTTGTTATTAGCTTGGAACAAAGCCTGTATGATTTCTGTACTGGTAGAGGTGCAGCATTAGATATCATCAGTCATAAACTGCTCAGTCCCAAAATTGGGACTGAGCAGTAAAATGGCATAAGTCATTTGAAAAATGCTTCTTTCTCAACCCCTTTTTACCTGTGGGGTTCCATGCAGGCTGTTTTCTTATCTCAGTATATGTTTCTACTGAGTCCCAGAATCTGAAGGCACTTCTTTTGTTGTTCGTCTGTCGACACCCTGCAGTATGTTTTCTGTGAAACTCTAAAGCCCTCAGTCTTTACAGCTCACACAGCTGTTTCCAGGGGATTCAGAACAGATGTCTCAAACCTTCTTGAAGCCTTAATTAACAAAATCTGAGGTGTTTCTCTTCAGCCTGTTGCTGCGCAATGTAAAACTTGTGAGCACCGGGATATACAGGATTTAATCAGTCTTTCATGCTGTTATTACTTACAGATTTAACTATTGCAACACTTCTACACATAGGCCAGGAAGTATTTAAAAAGCATGTGAGTGAGATTGTTTTAGTAGTATGTGTGAGAAGGAGCTTTTTAAAGTGTGCCCTATTAGCTATTCAAAAAGTATCCATAACCTCAACTGAGAAAGACCTGTCACTTGTGGTGTAATAAAAAAAATTAACTCTAATTCTGTAGTTTGATATTCAGTAAGTTGACATATTGGCGTAATGGTTGGCTGCTAACCCCACCGTACAGAGGCTCAGGGTTTGGGGCAGCAAAAGCGCCCTCTGTAGGAACTTGAAATAGTGACCCTTTGGTTCCCTACTTCAGCATATTGTATAAAATATAGTTGTCTCAGTGATGTCATCAGCTTGTTTCTTAAAGAGGTTTTTGAAGCCTATCATTGGCAGTGACCATATTGGAAATGAGATTGCCTTTGAGTGTAACTACTATTCTTCATTTTCATTTAGTAGATGCTTTTGTCCAAAGCAACATACAGCACAAGCAATTTTTTCAGACTGGGGGAAAACTTTAATTACTGCAACTAAGTGCTCCAAGTTATTTGGCCGTAGGTGCTGCCACCTAGTGCCAGAAGAAGTGCATTTTTTTCCCCTCCTGGCCAAAAAAGTGAGGCGACGTATCGCATATGGGCATGAAAATAAATATTAAAAATTTTAAACAGGAACTTAAAATATTTGTGTATTTCTACCGCTTACTGAATCAACATTAACACATTTAAATCAATATAGAATTGGATCAAATCTAATGTCAACCTAAATGCAGCAAACTGAATCAAATTGTAAGGTTCTCAACAACACTTAGCCCAAATGAAAATGGAAAACTATAGCTCTCTAAGTGTGATTAAGTGAATATGTTGACATCAGGGTCGGGTATTGAATTACGTACTGTTGTGGGTACTGACAGAATTACGTCTGTAGTACAGAGAACAGATTCACATAAAATCAAATGTTTAAGGCTGAAACAATTCCTCAAGTAATTCGAGTAACTCGGTTACAAAAATGATCGAGAAATTTTCTCTGCCTTGAGGGATTGTTTACTTTTAAAAGATCAAAAAATGGGTTACAAATAGAGCTGATGCTATATTCAGTGACTTTAAAGACCCTTTAGTGCCTTTTTTCCCCCAAAAAAACTGACAAGCAACAAATTTAGCTTTTTTTCTAGAGTTTGGAGGCTGACTGCGTAGGAGACTGCGTATGGATGAACAGTGGAGGAGAATCGACAATTATAACACTCAAAGTTCATTTGAAGTTCTGAACACACTCTCCCCTTCAGCGTCCACGACCGTTACATACATGACGTGTTATGCAAATTAGGTTATTAAGTCATTTAGCGACTTATTAAACATGTAGAAGACTGCGCTGCAGAGTAAAGAAGATGAAAACAAAAACATGATAGAGCTACCTGAACAGTTGTTAAGTTTAGTTCACAGGTCAATGAAGGATAAAATGTCAAGTAACGCTGAAGTCTAACATGCTTCCGAACAGCAGGAGTCATCATTTCAGTCTGAACACTGCGACGACTCAAATCTTTCAAGAATGTCTTGATCCCTTTTTTAAATGTCTCATATCCAGTTAGATCACATTGAATTTAAATTTTATCACCCAAAGTCACTTGTTTTTCCACTGGCTAGAAACAAATTTTTGTTTTAAAAAAAATGTTCTTTAATATAACAAAACAAGTGTATTATTCAATTTCTCATACTCAAATACTAAACTATTCGATTGCTGCACCCCTACAGACGTTACCATGTTTAGGTACCAGAACACGTCCTTGTGACAGTGAGAAGGTGGAAAAGAAGATGATTTTCCATGCTGGACATAAATGCAGCATTTCAGGGTTATATATTGAGAAATAAATACTGTAAATTGAAAAGCTTTGAGATTCTATCACGAAACAAGTTAATATTTATTACCACATAAACACACTAAAGTACCAAAAATTGGTACTGTTAAGTACCGATTGCCAGCTACAGGGAATCGGAATGGTATTGTTTTAAATGTGAAAGGTATCAATCCCCAGCTGACATACATATCAAGCCCAGTCGAAAAAGGTTTCCATACTGTCTACAACCCCACCACCCTCCCCCTTTAAAACAGTGTGGAGAAAGGTAGCAGGGAAATTCACCCAGTGAAGGATTCCACAATGAGCTTTGTGTTATTACCCACATTATGTGACTGCTGAACAGACTTTATGATGAACCCTGACTCTCCTGTGTAAAGATAACACAGTGAGAGTACATTCAGTGTAATCCCACTGCCACTGAGGCCAAATAATGAAACAAACAAATGACATTATTCAGCATTTCAGTTTGGTCCTCCACAGCACAGCTCAGAGTATCTCAGTATGCTCATCCTGTTATCACCCGACTGGTTTGAAACAGTCGTTCTGTTTGTTTTATTTGGATCTCAATGCAAAATGTTCATTTGTTAACCTGCTTTTCTTTGCTTGGGTCAGTAAATCACTGTGGTTGGATCATGTATTTTTAAATGTGCTATCACACTACATTTGATTCTAGTATCATCAGTACCGTGTAATAGAGATGGATCAAAAAATAAAGCTGCCCTTACATTTCTCGCCGTTTAACCTTTAGATGTAGCAGACAGTCATTTCCTGGTTAAAATGATTGCTCCCAATTTGGCTCTGACAGCTGTAAGTGCCACTGGGCTTATTAGAGGTGTAAGTTGGCTCCAAGTCTGTCTTGTGTCAAAACCAGAGTCAAATTATGTGTGAAACTAATTACCACCAAAAGGTCACGGTCTTTACAGTTTGGTGCCGTTTCCACCTACAATTTGCACGCCTTACAGAGCACAATGTTGTTTTCAGCCTCCACGCAGGACAAAAACTCATGTTTGATAGTTTCTCAAAATAATCTAGATAAAAATAAGTCACACTCTCCTTAAATACTGCGAACCCTTTCAATAGCCCACTAGAAGGTGTCAGGTTTGTTCATAGTGTTCGTAGCATTTGTCAGCCTGAGAAAAAATGTGCAACTCTCAGTCCTACATGTACATCCTGACTTTATGACAACGGCTGAAGGCTGGTAAGGTCACAGCCCAACAACTGATGGAAATGTCATCCTGTCATAGAAGGTACCCACCGTCAGAGTCTGATTGACTTCTCCCCTGTCCCGAGGACCAAAGTGAGATGTATCCGTGGCCTTGTCCCCAAATGCTTAACCTCAGAATCTAATCTGAACAACCGATTGCTCAGTTCCTGTTAAAGTCATCATTAATGCCTGTCCAATAACTGGCACATGCAGCGCAGTGATTATTGACTTCCTCCTGCTTTAGGAATATTAAGTCCAGCAGCTGTCAGTTACTCTCATCAGGATCAGTCAAACAGCCCGTCGCTGTGATGGGCAGATATCGGTAAAAAGACTCATTTAAAGAGCATCAATCTGCACATCGATGGTGCTGACTGTGTACTTTCTTCACTTTGGTTTTCACCTCTTTTGAGATGTTTGTGTTTATGTATTACAGCTTCAGTTAACATGTTCAATCAAGACGACAAGCTGAGTCAGCACGGTATAACCAAAATAAACCAGATCAAAAACTTTTCTGAACGCAGTCAATAAATTGGATACTTGCGCTTAACTTCAGCAGGTCCAAGCTGTGAATTTCTCACTCGCCTCAAACTATGTGAGACAGAGTTCTTGGAGTTTGTGTTTCTTTTTATAGTTTTACACCAAAACTGACCTCTGGTGCCTCTGTAGTATCGTTACAGGATTTACAGCGCTGCTGTTTAGAAAACCTTTATTTCAGCCCATAGACTGTATATACAATGGACAGTATGGCATTAACCATTGTATGGTTTTGAAGCCAAAATACCCCCGTCACAGGCGCCACCATTGGCAGCTGTTGTGCAGCAAGAGTCTGCACAGTAGAGACTGTTAGGGATTCTGGGAGAATCTGACTGGAGCTGGGTGACAAAAATAATATATTTTTTTTTCTTTGAGAGTCTGATCACTTCTTGACTCTATCTCCCAACATATTCAGCAATCACAGAAAAAATACACAAGAACATCAGCTGTCAATCATAGTTAAACGTGATGTAAGACCTTGTTTTTAATGTCTTATAACAAATGAAAACAAAACTTTTCATTAAAAAAACACCTGAATACAAGGCAGCCAAATGATATCTTCAAATACCCACAACAATCGGATGTGAGAAACATTTCTAAGAGGTGTTGACATTTTCAAAAGTTTAACGACAGCTCATCTGGAATGACTGGAGAGATGGATTTTTTTACCTATATTGCAGCCAGCCACCAGGGGGAGCAGTTTTGTGGCATCCTCGCTTCACGCAGAGCAAAAAGACGTCAATTATTTTTACAGTCTATGTTTCAGCCTCTGTCTAAGATACTTTTTTGAACCTGCTGTCTCTTTAAGGCTCCTCACATCACAAACCCCCTTCACTCTGATTGGCCATCCCTCTGAAAGCCTGTCAAGGAAGAGCTACAGCCAGACATCAATATTTGAGTCCTCTCCCTACAAAATGTTAGGAACCAGTTGGGAGGTCCTTATGTGATGACCTCATCATTTCTGCAAGTCTTGTGAAGATCTCATCAAAATCTCATTATGTTTTCAAACAGTTTACGGACAGATTCAAAGAATTCCACAACAAATGAATATGTGTTTTTTTGTTTTGCTTTTTCTTACTTTGCATACGTGAAGTATGAACAGCCGGGACAATAACTTGATATCTATGTGCATAAAACAGGGAGGCAGAACACCCCTCTTTGAACGCTTTTATTTATTTATTAATCTTATTTTATTATTTTTTGAATGCAAGTCTGGCTCAATAACAGCAATGAAGAAAAAACTGTTCAGTGTGGACACGCTCATTCAGTTGCCTTCATTAGTGCGTGTTTGATTCATGGCACAAATCCACGTTCACACCCTGTTTTTTTAATAAATCTGGGATGATATGCTTTTCCCCTTATTGAACTTTACGATTTTTGGGGCGCTGATTCAATGTAAATTGGAATTTTTCAATATTTCTTACTTTTGTAAATGTTTGTGTTCTTTTCTAACCAGACCATGTGTAGAAGTTAGATAATGGTGATGATGTTTACAGACTACATCAGGAGCCATCTAACAGGCACCCAAGGACACTATATATATATATATATATATATATATATATATATATATATATATATATATATATATATATATATATATATATATATATATATATAGGAGAAAGCAAAATTAGCAAAGCAAACAAACAAACAAATAAAAACTTAAAAACCGAAAACCCCAAACTGATGTGGTGATTTTTTTTTTTCTCCCACTCTAGTTCCCTTTCATGGACAGAATTGTCCCCACAAGAATGAAATTAATTCAGCAGAGATAGGGATGTAAAAACCAGAGGAGGGGTTGATCCCCACCCTCACCCCCAACAAACTGCACCAAGTGCATAAGGTTTGAGCATTGTTATAAACTTAAAGTTGTCTCTTTGACCACTCAGATACGGAGACTGTCTCTAGCCCTGAAATCCTCTCTTATCACACCACTGAGGAAATGCTGGTTCCTCTAGCGGCCAACTGCTCCTCTTTTTCCATCAGCAAGTTCACTGAGATTATCAAACACTTTAAAACAAAGTTTCCTTCTTCTGCCAAAATGACATTTACTTCAGGTTAAAGGGAGTCAGATCTATCATTTCAAACTGGACAACTCCACACTGAGCTGACGATCCCTATGAGGATCAATGTGACTGATTGATCAAGAAGAGAACTGTCAATGGGTTCATAGGTGACCATGTCTTTTTGAGAGACTAGAGAAGCACTGCTATAAGTACTGGTTTATTTATGTTGACCTTATACATTGGATTAAAACCAAAGTCTGCCGGAAGAAAAAACCTTGATCACTTGTTCTTTGATACAGAAGAATAAGCCAATAAGTGCTTCAGGTATTTTCACTAAAAAAAACATCTTTTGAGTTTCTTTCATCATTTAATGCTCGTGTTTGATCTGCATTCATAGATGAAGTAAACTCTGGGAACACAAGGATTGAAAGGTTCCCCTGAGAGGTGTTCTGTGTTAATCAGACTATCAAATTGACCCAACTGCCGTGTCTTTCTTCTTCTGCATCTCATCTCAGTGGAAGCCAAGTAGCCTCACAAAGATTCTCAGACAAAAGCATAAAAAAATGAGACTCACATGCAAAGGTTAGACTGGCCTCTCGGCTGACGATGGTCCCAAAAGAGTTGGAGGCCAGGCACTGATACGTTCCAGCATCTTGGTCCTTGTTCAGATGGCTGATTCTGAGGTTGCCTCCAGAAAGGCTGTAGTGGGATCCAGATTTGGGACTGATTTCTGTGCCATTCAGTTTCCACCTGAAAAATAAATCAAGGAATTAACATGTAAATTACCAAATTAAATATTGTTTAGATTGGGACCAGGATGGTGGAAGAATTCCAAACACGGAGAACGTGACTGGAACATTTGATTGTTTTTCTACCCGAAAGAAATAGACGGCGGTGAGCGCCCAGAAAGCATGCCCTCCAGCTTTGTGTTAATCTAAGCAGCAGTGGAACAATGTGGTGCCAAGAACTTGACTCACTGAGAATAGATAGCATTGCAGGCCATCCATCTTGCCAGACCCCAGTCAAACAGCATGAAAATGCTGCTTAATCATTATGTAGCAGCAATTAAAACAAATGCCTGCAACCTTGCTTTCACACTTGTGCATTCTAAAGCAGTGCACATGATTATCATTGAGGTAAGAGGTGATCAACAAAGGGTGCAGTGTACTTAAAAGGCAACAGACTTTCCAATCCATCCTCACAGATGCACCTCATTAGACGTAAAATTAGTCATAATCAGTAATAATCCTCGGTATAACTTTTTCCTTCCAGAGCTAAAAAGAGAGCCGAGATGCACTGTAAGAAATGAAATAGTGATGTTCATACTCTGTAACTTTGTTGTGATGAAATGAGTAAAAACATTGACGTCTCAGTAGAAACTTAACAAGGTTGCATTGGAATAAGGTAACAGAAAGTAGCTGCAAAACACAGGTGATGAAAAATAACAATCTAACCTTAGTGTAACGCCTGCACAAAGACACTGTACTGTGAGATACTAAACGATTCATTTCATATCATCAGCTCGTATAAATCCAACTGTATACTTAAACGCGGTAACCCCAAATTTCCTCATTTTTTAATTGAACATTCTCGGTAGCCAAACTTCAAAAAGCTGCCACTTCATGCTTTGAAAAATTATCATTAAAAAAATGTTTTTGTTGTGACATTTTTAACTGTGAGTGAGGAGGGAACCCAGTGAGACTCAGAATCACTGACATGCTGCTTGGGGGCATGTGCTGTCTGTGCTCTACATGGAATGAATTGTGCTTAATGTGGCCACACTTTGCACTGACCAGCTGCCTGTGCTTATCATGGCATGTACTGGCTGTCTGTGTTCTACATGGAACAGGCAACCTGTCTTCACTCACTTCACTTTTCTGTTCTTTCTTTTCCTTAAAAAGAAACAAATCAAGAAGAACAGAGCCCTTTAAATATTATACTTGTATTTTTTTATTCATTTATTATTTTTTTGAAATTATTTTTATTCTGTTTGTTTTTATATTTTAGCTGGGGGGACTACCAATGGAAATTAGCTTGGTAGCTAGATTTGGGTACATTTACATTTTATTTTTTTAAAGTGTGTATGAATGTACATTGTCCCTCCTTATCAAATAAACTAAATTGAAATTGAAACTGCGTGGCATAGAGTGGCTGTGTTTTGAGTGTGGCATGGACTGGCTGTCTTTGTTGAACTTGGCAGGGACTGGCTATCAGTGTTGAACGTGGCATGGACTGGCTGTCTGTGTTCTATGTGGCACAGACAAGCTGTCTGCACTCCACATGGCACAGAATGGTTGTCTGTGGCATAGACCGGCAGTCTGTGCAATACAGTGGCCTAAAGGAGCTGCCTGTGTTCTATGTGGCACAGACTGGTTGTCTGTGCTAATCATGGCATGGACAATCCTTCTGCATACCATGTGGCATGGACTGACTGTCTGTGAGTGAGGAGGGAACACAGTGGATGTAAGACCCTGCCATGACTGACACATGGCATGTCAGAGCCCCATTGCACAAACCATGTACCTATTTTAAAGTTTTAAATTAGAATTAAATCTGAACTCTTTTTTTTTAAAGGTTACTTTAAATTACCAATACTTGGGTGGGTAACGCTTTATATTAAGGTCCTGTAATAAGCATCAATAAGACCTCTGTAAGTACTTATAAGATGCTTATTAACATTATTATTTGTTTATAAGACTATATAACTGCTTAATAAGTGTTTACTTAATCTATAAGCTATATGGAACCTAACCCTAACACTCTTTGTTTTTTGTCTTCTGCTTTTGTCTCTCATGAGCCCTACCCCAGCCCTCCCCCTAAAGCTAACCATTCGGGGCCCCATGCCTAAACCTAACCTGTGGAGCCTCACGCCTAACCCTTACAATGACCTTATTAAACACTTAATAAGCAGTTATATAGTCTTATAAACAAATTAAACTGTGAATAAGCATCTTATAAGTACTAAAAAATGTCTTTTTAATGCTCATTACAGGACCTTAATATAAAGCGATACCCTTGGGTGATATTTAAAATGGAGCACAGACTGGCAGTCCACAGCTGGTCTCATACCCACTGTGTTCCCTTCTTACTCATGGTTACTAAACAGAGTGTATTTATTTATCTCTGGGATTCCACCAGTACAGCTAAAGGGTCGCATTAACACAAGCTACCACATTAATAATGTTTATTGGTATGCAGTGTAGTAATATCATGTAGCTTTAGAGTCAGATAGTTCAGTTACATTTACTTCACATGTGTTGTTCACACCAACAGTCTTTTATGTGTCCAATTTAAACAGCAGCTTGTGAAACCAGTCGACATAACTTAAGTAAAATCAACATTCCATTTCTTAGAGTGTGCTGCTATGATTTATCGTTCTGTTCTGCACAGATAGACGAGCGTTAATGGGCCGTTCATACCTCACTGGAGAGCGGACAATGCAGATTTGATTAGGTAACTTAGTGGTTGATTATCCCTGTGAGGAGAAAGTCTAAATTTCCATCGGCTTTGATTTTGTCATTTTCCTTGAATGGTTCCAGGTTCAGTTGGGGAAACTGTGCATTGTGTCATTTGTAAAAGAAAGAAGCTTTGATGAGGAAAAAATGGGGATTTGCTAAAGCCCCTTTGTACAGCAGACAGAAGTTTTCCAAAGCTGTTTTTGTGCCCTGCTACCTCCCTCCTCGCTGTGCCAATATGGTCCTTTTGAGGCAGGGGAACCTTTCTGACAGTGGTGTTGCATCATCATTATAGCATTTCATGCTACTTTGTGCTAAAATTTACCATTTGGATTACTCTATCTTCCTTCTTCTGTGGCAGAATATGAACTTCATTTGGTGCTGTGTCCACTGCAGTTGTTCCAGAGTCCTCATATAATACACAAGCAGGAGATGATCACATGAAGAACAAAGTCAGTCAGAGTTAAATCCCCCCTACCGGCACTGAAGTGTCGAACAAACAGCAGAATATCTGTGAGCCGGGCACTGCAGCACTTGAAACGCGCCTCCCCAGACTTTTTCCTTTAATAGACAAAATGTGTGGCACAATGGCGTTTCATGGCCCCTCTCCAGTTCAGCCGTAAGTAAGTGCACGCTCTCCAGAGCCTTATTACTACACACAATAGAGAAGAGCCTGGGGGGTGGTGGTGGCTGCGGTCTCATAGGATTACAGACCCGATTCATTTGCAGCTGAAGTGAAGCACACGAAAATCAACACAAATATTTTACTGCCAAGAAACACCTTCAACCCAAATGAAAAGGCAGAGCGGACAAAAAGGAGAGCGATGCCCTGGACCACATCATCAGACTCAGATACAGGCTCACTTTGTTTCTGAAAAGGGATCGGGCACAAATAAAAGCAGCCTTCCTCTCTGTTTAATCGCTCATTGAGGCTCAGGATTGTATGATTTGAAAGGGTTTGAACGGACGAAGCTTGAAAACAAAACTAACCCTAACCCTGTCGCAAAACAGGAGTTTCATGATTTGTCGGAGTCTTTTTGAAAACATTACAGCGGGGTGCTAATGAGCCTAAAAAATATTATGATTCATCTGTGTGTGTAGCCATGTCCCATGTAAAAAAAAAGGGGTAGATAATTTTCCACTTATGAGAGAGGTGCTGCAAAATCCCAAAATGTACCCATTTGTGAATGTGTGGGCTAATTAAACACAGTGGTAGTTAAAGATAATTGCCAACCCAGGGCTGCCACTTCTCTTTGGTGACAAATTAAAAGCCCTATGGCAGCTCTTGTCACTGAAAGCCAATTAGAAATAACTGTACGCTTCTAAGAGACAGATACTCTAATTTCTTTGAATCTTTAACTACAGATAAACCAGGACCAGTAAAGGGAGCAGAGTTAGAAACAGCACGAGCACAAAGTTCAGAGACGTCACAGGGTGTGTCCTCCTCTGAGGGAAGTACAGCGCAACAGATTACACCAAACATGCATAAAGTGGATGATTTAATAATTCTATTTACAGTGATTTATGCTGGCAAACAGGCCTCAACAGCAGTTCCATTTGTTAGGCACATGCTTTATGTAATCATGTAACAACAGGCTGTGTACACAGGCATAATACCACACCATCTGGCTCGCGTGGCTGTGGATGTTAGGCGGTCTGTTCCTTTTCTTGAGCCTTGTGTTTTAATTTCTTAAAACAATACAACCATGTAGCATAAAGCTGCATGTTTGCTCTGGTCAAATTCAGAAGTTCAATTACATATTATTACCCTATTCTTATTCTTATTATTCTTATTATTATTATTATTACTCCCCTCTGTGCGCTGCAGGACTGAGAGATATAGAAGATCGTTCCTCCCTCCAGCCATCAGAGTGTATAATTCTTTAATTGGAAGGGGATGAATAAAGTATATTTTATCTTTATCTTTTATCTTTTGTCTTTATAATAAACAAAATTTAACACAGAAACACCTGGGGAGAAGTACAAGGCAATACCAGCAGTAATGCCTCTAGATTAACAACCTGGATTGTGTCAGAAGGCCACAATGTGAACTCAATTTTGCTCAAGATTAGCTTTTTGTAATTATGAAATGCTCTTACTTATGTATTTGATTACTGGTAACCAGAAGAATAGGGATATTCTGTAAATTTGTGTGTAAATATGCAAAACTATGGTTTAGCTCAAAAGTTTTTAACAATAAAAACAATAAATTCATTGGTATTTCATTTTAGTTTGAGCTAGACATGCACCTGATTTCCTTAATTTTGGGGTATCAGTCATCGGTGATTAGGGATCGGTGATCGGCCCATCCTTACATATGAAACTGAAACTCTTATAGACAGCTGGGAGGGTCTGACTGCCCGCCATTGTTGCTTTTTGCTCTAACACCTAAAACTCAGGACACTCTATTGGTTGTTTAAATCAAAACATAAAGATTTTATTTTTTCACAGGTATTGTTCAATGATTTTCAATAAAATAAGAACTGGATTGAAATGGAACATCGAAGGTATATGCTGTCAGTTATAAAAAAATAAATAAAAATCAGTATCGGCCCGAATTGGCATTGGCAGGTCAGGCTTTTTAAAGATCTGTGATTGGTGATCGGTGATCGGCCAGAAAATTGTGATCGGTGCACCCCTAGTTTTAGCTTGTTAGTCTCCAAAAATACAGAACAACAACAAAAAAAAAATTATAACTTCAATGTTTTTCACTTCATTCTTCCTATGGGGTGAGAAAAATCTTGTCACTCTTGGAGGAGCTCATTGAAATCTGGATCAATTTCTGAGGTGGATGTGTGAGGGGACGGCTGATGAGGTGATGAGATGCAAGTGTGTCCAAACAGAAACAATCCACGCTTTTCAAAATGAAAGTGGCACAGTTGTGTTACATGTGTGGCATAACTTGTACTTTTAATTTTTTAATTCCAATTCATGATTGACATCATGTGAGCCAGGCAAGGATGCCCAAGGGGCCAGATGTGTCCCAATGGTCATATTTTGTCCATGTCTGCTCTCGAGTACTGATACCTAATCAGGAGAAAAAGGCAGTGGTGTGCGGTCAGGGCAGGCAGGGGAGGCAGTGCCTTCCCTAGGCTAACAAGAAAAAAAACATTTTTTTAAAAATAAAAACATATATTTTTTCAGTTGTTCGTATACAATTTGTCTTAATTAAAAAATAAAAAAGATTTGTCAATAAGAGGGAGGCTAACAGAGGGGATGGACAGCGTTTCGCGCTGGCTTCATGCTTGTAATGTGCGTCGGAGGCAGAGACTCCGAGAGAGAGAGAGCGACTTTTTACTTAAAATCACAACGTTTTGCAGGTTGGCGCGTGCGTACTAAGGTCTCATGCTGATTAACGTGGGCATCGATGAGGCATCTCTACCTCTGCAGGTTGTAATACCGCACCCTCTTTGAGATCTCGTGATAATTTGTTAGTGCAGACGTTTGAAAGAGTATACCGGAGGTGCCTGGCCTGTGTTCTCGTGTTGTTGAGATACGGGTCATTTTGTTTGTATTTTGCTCTTTCTCCTTTGATGTAAATCCTGTAGAAATGCAGGTGAACGTATGTTTCAGGTTTTAATTGGCATTTCGTCTTTTTAACTCCAGGACTTCAGTCTGTCTCTGAACCGTAGATGGGAAAGCTGATTAACATTTATTTACTTGGCTCGTTGCTGGTAACCGGTGTCTAGGAGTCCGGGCCAAAGTGAAGGAAAAGACTAAAGAGGAGGAAAAAAAGGTGCACAATGTGCACAACCGCACATTTATTGAGGAAACAAAGAGCAAAATAATGTACTCCCACCCCACACACACCATGCATGCACTCAGACCATCTCTCCTTCTGCTATGTCACACGCCCTCTCACACACACATACACACACACACACACACACACACACACACACACACACACACACACACACACACACACACACACACACGCACACACACACACACACACAGCACAGACTGTCACCGCGTTACCCATGCCTGTTTTTTTAATTTTTGTTTTGTTTTGCTTTTCGTAACTGTCATGCCAAGACCTACAAAAACTCTCTGATCATCATGGTGACATTCGCACAGAAAGTTAGGTCATCTGAGTTAAATGTTGTATTTGGGGAATTTAAAGGGCACATACTTAAACAAACTTGTTCCACATTTTTATTTTTATTTTTGTCATCTTCAAATGTTGGATGTGTACACTAGACACATTGATGGTTAAAATTCATTAAAGGGTTTCTTGTAACTAGATGGGTGTGGCCACAAACAACCGGGGCGTATTTAGTCATTTGGGGGCCCAAGGCAAACCCAGTCAATGGGGCCCTCCATGTCCTTGTATCTCATCTTCCTCAGAGCTAGACTGGCCTTCCCTGGGTCCACTGTCTCTTTCTGAGAATCAAGGCATGAGACAGTGCTAATCTTGTACATGGTAACTTAATGCAACTAAAAGCATTTCCTCAAGTTCTGTACTTTAGTTTGACTTTGAAAATAGTGAATACATGATTTAGTCCACTTTGTCCTGGGTTTGAAATCTTTTATGGTGAATTGACAGCTTATTTGTCCCACAGGGGGGAATTTACAGAGTAACAGTAACAAACAAGAAAGTATGAAGTGAAAAACATTACAATAGGTAAATATTGAAAAAAAATAATTTAGTAAAGAAAAAATAGGTAAATATCAAGCACAACATAAAACTGAAAAAAAATCTACTGAAAGAGGTGATATTTACTGTTACCATACTTTTTAAAGTTAATGTATTTTTATTTGATCCCTGTCCAGTGAGTTCTGTATCCAAAAAAGAGATTTTGTACAATAATGTTTATCACCAACTCAAAAAGTTTGATTTTGAGAAAGTTATCCTGTTTCCTGGGCTAGATAAAGTCCTTAAAATCCTAAAAGTCTTATATGTTTATCTCAGATCTCAGAGCAACATTGTTTTTATTCCCGACTTGGCTGAAAAAAAGATAAAAATGGGAAATGGTTACACGTGTACACATGTACACGTGTTTTTTACCACTTTCTTCCTGAATCAAATTTTCAGAAGTGTTGTAACATGGAATAGCCCATTGAATAAGAAGGGAGGGGGAGTACCCAAAACCATCATTAAAGATTAAGCCTTGTGATGTATTTGAAGCATGTGAAGTAAGATTTAGAAAAAAGAAATGCTTTCAACTGAAGAGAACTTCATAAATCAGTTTCTAAGAGATGCTTTGGGGGCCCCTGGGAATCCTGGGGCCCCAGGCAACTGCCTGTGTTTGCCTAATTGTAACTACGCCCCTGCAAACAACCACAATGATTTTTTTGGCCAACATGCTAAACTTAGTAGCTGTCATGTAAAATGTTGGGCCCAAATCAATACATACATATTCAGTGTCAGTCCGAGTGTAACTTTAAGCTTTTTGTTCACCTTTAACTACAGTGCCCCCTACTGTCAACAAGAAGTCATATGTTCTGTGATTAAATAAGAAAAAAAAAACATCTCCCTGTTTTAACAAATTCTTTTTTTAACTATGCTCAGAGATCTCTTTCAGGCCTTCATAAAGCATCATTGATCAGGTCATGTCTTGTAGTTAGAGGGTGTGTCTATGTGTCAAATTCTAATGGCTCGCCATGAATTAGGAAGTCAAACACGATCTTTCAAATACATTGTCTAATTTTGACCAAAATTAACACACATGATCACAGTCCCACTTTGGAATCATGAACACATGCATTTGGGTGACAGGTATAGCGCCACCTGTTGATATGTACTCCAATAAACACCTTTAAACTTGCTTCAAACCATCCAAATTCTTCAATGACCTCTCACCTCCATTACTGAAGATGATGGATATATCAAAGTCACGGCCATCTACTGGTCAAAAGCATTACTGCAATATACTTAATGTTTAAAATGTCTCATGTATGTTTGCTGTAGAGACAGAGCTCATCTACATACATGGCTTTTTACTGAGAATCAGAATCAGAATCAGATCAGAATCAGAATACTTTATTGATCCCTAAGGGGAAATTAAGGAAATAATTGATTAATTGAGGAAGACCTCGCTGCAGCAACATGCCCTACAGGCACACAGGGCCTGCTTATCACCACTTATGGCTTTAAACAGAAAAGACTAGGGCCCCAGAAACACTGACACATCATATGCAACATGATGCACTGACAGAAAATCAGACATGTTAACAGCACTGTGAACACATGTACAATGCAAAGTCTGGGGTACACGAACCCAGAAAATTGCAGAGACACAAAAAAGCTGTACATCTCATCATCACACACAATCGAGGATTGTTAATGTAATTGCCCCAAAGGAAAAGACGCTGTTTGATGAATTCACTCATTATTCAAGCACTAAAGGACAGACTCTGCTGTGGTAGACTGTTCTGAGGGTCACAGACCTGGACACTGTGCAATTAAACCTGGCTGTTGTCTTTCCATTGACAGAAAACACTGCAAACTGTTTTTTTTTCCTAAACGGATTATTGTGGTAGTGCCTTGTTAGTTGAGCAGCTAATGCTATTCAGCCACATCTGCCTGGAGTGGGGCTCTGAGATCCTGGGGGAGTGTCAGTGTGAGACACAGTGCCAACATTTCAAGTTTGAATGGGCTTCAGTGGGTTTGTTTCGGCCTGTTGAAAGAGAAGTTAGATGTTTTTCCTCACAGTGTGGAGTGGCAGACTTACCAAGAAACTCCCATAATAAAACTGGAAGTGTTGACCACCAGTCAGCAAATGACATGATTCCAGCCCGATGATGACACAACAACCTGTGCTTTTGTTTGGCTATCATGTAGACAAGTATACAGTATATGTGTGGCTATGTGTATGTATGTTTCAAGTTTCTTCTTTTCTCTTAAGATGAAAGGTTAAAAAGGCAGAGAGGAGCTACACTGACTGAGAGGTCAGAAGGTTTTCCACTGAATCAGTGTGAACAGGCTTTCAAAGCAACACAAAGACAAACACGCTGAACAAGAAAATATCTCCACCACATCTGTCTCCTGTAGCTGTCAAGATTCCTCTAGTCACAACAACAACAACTACACGAACTGCTGGACATAAACAAAACAAAACAAGGACCCTCTCACCAGATGCAGTGCAGTCATGCTGGATAAATCGATAAAGGAAAGATGGACACACATCTCTGTGAGGGTGTTATAAAGTGGATTCTTTGTCCTCCATTTCTCTTCCCTCCTGTCTTTCAGAAACAAACATCCTGTTTGGAACAAACTGCTGCTGTCAGCCAAAGTAAATCACTTAGTACAAAATGCGAGTTCCCGCATGTTGTAAGTAAGAACTTGTTATGCATATTAAATGCAAGAATTTTAATATAAAATGCAGTGTTGTTACGTAATGAATTGAACATTTTTACATTATCGCATATTCGGGCATTATAATGTGGCGTTACTATGAGGTTAAATTTGTGCCATCAGAAACTGAATTTGAATCAAAATATTGAATTTGAAAAAGCATGATGTGAAATGGAATTTAATGTATTGAAATTGATTTTATTTTTTAATTGAATTATTTTTTTTATTTGAATTTGAAATTGTATTTTACCTTTGAAAATCCAACTATTTTTATACTTTCAATTAAAAAAACACAGAAAAATTAAACTCTTTTTTTATATGTGATTTCATTCAGCTCTATACCGGCTATCCCTTTCGGGGTTGTGGGGCAGGTGCATGAGCCTTTCCTAGCTGTCACTGGGCGAGAGGCGGTACTGGTCGCCAGTCGATCGCAGGGTAACATAGTTGACAGACAACCATGTGTATAATGTGATTTCAAACTTGATTATTTAGCCGCTGGTCTTCAGCCATCGTTGAACTGACAATCGTCCCGCTCAGGGGAAAGGGAGTACAGCTAGACACAACACAGGAGAGTCCGGGGTTGTGTAGAGGTAGAGGGTGTCTGTGAATCTGTGCTCGATTAGTCTCCCTACAGGCACAAGATGACGTAACGGTCGTGTCACTTTGAATTTAAATTGAATTTTAAAACTGAATCTGCTTTTTGTGAATTGAAATTGAATTCTGTGTTTTTGAATTTTAAGTTTAAAAAAAGTTGACTCAAAGTATAAAAAGAGTCAAATTTTCATAGGCAAAATACAAATTCAAATTCAATTAAAAAAAAAAAATGTTTTTCAAAACATTAAATTCCATTACACGTCATGCTTTTTGAATTCAATATTTTAATTCAAATTCAGTTTCTGATGACACAAATATAACCCCATACATTACAAGGCGTGCTGACTGTCCAGAGTGAAGTGGACCAAAAGTTGGACGAGTTAAAAGCCAACTGAGGCAGAGTTAAGATGCTGATGATGGCCAATGCAGCAGTGATGTTACACAACTGTCAGGCAGCCAAAAATATAGAGTAACGTAGTGTAATGCTGAAGATCACGTCTGAGAAAGTAGAAAATGAAGCAGTTTCTGGCTATTCTTTCAATGATAAAAGAAAAAAAAATGTTACAAAGTAGGGCTGGGGGTTTTATGGAATATACACAATGTATCACAGATTTTTGCAAGTGAGATATATAAAATGACTATATCCCAACCATCGAGTACAACTTGCAAGCTAAATGTTTTCAGACGTCGGAATAAATTCTCTTCAGTGATTGTCTCGTTTCACTCTCTGCTGCTCAGCCGGTGCTCCTCTCGCAGCGAGCACCACCCCGACCAGAGAAATTATGCTGTGCATGCGTGTTTTGGTTTTAGGAGAGGAGAGAAGACAGGTGTTCGTCTCATCAGCCGTGGGTTGTGGGTTCCAGGGGCTTTTTTTCTTGAGTGTAGTTGTTGCTTATTTGGGTTTGCTTTGCTGCCTGTATGATCTCTGATTCTCTCCCAACTCACCACAACGAGAAACGAACACACGTTTTTGAGTTTCACTTTCGCTTTTCTGCGCACTCTGCGCGAGAAAAAAAAGCCTCCACCTTTCTTTTCTTGCTCTGTTTAGCTGGAGGAGCGGCAACGAGCAATCGAGGTATATGTAGCTTCTCTGCCGTTCTGTAGCACTGCTCCTTCCTTCTCAGCTCGGCCACACGCACTGAATCATGTGCACACCAGTGAAATGTACGCGCAGGAGGCGGGCAAAACGACGACGGGATTTGATTGGTTTACAAACAAGGTGTCCCTGGAAGACGATTGGTTGGTGTTTTCCCTGTTTTACTCCTGCTGTAGATAGCGGATATTTTCCGCTCTCATTTAAGAACACATCATGTATTTCTTGCCATCGGTACATATAGATCATTTAACCAGCATAACAAAAAAGTGTATCTAAATCAAACTACCAATCATACCTTTAATATAGTGATTTAGAGGAGAAATCAGAATATCAAGATATATATCATGTACTGAGATACAGCCTTCAAAAATCGAGATTTTGGATTTTGGCCGTATCGTGCTGCCCTTTTGGTTTTCAGGCTTTTTCTGAAGATTGGTTGTCCTATAATCAGGGCCGTCCTATACTCAGGTCAGTGCAGTATTAATTTTGAACACTGATAAAATGAACTGAATCTGGGGTCAGGTGTGTCAGATTAAGGTCTAAATCCATGCTGTGGAACCACACAGAGACTCAGACCTGTTATGATTGAGGGAACGGGGCTTAGACTGGGTCTGAGGCAGGAGAGGTCAGAAAAGCAGGTTGGGGAACTGTCAGGGCTCACCTCAAGAGGCCGGGGGGTAGGGAGGGGTTTGAGCGGGTTAGCCGAGAGGTCTCAGAAGCCAGACTCAGCAAGAACATTTCACCCCCCTCCCTACCTCACCTCCTCGTTCTGCTCTGCTCCTCGTCATCAAACTGAACTCTATTACTCTCGGGGTATTGCTTGTCCCAGTCCTGTCATGTCTCTTCTCCCTGCAAGCCTCCAAACTTCATCCTCTCGGCAGCCTTAAGCTCCAGTCTTAATTACTTTAACACAAATTATGTTAGGCTGGTGTGCTATGCTGGTGTGCTGATCTGAGTTTGTGTATCTATCATTACATTCATACAGAATACTTAAAGTAAAGACTTTAAACGTTTTACTTCAGAGTATGGAGTCAGAGTTTTTTCTGCAGTGTCTCCTCTTCTTTGGGAAAGCGAACAAACACCTTTGTGCGTCGTCACTTTAGTTTTATCGTGCCTGTGCTCACAAAGCGAACACGTATTTCCTCTGGTGGCACCTAATGTAAACACCGCAGCTCAAACTGTCACAATTTACTGCTGTGTGACGTGCAATTAATGAACTTTGAACATGATTTAGCTGTTGTCTGCCGGTGGCAACACATCTCGACAAAGCGGCAGCCGCGCTGACAGGCCCGCACAGCGACCTTGACAGAAAACAGCTGATTAGGTCATCCTCTAAGCTGGCTCAATCCCCAGTATAAAATGTACCAATCCTCCCAAACCTCACCCCAGCAATTTCAGTAAGCAAACATGATTGATTTGAAGTTTACTTGCCAGAGATGCTGCAACACCACGTAACACACTTCCAGTAGACTAATGGTCTACGGGAGCAGGGAGAAAAAGAGGGTGTAACAGCTGCTCTTTGAACTCTGTCAGGAAAAAAGAGGTTTGAGCTCCGCGCATGCAAAGCTTAGTGTGCAGTCCTAAGCCACAAATAGACAAGACACATTTCCAGCAGGGGGCTGAAAGGGAAATCCAGCACAAAATAGAACTCGTGTAATACACTCCCATGATCCTGATCAGCTTGGGCTTGATTTGTGAGGATGAACAAGTCTTTTTGAAAGCTGGAAACAACAGCGCCAAGACTCTCTTGTTGTCATATCAAGAGACAAATCCTGGAGCAGATTCACTGAGGACAAAAGGAGGACTGAGTGTGAGGACAGAGTGACAATATGCAGCGTGATAATACGGAGGCAAAAAGACACTTTCTCCTCTTCATCACTGCTACGACGACAATGCTGTAGAGCGCATTTGAAAGTACAAGATCCAAACACTTAAGAGTCCTTGAAAAGTCTGATTCACTGTCAGTGAGGCTGCTTCAGGCTTTGTCAGATTAAGACTTTACGGTTTCCTCTTTTAGAACAGAAATGTCATGTAGAGTGTACGGATTAAAGCGTCTGAGATGAGAAGAACAATATATGCTCCATGTGCTGGAGCTCATCCTTTTAATTCCTGCAATTTGGTTCTGACTTTACATCAAAACAGGACAGTGAAAATATTCATGAAATGACTTTGTTCTCTATCACCCACTGAAAGCATGAAGTCCTATTGTTCTAAGACTCACCTAAAGTCTAGTTTTCATTGAGGTGACTTGAGGTAAAATTATGTTCTGAATTATTCTGCAGTCATACTGAAATACATACCTGATATAAACTTTAAGAATGCTTTAGAAATTGCACAAGTTTCCATTTTGCACTGTTGGATCTTAAAAAGCTCTTAAGAAGACTTTCAAATGCAAGGAAAATGAGTTAGCAATTTATTGAACTGAACAAATAAACTAAACAACTTGTCCTGTTGAGAAACCCAGTCATTCCCACACAGACCAGGGCCCTCAGTCATGAACAGGCTTGGGGAGTAACAGATTACATGTAACGGCGTTACGTAATCAGATAACAAAAGAACTCGTAACCGTAATCCCTAACAGAACAGAAAAAAAGTGTAATCAGATTACAGGTATATTTGAAAAAAAAAAAACAGGGATTACTTTAGAAGGTTTCTATTTTAAAATCAAACGGGATAAACTATGATGCAGCAGACACATGCACAGTCAGCACGCATTGTGACACTTTTTGACACGAAACTACAACAAACCAGCACATGGAGCGACCAGCCTCGTGTAGCCTTGAGCAGTATGTAAACACAACGGGCTCTAATTTCATAGACCAGGCGCAAGCGCAGGCGCACCCGCCCTGCGCCAGTCAAGGCGCAGAGAGGTGCAATGGAGCATGTCCACGCCTCCCTCTCCGCGCAAATGGCAGAGAGGGAGGAGAAAAGCCGTGAGTGGGTTTAACACAGCCGAGCGCTGTTTTCACCAATCAAATGAGCGCCTCCCCTCGCCTTTAAATGCGCTGTGGCTGAGGCGCAGCGTCTGATTGGTCTGAATGATCCCCAACTCGCCGAAACAGTGTGCTGGAAAGACCCGGTAGCGGAGACGGTCAGAGCCGCTGTCCTTGCAGCAGGAGAATGGACAGCAGGGCACATCAGAGAACACAAAGCGCGTCTCTATGTGGGCCAGCTCCTGGGACAGATTTAATCTTTTCCTTTGTCATTAATAGGAGAACAAAATGAAGAGACAGTTACACAGCTGGCTTATCCATTCAGAATACTTTTGATCCACCTGCACTCCTGGTTTGTCATCGCCAAGCAGAACCAAATATACAGTATATACTGTATACTCTCCCGGTGTCTCCGCCTCATCCTCCTTACAATAATGTACTCCATCTTTTTAGAACACGTTAAAAATAAAGACTAAAACAGAGAAATATGGGAAATCACGGGTAAATCCTGAGTGACATACATTTATTTTATCTCTTTTTTCTTTGTCTTTTCTCTCCCTCTTTTATTTGAATTAAATGAAATGAGAGAACCAGATATACTCAGTATCAGATGTTAAGGCTGTTTATTGTTTAATTGTAAGATGTGCATCAAACTTCCAGCTGCCGTCAGGTTAACTTTCCATTATGACAAACGGCTTTAATCTGACATCAGATGTGACGGGACAGTTAATATAGATACAAATGTATATGCTGTTTCAGACAGATACATTAAATAGTGATTGCTGTGATTGTTTATTGCATTAAAATGTGCCTGACACTCTGGAAACCTGCCTCTGAGGCTTTGCTGACATGTGCGCATGTCACCAAATTACAGCTGCGGAAGGTTCGCTCCGCTTTGCGCCGAGGATAGACCAGGTTAGAGCTGGCGAGCTTTCAGCGCACTTTCTGCACTGTTTTTGGCACCAAATTGTCACTGTACATGAATCTGCTGACACCTCCCCCTGGTGCGCCGTCGACTCCACCTGGCGCGTCATCACACCCATCTCTGCGCAGACGGTCTACCAAATTGGCAAATTGGCAAAATTAACACTGCGCAGGGTGCGCCAGGCTTGTGCCCCCTGCGCAATCTGACTGCGTTCAAAGTAGGGCTGCACGATTTGGGGAAAAGGTGCTATTTGCGATTAGGTGGACAATATTGCGATTGCGAATGTGCTTGCGATTTAATAAAAAAAGTTGTGTCATGATGAGTCTACAGACTTGCTTGGTTGTCATGGAGAAATATCTGAATTGCATGTGCTGACATTGTGATTGCGATATCCCCTTTTGCGATTACGTAATTGCATGTGCTCACATTGCGATTGCAATTGCAATTGCGATTGCGATAATTGTGCAGCCCTAGTTCAAAGAGAGAAAGCTTTTTAGCCTTTTCATCATGAGGTCATGACAGAGTGAATACCTGACAGGAAATTACATCCAATCCACATTTTAGAGCAGATTTTCTCTTTAAAGACCATGGTCTTAAACTTTTGATCAATTGATGAACAGACTAGATCCAACAGTGCAAAATAGAAACCCATCCTTTTTTTCATCTGGTCTTCAAATTTTGATCAGGTATGTACATCACAATCATTAATAAAATAAGAACCAGACACAAAATTATTCCCCACAAAAACCTGTTATTATTCTAGGGCTGGACAATCAATCGGATTTTAACCGTGATTTCAATTTTGCCATCTGACAATCATAAAAACAGTATAATTGAAGAAAAACAATTAATATGCCACACAGTGTATATGTATGTAAGTTCCTGTGCTCCATAGCTCTTCTGTGTTCCATGTGCAGCCACAGCGAGTGTGTGTGACTTATGTGTATCAATAATACTGTATGTGCCACTTGCTGGTTCTTTAAAGTTGTGTTTAAATCAGTACTGAAGTTTTTGAATAAATGAATAATTGTGTTTATTAACTGTGATTTCAATATCACTTAAAATAATCGGGATTCTTATTTTTACCATAATCGCCCAGCCCTGTATTATTCCATGTTTTTATGATGATTAGCTTAAAAAAGCTGAAACGACAATGAATAATCCAGAGCTCACGTCACTTCAAAGAGGATGTTTAAAACGTGGTTTGCTCAGACAGAACCAACATCACTCCTCGCACATTCCCACGCCACCGAGCATCATCGAACACTTACGGAAATCATCATTGATCAATGAATCAGTGCTGTTCTGAGCTGCTCCATCCCTCAGCCCTCTCCCCCATGAATCAATCTCCTCATGAAAATCAGAAGATTACTCAGTGACATTTACTGCTGCCAAGAAAAATATGCTCATTAGATGAATGCAAAGGATAATTATACCAATCACACCATAAAAAGATTTTTCTCAAGGTAAATCAATGTAAAAATTATCCTGCCACAGTGATTAACACTGACACTTATATGTTTTTATAGTGATTACACTGACCCTTATATGTTTTTATAACTAGCATGTCAATCATCACCAACAATGCAAACATTCTTTGACCTCCTATCTAAAGCAGATTCATTTCTCCTTTAAATGTGAATCCCATTACTCTCTTCATTGCTGCTCATCTGTGGGAGAAGTCATATTCATATCACAAACAACCCGTTCAACCAGAAAAATGATGAATCCTCATGAGTTCATGGTCCCACAAATACACACACATACACACAAACACATACACACACACATACACAAACATCAGACCCTATGGTATGTTTTGAATCTGTCTTGTCAAATTCACTGATAGAGTTCTATACTTTCTTTTATCTCTTTTCTAGATCATCCCTTAAATTATCGACCCTTTATTTATGTTATGTTCTATTCTTTTGATTTTTTTTTTTATTTAGTTATTTTTAAATGTATTTGCTGTAATCATTAATCTCATTTTTTTAATTAAAAATCCCAACAAAAGCTTCCAGAAAATGATAAACTCCCCAAACTAAAATGTCACTCGCCAGCTCGACCGTATGTAGCATGGCTCGACTCTTGGCACATTCGGGTCACACTTACTCACAGAATCACTCGTACGAGTCACTCCCCAGCTCAAACTTACGTAGCATTACCATATTAGTCCTGGAAAGGTTCGTGAGATCATTTTCCTGAATGACAATTTGTTGTGAGGACAATTCATTTTAATGGAGGGGTGACTTTTTGATGACTGCTGACACTTTATTTTTATTTCACTATTGTTTAAGCTATTTCCATTTATTTTCATATTTGTCAAGAGGCTTTATTTTACTTTAGATTTATTTTACATAGTTATTTTTTCTAATGTTGCACTGTTTGAACTTAGTAATTTTTCTCAGTTATATTTATCTAATTCAATGTTATTTTATTTGTGAGTTAGAAAAATAAAAGTTTCTTTAATATATGTTAATCTTTCACTCTTTTTTTCACATTGGAGTGTATTAATTGTCCTTTTAAGTCATTTCACTGTATGAATCTCCCTGAAATAGAGATTTCTATGCACTTTCTGGGTAACTGACTCGAGTGACTCAAATGACTCAAAAACCCGATTCACTTTGGTGAGTGACTCATTTAAACTCGACTCAGTAAAAAGAATCGAGTTTCCCATCTCTAAGGTGATTTTTCATGCTGGACATAAAAACAGCATTGCGAGGTTATATATTAAAAAATAAATAAGGTAAGATGAGAATTTTTATTGTTTATTATTAATTGATATTTCATTGATATTATTTAGAACATTAACACAAAAAAGTACTGAAAATTGGTACCATTGAGCACAGGTACCAATTGCCGGTACCGTGCATTGGTACTGTACCGTTTCAAATGTGAAAGGTACCCCTCCCCATATGTTACATATATATATATATATATATATATATATATATATATATATATATATATATATATATATATATCACTCTTTTTGTGCATATCAAAACACTGACATTTATAATAACTGAAGTGAAGAAAATTGTTACAGTCTCACTATGATCCCAACTCTTAGATTTATCCTTCAAGTAAATCCAGTGTGAGTGTGCATGACAAGAGCTGCCAGGACCTATCACAGTCAGGCTTGGTTTTCTTAGTGTTAGTTTGGGTGAAGGAGTCGGCCATGGCTAAGTCAGACGAAAGAGATTGGACCAGCTTAGTGTACGCCCTGCTCATGCTCCCCACCCCCGGAGTCTATCTTTGTGTCCTGATCTTGCTTCCTGACAGTAATCCTTTTGTACTCCTCACTGGATTATAATTTGTTCGGTTGTCCAGGTGGTGGTGGATGTGTGATATCTGTAGGGTTAGAGTAGCTTCCAGAACGAACACGGCACTGACAGAATGCTAAATGACAGACTCTGTTTATGTCTCTGTGTTGTGTTTCTGGATGAACTGTATGGGTAATACAAATTTCCACCAGCCTTCTCTGAAACTAAAGCTGCCAACTTACAGGTTTGAATACGGCCTGTTGAGGTGATGAGTGGTCCAGATTTGGAACAATGGAACAATGAGGGGAGCACAGAAGAGGATCGATTAGGTGCTGAAATCACACACTCACCTGTACATGAGTGGTGGGCTTCCCTGGGCCTCACAGCTAAACAGTACCTCCCTGTTCCTCTCCACTGTCTCCACAGGATACACGATACTGCCGGGCTGCTTGGTGAACACAGGACTCTGCAAGACGCTGCTCTCTGTGGGACAACAAGGAAAGAAACCACAGATAAATATAAACGTGGGCACCAGCGTGTTTACAAAACAGCCAATTAGTACGTGGCACAAACAGGTTGACGCTGTTCAAAGAATTTAAAAGGGCAAAACCGCAAGCAGACAAAACATCAATTTGGACTGTCTGTCAAGTCACAGAGGCACAAAGAAGAGGGATTTTAAGTGAGACGTGTCTTCGGCGGCTATTAAGGTGGTAATAGGATATAGAGCTTGATTTATGTAGAGCAATTATCCAGAAAAAGGCCTTCATTTGCTTCTGTCAGCCATCTTTTATTTGATCTTTTATTTATTTATTTGCCCAGTGATGTTGGGATTATGTGTCCTTGCAGGGTGTAATCACTCAGCTTCATGTGGTTACAGCGCTTTGTTATGATTAACACAAAAGAAGTCTCAGTTACTCCATTACGGTCTAATTATCACAGTGTGCTCCTCGTGCTCGGCTTTAGAAAGTACAAATGAAGCTTTGATGACATGGAACACGCACAAACTTAATCACTTTAACTGGATTTGACAGCAGAATTAAAATTATTCTTTGAGCAGAGGCAACAGCAATCACAGAGATTTAACATGTCAGTTTTTGTAAAATTAATTTGTGGTTTTGGTGTTGACAGATTTATCTAGATTGAGAGTTTAGGCTGGATTTTTTTATTCATTTTTTAAAAACTTCGACCTTGCACTAAAACTGTATCTCTTTGTGCACCCTTACAGATTCTGGCTGCAATAAAATGATTCTCCTTTTCTGATGACAAGGGTCTATCATGGGGCAGGACTGTAGTATGGGATCGCACCATTACCGAGGTAAACAGGTATGGTGAACAAACAGTTTGCAACAGGAAAAACAACACAATGCAAAACAGAAGAGAAAATAAAAAATCTTCTACCAATGGAAAGTCTGCTTTTATCACTTCTGGCTAAAACCGGGACAGGTCCCCAAATTTTCACTACCCTTCTGTTGGGGTGCCAGAAGTACAATTCGACCCCTTCCATTGGAGCGAGAAACACTGCCGGCCCTTGATTGGTTGAAAGAATTGTCACTTCCCATGCAACAGCGGTAATGAAGAACAACGCAAAACCCTGCCATGTTTCAAGCTTCTTTTCATTTCATGAGCCAAAAGCAACATCAGAGTAAGCTGTTTGGCATTGGCAGATAAGATTCTGCAAATATTTTCATGGGCACAACCCTAAAACTTAGTTCTGCTGCTCATCCCACAATTAAGGCCCTATTAATTCCCCGTTCATGGAATCGCAGAATTTACCAATAAAATCAGAATCTGCTGTTTAACACGGAATATCAAGGAAAATTAAGTGATGAGATTGAAATGCTGTCATTGGGACGAGAAGGAAAGTTTGTCTGGGGAAACGTTTCTGGGGACTCATTCATGCCACTACCTAAGCATCTCCTACAGACTCACTTACAAACTGTAACAGTTGAGATAATGAAAATGCCCCTTTAAGCCTCTATGGTACACATAGTGATGCCAGTTAGAAAAAAATGTTCTGAGTGTTGTTTTTTTCTTTTTTTTTTTGTCTTAAAATAGATCAAAAAAACATAGTATAAAGACATTTTGAGATTAAAATATTTTTTAAAGACATTTTTGGGGGTTTGTTGCCTTGAGGCAACACTGTACCGTAATGGTCAGTAATGAAAAATGAGTTAATTTTCCGAAACTGTTTTTGTTTTAAACACATGAATAATACTTGATGGCCTCAACACTATACAAAGTATGCCATAAAATACGGAAGCGTATTGCTTTCACTTGGAGAAAAAAAAACAACTCAGGTTTTTCAGAGTAATTTATTCTTCGGTTTGTTTTTTGTGGTAATTAATTTTGTTTTTCTGATTAATATTTTTTTATTGGTTTGTTTTCTGTTATAATTAATACATTGGTTTGTTTTTTGTCAAAATTATTTCTGTTTTTATGAGTATTTTTTTTGGTGGTAATTATTTTTGTTTTTCTGATTAATATTTTTCTAATGGTTTGTTTTTTGTTATAATCATTTCTGTTTTTATGGGTAATTTCATTGATGAGCAGGATTTCTAAGTATCTCGATACTTCAGGAAAATATACTCCGAAAAACAGCAAAAAGTCATCTGAAAACAGAAAAAAAAACATCATAAAAACAGAAATAATTATAACAAAAAACAAACCAATAAAAGAATATTAATCAGAAAAACAAAATTAATTACCACCAAAGACAAACTGGAGAATAAATTACTCTGAAAAACCTGAGTTGTTTTTTAGTTTCTTCAAGTGAATGCAATACGCTTCTGTGATAAAAAGTGTAAAAGCTTTATCAGCTGGATCAGATTTATCCAGGTGAAAACAGGAGAGGTCCATAAGAATAGTGAATAAAGCAGATTAAACTATTAGAGATTAATCTTTACTTGTCTATTAAAATGAACACATTTTTTGGGAACTGAAAGAGGCCTTTTAAAAAGTTTATCAGACAGTTTTGATTCAGCCTGACCTCCAGAGGGTCACATGATACAATAAAACCCTGTTATTGGTTCCCTAAGGTCTTTTGTCTTTTTTTTTTAACTATTTTATGTCATATATTGTGTGAGTGTAAAAGGCCAAAAAATGGGTATGTTGCCAAGAGGCAATGAGGTACCACAGAGGGTTGACAAGGTGTATGTTGTGTCATCAAGCAGTGCCCATGCTTTTTCATTTCTCTGTTACTTTAAGTCGAGATACATACCTAATTGGTCGGATACACTTTACTATTTTTCTTCTGCTTCTCAAATATGGTGATGGTTAGTTGCGGCAACTGTTTTGTTTATGTATGAGAGAGTGGCAGTCGAACAACCGAGCTTGGTACGGAGTGTTTGATAAATGACGAGCAGTTTGTGAAATCCCACTATCGTGTGAACCTGAGTTTCTGCCCGACAATTCCTTTTTTTCTCCACTGCCTCAGCCAAGCTGCACGGACCCCAAACCATAGTGGTAAAATAAGGGCCCATCCCAATCGTCACTCTTTCCCTCCCCCTTCATCTTACCCCCCAGGTCATCACCCCTCAATGCTCCCTGGCTGTCGACTCTTCATTCACTTCCAAACTAAACCCACTTTTACAAAGTGATGATAAACTGATGTCAGATCAGGGCGACACATTCACAGAAAACAGACTTCATTACAAGTGATGGGACAGCTAAGTTATGAAAAGCTAATGTTAAGCTAATGTTACAGTATTCAGAAGCTGTATTATGTAGCTTCTGAACATTAGCTTCCTGAATGCAGCTCAGCTGTCCAATCATTCATGAAAAGCATTCATTAATGAAGGCTGTTTGCTTTGAGTTTGTCACCCTGCTCTGACACCGGTGTAGCTGTTGTTTTAGTTTTAGATGTATATTATTATTTTTGTATACTATAGGTTTTTGTGTAATGTCACTGAGTTCACACAGTTTGCTTCACAGGGTTTCATATTCGCATATTTGGTTTCACAAGTTTGAGTGTAGATGTTAACGCTGTGCAGAGGCAAGGTCATTCTACTGATTTAGAAAACAACAGCCTGGTTCATCCTTCTCCCCCCGCCTTCTCCCTCCTCTTTTTTCTCCTTCCTAGATACAGGTCTGAGAAAATCACACACATACACACACATAACATAACACATTTCCTGAAGATACCTGTGTGTCTCTTGGCTCACACATGTTAACATTTTTGGCCAATAGCAGACAGGTAGAAGACCAACTCTTTGCTGCAGTGTAGTTTTTTCAGCCCAGAAGATAAGTGTGATATATCATCCGTGTGTGTGCTCTTTCTGCAGACTGACAGAGGTGAGCTTCCGTCAGAGATAGACCAGCTCTGATTTCACCTGTTACCAATTAACGGTTGAACTGAGACCAACAGATTCGCCAGTCTTCATTCAGGGGGTTACCAATATGAAGAACTTGGTGTCATCACTATTTTCAGCTGTAGCTGTCACTATAGCAGTGTCACGTAGATCATTAGCGATTTTAAAATACAACCAGTAATCCAAAACATGGCTAATGTTTATGTGGCGTAGCGAAGGATTGGATATTTGATAAAAAAAATATCAATATCATGGAAAGTTTGTCAAGCCCCCTGGTTTCAAGAGAGATAACAGTTTGTCTTTGTCTCAAGAGCTGTGTAGCCCTTCCCTTTAACACTACAGAATACTGCGACACCCCTTCACGAGACAAGAATGCGCAAAAACCCAGGGCTAAGGGGTAGAATTGGGATTGGTCCTTCATGTGAAAGGTAAAAACAGAATTCTGAAAAAAAACAAAATAGAGAAAAACAGAATTCTGAAAAAACAAAATGTGTTTCATAAGACCCCATACCAAGGGTCTGCAACCTGCGGCTCTAGAGCCTCATGCAGCTCTTTGACTTCTTTACAGAGGCCCTTTTAGCTTTAAAAATATTAGTGAAATTTGAGAGATTTTACTGAGATTTTTTATCTTTTTCCAACAGAGGGTATTAGTGATTAAAGACATGACTCTAAATAAAATCATACGTTAACATTGTCTTGAACTAAACATGCATCACATCTGTCAATAAAGCCTGCCACCGCTCTGCTTCACCTCCTACATCATCAACAGTCCACCAACTTTCCATGCACCTGTGGCTAACCTTAAGTTTTACAGCCCTGCGAAGATAACTAAATCAACAAAAAAGACAAATCTGGAAGAAAAAAAAACAAAAACAGGTTATAATTCTGTGTGGATGGATTCATTTAACTGACCATGTGCCAGTAATATACATGTTTAATATATGGCAAAACATTAGAAAACATTGACACCTGTTAAGTCAAGCAATATTATCAATATATGTCAACAAATTGGAGTTTTCTTTCAAAATTTTGCATTTTTTTTCTTTGTAAACTTTTGAAAATACAGAATTGTTTTAAATTACTAAAAATCTTTAAAATTTTAAACAACTTTGTAAATTATTGAAGTGTAATTTTATTTTAGCATTTTCATAATTTTTGCAGATTTTTGATATTTCAAAAAAATTGCAGTCTTTTCAAAGTTCCAAATTTTTTGCAAATCTTTGGAATTTTTTTCTTTTTTTTTTTGTTTTTACTCTTTTAGAAGCCCAAAATAACTTCTCATCCTCAATTATTCACGAGATCTTAACTATGTATAGAATTGATACACTTCATAGTTTTTAATTTGTGAAGTCTAGATTTAGATTTTGTGGCTCCAGAATGACTTCAATCCAAGAAAGTAAAATGGCTCTGTTAAAGTAAGGGTTGTAGACCTCTGCCCTATACAAAAATGCCTATTCGGTACAAATGTGGCAGCTTTTAAAAGAGAAATAATCAGGCTTTACAAGGGTAAAAGACTTAATGCTGGGAAGCTTTGATAAAACAAAGATAATCTATTAAACACACATTTCCTCACCATTTGGGCTTATTTCAGATGCATATGAGGTGTCAGATGAGCGTTTGATAGTAATGAGTCTTGGGTTGTGAGCCACAGGGTGTGGAAGACAAAGTGTGGTGGTTACACTGATTTATTTACAGGAAGGTATGTCTTAATCACAGACTCTTCCCCATTGACTTCCCATGCTTTCAGTGCTGGCTCTGCAGAATATGGCTTCAGCTTTAACTTCGGGATGAACTAGAAAACATTGGGAATAAGAAACATGGGGACAAGGAACTCACTTCATTGTGCCCTGCTTGAGCAGTAAAATAAAATACAGCAGGGCGAGACGGGGCAGGCTGCAGGAGAAGGCCTGCAGAACAGTGTTGTACTTTTGTGTACATTGTGTGTTCCTGAGGGAAATGAATTATACCCCAAGCTGTGGAGCTCCACAGTATATGTGATATACTGCATAATGAAGTTTTTGCAGATAGCAAAATCCATTACACTTCTATGACATATTTGCTTTATTACTGTCTACTTCCAGCCAGTTATGGTGCCCTGCTATCACACTTCTGTGGCTGGTGCAGATGAAAACATTAGAATACTCTGTAAACACTGAGTAGTTTGCCTTCATCACTATTTCACAAAACACAATATAAGCTGTATTTATTTCCACTGAGGGATGAGATACCAAATAACTCAGTCAGAAATTAAACAGATGTACTCCATGATAACATGAATGACCAATCAAATCAATGTCTGACTCTTTTGTTTCTCATCAGGACTAAACAACCTTATTCTCAAAGTGAAGACGCCGTTTCTTCTGTTTCTACTGAGAGTTTGTTAAGTTCATTATTTTAATTTGACAGGGGCAGTGTACAGCCATTCAGCTGCACCAGAATTAGCTCTTAGCTATTTTAAATGGTAGAAAGCAGAGACAATGCCCCTGTTAAAAAACAAACATAAAGGGCACGTATCTTCCACAGTGACAGGGGCAGAACAACATAAAATCTGAATGCACGTCTCATCATCACAGCTACACAACAGAATGGCACCAAAACAATAATAAAACATTAAATCTGTGCAGCATTAGGAAACAGAGGCCATAAAGTTTAGGTTTAAAGATTTCCCCATCAGCATTTTCTGTCCCTGATACTGATTTTTTAGTTTTTAATATCTACTGAGTCCTGATCCAGCTCTTGGGTTTGCAAAGATGAACTTTGCTGAGGGGTCAGAAAGTGAAGCTGCAAAGTTTTGTGTTTAAAATAAGAATAGTTATAGTATAAATGAATATCTAAAATGTGTTTTGCTTTATCTTAGTCCAGCCTGTGGAAGGTTACCGAGTGTGCTGCAAAGCAGATGTAACTGCTGTCAAGTGTCTGGTTGTGCTTATGTGTTCTGTAACAAAACTAGGTGTGGCTGCTGTGCCACATCACTGTAGCAACCAAGCGGCAACCTCCGGTCTGGGAATAGGAGACAATGCTGAAGTGCTGAAATCTGCTGTTTCTCTAGTGTCCACTTGAGGCTGGCTCCGGAAGTAGCGGAAGTCACAAACACACCAAGCCAAAAAAAGTCATTTTCAAAGCAGAAATTAAACTATTTACCTGGTTCAAAAAACGTCTCCTGTCTGAGTTGCTAATTTTACTACCGGCTCTCACTGTACGGGGGGTGATTTTTTTTTCTAACGCAGCCATTCAGAGGATATTAAGATTGCGAGCTCCCTCAATAAGAGGCACAGCTGAGGGTCACATGACTGACGGGCGCCCTATGGCTGTAGGGGAAGCCCTTGCAACTACCAATATGGACGCTATAGCTGATGTGCTTGACTACGTCCATGTTTTATACAGTCTATGGGAGCAACCGTATTTCATTATTTTATGTACCAGGTTGGGTGAACTCAGGGCTTTAGTGTTCAGCGGCACACTGTGCTCAATGATGGCTAATGTGAATGATCGGATGAGAAGATCAGCTAAAATGCTGATCACCGATGAATGTAAAAAAGAGCAATGAGAATTATTCACAGGGTTGATTATGGGGCACACACAAATGACTTATTCTGGAAGTCTAAAACTCTGAAACTGTTTGATTTGGTTGAGCATAAAACAGCCCAAGTTTTATATAAAGCAAGTAACTATCTGCTACCAATAAATATACAGAGAATGTTTCATGAAAGAGAGCAAGGCTATGATTTAAGAGAAAAATCAAATCTAAAGGTTGGGAGAGCTCGCACAACAAAGAAAAGTTTCTGTATCACCATTTGTGGAGTAAAACTGTGGAATAAATTGAGCACTGAAATCAAAAACATTTCAAGTATAATTCTGTTTAAAAAGAGACGTAAAGAAACGATTCTCCAGAGGTACATTCAATAACTTACACAAGATGTTCGCTTGCTAATTGAATTAAAATGTGGCAGGAAATGACTCATAGTGTAATGAAGGAATGAAATAAATGTTCATTTTGTTTTGTGTAATTAAATTAATTAGAACATATTAATAGTTAAGATTATAGGGGTAGGATTAGATAAGTTTTATACTTCTTCCTACTCCCTTTCGCTCATGTAAACATTTTTTTATTGTGCACTTATTTCCTTGTGATTATATAGGTACTCTGTATGTATGTATGTATGTATGTATGTATGTATGTATGTATGTATGTATGTATGCATACATATGTGCTTAATTTATCTTTTTTTAAATTTTATTTTTGTACATTGTTGTTTACGTGATCGAAATCAATCAATCAATCAATCAATCAATCAATCAATCAATCAATCAATCAAACCGATCAAATAGAAAATGCCAAAATCTGCATCAATCTGATGCCTATGCAATCCCACTTACACAAGTTAAAGAAACAAATATATATATACATATATAATAAAAATTAAAAAGAATGAGATTAACAGTCATAATTATGAGATATTTGACGGGAAGAAACCTTACCGAAGAAAAAGCAGTAGCTTTGCTCTAGCTGCTGTTTAATATGTTAGAGAAATAGATTGTGGGTACACTGAGACAACAAGCCATTAAGAAACTGTTGGAGTGTTGCTGTAGTTGTGACTGGAGAAAGTGTCAATGTCAGAATTGATGAACAGTTTCTTTGTCAGTCACAACCCCATGTGGCCAACAGGTTTGGCCCATCCATCCACCTGTAGCTATGATGCAGAGCAGACGTTTCAAATTGTTTCTAAATAATAGCCGCTAACTCAACCACATCAGTTTGATTTTTTCCCTCATCAGAGCTGTTTCTTCCTTAAAATCCTTTCAAGGGTGCATTTGCTCAGCACTATCCTAGCAAAGTTCTTTCACCACGTTTAAAGTATGTCTTAGTGTACCCACAATCCATTTCTCTATCATATTAAACAGCAGCTGAAGCAAACTTTAGAGTAAAGTTTGTGCTTTGTCTTTAGTAAGTTTACTTCCTTTCTACTATCTCATAATCATTACTTTAGTATCACATAGGTTTGACTTTTGTGTCCCATTGTTTTGAATTTTTATCTCATTTTTTGGGCTTTTTTTAATCTCATAGTCATGTCTTTTTGTCTCATAATTTGGACATCTTTTTTCAGTTGATGTGTACATAACTGAGCTGATTTGATCACACTTCAAGGAAGACTTCAGAAAAGCTGCAGCACTCTCTAATTTTACTTATTACTTTCTGATTGTTATTAGTAAGTATTGAGTTATTTTTGTTATCTGATGAGGGTCGGGCACAGGTTCTTTAGCACCTAACTTTTATTCAAAACATTTTCAGGTGCCTGACAGGTAATGCAACTTTCAACTAATACTGCATTTGTGTACTCGTTGGCTCTAATCGTCAAACCTTGGCGATGTTTAAGTCAACTTAAACCTTAGCGATACTGCATCGAAAAACATCTACGAACGTCGCTTTCCAAAACAGTTGTTACCCTGTGTTTTCATGAATTTAACATAAAATCAATATGAATTTATGGAGGGTTAAAACTATTTCTGTGTACAGCAGGGAAAGAGTACATGCACAAGGTAATGCATACCTCAAATAACTCTTTAACTAGCAGTCTGATTTCAGCCAGAACACCAAACAGTTTCAAAAACTCTGAATGATTCTGACCCCCAGGAGTATCATGGTAATTTGAGTGCTGGGGAAGCTGTTTTTCTTTTTTTTTTCTTTTTTTTTTTTGCATAGCTTCACCCATGCTAAGGGGCAAAGCCTCTGAAAACACGCTTTCCGTGAAAGACATGCAAGTGCTATTACAAGGAAAAAGATTCAAATGACAAAGAGGGAATGAAACCTTCATAAATATACATTCAGCTCCACAGAGGCTGGTACGGTTAGATTAGATCGTCATTTCAATCAAGACACAGACAGAAAGACTTTGGGATAATCACGCATTGTAACAGATGATATGATAATTAGTCATTCCAGAAAATCTTTGGTGCTTAGACCCAACAGGGAGATTTAGTAATCGAAGGCATCTGCCCTGAGCAGCAGCAGCAGCAGCAGTGAGATAAATCCCCCGTGGTGTCTAGACAGTGGTGGAGGGGGTGCTGGTTGAGGTGGCTGATGACTTCTGCGGGACTGATGAAATGATAAAATGAAAAAAGCAACCATGACTGGGGAGGAAGGCAGAGGGGTGTGTTCAGAAGCAGCATGGAGGAAAATAAAAGCTGAGAAGGAGTCGTGTTTAAAAGACTGCAGCAGGATGAGGGATGGGAGCCAGTGTGTGTTGTGGTGCTGTTGGGTACATGTTCCCAGCTGTTGAGGTCTCAGTTGAAAGCCCTAAGAGCAGTGAGAGTTAAACATGACAGCAGTGGTGCCAGAATAGCATGTGAGAAAACTCAGGCAGAGAAAATAATCCTTCAGACTGAACTTCTGCAAAAGCATCATTTTCTGATCGCTATTATCGACTGATTCTTCGTCTTTCTCCTGCCACAGCACGAAACAAGCACGGCTACTCTCTGTTAATAATCACAAGACACATTTTAACCTCTTATAGGAAGTAGTAAAGTAGTGAGGAATATGAAACATGACACATGTACTTTTGTGAGATTTAAATTGGCTGAAACTCAAGGTTTTAGCACAGGTATGGTACAGGTACCCCATGGTACAGTTCATACCTTGGTTTCTGGGGTTCCAGATCGGTTTCTGTAGGTGTTTTGTGCATGGAGAAAACATTTTTTTTCCTCCTAAGATGATCTTTTTTTTTGCTCGTCAGCTTTTTGCAGGAAACAAATTTTAGTCAGGCTGGTGTACTGAATAATAAAACCCTTTCATTTCAGGTTAACAGTTGCTAAGAAACACTTGCAAAGAGCAAAGAGCCTCTTATTGCTTTGCTATTTCTATACTCTATAGGACAGTAGCTATTGGCTAGCCCAGAAGTCCCTAAATGACATCATCACTTAGTTTGCATAGTAAGCCATTTGCATGTCATTGTCATGGAGGGTGAAGAAGAGAGGAATAACATCCTGGAAAGACAGAAAGAGAGTAGAAAACACTGTACATGTGTTTGGAACAATAAATGTACTTTATCTTGTTTTTCTTGGTGTTTTTTTTTTTAATTATTTGATTTATTTTATGTGTAAATATCAACCCTCCTCCTTGATCTGGGCTTGGGACCAGCAAAAGCACCAGAATAACCATGCACATGTGCAATTTTTGGCATGCAGTCTCCTGCTCTGGCTGCAGCTGGGAGGGACTGCTGTCGGTGAGTGGGGGGTCTGAAAAATCACTGAGTTGGCAGCACTGGCTGGACATGCCTCTTGGTTATCTTTTATAACCTTGTACTTTGAACCCGAGGAGGGCTTTTCACTAGGGTTGCACCTATACCAATCTTGGGATTGGGTATCCGTGTATCGGTGCCGCTCAAAGCTGGCTTGGTATTGGTGGGAAGGGGCCGATCCACAGTGCCAATCCAGGCAACCAGCTCTATGCCTTTTTTTTTTGTCCTGCACTCTTGGCTACTTGATTTAAAATGTTACATTTGATGCTCTTTCTTTTTTTTTTGCTGCTGCATCACCAGTCTACAGGATATAACAATTTGATATTGAAACATAGTTTCTGTTCATTCTGAAGTTTTGTTTTGCTGGAAAAAAATTAAATATTTTAGTTCAAATAAAGGTTACTTCAGTAATTTCATACACTCATTTTTTGCCTTTACCCAAAACATTACCAGCTAGTGGTGCAACGGATCACAAAACTTACAGATCGGATCTTTCCTCGGATGAAGAGTCACGGATTGGATCATTTTTCGGATCAGCAAACAGCAAAAAAATAACAATAAAAATAAATAAATAAATAAACAAACAAGTTTTGTCCGTTTATTAAACACTTAGGCATATCCCCTTCCTTTAAAATTTAACAATGAACCAAAAATCAACTTTAAGTGCAACAGCAACATAAAAAGGCATATCTCCTTTTAATATTGGTTGAAAGACCATTAATAAAATAGAACTCAAAGCTAAACATTAGAAGACATCTTCATTGAAACAAGGAGAGTGAAAGAACCTGAGCTTATAGTTTCAGACTCTTTTCAAAAAGACACGCCAGATATAAACAAACAGATATAAACAGTATGGGAATGGAATGCAAAGTGAACGGCAGGTCGTCCTCGCTCTTATAATCACTCAACTTTACGTTGTTATTGCATAATTCGTCCTGGCAGACTACCTGCGCCTTGTAGCCAGCTGTGGCTCTGCAGCGGAGGTAGCGCCGTTTTACGACACGATGAGAACTAGAGCCTTATTTAGTGGTGTTTTTGTGTGAAAGTAACGCGCTGAAAATTCTCTAAATAAAGCGTGAATGCAGACCGATATCAGAATTTTTGGTGGGAGTCTGTTAATTTGTGTTTTTGGTCAAGTAAAATATGGCCCCATCTGAGTGCAGAGGAAACCGGCAGAGGAGCAGGGAGGGGGTGTTTGGTGCGAGCGCTCTGGGCTTCTGCTGCACAAAATCACTGCTGTAGGGGTCATTTCTGCCCTAAACCTTGTGATAGGACCCAACTTGTTCCATCCCGGAATATCACTTTAGGCACGGTGTGTATGGCCAGTGTGTCTGTGCCATGTCTGTGTGCGGACGAGCACACAGCTTTTTTCAGAAATCAATCTGCGGGTCACGTGTGTGCCGAATCGATTACGTCGATCTGAACAGATCGCGGATCATTGATGATCCGTTACACCACTATTACCAGCCACATAAACTCTGCGTAGGGAAGATCAAGTGGGACAGGAAATCCTGACTGGAAACTACCTAAAACACCCAGTGACTTTCAAAATAAAACAAACTGTGCCAAAATAAGATGGTATTAGCTTGACTAAGACGACAAACGGACATAATGAGCAGAGCCAGACCAGGAGTCAAAAGGTTTGAGGTTTTACAGCCCATCATGAATGAAGAGAGACTCATCAATGGAGAGGGAAGAGCAGGAACTCCTCAGTCTGTGACTCCAGCTGTCTGTCAGTCAGGCAGCTTGTCAGACTGAACACGGAGCCGGTGTGAGTTGACAAACACAGTCAACATGGAATGGAGTTGAACTGAAGACGTATCTGGTGTATTTAAGGTGTAAGGGCCTGTTCTGTGCAGGGTGGGCAGAACAGTTTAGTACTTTACCTCGTACTGTTGCATCCCCAGTACTGGCTATGCAGTAGTTCTGATAATTGATGTGGTAATTCAATAGGAACCTAGATTACAAGCCAATACTTTTTTTATATTTTTGATGGGAGTTCTAACCAGAGTTATGTATTTTCATCAGTCTGCCAGAGGAGTAAATAACTGGAAATCATTTTTCCTCTTTCATTGACAGAGTGAACTGAGGGATGCTGGAGTTATTTTCTCTGCCAGAGTTCACCAGCTCGCCCAACAAGAACTCCATCCAATCTCCAGACTCTGAACACACAAGCACTGTTCTTTGTGGTTGAGAGTTTGTGGCTCCCTCTTCCTCCCGTTCTGGAGAGCTGCTGGAAATGATCGGGTTTAGAGGAGGCTGTTGAGCATGTCTTCAGGTAAGTGGAGTTGTGGTGAGCAAAGAGAAGTAGGTCACTGTTTAAACCCAGAGCTTGTTCCTCTTACACTCAGGTACCTTTAGCAGGCCTCCCAGTTGGCCTCACACACCTGCAGTGGGCTGTTTCTGTCTCACTGCGACAGAGTGATTCATCTGCATGCCACACTGTGGAAGACACATGTCAGCCCAAAGCGCTGTAGTTACTGCCACAGAGGACACAGAGCAGGGATGTGGGAATTGGCTGTGGCATAAATTAAAGCAAAAATTCAATATCTTCAATCTTAAATGGCAGAAAAATATGGACTGATGTGGGAAAACTCTAATTTTCTCACTGGATACATTTATATGCAGTCAGTATTCATGTAAAGGTCTGGTTTCGTATACATGACCAAATATTCAGGTTAGAAAAGGAGTACCCTGGGGGCAGGGGCATAGCTACAATTAGACAAACACAGGCAGTTGCCTGGGGCCCCAAGATTCCCAGGGGCCCCCAAAGCATCTCTTAAAAACTGATTTATGAAGTTCTCTTCAATTGAAAGCATTTCTTTTTTCTAAATCTTACTTCACATGCTTCAAAATACAACAAAAGGCTTAATCTTTAATGATGGTTTTGGGTACTCCCCCTCCCTTCTTATTCAATGGGCTATTCCATGTTACAACACATCTGACAATTTGATTCAGGAAGAAAGTGGTAAAAAACACTTTTTTCCCCATTTTTTTCTTATTTTCAACCAAGTTGGAAATAAAAACAATGTTGCTCTGAGATCTGAGATAAACATATAAGACTTTTAGGATTTGAAGGACTTTATCTAGCCCAGGTAACGGGATAATTTTCTCAAAATCAAACTTTTTGAGTTGGTGATAAACATTATTGTACAAAATCTTTTTTTTGGATACATAACTCACTGGACAGGGGTCAAATAAAAATACATTAACTTTAAAATAATAGTACCAAAAAGTATGGTAACTGTAAATATCACCTCTTTCAGTAGAGTTTTTTCCAGTTTGATGTTGTGCTTGATATTTACACATTTTTTCTTTACTAAATTATTATTTTTTCAATATTTACCTACTGTTTCGTTTTTCACTTCATACTTTCTTGTTTGTTACTGTTACTCTATAAATTCCCCACTGTGGGACAAATAAGCTGTCAATTGACCATAAAAGATTTAAAATCCAGGACAAAGTGGACTAAATTATGGATTCACTTCTTTCAAAGTCAAACTAAAGTATAGAACTTGAGGAAATGCTTTTAGTTGTGTTTAGTTACCATGTACAAGATTAGCACTGTCTCATGCCTTGATTCTGGGAAAGAGACAGTGGACCCAGGGAAGGCCAGTCTAGCTCTGAGGAAGATGAGTTACAAGGACATGGAGGGCCCTGACTGGGTTTGCCTTGGGCCCCAAAACGACTAAATATACCCCTGCCTGGGGGGGTATCTAAAAACCAGGAGATGAAGATATTCTGTTTTTTTTTTTTTCAAAGGGGATATTGGTGTGTACATGGCCCTTGCGCAACCGGGTTATTACTAGTTTTCTAAATATGAAAGGGTTACTGACTCCTAAACGCACTCATTGAAAATATTTCAACCACTAATTCCTTTTTTTATGAATGTGAAATTTATCCCAGAATCCCACTGGGATCTGGGGTAAAACATCTGGGGTAAACAGATGTCCCAGTTCCTCTGGGCAGGAGTAAAAAAAAAAAAAACACTTTTTATTATTTTGTTATATGTTTTGGGAAGTAGGCCATTTAGAGTCTGAAGTTGTTTGAACCTTGAGCTGAATGTTAAGAGAGGAAGACAATAAAATGTATTAAAAACAAAAATAAGCAAAACACTTTTTACAGACCTGACTTATATTGGTAAACTTATTAATATTCTTACATTAATTCAAATTGTATGTATGAAATATTGAGATTTTGATGCTGGTTTGAATGTTTCCATCAAGCTAAAGTTATTAAGGATCTGTTGCCATGTGAAACAACCTCCTCTGCACTCAGAGCACCACTCCAGCACCTGCTTTGTTTTGTGCAGCCTTGAAACTAATCCACAGAGGAATGGAAGGTTTAATGTCACCCAACAATCCTCCAATCAAAGAGAAATTTGGATGGGATCAGCACTGATCTTCTGAGAGCTGAAAGGGAGATATTTTTGGATGGGATACACAATCTTTTTTTTATTTATTTATTTATTTTTTTTTTTTAAGCAGGCCAAAAAAAAGGAATAAAAGCTTAAAAAGAGGTTCTGATTTGGCTAACCTGAAAAGTCTCTGTGCTTTCATCGTGACCTGTTTGCAAGGATTAGCTACAGTATGACACCCACAGAGGAGAGATACTGTTCTGATGGCAGAGAGGATAGGAAAGGACATTTCAGGCCACACATGATACAGTTCAACGTTGAATTGACCATGAATTTACTCTTCTGATCTACGTCTATTGTCTACTTTGATTAAGCCTGAAGGAACCAACAGTGATCTGAGCAGATAGTGCATTATAAAATAACCAAAGATAAACTTATTATGGACCTGGAAATGCATATTAAATGTGCAAACAGGAATAACTGTGCTAACAGAAGTATTAAGCTGTTTGGTCTGCCTGTTGCAGCTGACATGTAGCTACACCTTCATGAACACACAGATACATACCCAGGACCTAACACATGATGTAGAGCTGAATGAGTCCACTGAGCATGAAGAGATGAGACCATGGCAGACCACATTTCTTAGTTTCATATAAGAATTTATTTGCAGAGTAAAGTGGGTCAACGCGTCTTTTTCCTCTCAGATATGTTTATTCTGTACTGTAGTGACTGGATTCCTCTGTGAAGTGATAAATGAGTTCACAAGCCCAGCTGAGTATGATGAAACACCTGCAGGATCGAGGCAGCAAGAAGGGACGTCTCACCAGCACAGCACCTTAAAAAGTTCAACACGTTGTATTTATTTTGAACAACGAATCTATTTTAAACCGACATCGCAATGTATTAGAATGCAATTTTCAAATTGCAAAAGCTGCAATTAGAAAAAAAAAGGGTCATGTACACAGACCTGGAGGGAATATAGTAACTTGTACTTGTTCTCCCATAAAACCAGCAACATTTAAAATGCGTTTTTTTTCTGGCAAAAAAACCCTGTGAGCTACAAAGATCCATCCAATGGAATGATTGTGTCTGGCAGAGCCGTACCACTTGATCACTTTATTCTGTATGGTTTGTTACTCTTACTGACAACTGGAGGTCAGTACAATTTCATAGTGTTCCTTTTTCTTTTTCAATAAATGCAAAAAAGACTTGTTTAAATGTGTACACTTTCTTTTGTAGAGTTAGTTTTAATGACTTAAAACTTGTGTTAAGTTAACATTGCAGAAGATAAACGCCCCACCCAAAAAATCGTATCCTCAATTGCAATATTAGTCTGAAAAATCTTGATTAGATTATTTAGAATACTTTTCATCCACCTGCACTCCTTGTTTGTCATCACCAAATAGCAGAACCTTTGGTGATATACTGTATACTCTCCTGGTGTTTCTGCCTCATCCTCCTTACAATAATGTACTCCATCTTTTTAGATCACATTAAAAATAAAGACTAAAACAGAGAAATATGGAAAATCACGGGTAAATCCTAAGTGACATACATTTATTTTGTCTCTTTTTTCTTCGTCTTTTCTCTCCCTCTTTTCTTTGAATTAAATGAAATGAGAGAACCAGATATACTCAGTATCAGATGTTAAGGCTGTTTATTGTTTAACTGTAAGATGTGCATCAAACTTCTAGCTGCCGTCAGGTTAACTTTCCATTATGACAAACGGCTTTAATCTGACATCAGATGTGACGGGACAGTTAATATAGATATAAATGTATATGCTGGTTCAGACAGTTACATTAAATAGTGATTGCTGTGATTGTTTATCGCATTAAAATGTGCCTGACACTCTGGAAACCTGCCTCTGAGGCTTTGTTGACGTGAGCTCACATGTGCGCCTGTCACCAAATTACAGCTGCAGAGGGTGCGCTCCGCTTCGCGCCGAGAATAGACCAGGTTGGAGCTGGCGAGCTTTCAGCGCACTTTCTGCTCTGTTTTTGGCACGAAATTGTCACTGCGCCAACATGAATCTGCCGACACCTCCCCCTGGTGCGCTGTCAACTCCCCCTGGCGCGCTGTCACACCCATCTCTGCACAGACGGTCTACTAAATTGTCAAATTGGCAGTGCAAGGCGGTGCGCAGCACGAAATGAACACTGCGCGGGTGCGCCAGGCTTGCGCCCCCTGCGCTGTGCCACTAAATGTTGTTGAAGGTTGAACTATATTGTTGCAGCGATAAATTGTTGTTAGTTGGCTATTCTACATAAAGGAAAAAAAATCTTGAACTTAATGGCAGCACCAGCAGCCAAACAATTTATAGCACTTTTGTTACACTAACTATGTTTTTCCTTTCTGTCTAAATTCCTGCTTGTTTTGTACATCGCTTTGGACAAAGGCCTCTGCTAAATGAAACTGTAGAACTGTAGAACATTCACCTGACCAGTCCAGAAAAATGTTTAATTTCAAGTTATTTAAGACAAAAATTGGGTCTGAATGGCTGTGTGACATGTAAAAAAAAAAACTGTAAATGGGAAAAGATGAAAGAATTTATTTTTTTTTAATTTAGACTTTTTTTTATCCCATCTGCACTTTTTTTTTTTTTTTACTTGCAAGCAATTCAGACTCAATTTCTGTCTATAAACAAGACATTTATTCTGTACTGGTGGTGTAAAATAAAACAGCTTTTACCAAAAAATAAAATAAAATAAAATAAAAATAAGACAAAAACACTTGATAGATTTTAGTTTTTGTTGTGTAGCTACATTTCTGTGGACATTCTCTGTGTTTTACACTGAGGTCTGCTGATGAATTTCCTTTCTTTCCTAAAACACGCTCCAAAAGATAAAAAGCTGTGTGTATTTCTACACAGGGTTCGCTGAGGTCAGGGGTAACCAAACTTTTTTCAAAGAGGACTGCTTTTCATTCTGTGAAAATGACCAAAGGCCAGGGACTCTTCAAAAACATGTTTATGAAAATAAGATTTGTAAACTCCAGCTTCAAAGTAGTGATTTTAATGAATTTCCAAATAGAACATCAGTCACTGTGTGTGCTCAAACTGCCTTCCCAGATAGCAAAACATATCAACTCAATACTGGATTTGGTCAGGTTGGTTATTTTTTGGTTGAGGTTGAAAAATCTTTCATAATTCTGTTTAATCACTGTTACTCTTTCAACATGATGACTGAGTTTTCAGTGGAGAAATGCCCTACAATGAATTGACATTGTTTTAAAGCTGATGGGGGAAGGGGGGCTCATGGGACTTGAATTCAGATAAAAAATACTCTGTCCTCCTGTGTGTGTGGGACAAACTTGTACGTCCTTATGGAATACACTCAAAAACTGCTGGGGTTATTTCATCCACTCAATCTTTGGATCATGAAATGTTGAACCCACTATGGGTTATTTATTTGGGATTTAGGTTGTTTTTGAGTTCAAATCAATCAACGAATCGTACATGGGTTGACTCAGCTCCTGGGTTGTTAGTGCTTCGAACGTCACCATATTTGGTTGAAGTCACATGTGCTTAGCAATTTAATTCATTTGAAATCATCAACCTGTATAATACCTCAAAATTTAGACCTAAAATGTCCATACTTTTCAATTAAATATCATTTGTAAATAAAGAAACTGCTCCTTCAAATGCTGATGGGCAAGTCTCTATCACTTAGTGATAAATCTAACTGTAATGTACTGATCCTCACCCTTTGTGAAAACTGTTGTTGCTCTTAAATTAATTTACACTGATCCATTCCTCTGAGGAGAGAGGAGTCACACTGTGCACGCCCGTCCAACCTCCACACAAACACACACAAACACACACACACCCTGTAACAGAGCCCCTGGATCCCCTTGCTTTAGGGGTCAAACTTTCAGGCCTGTACCACTTGATTGGTGTACACCATGCATGCATGAGCCCAATTGTGGGGGATATGTTGAAGGTGACTCATCTGACCATATAATTTCTCTGTAGACCAGTGACTCTGCCTTCTGCATCACTGAACCTTCAAATGTGCATTCATCCCTGTAATAAGGAGATTATGCACTGCAACCTTTATAATATCAGTCAGTTCGCAATTGTCTACGGACTGTTCTTGCTGAGTTGGTCTGCGCTGACATTCTCAGTCACCTGCAGGGTTGCTCTTCTGTTTTCCCTCTAAAAATCTCATCGATCATGCACACAACCCAGGCACAGAGTGGGGTAGCTGACAGGATTTTGCAGCTCTGTTTTTATTACACCTTTCCCATTAACACACTGAAACGCTGCTCAGTTGGCTGAAGCCGCCACCATCTGTGCCCCAAAAATGAACCCTCTCCCAGAACCACTCAGGTCTCTTCTTCCTGTCATCTTGGTGCACAATCGGGGTAGACTGGGCCTGCCAAGCCTTTGTGTCCACGTCACAGAGCATTAATAGATGTCAATTACATAACTGTACCATGTTCTGCACCTGTGTGCAACAATCTGTGACAACACAGTCACACACACACACGCAGTGCTTTTACAGATTCACTCTGCATGTGGGCAAGCTACAGAGATTTATTCAATATTTGTATGAATGTGCCTAAAGGAAGTTTTCATTAAAACTCAGTGTTGGTAAATGAACTTGAGCTTATATAGTGCTTTGCTAGTCATGGACTACTCAAAGCTGCTTTACACCACAGGTCACATTTACCCATTCGCGCACACATTCACTCACTGATGGATTACAGTTTTTCTAAGTTAGATATCCACCAGTATGTCTAACACATTCAGACCCTTTCATACCCATTCACACACCACTGACACAGCAGTGGGAGCAACTTGGGGTTAAGTTTCTTGCCCAAGGACGCCATCGCCATGTGTCACCCAGAGATGGGCTTGAACCTCCAACCTTCCTATCACCAACCAAGCGCACTCTCCAACTGCGCCACCCATGCACCAACATGCAAAGGCGTTAAAGGCCTTTGCACATTGAGTTTTTTTTTTTTATTTACACACTTTAAAAAATAAAAATGATCCCATGTTATGTCAATCATGTGTGCAGACTTCCACTGAAACTTTCGTCCATCATTGTTTTCTTCGGAGTGTTTTTGCGTTTTGCGTGCGTTTTTTTGCATCTGCACAGCTACTTTCCTGGGTAGTTCGACAATTCAGAGACACTGTAGGCTACTTGCAACATCACATTTTCTGACATATTTTCTTTACACATTTCGGCCACTGTTTTGATGATGAATGAAGACTTTAATGTGTATGTGTGTGTGTGTGTGTGTGTGTGTGTGTGTGTGTGTGTGTGTGTGTGTGTGTGTGTGTCTAATATTTTTACTATTTTTACTCCTGTGTTTGTCTGGAAATCCTACATGTAACCATGGCTGCATTGTTTGTATGTGAAATCAGCTGTAAGCAGCCTCTAGCATGTCAATGCTAACTGGTGCAAGGCCTGATGTTTCCCCACAAGGTGAGTATCTCAACCTGTCCTACCATCCACCATTATTGGGATCATATGATCTATCTCCAACAAGATGGATGAGCTAGCCATGCTAACCCAGCAACAGAGGGGATACCAGAAGGCAGCATAGCACCATGCTAGTCACAGACATAGCCAACGGAGCAAACACCAGACACCAACCCCACATTGGAAGAACTTCACCTGCTGTGAGGGAGGATCCAGGAGACAGAGACTGAACAGACTGCTGAAGAAGCTCAGTCCTGGACCCTGTGGAGGTGGAGACTGGCTGACTGGACAATGATGGACAAGCTGTCATCGTCTATTTTCTTATGGGGCATATTTCACTTTCTATACACTTTGTTACTTTTGTTTTTTTTTGATTGCTGCTGAGACTCCTGAATTTCCCCTCAGGGATAAATAAAGTATTTTGTATTCTATTGTTTCATATTCTATTGTATTCTATTCAATTCCATTCTAATACAAAATAAATGCATTGGATTCAGTATGCAAGCTGTCTGTTTGTGACTTTTTTTTTTTTTTTTTGCGGATCCAAAACACACCTGAAAAAAGCGGACTCGGCATAGACTGTATAAAACATGGACAAAGTCTCTGTTTCTGAAACAGAAAATGAAGCACATCGGCTACAACGGCCATATTGGTAGTGGCAAAGGCTTAGCCTACAGCTATAGGGCGCCTGTTGGTCATGTGACCCTCAGCTGTGCCTCTTTTTGGGGGAGCTCGCGATCTTAATATCCTCTGAACGGCTGAGTTAGAACAAAATTCACCCCCGTACAGTTGGTGCCGGTAGTAAAATGAGCGACTCAGACAGGAGACATTTTTTGAACCAGGCTGTAAATAGATTTATTTCTGTTTTGAAAATGGCTTTTTTTGGCTTGGTGTGTATTAGAGGTGTAATGATCCATCGATATACATCGATACATCGATTGGTTAAGCGATGATCCAATCACATCGATGGAAAGTTGAAACATCGATCATCATCGTGGTCTTTAATGTACGCCTTTATTTTGAAATCCCGACCGGACACGCATGTCCGTTTCCCGCCATCTGCGAGCCTGATATTTCTCCTGCTGTAAAATGTACTGTTTAGCGCCCACCGAGTCACACCGCTGTAGGCTAACGTGTAGCAAGACGCTGTTAGCATCACAGAGCCTGTATCCGGGTAAGATACGGTCTATCTGACTGCAGAGGATGCATGCTGCACAGACGACAGGAGTGCATCATCACATGACTGCAGTGAGATATCTCATCATTTGATTTTGTAGTGCACTGATTCATGAAATTTCATACAGTTAAAAAGTAAAACGTCGAGAGCTTAGTGTCATTCCTCCTCCACATCGACTACACAGTGAAAAAAAGTGTGATCACACTGACATACAAACTGTAGTTATCAGGCATCACAGTAAAAGTAAAAAAAAAAAAAACTATCAATGTTAAGTTAGTTAAGTTGATAGTTCTAATTTTGAACAATAGAAATGTTTGGGTTTAATTAAAATCAAAGCTTCACATTTTTGGTTTGATAGAAAATGATCAAATGTTGGAGGTCCATAATAAACTTTATGTCATCAGTAATTTTTAATTATAGTGTTGCATCATTACTTGATATAATAATCAAACATTACAGTATAACAGTCAGACCCATAAGGTAATTGTGGGGGCAAAAAAGCACCTTACCTGAATTTAACCAGTTTTAATGTTAAAACATAATTAGATCATACAGATGGCTATAATCCTCTACAAACTGTTATACACAAAGGTCATCACATCATTCCACATTTCAGTAATAGAACTGTCAAAATTGTTTTGTATTTCTTTCTTGCCTCAGGTGAAATGTTGCTGATTGTGTTCATTGAGGACATAATATTGTCTTAAATCGATCGAAGGCCCCTGAATCGTATCGTATCGTATCGTATCGTATCGTATCGTATCGTATCGTATCGTATCGTATCGTATCGTGACAGACTTTGTGGTATCGACAAATATCATATTGTTGTCCAAAGAATCAATATTGTATTGTATCGTCATGAAACTGGTGATTTACACCCCTAGTGTGTATGTGACATCTGGTACTTCCGGAGCCAGCCTCAAGCGAACACACGAGAAACAGCAGATTTCAGCACTTCCACATTGTCTCATACTCTTAGACCCGAGGTTGCCGCTTGGGACTCAGTGTGCAAAGACCTCAACACCAGGCTTAATCTCTGGTTTAACAGGTATTCTCTGGAAACCCTCTGGGATGTGAGCAGTGAACCCCTCATCTGCAACCCTACCCTGTCTGTGCCAGGAACATCCCGTCACTGCTCTTTCCCAGCCGCTCAATTAGCATCAGTGTCTCATAAAAAACAAGAAGGAAAGTCTTACAAGCTGTCGAAAAACTGAAAGAAAGGCATATGATGTATGATGTTCAGCTGCTCTGTACCTTCAGTATGAGAGTTACATAAATCATTCATTCAGTTTGTTTGCATGAGAGTAAAGCTGAGTAACAAAACCAGCTCTATAACGTCCTCACACACGAGGCGAACACTCCTTGAGCTTCCAGACAACAGCGAGGTGATTTAACAGGTTTTCCTCCAAAAGTCTATGAATAAAACATGTATTGATATACATATCAAAAGAGAGTTGACAAAGCAAAACAAAGCCAAACAAAGATGCTGGGGCAAGAGAAAAGGAGAGCGCTTTCTCCTGAACCTGTTGTGAATACCTAACACAGCCAATTAGCAGGGGCTTGGCTCAGAGGCCATCTGGGGATGCCCCCGCCTTCATCTTGACATAATTGCTTCTCTTGAGGAAAAGCAGGTAAGGGCACCTGGAGAGGCCGTCTGCAGGTTAGGCAGACATGCTCGCAAATTTCACTACTCCAGAGCTCTGGCTAATGCTGTCATCAAGCTCATCTTAATCCTAATGAAGGCTGTAACAGGTAAGAGGTGCAGTGTTAGGATGATGAAAACCTTGTTGAAGCAGACGGTTTTAACGCTGGAGTTATGAGTTGATGTCACGGTGTCCACAGCTGCTAAAATATGAGCAATCTTCTCTTAAACGCTGCCGCCTTCTTAAGCAGTGCTGTGGATAATAGGATCAAACCCGCCTCAGAGAGTAATGTACGGCTAATCAGCACATAATGAAGTGGGGACAGCTGGGCCGGTTTGGAGGTGTGCGCCCAGGCAGACCCAGGGACAAAGGGCCACGGAGTCTGTCTCGCGGTGTAGTTCAGCTGGCCTGGCACCGTCAGGCTCGCTGCAGGCAGCTCATACTGTGGAAGGTCAATGTTCATCCTGTCACTGTAAAACGGCCTGAAGTGATCAGAGCGCCACTGCTAGAAGAGACCTTGACATATGAGGCACGATTATGCCATCGCCAGCCTAAGAAATGCCCTTCATGGGCAGTAAGCATGAATGTAGAGACACACAGATTACAGAGTGTGTTGTGTGGATGGCAGATTGAATGGATCCTGCAGACTGTTTAGTTAGTCAACATTTTTACACTGCAGAGCTGATGAGAGGAATTATTTTCAACTGTGAAAACCTTTACTCACAACAAACTTGGAGTGATCCATCTCTTGTGTTTGTTTAGGTTTAGCGAAAAGAGTGAGGATAGCACAGCTAACACAGCTAGCACAGCTAACAGCTTCAGATGCTCAACGTTCCAACATTTAACAGAGCTTGTGTCTGGCTCCCTCTTAAAAACAGATCATACAATAGCTTAAGTTATCCTTTCATCTCTTCGACAACCTTTCTCATCCCTCTTTGCTTTCCCTAATTTTGTTTTCCTTCTGTTTTACAGCGACTCTTTGATGTGTGAGGCTTCTGTTGAATTGCTTCCCACCTGCCTGGCTTTATTTGTTCATCAAAACACTTTGAAACCCCGTTTTTCAAGCTGGATAAAAGTAGTGGTGGTGGTTGCAGCAGGACTGATGGGAGCTGTATCATATAGGCTTAATGTGACTGTCAGATTTTATAATAGAATTCCACGGCAGTATATGGGATTTGTAGTGAATGTCCTTCATATCACATTGTGTTTCCCACAGAAGTGCATGAGTCTCACTGAGCTTCAGACAGTGAGCAAACAGTCAGATTCACTTCTTTACGGAGCAGTTAGTCCATGAAATGTCTCATATTGGAACCTTAAAGGGGACATATGCTTGTTTCTCCTTTTCACTATGCCAGACTAGGATGCCTGTAAAGCATTTCTGCCCTCAGTACAAGTCATTTAGTTCCTTCATTGCCCCACAATAGCGTTCTCAATATCCTCAGTTTAGGCCATTCTGAAGATCTCGTTGAAACGCTCTGTTTCCAGAATGACCTCCAGTAACCTCGCAACATCACAGCCCTTTGTGCTCTGATTGGTCAGTTCTATCAGAGGGGCAGAGGGGGTAGAGCCAGTTTTTGCAGCATGGCAGTATTTACAAAATCATCATATTGGATGGGGCAGACCGAGCGAGTTTGCTGTTTGCCAAAACTTCACTGTAAGGCATTGATAGCACTAATAAAATGGCAGAGTATAGGATACGTCCTTTAGTATTGGACCCCAAGTCAGACCCGGACGGTTCTGCAGCTCAGGAGGAAGAAAATCCACCTCAGATCATCTTAGGACACTTCAGTGTGGTGAGTCAAACCGGTACTTTAACATGTATAGTTTATACGTTTATACTCGGCTCTTGGTGGGTGTATCCCTCGGTGGCGGTTGTGTGACTAACTGACATCACAGAGGAGGAGCTGCTTTATCAGATTACTCCAATATAAAGAAAGGATCCTCGTGTCGTCATGACATTTAAAATCTCGCGGCAAGATGGCACTGACCTATTTTCAGAGGCATCAAATCTCGTTCTAGGATATCAGAAAAAAATACAATATCTCATTTTTTTAAAAATTCAGGGGGTGAAAGGTCTTGTTTTCAAATTTATTATATTATATGTCAGTATTAAATCAGGGATCACCATGATATGTCCTTTTTAAGTCGTTATCAAAATGAAAATGACTATTTGATGCCAAATGTCAAACAAGCTGCTTCCTCATACTGTGACCCTGAACTTATTCACACCAGGGATTGACAAAGTGGCTTAAAGAGCTGATTACTTGAAAACTGCAAGTTTGTCAGCTGGAGACCATTTGCACATGACGTCACAATGTCCTCACACTATCTCTGGATGCTCAAAGATACTCAATGTTAGCTGGATGTAGGTGCCCAATGAATGACCCACTCAAACTCCCGGTGGTAAACCGTTATCTCAACTATGATTATCTCCTTAGCAGCGTAGTATGTTTTGAAACATTGTGATCAGAAGCACCTCAACATTTTCTCACACTCAGATTAGGCCTGGGCGATATATCGATTATATTGATTAATTCAAATTTTTCTTTGTGGACAATTTAAAAAATGGAAAATTTGAATTTTCCTCCCCGCTATTGCACACCTTTCATACCTCATCAAGCGCTGACTCCGCGTGTGTGTGGTGTGAATTAACAGTTCAATAACGAATCAAAAGAAACTAAAATGTCATAAAAATGTTTTTGTGCATCTTTGACACCCAACACCTTGACAGACACATGTTCCTTACGGTTCGTATCAACAGCCCAAAGAGTTTAATGTCAACTAAGCCTCTTATCAGTAGGCGTTAAAACCCTGTCCTTAAATACTCTGTTTTCTAGATGACACTTTTCAGGAGCTTGATTAAGATCTTTGAAACATTTACGAAGCTTTAGGTTCTCCTGCAGATTATTAATGATGTGATTGACAGGCGTAAAACCTGCTGCTCTTTAAAGATAATACTTTGATCATTTTGAGATTTAGATGGTAAAGAAACATACACCAGTTTATCTCAGAACATCCCCACTCTGCAGAAGAAAATCCTCTCTTTTTGATGATATCATGGATGGATCATGATTTGTGAAAATAGACTGCAGGGAGGGAAACCGGATGACGACCAATGATTGAACAGAGCAGCGCGCTGCTCGGACAGACATGACTGAGAAGTTGTTTGACTTTTACTGGGGAGAAGCTGAGCCCTGTCTTCCTCTGCAACTCTGTCTGTTCCACCAACTAAATCCTCCATTCAGCATCAATCCATCCACTGACAAGCAGAGCAACATAAGAAACCAGCATTGAAGAACGCTCTGACAAGCAGGGGCGGGTCCAGACTTTTTGGACTGGGGTGCCCCAACCAGAGCGTTGACTTAGGCAGGGAGGCATGAAATTTGTGAGTCCACACTAGTGCGGCACAATTTGGGGAAAAGGTGCGATTTGCGATTAGGTGGACAATATTGCGATTGCGATTGTGCTTGCGATTTAATAAAAAAAAGTTGTGTCATGATGAGACTACAGACTTGCTTGGTTATCATGGAGAAAAATCTGAATTGCATGTGCTGACATTGCGATTGCGATAACCTCTTTTGCGATTACGTAATTGCATGTGCTGTCATTGCGATTGCGATAATCGTGCAGCCCTAGTCCACACTGGGATAAATGTCATTTATTGCTCATTTGTTTGTATTGAAATTACAGGATGAACAGACTTCAGCTTTAACAAAATATTAAACTAGACTAAAACAAAGCATTTTTTAACTAAAACATTTAATTGTAGAATATAACTGAACAGTGCTCTAGTGCACTGAAAACAGTACTGTAAAGGCTTTTAGCTGTATTTTTAAATTCAAAATGTATAAAATGGTGCAGCTTTCAATGTGAATGTAATTAAGGCTGTATTCAGACCAGAAAAGTCCTTTGGTCCACTTGTTTGGTCCGGACTAAAAGCAGACTTTATTTTTTTCGTTTGGTGCGGTTGGTATTCAGATCGTACTTTTTGCAAGTGGACTATATTCTGTAAACACATCCACGTGTGTGACGATCAGTGCTCTCATTGGACAGCACTGACAAAGGGCGGCACACAGAATACAGACCTGGAAATGGAGGTGAACATGTGTTTGTGCTCTTATTAGAGCTGCTAAATCATTTTCAGTTTCAAGAGCAGCTCCTTCAAAGCAGGCTTAACAACACCGTTTCAAATTTTGGAACAGCGAAGATGAATGCGCGCAGCAAGGAGACGCTATGCTCTGTGTGTCCTGACCCACAACAGGCTAACAACAGCGTGGCTAAACAGAAGACGGAGGATCAGGTATGAACCAAAGACGGTTCGGTTATGATGGCTTTATAGGCCAAAGTGGCATGTATCCTGTAGTTAGTTCGGATGGACCTTGGTTTGTATTCAGACCTGCACCGGAGAACCACGAATGGAAGCGGACAGAGACCACCTCAAAAAGTGGGTCTTGGTACGGTTGTTTGGTCCACACCAGGGTTCGTCTGTGTCTGTTCACACCTGCACGAAAAGTCCTCACCAGCATGAGTAACGAACCCTGGTCCATTTAAAGTGGACCAAACAGTCCAGGTCTGAATACGCCCTTAGTCTGCTTCCTTTAAAACTACAAAGTGAAGTTATTGAAACAGAAGAATAGCTGAAACTTCAATCCCAGGAGTGAAATAGAGGTTAGTTTTATTGATTTTTGATCAAATTAAAACAAAATTGGATTTGAGTTCTCTTTGTCATTTGTACTTATTGTTTATTTTAAAAGGTAGGAAAAAATTGTCAAAAAATCATAATTTTTTATTTTTTTTTTGGTGAAAAAATCAGCGATGTTATTTTTAAGCCATATCGCCCAGCCCTAACAGATGCATTTCTATGGTCATAGACATGGGCCGTGTCTTTGGCTGGGCCCTGAAAGACTTCTCTTTCTCTCACAAGCATTAACAGGTTGTTGCTGTTTCCTTCACTCATCTCTAAAAGCACAAAGAAACTATTTTTAAATGTATTAAACCATTAATTGAAATCAAAATGAACTACTCAATCAGTCATTCATTTGAAGTCATTTCCTCCAGAACTAGGATGCGCCAAAGACTCTTTAATATATGGTAGTTTCCTTGACATCATCTAACTGCAGTTAACATGACATTGTTCATTAACATTGTTCCTTTCACACACCCTAACATGAATGTTAATGGTATCATGTGCTGGCAGAGATAAATCCTGCTACACCAGAGAGCAGACCTCCCAATTCAAATCCCATGTAAATGGAGTGATGTGTGCCAGGTAAGGCTCGCTTCCAATGGCGATACAGGGAAAAAATGCAAATTTCATTTCATGTGATGCTGCTGATGCTTTATTAAAAGGCTGTATCTCTGAGATTTGACCATCATGTACAAATTAAAGTCTGCACTGAGCGCCTCTGAGGTGGATCCTGTTAACCTGAGAGGAGTAATTCAGGGAATCAGGGCTGGTTTGTGGCCGAAGTGCCCAAATTAATTCTGAATTCAAAAGGCTGGGTGTCATAAATGGCATCATCAGGCTCCTGTGTCGTGTTCCCATTGAAGATGGTGAAATATACTTTAATTAAAGATTGTAAGGGAACCCAAAAAGTGTGCAAGCTAAGACCCCAATCAAATTTAGAAGATCAGTAGATTTACAGTGGGTGCAGTTAAAACATTTCATCTTGCAAAGCAAACAACATTCCACAAAAACCTAGCGGACCCTGATTGGATACAACACCTGTTGGAACTTAACTTGCAGTGAATACTTTATGGCTGCGATTGGCAGAGAAGGCTAACACTCCTGGTAGACCTGGTATTTGTTTCCATGGAGTGGCTGTGTGCGCATTTTAGCAACAGATGAGTTGCAGAGTAAAATGGTTGGTCAAGCAATGTGAGGGTGTCAACCACCCACAATACACATTTCTACCAAAACAAAACTAAATTGATGGTTTCTGATAAATCTGTGAGTGCATAGAAAACATCAACAAGTGGACAGAGGTTTTAGCGGAGAAATCCAGCGTGTACCCCAGAGAGGAGTTCAAACACAGGTGACTCTATGCTTGTGACTGATTTATCAGTGGACACAAGACTGTAAAATATAAAGACATGAAATGTTGTCAATAAACCAGGAGACCTCCAAAAACTAAAGACGAGCCCACGGATCGCTAAGACCTGGGTTATGGAAACAATCCAGAAAACTATGTTCACACAGAGAACTGCAACAAATCTAACAGAATATTAATGGTTTGCATTTTAACATCACCAATAAGACTGGTTAATAGCTTGATGGTGTACTGTAATTTTACTTTGAAATTAAAATTTGTTTCTGTTAATCATAAATCATAGCTTCAGTTATTGTTTACCCTCCATTGTCATGTAAAGCCTGATTTCATGTTCATGTCTCGTCTTCCGTGTGTGTGTGTGTGTGTGTGTGTGTGTGTGTGTGTGTGTGTGTGTGTGTGTGTGTGTGTGTGTGTGCGTCAGCTTTTATTTTGTAGCCCACCTTTCAGTTTGTTTTCAGCTTTACTTCCGGTTTTGTTGATTGCCCTGACTGTTTCTACCTGTTCCCCTTTCCTTTTGTGTATTTAGTATCTATGTCGTCCCTTGTCCTGTGCCAGTTTGTCTTGTTTGTCATCTCGCTCCTGAGCCCTAGAATCCCTTGTCTCGTCAGAGTCTTAAGTTTTCTCTCGTGAGTCTTTCCTTGTGTTATAGCTTTCCAGCCGATTGCTGTGATTTTGTTTTGTACTTTGTAGATCTATTTTCTAGCTGTTTGCTGTGATTTTGTTTTGTACTTCGTAATTCAGATTTCCAGCCGTTTGCTGAGATTTTGGTTCTCTGGAGTTTTTTTCTAATTTTTGTTACTCTGCCTTTTTTTGTTAAGAATACATTTTTTGAAAACTTCTTTGAGTCCTGCGTTTGGATCCTTTGTCTGAGCATTGTCATCCCTAGTGGGCTAAATGTTTCAGCACAACACTAACTTTTTTCATTAAAGTCACAAAGTGCAAACTAGATATAGAGTATAAGCAGTTAAAATTATTTATTTGTGGTCAAACCTGGTTAGCTGAGGTTGGTTAATGAAGACACATTTAATAACAGAACCACAGACATTGCTGGTGTTTTAGTGTTAAGTGTGACCCTGTTAGCTTGTGACTTTCAGTCGACAATCACAGACATGTTCAGCTGAAAGTAACCAGTTAGCACTGTCAGTCTTTGCTCCAAAAACACCTGTAGCTCCGTAGGGATCAGAAGTCAGCAGACTTTACGCTGTAGTATTTTTCCTGCCAACTGACAACAGAACACAGACATTATTATGCAGCTTACAGTTTGAATTTAGTGTTTAAAGAATGAGAACTCTACGCCTGCCTCTGCTGCTAAAACGCACGTACATATCTTGATGACGTCAGCTCTGAATGGATCTATAATATGTGTTTCACACTGTGGAGATGATCAACATGCCAAGTCTGTAGAATGAGTTATAAATGTTAGCTGGTGGTGAACCCATAGAAGATATAAGTGCAAAGCAAAAAACAATGAAGGAAAAAATGACTGAAGAAGAAAAAAGACAATTTCCTTTGGCAACCAAAAAGTGTATTAAAGATGATTTTCAGAGCCAACGTGTCACATCTAGACCTGGTTGGTGTCCAGTGTCCACATATGTAAAACATGAGACAAAGACTCTGTTTATTGTTTTTGTCCTTTGCAGTTTTGCTGTGCTGCTGTGGATCAGGTCTCTACCCAAATGCTCTATAGCTGTTTGAGCTCAGAGCCATTATTTCTTCACCATCTCTGCAGCAGCTTGGCTTTAATTGTGCACATTGGGGGACAACCCCTGTTATTCTGCTTGCATTTCATTGTTACAGTGAGACATGTCAGAGACAGAGCAAAGCCTGAACACAGCAGACGTTATTAATGTCGTTAGCCACATATCAGCTGTTTCTGCTTTGACCTTTTCCACCCATTGCTTTTCTTTTGGCTTCACTCTCACTGGGAGTAGAAGTAAATTCAACCCAGATTTCATTACAGCAAAATGAAACCTTCATGCCCCATCCAACACAAATAACTCAGCAAACTGGCAAAGCAAGGACTCTTTGATATGCTAAAGACGACCATCTGTTGCTAGCCATAAATTAATGTAGCAGGCAGATAGCGCCTTCTGACTGTGTTACATTCAAAGTGTGTTTCGAGGCACACGTAACGAACCCCCCTACACACACACACACACACACACTCATAACCTGTGCTTCCAAACACAAACAGGACGCTGCCGCCTGTTGCCGAACCTGGACTCTTATGTTTGATATCACATCAGATAGCCACGCTGTTTTTCAGAGGACAGCAGAATGTAATCACAGCGCTCTGTAACAATCAGTCCTGGGTTTTATCTCATCCTACATGTGAAAGCTTTTATTTTCCGACTGGGAACTTTTCACTGAGTGTGATTCAAATAGAGCTTTAAAAATACCTCTCTGTTAAACATAATTAGGCCTTTAAGTCGTGTTATTTTCATTCCTAATTATTACAAACAGCTGTTGGTTTATTGTGAGCACTGAGACTGAGCTGGTCTTCTCTTCCTCTGATGATCAACATTTCAGGACTCAGCAGATCTGCTGTCAGCGTGTTGAAGTGCCCTTGAGCAGGGCTCTGAACCCTAAATCGCTTTTGAACGAGATAATGATTCTTGCAGGGTGCTGTCACCTGTCAATGAATCTCTTTGGGTGGTTGAATAAGGTGCTTTGAGGGGTCAGGAGGAAGTGGCAGTTCAGGTGGAGTCCGTTCTGTTGTGATGACTTTGAAAGAAATTGTTGCTCCTGACTGTTGAGGTTGTGCAGGGCGACTTAAAAACTCTGAAATGTTGTCTAAGCTTGATGAATGTTTTGAGCATTTAACTGCCACTCAGCGTGAGGACATTGTGGTGTTAGTAAAGTCAAATATCTCCTTATTTTTCTGATGTGCCGACCAAAACTAATATCTTTGAGCATGACATGGATGTCGGAGGTTCAGCTCCAGTTAAACAACATGCTTACAGGGTAAATCCAGAGAAACGTGCACTGTTACAGAAACAGGTCGACTACATGCTAGAGAACGGCACTGCAGAAGAGCGCCCCAGCTCATGGAGTTTGTCGTGTCTCCTCGCTATGAAGTCTGACACCTCTGATCGTTTTTGCACTGATTTTCGGAAGGTTAATGCGGTCACTAAGCCTGACTGTTACCCACTTCCTCAAATCAAAGATTGTGTGGATAATGTCGGCAGTGCTAACTACGTGACTAAATTAGACCTTTTGAAAGCATATTAGCAGGTGCCTTTGACTCCTCGAGCAAAGGAAATAACTGCATTTGTCACCCCAGACGCTTTTCTCCAGTATATAGTTATAGCTGTTCCGTGTGAGAAACGCCCCAGCGACTTTTCAGCATTTGGTCAATACTGTTTTGAGTGGGTTGTCAGGTAGCGAAGCCTATCTTGATGACATCGTTGTGTATTCAAGCTCATGGGAAGCTCATGTTGAGCAGCTTAGAGCAGTGCGCCCGCGGCTGTGGGATGCTAATCTCAAGCCTAATTTTTGCAAAGTGCGAACTCGGGGAGGCTACTGTTACGTATCTGGGAAAAATTGTGGGTCGGGGCAGGTAAGGCCAGTAGAAGCAAAGGTTGAGGTGATCCTGTCATTCCCTGCTCCTGAGTCTGGACGTCAGTTGCGCCGCTTTTTGGGGATGGCGGGGTATTATCGCAGTTTTTGCAGGAATTTCTCTGCTCTAGCCGCCCCGCTGACCGATCTCCTCAGCCCGAAACTTCTGGTTGTCAGCGTGCATTTGACTGCATTAAGGCACTGTTGTGTAATGCTCCAGTTTTAGCCTTGCCCGCTTTTGATCGGCCTTTTAAACTCGCTGTTGACGCAAGTGGTGCAGGGGTGGATGCTATCCTTCAAGATGATGCGGACAGACTTGAGCGCCCGGTCTCCTACTTCTCAAAGAAATTTAATCGTCACCAACGCGTTTACTCTAGGATAGAGAAGGAGGTGCCGGCGTTAGTCTTGGCTCTAAGCCATTTAGAGGTATACGTCTGCTCATCAATTTGTTCCGTGACCGTATACACTGATCACAATTCACTGGGTTCTATTAACCAAATGTGAAATAAGAATCAAAGGATCATGCGTTGGTCCCTCTTGTTGCAATCATTTAATTTGGATGTGAAGCACACCAGAGGCGCGAATATCGTGATGGCAGACACGTTGTCCCGAGTATGTTGAGTGTATGTTTGGGTGAGCATACACCCAACATCTCCGAGAGTCTTAACGGTACTTCTGTGCTCATAATCAAGAGAAACTGCCCTAAGGAGAAACTTCATCCGTAGCTTCATCAAAGCATTAGAAATTTATCCAGCACCATCAACTTTAACTCACTGACAAGTGGTGCAACGGGTCACAAAACTCACGGATCAGATCGTTCCTCGGATCAAGAGTCACTGATCGGATCATTTTTCGGATCAGCAAAAAGCAAAAAAATAAAAATAAATAAATGAACAAGTTTTGTCCGTTTGTTAAACACTTTAATTATTAAATCAAATATATAAAAGTAGTGCACAAGGCATATCTTCTTTATAACATAGTTATTAATGAAAAACAATTTAAAGTGCTATATATATAGGAAAATCTCTTTCCTTTAAATTTTAACAATCAACCAAAAATCAACATAAAATGCAACAGCAACATAAAAAGGTATATCTCCTTTTAATATTGGTTGAAAGACCATTAATAAAATAGAACTCAAAGGTAAACATTAGAAGACATCTTCCTTGAAACAAGGAGAATGAAAGAACCTGAGCTTATAATTTCAGATGTTTTTTTTTCAAAATGACACGCCAGATATAAACAAACAGATATAAACAATATGGGAATGGAATGCAAAGTGAACGGCAGGTCGTCCTCGCTCTCATAATCACTCATCTTTACGTTGTTATTGCATAATTCGTCCTGGCAGACTACCTGTGTTTGTTTATATTTGGGATTTGTCCAAGTAGAGTTAGCTTTGGCAGTTGATCAGGTAGTGACAGGAAGCAGAACTAACCAACGGGATATGAAAGATAAAACACATTGGCCCCTCTTGATGGGAAATTTGAGTCAAAAAAAAAACCCAAACAAACAAAAAAAAAAAAAAAAAAAAAAAAAAAAAAAAACAGAATAGTTGACCTACATAGAGTATTGTACACGCTCTGCAGGAAGGAGTTTTCTTTCTACCAAAGCACTTCCTGCCTAAAATAGCACATTAGTGTGAAGGATATATTAGACAGAGATTCTGTAAGCACTTGTAACGTGTTACCAACCAGAACACCTAGGCCTCAGTAAGCTGACCTCAGACAAATACACACAACTGCCAAATGGGTTGCATTTCCTTTTTAGCCTGATTGCTCATGCAAAATGAAACACTCAAAAATGAACAATTTCTAATTGTGACTCATCAAAATGAATCCCACCCTGAGATTAATGTGATGAAAATTTTAGTTGTTTGAGCAAACAAGTCAAAATGAAAGCTCTCGCCACACAAGCCAATGCACTTTTGGAAATTAACACTTTCTACAGAGTAACACAGGAGCAACTAAAGAGAGTGATGGAGGAGGACAGAGGTGATGAAAAAGAAGAAAGCCAGGACAGAGTAAACACAAGTGGTTTGGAGGAAAGGGAGATAAATGACAGCGAATAATGAAAAACAGCTTCATATTCCTGCTCTGAAAGATCAGTGTCCACCAAAACTACTAAAACAGAGTCTCCTAATGTGTGTGTGTGTGGTTTCCAGACTGGTAAAAGTTATTCAGCCTCCTGGAGTCAGTGCTGTGGCTTAAACTCTTTCTGGAGCACACAATGGTAAAACCTCCTCTATCACTGTCCACTGTGAGTGAAAGTGCTGACGCAGGCTGTCAACAGACAGGCGGAGAGTGACACTGATGAGCTGGGATTCTGCAGCTGTACATGAGCAGCTCACACTTTTACTTCCTCTGACTGTGCAGAAATCTTTCACATCATATTTTAAGGAGGGCACTGAAGCATAAGCAGGTTAAATAAGAGAGTTCTGTATATTAACAGGAATTAAATTTAAAAGAAAAAAACTCAAAAACTCAGAGCCTGATTCCTTTTTTTTTTTTTTTTTTTAATTATTTTGACCTTTTATAATGAACAGACTTCAGTCTGTTGCAGCCCTGGTGCGACATGTCATATTTTTCCATCTTGTCTTAGAACTCACAGCTATTAAAGACGACTGCATGGCATGCAAAGCCATCAGTCACGGGTCAGTGGGTGTTATGCTTTACAGAGTATGTATATCAGAGACATGTCTGTATGAAACGTTTGTGTCTTCCCAGAAATGTGCATTCACTGAGTTCCCAGTTTTATTTTTGCACTGACATAATTTGCACGGCTACATTGCTTGTATATGCAAATGTGAAACACAAACACAATTACTTTGCCTATATTGAGCTGAGTTGATTATATTGTTGTACACAATATTTTTACAAAGCGTTTTGTGTTGTTAGTGCTGTTCAGCAAGCAGACGCAATTGTAGGTTTTGACAACTGTTTTGAATATGCAAAACAGCCTTTAGCACTGAACTTGATCTTATGGCTTCCACTGCAAGGTGTTTCAGGCTCCTGCAGTATGCAAAGGTTCAAACGGCCCCACGGGAGCATCCTGTTTGTTTAGATAGAACTTCTTTTTTAAAATAAACAATGATGTCACATTAAACGAGTCGAATACAGTTTCTCTGCTGCTTAGAAAAATGAGGATGGGAATAAAAGCGAGTCCTCTAACCTTGTTGTTTCATTCTGAAAGTCATGGTACTGTGACTTCAGCACTTTGTCCCATGTTCCTATCTGCAATGACAGTAAGCTTGCAGTGGTCAACACACACTTTGTGCCGCTCAGGGCACAGTGTGACTCACTCAGTGAACACAGTCTTGGGGTGACACATGGTTAAATGGCAGCACATTCCCCCCCAAGCTATGTGGATGTCTCACCATTAGCACTTTACAGGCCCCCTGACTGTAGCTGCAGAGCTGCTCAGAGGGCGTTTAAGCCCAATACTTGCATCGGCTGCATTTCTGACACTGTCAGAGAACATGAAATGTCAGAACGTAGTCGACAGCTGACGTGTAAAATGTGAAAAATCAGCTAACAGGCGAACACGCAGCGCTGACAGGTTCATGTCCAAAAGAGGAAATGTGAAATGAGGAATGATAATGATTACATTTAGCACATTAGCTTGGTAGAATCACTGTGAATGATGGGAGCCTGTCCTGAACATAAAAATTAAAAGATGGTTATTCTACAAAAAATGCAGCAGATGTTACTCACTACAAAGTTTGTCACGATGAAAATTAACCATAGAACAAAGTTTAAGTTCAAAGAGAGAAAAAAAAACCTCTAATTTAAATTGATGTGAACTGTTAAACTTGATTTCTGTTTCTATTCAACCTCTCAGGTTTTATCAGCTGAAGCCATCTGTGAATACTGACATGTTAAATGTATATAATGTTTCAGTGGGTGACTGTCATAAAGTCTTTTGTGCTTCACAACAGCAGTCAGGTAGTTGCCAAACTGGTCAGTTAGAGTCAGATGAAGCATTTGATTTGTTATAAGTGATTTTCCTTTTTAAATGATTCTAAATATTGAATCTTTCTTTGTTTGTTCTTTCTCTCTCTCTCTCTCTCTCTCTCTCTATCTCTCTCTCTCTCTCTTTTTAGTTGATGTTTTTGTTGTTGTTTTTAACATTGAAAGATAACAGGCATTGCTTTAGGACAGCCTTTCTCAGACTGTGGCATGTACGCGGAGATATCACTGAATTAAACAAGAATTAAACTAAACTGAATGAAATTACAATATGTAGCACAATCAAATATATGATACTGGTAATTTTATGTATCAAAATAAAAAATTTTCTTATTTTAAAAAAAATATTTGAGTCTCAATGTACCAATGTTAACGTGATGTCAATATCAGATGCAGTTTTGTTATTAAAGCAGCCTCTGCTGGACCATTACCAACAATGAGGGAGGGGTACCTTTAAAGGGGACATATCATGCTTGTTTCTCCTTTTCACTATGCCAGACTAAGATGCCTGTAAAGCATTTCTGCCTTCAGTACAAGTCATTTAGTTCATTTATCGCCCCACAATAGCGTTCTCAATATCCTCATTTTAGGCCATTCTGAAGATCTTGTTATAATGCTCCGTTTGGAGAATGACCTCCAGTAACCTCGCAACGTCACAGCCCTTTGTGCTCTGATTGGTCAGTTCTATCAGAGGGGTGGAGGGGGTAGAGCCAGGGGGCGGTTTTTGCAGCATGGCAGCATTTACAAAATCGCCATATTGAATGGAGCAGACTGAGCGTGTTTGCTGTTTGCTAAAACTTCACCATAAGGCATTGATAGCACTAATAAAATGGCAGAGTGTAGGATACGTCCTTTTGTATTGGACCCCGAGTCAGACCGGGACGGTTCTGCAGCTCAGGAGGAAGAAAATCCACCTGGACACAGATCATCTCAGGACACTTCAGTGTGGTGAATCAAACCAGTACTGTAACATGTATAGTTCATACGTGGAAATATAGACAGACTTCACCAATAAACTATTTCTATAACAGGGCTCCATCCTGCTCCTTCACTTTTCTCTGTCTGTTTTATCCATCATGCTGAAAGTGTAGTCTAAAGATCGCCTCTACCGTCACTTCGTCACTATGTTATTACTGCAGCATTATTGTGGTCCAGGTTCACAGTGCATGTCAGAACAAGCATGCAAATATCACAGTCTCACAAGTATTACAACATCTGCTAAAACTACAATGTTTTAACTGCTAATTCACCATGTAAAGCCGAGCTGCTCAGCAGAGCAGAGTCCCTGCATCCAGTAACTGAGGGGGGATACTCGGCTCTTGGTGGGTGTATCCCTCGGTGGCGGTTGTGTGACTAACTGACATCACAGAGGAGGAGCTGTTTAATCAGATTACTCCAATAAAAAGAAAGGATCCTCGTGTCGTCACAACGGTCGATATCTCGTGGCCAACTGGCAATGACCTATTTTCAGAGGCATCAAATCTTGTTCTAGAATATCAGAAAAAATACAATATCTCATTTTTTTGAAAATTCAGGGGGTGCAAGGTCTTGTTTTCAAATTTATTATATTATATATAAGTATTAAATCAGGGATCAGCATGATATGTCCCCTTTAAAATTTAAAACGATATGGTACTGATGCCTGGTACCCGGCAGCTGGTATCGGTACTCAGCGGTATCAACTTTTAGTAATGTGGTAATAAATATTTATTTACTTACCCCTAAAGTGTGGTAGATTAATTCAACTTTTAAATGCAATGCATTTTATTTCATCTCTATTTATGTGCAGTTTTTGTGTGTTTTTGCGCCTGTCAGAGATTTATTTTAGTTAACTGCAGTATATAATACTCAGTACATCTGAACAGACTCATATTTTGTGGAACAGTTATTTTTGTCTTACACTTAGGCACAGTGTTAATTTGCAAACTGTGTATTTATAGTGTTTGAAAAAACAAACAAACAAACTTATGAGGAGTAAATCCCTGTGTCATTACTGAACTGTGCACCAATGTAGCTGAATACTCAGGCCTACTGCATGACTGGATCAGTATACGGGACCATGGTGGTACTTGGTGTAAAAAGTTTGAGAACTACTGCTTCAGGAAACTGTATTTGTCAGTCTTTCCTGTGATGTTCTCTGAATGATCCCTTTCCTAAAAATGGAAAGACTTTAAGTTGACATCTTTAGTATTAATTATTATTGAAGTTTTGACTTCCTGGAAAGCCCTGGTGTAGGAGAGCATTCATTTATCTAAGCTCTATCTCAGTGTCTGTGTTTTTTTATGATCCACCATCATCGTTGGTAGTGTGCCGTTTTGAATCAGGTCAATCCGTGTAGCGCTGTGATCTATTTTACTGTGTGGTCTTTGTCATAAAATATCCTAAAAATAAATGCATGCAGCACACCTGAGCTGACAGCGCGGGTTACAAATGAGGAGATATCAGGTTTCTATTTATCTCTGCGCTCCCACTCTCCTGCTCGTATCCACAGAGGAGCTGCTTTGGTCTGTCAGAGAGCAGTTTGCCAGCTAACAAGTGACAGTTCTTACAGAGAGCGCGGAGACTCTCTGGTCCACCAGTCAACAGCCAATGAATTTATAGCACACAGCTCAGCTTACACAGAAAAAAAAGGTTGGGAAGCTCCAAGTGGGTCAGTTTGTGAAGGAAGGATTTCATGAACCCCCTTAAACTGTGCTGGATCTTGTACATTACTCTTTGAACACGGGCTCCATTGAGGAAGCCCTTCCTGTGTCAGTACACAGCCTTCAAAATAAGTTCTTCATTCAGCTGATCACAATGCTACAAAATAACAGTTATTAAATCTGAGGAGCAAGAGCAAAACCAGGGACGACTGGATTACACCCAGTCAGTAAACATCATGAAGGATGGATTTTAATTTTCACTCAATACACACTCAATTTACCAGGAGAGCCCGCTAAGGTTGGTGTTAATAGATTAATGGTTAAAGTCTGACCTAACAGAAGAGAAAAAAAGAAGAGAGGGAAAAAAATAAATACAGAAAAAATTTAAAAATTAGTTACTAACCAAACAGAGAAAAAAAAACAGTCACACACAGACACAGCACTGATACAGTTTTACAAGACAGCATCTGTGAAGAGCAACTACAAATTAAGGCTGCACGATTAATCGATTTTAAATCGTAACCGACTTTTTGGATTAAGCAGTGGAGTTTTCTCCCGGAGGCCAAGGGAAGCCATGCTTCCTCTCTTTTTTCAGACTGCAGCTGTGTTTGAATGAAAACCCTCCTTTTTAACAGTTTCGATAATTCTTCTGTGTTTTGTCAATATCTTCTCTTCCTTATTTATCTCCTTAGTTATTGAGCATTTTACGATGCATAAAACAGCGCCCTCCTAAATGTTATGCTGTGAATGAGTGGTGAAAATACGATAATGCACACTGTTGTCTGCGAGGAAGCCAAGCCGAGTTGGCGTCCCTTGGTGAAAAAAAAACAAAAATGATTAACCAATCAGATGAGGCTGGGGTCATGACACTGCTCACCTGTGATTGGCCAAGACTGTGTCAAAGGAAGCCACCCGTCTTTGGCCTCAAACCAATCAAATCACAGCATCCTCATCATCATCAAGCCATCATCAATGAAATCAGCGATATTAGCACGTTAGCAGTGTGCATGAAGCGGTGGGTTGTGCGTTTAAGTGGGCGGTTGAGTAAATTAATACAATGTTTAAGCTAAGTCAAGAGGACAATGTACGAGTGTGAATGAGTGAGTGATGGTGGGAGAGTGAAAGGGTGTGTGTCGGTGTTCAAAGTAAGTAAAACGAGCGCTCTCTGGGTGCTCTAACAGGTCGTTCCATAACATGAAATAGCGATACAAACTGCAACATAGTCTCTTATGTACCACACTCCCTAAAAAACAAACAGATTAGAGGCTTTGTCTCACTTGGCTTCCTCAAAAAAAATCCCCACGCCACTCCACTGGGATTAAGACGATGTTAAAAACTTTGAAATCGTACATGAACGATTTCGGCTTTTCACATGAACCCGCCCTTTTTGGTGTCTCTAAGCCAACGTAGTTTCTCCAGCCTGTGTCACTCCCTCTCATGACGGATGTACTACGTGCCTGCCTTTGCTCAGCATCTGGTAAAAACAAGAAGCATGGCTGCTGCCGGATAAGTTATATTTGCTCAGGGAAGTGAAGTTTGAGTTCCTAAATCAGGGTCAACTAAATCTGTAGTGTGGAAATGGTATGGTTTCGACACAGCGGACACGGGACAGAAAAAAATGATGAAAATGTGTGACAAGAAAGACCCGAGGTGGATATCAATTACAAATGCAGTGGCGTGTCAAATCGCAACAGACATGGTGCCGATATATACTGTCGGAAAGGAGGGGTTTCAGTATTTGATGAACGTGCTGGTGTACACTTCATTTTGTGTTTTAAGTAAGAATAGGGACCTGAAGTGTGTTAAGATAAGGAGCTTTTAATCCCAAGGGATTCTTGTGTCTATTTGTAAGAGTTAGATTCACTGTCTGGCACTAAGGATGCATATTTGAGATTGATTGTTCACTTTGGATTTTATAATTGACAGTTTTTCACTATTCAATCACATACGTGATTGTAACTTTTGGATTTGGGATTTGTTGAATCCAAACAAAGAGAAAATAAGGTTCAGTAAAACACATTCAAAGTACTTTTTTTTTTTTTTTTAATCTTTTTTTTTTTTTTTTTTTTCAAAAAATCGTAATCATAATTGAAAAAATTGGGTTTGAAAGAAAATGATGGGGATTTTATTTTTAGGCAAAGTTGAGCAGCCCTACAACAAATAAATAAATAATTGACAGATACACTGCATGATGCCCGCATGAAACAACTTTGTGATGTTTTTTCTATTGTAAGGTATTTTTCTTTCTTTTTCTTTATTTTTTTCTTTTGTAAAAAAAGAAAAAAAAAGAATTCGACTCATATACACCAATTGTTTGAGCAAAATCAGAAGCCTCTCAGACCACCATTGAAGAACTGTCATATATAAAAATACACACACACACATACACACACACACACACACACACACACACACACAAATATATATATGTTTATGTTTATCATGTTTATCAACAGTTTCTTGTGTTTTCTTGTTGAGAGTTACAGAGACTGTCACAAAGCGCTATTTTCAAACAGTTTGAGGTAAAAGATTTTCAGTATTCAGGATTTTGAACCAGTGCAAGGACATCTGGCTGAACAGCTTAATGAGAGCAGTTTTTATGGGCTGTGTGAAGGTCTTGGAAAAAAAGAAAGAGAAATTAATTGTAGAATAACTGAAAAGAAGTCAGCGTATCATTCAATGTGGGTTCAATGTGTTCAAACGGATAAAAAATGGCTGTAACAGGGCTTCAGGCAGTGTTGTGCTGTTCATGCTGACTGCTGAGTTTCTGGAATGTCTGCGCCTGAGATTTCTGTCTTTCCAATTCTGCTTTTGGTGCTCAACCAGTTGAAAAATGACACTGGGAAAAAAAAGAAAACCTTAGCATGTCTTTCCAGAGACAAAATCCTGGTTATTTTGAGTAATCCGTGTGCTCCACTGTCAACAGTTTTAATTGGCAATGCGTTGTACCGTTTAAACCCGAGAAAAAGAAAACACCTCCAGTGAGGTCTGTGGATTATAGTTTTAACAAGGATTTAGTTTCAGGGAAGGCTCAGCGCTCCTTTTTTCCTGCGTAATCAAAGTGTCCAGCATGACAAATAAAATCCTATTCATCTCCAACATTTGGCTTTACAAGGGTCCAAAAGTGGAACATATGAACTCATCCCTTTTATGTTTTTTTTGTTCGTTTGTTTTTACTTTAAGTAAAATCTTTGAAATACATTTCTGTACACTCACTCAAAGTGTGCCCCATGTGTTTGAGTGTGACTGAATAGACTCTAAAACTGTGACCTTGTGTTTTTGTTGCCTTGAAAAAGCAGGAGGAGCTTTAAAATCAAATTATTCATTTAAAACTCATTCGGCTGGGAAAACAGATGCGAGAAAAGAAGAGAAATCTCATTTTAGAGATTGTCAGAATATCTGCTGCAAATCTTCTCCTGGACAAAGTTACACTTTCAAAACGCAATTTAGAAAAAAATAAATAAATAACGATTGTGTTTCTGTGTATATAAGCTAATGCATCTTCCTCTAGTTCCCTCAGTCAAGTCCTTAAAAAGATTATTTCTCGCTCAGACCAAATGTTCCTGCAGCAGATTTCAGGCTGTGTGAGCCATGTACCGAACCCCACCACCCCCACCCTGTTCCCACTTGAAAAACCTGTGAACTGACTTTTATTACGGACTCTTGACACTTTCCCTGTGAAAATCAAAAGGATGTGAAGTTTATCCAAGCTTACAAAGCCCTCTCTTCAGCTCCCTCCAGCAGCACCAGCAGTTTTGGCTGCAAACACAAAAAAATCAACACAAACGAAAAGTTTTGCACAGAGAAATCCGTCTAACCCAATGAGATCCAACCGAAACCAGAGGGGAAGTAACCTCACCATCTGCAGGCCATGTGACTCTGTGAAGGACCTTTACCAGCTCATGTTTTGCCAACTTGCTTATGTGACTGAATTTCTTATAAGCTGTGCAGTACAGTGCTGTCTTTTAAGGATAATGCGTCTCATTGCCTCTCATGTGCCTGGTCCCCATCCTGCTGTCCACAGACGGGTCTCAGAGGAAGATTCAGGAGCATTTGTGGATGTTTCTATTCTTTTGGCAGGAAAACTAAACTTTAATCTTGTGTTCTCAACAGTTTCTACCACTGCTGCTTTACTAAAGCCACGGAACCTGTGAAGAGATTTTGGTGTGTGTATAGTTTGGATCAGTAACTTAAAGAGGGGGTATATTTATACAAAACCTGTTCCTAGAATTTACAATATTACTGTAAATTTATGGGAAAATTTTACCTAAAAATTCTTGTTGAAATATAGCACTGTAAAAAAAATGTCCTTGTAAAATAACAGTAAAAGCTGGCAACCCTGCTGCCAGCATGTTACTGTTATTTTGTAGTGAAGTGATTTTTGTTGTGATGGCATTTGTAACCATGACTGAGGGGAAAGGAAGTGAATATGACACCCTGCTGTTCAGTGATATGTTGCACAGAGGGTACATGGTCTGTGCTCCGCATGGCACAGACCATGTACCCAACATTTTTTAAAAAGTGCTGGTCCAAACTAAAGCCGCATTGGGACCCTTCTGGATTGGTGCCAGACTGAACCGATGCGCTCTCGGAAGGTGGAGCTACAGCACTGCAGACCGTTGATTGGTTGAAAGAATCGTCACTCACCCAGACAGTGGCTGCATTTCTCCTGGCGGCACACAGACTTCTCTGAAACAAAGCTTGATTGTTCTTTGTATCAAAGAGCTACATGCCAATCACAGAGAGGACGAAATGCTGCATGTCTTCCATCTATGCTCTTTGTTTACTGTGTCATGTTTGTCTTCTTCGTTGGATTTATTAGCGGGGTAAATTCTGTCGCACTGCTACGGCGTCACAGTATTGTTTACCAGCTGTGGGGCTTCCGGCATCCAGCTTACATGCCGCCTACCACGAGAGGGCTCAGTTTGCTGTGGAAACGCAAACGGGATTAGGCTTAACTGTACCAAACCTTAGGGATGGGTACCAAATTAGGTAGTTGTATAGGTACCGACCGAATTCTGTCCAAAGTACCGGGTACCGATTCACGTAAAATCAAAAGGTACCATGTTTAGGTACTTAAATGCATCCTTGTGACTGTGTGGGGGTGGAAGAGTAGGTGATTTTCCATGCTGGACATGAACACAGCATTACAAGGTTATATATTGGATAATCAATATGTTAATTAAAAAAATATTTACATTTTATTAGTGAACAAATTGATATTTTTTGCCACATAAAAACACAAAAGTACCGAAAAATTGGTATCGTTGAGTACTGATACCGATTGCCAGGTACTGTCAATCGGTATCGTATCGTTTCAAATGTGAAAGGTACCTATCCCTACCAAACCTTGCCAAACTGTACTGAACTGACCCGGACTGCTTGGTGGAAAAGCAGCTAAAGTGGAGCTTTTAGCAGAGTTTCGGGAGCAGGACCACACCTCAACCTCACCCCTTCTTATTTTCAAAACCTAACCCATCATGTCCTGTTTGTTCTTTCTTGGTATACCCTCCCTTTTACTCTTGTTTCCTCATTCTTTCCTTGTCCTAAAACAAACAAAACAAAACAAAACAAAACAAACGGGGGGGGGGGGGGGGGGGGGGGGGGGGGGGCATTGTGCTTTGGTGGACTTCCTTTCATAGTTCCCCCACAACACCTGCGTCACAATGAGCATAAGTCTCATTCATCATGTAAATAACACAATGTTGATGTGTGGTCCTTTCCAGTGAAAATGAAGGAAAAAAGAACAGTTTTTTTGTTTCTTTATTTATATTTTTCCTTAGTTAAAGATGCCATGAGGAGGATCTGTTTTAATCACTGTTTTTTTTTTTTTGATTTTTTTAATCACTCACACTGTCGTAAATGACTTTCAGCGAGGCACATTTGTTTCGGAATTAAATAGAGATTGGATCAAAACAAATTTTCCTTGTTCAAGTCAAGTCAAGTACAGTTATATACAGCACTACAGTTTGAAACGTGACTTCAAGCAAACATAGTTGTAGCCAGTTGTATGTAGCGCCAACGTATCTCTAGGCTAACATGACGACAAGTAAACACTGTCAGTTTGTAAAATTTAGTAGCTGTTTATATTTAGCTCTTCTCACAGCCTCATGCTCTCAGACATGTCTGCACTGTGTAATGTTAGTGAATCCTGGTTATGTCCTGCCGGTCATCTACCAATCAGCACTAACGTAACCTGAGTTTATAACCTGTAGCCTGTAATATTGGTGCTGATAATCTCATTTTACATTGTGGATTATGATTAGGTTCACTTAGAAAGTCCTTACAGCCCTTTTAACTTTAAAAAAGCTCTACTTGGGCAGTCATCAAACAGCCAATCAACCAATCAGACAGACTGTGACCTCCACGCAACATCGCAATGTACAGCAGGGTTTCATATCCACCGTCTTCCCTCCTCACTCACGGTTACAAAGCACCATCACAGGAAAAATCACTTTGCTGTAAAATAACAGTAAATACTGGCAGCAGGGTTGCCAGTATTTACTGTTATTTCACAGTCATGTGCTTTAATCCAATATACATTATTATACTGTAAGAATAAATTACAGTACAAGCACTGAACACTAACAGGAAATTACTGAACATTTCTGCTGCCAGTATTTATTGTTATTTTACAGTGAAATTCTAAAAGCCACATACGGATCTCTTTACTGGGAGGGTGGGTGGTCAGAACAGGGAGCCTTAAAGAGACAGCTGCATTTACACAGAGGTTAAAATAAGGGTTTTCTATAACTCCAGCATGAGACAGAAATTTATTGATTTGAATATTTATTTATATTAAGTTGTTCATCATCTGACGCCACTATGGCAATACCAGATGGACATTCCTAAAGCACAGTACCTCCTCTTTAAAGATACTGCATCTCACAATTGCTTGTCTCCTATTATGTTCAAATGGGATCCCTGTAATGTTACCACCGCACCGACCCCTCGGGATGAATTCAGATGCATCTTAGAGCGACATCTTATCGTCTCTATTACATATATCGCCCAGCAATGTAGCGCTTTACTGTCACCTATATCTTTTAGGCTTTCTTATTTTATCTGCATCTGACTTTTTAAATTGCCCGAGCTGAAAAAATGTGTGTCGCTGAAACATGGAACTGTCCAGAGAATAGACATCCCATTGATCTTTTTATGCTTTAGGTTTATTCTAATGTTACATTATTTCCTGTTTCTGCATATAAATGGACTCAGACATACTGTCCTTTGTTTATTAAGTTGTTGTCTCAGCATTATGCTCTGCTCGGGCTCCATAAAACAATGCCTGTGAATACTGCAGATAGGAGATGTGTATCAGAGGATACTCTTACTCTGGCGGAAGAGCTTCTTATGAACTGATTCAATCTACACACACACACAAACAATATCATGATCACAAGCACACATGCTTTCTTTCTGAGCAGCACCTCCTGAGGAAAGTAGCAGAGCAGCTAAATGGCGGACAGCACGAACAAATTTGATCATACTGGGCAGCTCCCAGGGGAGACTGAGCATGGGCATAAATCATGTAACACTGAAAAAAAAAAAGAAGAGCGCGGAGCAAACAATCCTCTGGTGAATAACGCTCTGAGCCAAGAAAAAAGGTCCCTCTGTGATGCCTCTATTATCCTCTCCATGAATATTCAAATAAATAAATAAAAATGGAGGTTAATATTTAATGCATAGTACAGAGAAAGCCTTGTTAGATTAGCATACTTGTTTATATCAGCAGTAAGCTGCAGGCAGATATCTTTACATATGAAATTTTAAAGAGGCTGACATTTTTAATCATTCATTAAAACTAATTTGGATATGATCTCTTAAACTGCTCCATTTGTTTCCCACTTGTTTAGTCACACACCTTGGGTAATTGTCTGGTGGATGGTTTTTTTAATAAAGTGTTGTTGCAACATTTTAAGAAAACCCTCATAGATGTGTTTCTTACATCCATCCAAGGCTCCGATAAGGGGAAAAAAGTGTATTGTGTGTAAGCACTTAGTGTGTGTGTATTAATGTTCGGAATATGCATGTCGAGGAATTTTCAGTCAATATCAGTGAGTTGATCATACGACTGAAAAGTCAGGTTTGTAGTTTGTAAATGCATTTCATGTGTTTACATCATGAGCTGCTCTTGTTTTTCTGTTGTTTTTTATCTGTCTTTGATTTCCTGTTTTTATTTGGACTTGGGCTGTCAAAATTACAGCATTAATCAGATTCATGTCATAACCATGATTAATCAGATTGAGCATTTTATCACATTTAACCTATCTGCTGCACAGAACAGAGTCCTGCACTGGGTTGGGTACCCGTAAAAACAGCTGATTTGCGGGTCGATTTTAAAAACTTTTGTTTTCCCGGGTTCAGATCTGGGTGGAAAAAATAACATGCGGGTCAGGTCCCGGGTTTTAGTTTGACACATCAAAATTAATGTAAAATAATAAAAAATACAATAAAATAAAAAAGGAAGTTGTAAGCTGGTTGTAAGGCTGTGACCATATAGACTGTAAAAAACATGGACCTCACGGTGATATCCTGGCTTCAAATCTGTAATATAGTGGAAGGCTGAGCCAAGCTATCCAGGTCTTATAATACATCCATGGTTGTGACATGACCACAGCTCGTACCTGCTGAGCGTGTTAGGGCGAATTTAAAGGCTAAACATACAGATATCCATTTCATATGATATTTGTGAGATTTTAGTTGAGGTAATTTCAGCCAGACCTGCAGCAGGCTTGTTTTTGGAAAAGGTGCTTGTGAGAGAGGTCAGAGGTGAGTTTCTCAGCAGCAAAAAACAATTCTTGAAACCTTTGCCAAAAACATTCCACCCTGATAGGAGAGTACAGGAAATCTCATGCCGTGACCAGTTAGCTATCCCCATAGTGACGAGTTGGCAAAAACAGACACACGATGACATCACTGAAACCTTCCATAAAGATACATGTTCGAAGCTGAGGAGTGGGAGTCCGTCTGTCCATCTACCATGAATGCTGTGTTTCAAGCTGTGTGACTTCAATAAAACCCGCAAAGGCTGCCAAGTTGATTCCGTCGTCGTATCATTCATGTATGTGTGTTTGCATCTGGGAAATCCTTAACAAGCGTCTCTTAAGTCTGGACAGAAAGTAAGTCTACTATTACACATGTAAAGGTCCTTTTAAGAGATTAAAAGTTTAAAAGCATTTATCTTAAAAAACAAGTGATTTTACAGTTGTATGTGAGAAGATCACAGAGGGTTGATGATGGAGCTGAAGTCAGGCTTTTATTGGAAGAGTTGCTTCATTCAGGTGCGTTGTTTACTCACTGGCATCTGAACTATGGCAATAAACTGTTCAATTTTCAGACAATATGACCCAAAATGATTACTTTAAATAAGCTTAAGGGTTGGGCTGCGGGGTTGGGCTGCGGGGTTGGGCTGCGGGTCGGGCTGCGGGTCGGGCTGCGGGTCGGGCTGCGGGTCGAGCTGCGGGTCGAGCTGCGGGTTGTGTTTCAACGGGTCGGATCGGGTTGCGGTACTAATCGGGCTGATGCGCGGGTTTGCGGTTTGGGTGCAGGTTTGTACATCCCTGGGGCGGGGCGGATCTTGAAAATTGGACCTGTGCAGGACTCTGGCACAGAATGACTCAAAATCCCTGAAATGTCACTTGCACTGCTTTTGGGGCAGTTTGTCTAAGAATTGAGTAACAATAAATAAATAAATAAATAAATAATAACAGAATGGTCAACAAACAAAGTATTACACACACTCTGCAGGAAGGAGTTTTCTTTTCTGCTAGCTTTTTGGCTAACAAGTGGCCCAGCTTTCAACAAACCACATTCATGGAACATTGCGGCCCCAGTAAGTCTACTTTGGACAAATTGACACAACTGACACAAAGTGGGTTGCAAAAATTTAAGACCCAATAATATTGTGGAGGATGCGGTTTTTACTAAGGTTTCGCAAGCTGCCTCTCAGGATGCATTGTACAAGATTCCATCAAGAAGCACCAAAGTTTTCTTTTGTTAACATGAACTTTTAATGGTGTTAATGAACACGTTAAGTGTGAAAATATTTCTTTTTTTTTCTTGGGTCTGTTTGCTCATGCAAAATGAAACATGATTAAAATCCACAGAAACCCTGTGATTGATCTGATTCGATATTTGTATGTTTTGACAGCACCACTCAAGACAAAATTTAAGTCAGTTGTAGTATTTGAATTGATAGATTCTACCTATAGACTTTTTTAAGCCTGATGGAAATGTGTGATTAATCATGATAAATCAGACTACACATGTGATAAACTTGATTTTTTTTTTTTCAATTACTTGACAGCACTACTTTGTACATCTATCTTGTTTCATTACTTTTTTACGCTTTATTGGTTTTCCTTTTGTCTTTCTTGTTGTCCATCAGTGATCTGTATCTTATGTGTTTTCCAGTATTGAGTGTTTTACTTCTTACATCCTAATTCTGGTCCAGTTTTACCACCTGCCTTTGTGTTTCTCTCTTCCTTGACTGCCCCTGACTTTCTTGACCTTTGTCATGAGTAACGCCTGTGTCAGATTACCCTCTGTGTAGTCAGAATGCCTCAAACAGAACTAATAAAGTCACATGATGAAGTTGTAAACATGAAAGCTGTGGGGCACAAGTGGTCACTGAATGGGAAACACCATCACCAGACAACAGCAAAATGTTTGAAGTTTAATCATTGTCATCCTTGTTGTCTAAAAGTGTGAAATATACATTTTTTTATTTGTGTTGATATACCACGCAGGGGGTTAAGAGAAAAGATAAAGTTAACAATTTACATTATCACAGCTCTTTTTGGTCCTGTACATGTCCAAAACTTGTTGCTTAGCACAACCAGAGTGGGCACACATTGCAGCAGCTTCTTTTTCCTTGTCCTTGTCTGTGATTATTTTTTATCTTCCATTTGTTGGTCATGGACACAAAACTTGTTATGTCCACAGTAACCACGATCAGATTGTTTACTCATGAGATCAACTGTGAGCAGCCCATAGCATGTTGATGCTAGCCAGTGCTAAGCCGGATGTTCCCCACAAGCTCCAGAAAAGGACATTAGGACCAAGTTCTGCGGTGTGAGCTAAAAAGAGATGACATCGACCTAACTTTCCATTTATAGGAGGGACTTTTCTGAGGGTTTTTTTTTTTTTACTTTTTCTTTTGTTTTGTTTTGGTTTAATGTTTGTGTTTATAAATTGAAAATACAAAAAATCAAGATATATATCTCTAGCCTTTCATGGTGTATCTCCACTCTTATGAGCCAGCTGATGGGAGGGGAGCTGCCAGTGGTAGCAGAGGTCAGAGTCCAGGACACAAAGGCAACCTGTTGCTCTGTGGCAGGAATCATGGTGTGTGGCTCGCTCTGACGAACACTGTTTGCTTTCCAGTCACAGAGCCAGGGCTGTGTCCTGACAGTGTTTTCACAGTAACACACACACAGACACACAGAGCAGACAGCCATCACATGGAGAGGAGATGTTCAGTGAATTTAACACCTCCTCCTTCTATATATTTTCTTTTCTCAGAAGATACAAAGTCTGAAAAATGAACTCTACAGATGCTGTAAGTTAAAAAAAATACACCTGCTCCATCACGCTGTTGTTCACGGTGTGCCTGTTTTCTAGTCAGCTTGAGAACAAACAAGTACAGAGCTCATTTAAACCTGTAATTGGATTTTTGGATTCAACTGGCACATTTGTTATTATCAAGCTTTTTTAATGATGTGCGCACAAACACCAAAAAATAATCAACTCGTGTTTCCCCAAGCTGAGAGGTGTTGTTTAGGCTGCAACAAACATCTGTACAGTTCCTCTCCCCTTGCATTCAACATTCACTCTGACTCCAAATCTTTGTAGGGTGCAGCATATGAAAGTCACTTTAAGCCACCTTTTCCTGCACCACTGTAGCTTTTTATGAAAAATTCTTAGCGCTTCCTCCAATCATCATTAAGCCTGTGGTCCACTGAATGCTGAGTTCCATTCTCATAGTTTGAGTTTTATTTCAATCACTGTAGAGGGAAGCCCAACAGCTGTGGGTCCCAGCTTCAGTTCAAAGCTTTATTCAAACCTTTTACTCCAACCTTAGCTAGACAAGAATTAGCATGAGCATTCAAGAGGTGCAGATTAAAGTGGACATATCATGCTTGTATCTCCTTTTCACTATGCCACACTAGGATGCCTGTAAAGCATTTCTGCCCTCAGTACAAGTCATTTAGTTCCTTCATTGCCCCACAATAGCGTTCTCAATATCCTCAGTTTAGGCCATTCTGAAGATCTCGTTGAAACGCTCCGTTTCAGAGGAGTGGAAGGGGTAGAGCCAGGGGGCGGTTTTTGCAGCATGGCAGTATTTACAAAATCACCACATTGAATGGAGCAGACCGAGCGAGTTTGCTGTTTGCCAAAACTTCACTGTAAGGCATTGATAGCAGTAATAAAATGGCAGAGTGTAGGATACGTCCTTTTGTATTGGACCCCGAGTCAGACCCGGACGGTTCTGCAGCTCAGGAGGAAGAAAATCCACCTGGACACAGATCATCTCAGGACGCTTCAGTGTGGTGAGTCAAACTGGTACTGTAACATGCATAGTTCATACGTGGGAATATAGGCAGACTTCATCAATAAACTATTTCTATAACAGGGCTCCATCCTGCTCCTTCACTTTTCTCTGTCTGTTTTATCCATCATGCTGAAAGTGTTGTCTAAACATCGCCTCTACCGTCAGTTCGTCACTATGTTATTACCGCAGCATTATTGTGGTCCAGGTTCACAGTGCATGTCAGAACAAGCATGCAAATATCACAGTCTCACAAGTATTACGACGTCTGCTAAAACTAGTGTTTTAACTGCGAATTCACCATGTAAAGCCGAGCTGCTCAGCAGAGCGGAGTCCCTGCATCCAGCACTCAGTCAAGTCAGCCAGAGTTGGTAGGGAGCTATATTTATACTTGGCTCTTGGTGGGTGTATCCCTCGGTGGAGGTTGTGTGACTAACTGACATCACAGAGGAGGAGCTGCTTTATCCGATTACTCCAATAAAAAGAAAGGATCCTCGTGTCGTCACAACAGGCGAAATCTCGCGGCCTAACCTATTTTCAGAGGCATCAAATCTCGTTCTAGGATATCAGAAAAAATACATCTCATTTTTTGAAAATTCAGGGGGTGTAAGGTCTTGTTTTCAACTTTATTGTATTATATGTAAGTATTAAATCAGGGATCAGCATGATATGTCCCCTTTAAGCTCAGTTGTAACAGCAAACTCCCAGTGTAGGGGAAAAGTCTTTGAAGAAACCAAGTCAGGTTGAATCCTGGCCTGCAGCCCTCTGCTTCACGTCATCCCCCTGAGACTCATCACAGGTTTCTCTGAATGGAGACATCAGAAAAAAGCCCCCAAAAACCATCTTTAGAAGAAAGGCAAAGGTCCACTTTGGATCGACTGTTTAAGCCACGTGCACATGCTGAGAGGAATTTGCAAGCCAAAGTGGAAAAAAAGACCCTGTGTGGTTCCGGTCTGTTCTCAGAGGATCAGTAAGAGCACAGTCTGCTCTTACTCTGTCGTTTAAAAATGTAAAAACTGTGTCCTTATTAACCTCACTCAGACCAGGATGTACAGCTTCAACCTGCCCTGTCTATGACATGAAAGTTAAAAAAAAAAAAAAAAAAAAAAAACATAACACTGAGGTTACAAAGGCTTGAAGTTTACATTTTCTGATATAAACCGTAGAATGTTTTAAGAGAAACAAAATGTTATGAGCATGAAGTGTAGCCTAGCTTTTGGGCAAGATCTGACCAGCTCAGTGTGCGTTAGAATTGCATTTGCATGTTGGATGAATCTGCAACACACCTTTTACATCCTGCAGTTACTTCTGATGAGGGAAGGATTTAGGATTGCCAGGAGAAAATGTGATGAAACTGCTGCTTTGCTGCTTTCCTAATGAGTAGCTGCATACCAAACTGCAAAGCAGGGGAGTGTTCTGGTGAAGTGATGTAATGCTTGATAAGATGCAGACGCACCCAAAACAGAAAGAAACATCAAAGTTTGATGAAGGTTAGGGGGGTGGTTCAGCATCCAACTTTCTGGGAGAGACGAGTTAGTCTGAAATATTTCTGATCTTATCTGTGCCATGGTGGTAAAACAACCTTTAAACTCACTTATTGCATATTTGTTGTATTATAAATAAGAATACTTCAGTAAAAGTTTTGTTGCCTAACTATGGGCTGAGTTTTGCAACTAGAATCTGACTTTGATTTATTATAATGAATCTGAAAAGCTAGACCTGATACTGAATTTACTGATTTGTAATTGTATTTAAAGGTGGACTCTGCAGGATTTTTCTAAAAAACAAAAGTAAACTTCTACAGGAATCACCACTTCTCGGCCTCTGTACTTGCGTGTCAGTGTCTGTGTCTGCCTTGAACCCCTTCCTCAGCCTGTGTGTTAATGATAGACTTATGATAATGATGATATGAAACATTTTTGTAGTCTCTGTGATGTCACCTATTCCTGATACCCTAAACGCAGCCAATCCGTAGATACAGCCACATTGGTTATGACGCCAGCTTTGAAATTCCTTTTAAACAGCTACAGGGCAAGTGTCGGTCACGTGACCTGAGCTGTGCCAATGATTGGACAATCAATTGATCCTAATAACTTCTAAACCGCAGAGTAAGAAAATAATTCATCCACCACACAGTGTGTGCAGGTAGGGGAATAAACATTTCAGACTTAATTTTTTTTTAAACATTGTTATATATATAAATATATATGTATATATATATATATATATATATATATATATATATATATATATATATATATATATATATATATATATATATATATATATATATGTGTGTGTGTGTGTGTGTGTGTGTGTGTGTGTGTGTGTGTGTGTGTGTGTGTGTGTGTGTGTATATATATATATATATATATATATATATATATATATATATATATATAGAGAGAGAGAGGCAGATAGATAGATAGATAGATAGATAGATAGATAGATAGATAGATAGATAGATAGATAGATAGATAGATAGATAGATAGATAGATAGATAGATAGATAGATAGATAGATAGATAGATGGATGGATGGATATATATCTGGAAATATAATAGGCATCAGGCATCAGGGGGTTAAATACAATTTCAAAGCAAAGTGTGTGTGTATGTATATATATATGTATGTGTATTTATGTATAAAATATTTATATATATATATATATATATATATATATATATATATATATATATATATATATATATATATATATAATAAAAAAAAGAAAACACTAATAAAGAGTACAATTTTAACACTCAAGGGGAGCTTTATACATTAACGGCTCCCTTTGGAAAAGCAAATGTGTTCTGCACAATACGGCAGAACACATTTGCTGTTCATATTGAACAGTGATTAATATTCGAAATTCAGTTTCTAGTAGCAGAAATCTCAGCTTATACTAAACACCAAGCCTTGGATTAAGATATTAAACAACACACTGTGATATAATTCATTTTATATTTGAAAAAAAAAAAGAAAAAAATTACAGTGCTGGTAGCGGAGACGATCAGAGCTGCTGTCCCTGCAGCAGGACAATGGACAGCGGGGCTCATCGGAGGACACGAAGCGTGTCACCGTGTGGGCCAGCTCCCAGGACAGATTTACTCTGTTCCTTTATTATTAATAGGAGTAAAAAATGAAGAGACAGTTACACAGCTGGCTTATCCATTCAGAATACTTTTGATCCACCTGCACTCCTGGTTTGTCATCGCCAAATAGCAGAAGCTTTGGTGATATACTGTATATTCTCCCGGTGTCTCCACCTCATCCTCCTTACAATAATGTACTCCATCTTTTTAGATCAGGTTAAAAATAAAGATTAAAACAGAGAAATATGGGAAATCACGGGTAAATCCTGAGTGACATACATTTATATTATCTCTTTTTACTTTGTCTTTTCTCTCCCTCTTTTCTCTGAATGAAATGAAATGAGAGAACCAGATATATACTCAGTATCAGATGTTAAGGCTGTTTATTGTTTAATTGTAAGATGTGCATCAAACTTACAGCTGCCGTCAGGTTAACTTTCCATTATGACAAACGGCTTTAATCTGACATCAGATGTGACGGGACAGTTAATATAGATATAAATGTATATGCTGGTTCAGACGGTTACATTAAATAGTGATTGCTGTGATTGTTTATTGCATTAAAATGTGCCTGACACTCTGGAAACCTGCCTCTGAGGCTTTGTTGACATGTGCGCACATGTGCACCTGTCACCAAATTACAGCTGCGCAGGGTGCGCTCCGCCATGCGCCGAGGATAGACCAGGTTAGATCTGGCGAGCTTTCAGGGCACTTTCGGCACTGTTTTTGGCACGAAATTGTCACTGCGCCAACATGAATCTGCTGACACCTCCCCCTAGTGCGCCGTCAACTCCCCCTGGCGCACCGTCACACCCATCTCTGCGCAGACTGTCTACCAAATTGTCAAATTGGCAGCACACGGCGGTGCGCAGCACGAAGTTAACACTGCGCGGGGTGCACCAGGCTTGCGCCCCCTGCGCTGTGCCACAAAATTAGAGCCCTTAATGTTTATAGTATTTGTAGGTTTGAACATTTTTTAACAAGTCCTGTAACACAAGTAATGTTTTTTAATACAATCTCCTGAACAAACACTGAACGTTACATCCTCAGTTTCTCCAACATCAGCTTTGTCAGGTGATGATGTTTGTGATTTACAGAACGTGAAAATCATTCTGTTCAATTATCACCTGCGATCATCTGGGACCGTCAACCAAACGACAGGCATTGACATGCATATGCTTAACCACACGGCTAATGCAATACAGCTCAAGGCCCCTTTAATAAATCTGATGATCTAATTTGAGGAGGACAAGGGGTTCACAGCAGGCCTAATGCACGCTGAGTAATGAGAAGCAGGGCTTGGTGGGAACACAGACCTCATCAGTGGACTCTTTTCTTCATCTTGATTCGCATAAAACCTGTTGATTAAACACTGAGTGATTCAGCCCATGCTCTCTGCTGACCTCTCCTATTTGTAAAGGAGACAAATTAAAGTCCTCCATCAAAATGTGATCAATGCTGGGGAGGCTGAGGCTGAAATGGCTCCATGGTATAATGAAGCTATAATTCAACTTTACTGTGCAGTAATTTAATGACGGACATTTGAAAAACCCTGGCAGGACTTATTGTTAAAGTTATCACCTCCCTCATATCGATTTGATGGATTAAATTAAGTTTACAGTTTGTTTTTCACTGCGTGTTTCATACGTAATGTTAAGCTAATGCAGCTCACGTTTTCTTTCCTTTTTTTTTTGTTAAAGAGCAAAACTTCTCGACTCTGTGATCATCACTGACCCTAATTAAATTATTTGTGATAATAAAAAAATGTCACATAATATTAGGTTAAAATATTTCTGAAACAAATCTGAGACTCCACCTGATTCTGTTTTCAGGGGAAGACTAACTACAGTTTCATTCCTTTGAAAATACATTTGTGTAGGTTTTTAACAAATGTAGTTGTTTTCTCTTAATTAAAGGTACAGTAAACAAAAAACTAATGATACTGATTAAAATTTGGATTGCACATTTTCATTAATTTGTTTAGGTTAAGTTAATTAACAAAACATTTTCCTCTTAAAGGAACAGCAAGAACTATTTGTTTTAAGTGAATTGCAGTGACACCTTCGGGTGGCAATGTTTTTGTTTTGAAAATGACTCTTCTTGACTCTACTTTTCTGTCTTCATGACAACTTTTGCCAGATACTTCATGACGAGGTAAGGTATTTATCAAAAGTTACACGGCGCTTTGGTTAAGAATGTGACATCAAGCAAACTTTGCCAGTTTGTACAATAAGTTAGTAGCCATCTATATTCAGCGCTACTCAAAGCTGCTCTAAGACATGTCTGTAATGTGAAAAATTAGTGAATCCTGGTCAGCTATTGCTGCATTCCATTTGTACTCAGGAGCTGGGAAGTCGTGAGTGGGAGTGACATCATATCTGAGTTTAGCGTTCCAGTTGCCAAGTCAGAAAACTTCCCTTAACAGCAGTATTTCTGTATATAACCATCGAATAATACTATATATACAGCAGATTAATTGCAACAAACACTAGTCTGAAATTCAAAAATAAAAAGAATCTACCAGAAGCTCAATTACTGTTTACCCCTGAACTTGGAATTACCTACTAGGAACTCGGGGGTGGTTACAACTTCCACGTACAAATGGAACGCAGCATTTGTCCTACCACTCATCTACCAATCAGAGCTAACGTAACCTCACTCTTCATTTTATTGATAGACTCTCAAGTTTGAACAGACCACTGCAGAATAACTGCTGACTGTGGGTTGGAATCAACATTAGCACTAACAGATTAGCCCCTGGGTTAGCCTTTAGCTCATGCTCTATCTCTCTCCAGTTTATCTTTCTTCTGCTCTTCTGTCCTTTTTCTGTCTGACAGTTAGGCTCCAGTGTCCACCATCACTACAAAATTAATCACAGAAATCTTTTTCAGCAGAGTGGTGTTGTCATAGAGACTCAGACATGCTGTAAATCAATCCAGTCTTGCTTGACCTGATCGGGAAGCTGAGGAGTAGCATTTCAAAATAACCTATATTGATGCTGATAATCTCATTACAGGGGGTAGATTACAATCAGACATATATCTAGGAGGGAGACTTTTTTAAGAGCACAAAGAAACTCCTCACAGGGACATTATCATCATTATTATCTCATATAATATATATATATATATATATATATATATATATATATATATATATATATATATATATATATATATATATATATATTAAATTATCATTATAATCAGGTTGTTTTTAGGGATAGTAATTCTGTTGTTATTATTTTGTAATCTGTGTTTAAATACTTTATCAATCAATCAGTGATCAATAAACATATTTAGGACCATTCCTCTGACCTTTTCCAAGTGCAATAATAACACTGAATACACGGTGAAGCATCAAAGCTGTTTGTGATCTCAGGAATTAAACATAAAATGAAGATTTTACTACCAGTTTTTTTAACATAGCTGGAATTCAACATGTTTGTTCGTGGCTTATCTCCCAGAAGTTGCTCTTCTTTAAACTTCAGCTTTTATACCATCACCTGCTCCAAATACATATGAATAAGGCCTCAGACTTCACAAAGCAGCTTTGGCATGCATCAAAAGTTCTTAATAAGACACTTTACCTGCAAGGCACCCCATAAGTGACTGCAGCACCAGCAGTTTCCATAGCAACATCATCTTCAATTTTGTTGGGTCAAAGTAGTCTCACATCCAATCACAGACGTATGGAATCCGATTTTGCACCTTTCCTGTTTTCCAATCTGCAGAAAAAAAAAAAAAAAAAGGGAGATATTTTGTGTGAGTGGGGTTTGCCTTGGTTGTCTACAGCAGCACAATCACTCAATGAGGTGTGGAACACAAAAAGCACAGAGCAGTGTGGCAGAAGAGGTTGTGAAGCACTTGTGTAGCTGATGGACAAAATCCAAGCCCCAAGTTAAAGCATATGGAAACCTGACTGCAAACAGTGAAATGTTTTTACATTATTACAACGTAAAGTGTCAACAAGCATCAACAGAAACCTGTTTGAAATAAAATCAAATAAATAATCCATATTTATGAGAAAGCTTTGCCCGAAACCAGCTTAGAGCTTCAGTTAGGACCAGCTCCAGGGCTGTGATGTTGTGGCAGATAACATTTTGATTAGAATATGTCAGTCTGACTTCACCAAGATAAAACACAGAGGGAGTGTACTCCAACACTAAATGTTTGAGCCAGAAGATGAAGAAACTGAGTTGCAAATTACTTCAATCACTTGTATCCTCTCATGACTACGTAGTTCCCATGGTTAAACCAACATGAACATAGGATGCTGAAAGTGGCTTAGTCTAGGTTTTAGGTGCTGAGAACCGGTTTTACTGTGGCACTGATTCCAAATTTCTGAATTCATGGATTTAATAAGGCATGTACATTTCTGTTCCTAACAGAAGCATAAATCATTCCTGCCAACCCGAGAGTGTAACAGAGAAAGATTTTCTGATCCACATATGATCCCAAAATAGATAAATGTGTTGATGATCCATTTCACTGACAAAGTCTACCTTAGAACTAGGGCTGGGGGATATATCAAATATACACAATGTATCTCGGGTTTTTGCATGTGAGATATATAAAATGGCTACATCACAATCATTGAGTTCAAAGAGCAACCTCAGTGTTTTCAGACGTCGGAATGGGGGCTGAAAACCAAAATACCAAAATACCAAAATATTTACAGCTTAATACCAAAATACTGCAAGCTGGGATATTCAACCAGACCCCAGGCTCAAAGACAGAAGGCACTAGAGTCTTATCAGCATGATCAGCATTATCCAGGTAGCTGATTTATGATGAAATGAAATAAAAGTAATACCATCTCCAACTTTAGTTGAGTATTAAGTATAATATAAAATAATATAATGTACAATTTGATTTGATTTGATTTTCATTTGTCTCAAACAAGCACATAAAAACAAACAGTATTTGTAATAGGAAAAAAAAATAGCACACAATGATAAAGTGAAAGTTCGAGATGGGGCTGAAGGAAGCAAAGCTTATCAAGTTCAGCCCCCCCTTACACTGTCATATAATTTCATAATTCACATAATCTTAGTATAATAAAACGAACAACTTTAATATAAATAGAATCTTAATTAAAAGCATGTTGACGGACTCAATTGTTTGAAAAAATAAAAAAGATTATAAAATTAGCTGTGCAGTTCTTTATAGCAGAACAAGTCTGTGTGTTTTTTTTGTAGTTACTTTTAAATTGTTTTAAGTTAATGCACATTCTTAAGTCCTCTTCTAGTTCATTCCACAATTTTACACCACTAAACGGGATGCACATTCTTTTCAGTGTTGAATGGATGGTTGGTTGTTTAAATTTAAAATTTCCTCTTTAATTGTATGCTGCCTCTCTGACCATGAACGTCATTTGGATGTTGTTTGTTAACAACTTATTCCAGGCTTTAAACAAAATCTGACATGTTCTAAATTTTATTAAGTTCCAGAATTTTAAAATCCTTGAATTTAAAAACAAAGGATTTGTAAGACCAAGGTACTCAGCATGGTGAACCATCCTTATGGCTCTATTTTGTAAAATATAAATCTTTTGTAAAGTGCTTTTATATGTATTTCCCCATACCTCAACACAATAGGACAGATACGGATCAATAAGTGCATAGTACAACATCTGAAGTGACTTCTGATCCAACATGTTTAGTTTTACCCAAAACTCCGATACATTTTTAAAACTTTGGTGCACAAATATTTAGCATGAGGCTTCCAGGATAACTTATGATCAATTATGACACCCAGAAACTTACTTCCGTAAACTCTTTCAATTACCACAATTTCAATTTCCAAACAAACCCCTTGCTTAATTTTAGAATTTCAAAATATCATGAACTTGTTTTTGTGCAATTGACAGTCAGTACGGTTTTAGATCATCTAGATCTACTTCTCTGGCTCTTATGGAACTAGTAGAAGAGATAATAGGATGCATCGATAAAAAAAAAATGCAGTAGGTGTTTTCATTGATTTAAAAAATATAAAAAAAAATATCAAAAATATATTTCCCTGATATTATGCTTAAAAATATAATATTTGAAAATAATATAATATAATATAATATAATATAATATAATATAATATAATACAATATAATATAATCAGCCAGTTGAATAAATCTGAATGAATTATTTTACTGGAACTAAAAATATGTAACTACATAAAGTTTGGTTTAAAGCAAAAAGTTTGCTAAACTTCACCTGATTGAGATTTCCCCTTTTTGCTTTCAAATTTTAAAAATCCAACTGAAAGGTCTGCTTGAATCATTATACTGAAGTCATTTTATGCACCAAAGGGTTGGATTTAACATCAATATGGTGATTTAGAGGAGAAATCAGAATACTGAGATACATAGCAAAAAAATATCAAGATATTGGATTTGACATGATGACACCTGATTTTAACCACAATAACAAAATCAAGCACTTTAAAATAGCTTTAACTGCGTTCTCATGGAAAATATTTCTGAGTCTTTTCTCTGCTTCTCCACACCTCAGAGGAAAATAATATTAGCTTCACTTCATTATGTTGATATAATTAATAATACATTTACATAATAAGGAGATTTTGTTGTTACACCAAAACGTTTTGTTAATTCTATTTACGCTCTTTTATTCAGTTAAATTTTTAATGTATAACTCAATAGACAAGTTTACAGTCGAGGTCGTCATAAATATGCGCACACATCTTGGCAGCCAGGTCTCAGACTCAGCAGTCTGTGTGCTCTTTTTGGTTTGGGAGGGTTCCTGGTTTACTGACACACGTTCATATCGTGTCAACAGATAATCTAGTCATTAGCATGGAGTGAGTTGTGTGTTTGAACTCTTTTCTGGGGCACACGCTGGATTTCTCTATCAAAAACGTCTGTTCACTGAATGTCTGTCCACGTTTTGATGTTTTCTATCCACTCACTGATTCCTCATGAACCTATGAGTCGCTTACCATCCATCATAATGGTGTTGTTGAGGTAGAAATGTCTTTTCTGGTGGTTAACACCCTCACGTCACTTGAAAAACCATTGTTCTCTGTTGCCAACTAATCACCAACAGTTGGTCTATTGCATCACTAATCTGCATCTCTTTACTGCGTGCTTTTACTTTTTGAATGAAACTGATCTGGGGCCTTTCCCCTCCGCTGAAATCCCATTTATTTCCAACAGCTAAATATCCTCTCACTTAGTAAGAAAAGAAAGCTCCTGGTTGATGGAGGCAGAAGGTTCATTAGGGATGGGTACCGAATTAGGTACTTTCATAGGTATCGACCGAATTCTGTCAAAAGTACGGGGTATTGATTCATGTAAGACCAAAAGGTACCATGTTTGGGTACCTATATGCATCCTTGTGACTGTGAGGGAGTGGAAGAGTAGGTGATTTTCCATGCTGGACATGAACACAGCATTGCAGGGTTATATATTGAAGAATAAATTTGTTAAATTGAATTTTTTTTAATATTTCATTATAAAAAAATGATATTTTTTACCACATAAACAAACTTGGTACCATTGAGAACCGGTACCGATTGCCAGGTTCAGGGCATCGGTACCGTATCGTTTCAAATGTGAAAGGTACCCATCCCTAAGGCTCATATGTATTTGAGTCTTCATGCAGATTTGTTTGAGGAACTTTGTAACTGCTAATTGTCTGAGCTATGCTACAACAGTTAAGTCCATCACGCTAGGAGCTTTTGGAAATTGTGAATATATTTCTGCTTAAAGGGACAAGTTAGCTTGTCATTTTCTTCACTAGCAAAAGCCAGTTAAAGCACTCCTCTGACGATTTTATGGTAAGTAAAAGTAGAATCTAAAATGTAAATAGAAAGGTTTCAAAAAATGTTCAAAAACATGGTTGAGCACATTCATTTTATGAGCTTAAGTGATTTGTAAACGTAGAAATATATTGATATTTTCACTATTCTTTTCTTTTAGCTCTTACAGTGTATTCACTCTATTAATGGACAGGCAATGGACATTTTATTTGGTAATTTAATTCACGTAAACTTTGTGAATCACCACTTTGAGAGTCAAGTCATCAATCAACCTGGGATGTCACAGAGGATGTGACTTTAAAGCACATCACAGCACATGTCAACCTGTTAAACCACGGGGTGAATCAACTCTTTAATTAGTACAGAAGCCTAACACATAACACATCATGTTCACACATTTTCAAAAAGAGCTGATGCTACAAGACACTCTTCAGTAACAGGTGTCACACCTGTCTCTGTGCCTGTGTCTCTGTGTGACCTGCTGTCAGAGAGGATCCAAGGCGGCTTCTTTTCTCTCTGGCAAGAGGGGTGGATTTTTTTTTTTATTTATTTATTTTTTTTTTTTTGATTTGGATAAGACGTAAGTGATGATGGGAACTCAAGTTTGTTTAGATTTAGAGATCTGGTTCTTTAGACTGGCTCCCTGAAAAGAGACAGCTCTTCCAGGTCCCAAGTGGTTCCTTTGATTTTTTTTAATGCCTTAATTAATCTATGACCAAAAATAATGTAAAATTATGTGCACAGCTATTTTTTTTTTAAGTAAAATACTTTTTTTTTGTATATGGCTTTATATACTCAACAAACCCAACAAGGACAAAAGTATTACAGATAATAAGTTATAAAGCAATAAAAACAAAGACCCATTGCAATTAAACCAAAGCTCCAACCTCTGATAGTATATTTTTCACTATTTACAAACATAACAAGCTTAGAGAATCACACAACATCCTGGTTTTAGCAAGTCTTTAGCAAAGATTGGCATTCAGAAACACATGTTTCTCTCAGGTCGATCCTGTTTCTTCTGTGTTTACCATCCCCTCTGTTTTGGAGAAGAGTCTCTAGGCTTTTGTGGCGCAGCGCAGGGGGCGCAAGCCTGGCGCACCCTGTGCAGTGTTAATTTCGTGTGGCGCACAACCGTGCGCTGCCAGTTTGGCTTTGACAATTTGGTAGACCATCTGCGCAGAAATGGGTGTGACGACGCGCCAGGGGGAGGTGTCAGCAGATTCATGTTGGCGCAGTGACAATTTTGTGCAAAAATCAGTGCTGAAAGCTCGCCAGCTCCAACTTGGTCTATTCTCGGCGCAAAGCATTTCCAGAGTGGAAACTCCAGGCTAAGGCCAGCGCAGGGCAGGTGCGCCTGCGCTTGTGCCCAGTCTACGAAATTAGAGCCCTCTGTTGTTAAGACCTACTGTCGCTCATTTTTCATCTTCTTAGATAAAACCCACACATGTTGACTAATCATGTTTAGCTGTGACAGGAAAAACAAGGACAAAAAAAACGCCTTACAACCAGGAGCCTGCTCCCATAGTTTGCTTCAAAGAGCCGGCTCGAGGAGCTAGTAGGTTTATGACTGACACATCGCAACAAGGCCCAAGTTGAGGAAAACACAGGGCCAAACTTAAAATTAGGGGAGAAGTTACAAATCAAGGAGTACAGAGGGAGAAAGGAGCAAAAAAAGAGACACTCATGAATCTTTCATAACTAAATCCAAGACAGAATTCTGCATTCCACGTGAAGTGTTTCTTATTGACTAGTACCTGGTGACATTTATGGAAAAGGTCAAAAGTTCATGCAACAGTGATTTTAAATCATGACAGAGGCTTAAAGCGGAAGCAGGTAATGATTTCTCAAACACGCTACAAACAAAGTAGTTCACGGTGTTGGGTATAGAACAACGAAAAGAGTCAATGTCTCAATAACTTGTCCTTTGTTCTCAAGCTATAAATACTAAAACATTGAAATGTGCGTTCAAAAGTTATAAGAAGACCAAATAAGTTCAGCTCTAAAGGTTTTAGTCCATCTAAGGTGTATTCTGGATTTTATCCGAAAGCCTAATATCCCCAACCTTTTCATGAGTCGCGTACTTTCGGCTACTAACATTTCTTTAATCCTTCCAACAAGTTCCAACAGCTCGGAGCCAAGTTTTTTTTATGCTCAAATTAGTGCAAAGCCAAAAACACACTGCATACACAAGAATTCCAAAATGTATTTAGGCTTTTCCCTGAACACAGAAACGTTCCCTAAATGAGACAGTTTGCTGAATGTCAGGATGTTAGCGTCTGTGAGCCTCAAACCCACTGAAGGGAAACGCTGAAGGTATGAACGAGGCTTGGTTGACAAGGGAAAGGGTTCTGTTTAAAGACTGTCATCACTCAGGGAGATGTTTTATAATGCACTTTTTGAAAAAGGAAACTGTTGTAAAACTGTTTTTCTGTGTCACTCACTGGCAAATGACAGAAAGTTTTTGACGTTGTGTTATTGTCGTGTTTCAGCACAGAGCTGTATCCACAACAAACTGGTTTCAAAGCCCAACAGTTCTGCAGAGGTTGTGACAATTATTTTATTCTTCTTCTTTAATAAACTGCTGAATGATAATTGCACCATAAGCTCAGTGAGTCAGAATAATTGTGTAAATCAAAAATAAACTTTGTGTGTGTAACCAGGTTGAAGCAATGTATCCATCAAATGTACAAAACATCAACAAATCCTGATTATTACTGAAAAATGTTCATTTAATGATGATTTTTTTTTTTCATTGTTCACTGAGGCTGATACAATTAGACCTGTACTGTCTCTTTAAGAGATTCATGTTTGTGTGACGTCAGTGATAAACCATTACACAGACTGCATGTTACACGGACTGCGTGTTACACAGACTGCATGTTAAAGACTGCATGTTACACAGACTGCATGTTACACAGACTGTATGTTACAGACTGCATGATACAGACTGTATGTTACAGACTGTATGTTACAGAATGTATGTTACACAGACTGTATGTTACAGACTGCATGATACAGACTGTATGTTACAGACTGTATGTTACAGACTGTATGTTACACAGACTGTATGTTACAGACTTTATGTAACAGACTGCATGTTACAAAGACTGCATGTTAAAGACTGCATGTTACACAGACTGCATGTTACACAGACTGTATGTTACAGACTGCATGTTACAGAATGTATGTTACACAGACTGTATGTTACAGACTGCATGATACAGACTGTATGTTACAGACTGTATGTTACAGACTGTATGTTACAGAATGTATGTTACACAGACTGTATGTTACAGACTGCATGATACAGACTGTATGTTACAGACTGTATGTTACAGACTGTATGTTACACAGACTGTATGTTACAGACTTTATGTAACAGACTGCATGTTAAAGACTGCATGTTACACAGACTGCATGTTACACAGACTGCATGTTACACAGACTGCATGTTACACAGACTGTATGTTACAGACTGCATGTTACAGACTGTATGTTACAGACTGTATGTTACACAGACTGTATGTTACAGACTGTATGTTACAGACTGTATGTTACAGACTGTATGTTACAGACTGTATGTTACACAGACTGTATGTTACAGACTTTATGTAACAGACTGCATGTTACACAGACTGCATGTTACACAGACTGCATGTTACACAGACTGTATGTTACAGACTGCATGTTACACAGACTGCATGTTAAAGACTGCATGTTACACAGACTGCATGTTACACAGACTGCATGTTACACAGACTGTATGTTACAGACTGCATGTTACAGACTGCATGTTACACAGACTGTATGTTACAGACTGCATATTACAGATGTATGATACAGACTGTATGTTACAGACTGCATGTTACAGGCTGCATGTTACAGACTGCATGTTACAGGCTGTATGTTATACAGACTGCAAGTTACAGACTGCATGTTACACAGACTGCATGTTACAGACTGTTTATGACAGACTGCATGATACAGACTGTATGTTACAGACTGTATGTTACACAGACTACATGTTACACAGACTGCATGTTACAGACTATATGAGAGACTGCATGTTACAGGCTGCATGTTACAGACTGCATGTTACACAGACTACATGTTGCACAGACTGCATGATACAGACTGTAAGTCACAGACTGCATGTTACAGACTGTATGTTACACAGACTGCATGATACAGACTGTATGTTACACAGACTGTATGTCACAGACTGTATGTTACAGACTTCATGTTACACAGACTGCATGTTACAGACTGCATGTAACAGACTGTATGTTACAGACTGCATGTTACAGACTGCATGTTACAGACTGCATGTTACACAGACTGCATGTTACAGACTTCATGTTACACAGACTGTATGATACAGACTGTATGATACAGACTGTATGATACAGACTGTTTGTCACAGACTGCATGTTACAGACTACATATTACAGACTGCATGTTACACAGACTTCATGTTACACAGACTGTATGATACAGACTGTATGTCACAGACTGCATGTTACAGACTGTATGTTCCCAACTGTATGTTACAGACTGCATGTTATACAGACTGCATGTTACACAGACTACATGTTACACAGACTGCATGTTATACAGACTGCATGTTACACAGACTACATGTTACACAGACTGCATGATACAGACTGTAAGTCACAGACTGCATGTTACGGACTGTATGTTACAGGCTGCATGTTATGCAGACCGCATGTTACTGACTGCATGTTACAGACTGCCTTAACACAGACTGTTCTTCACAGACTGCATGTAACACAGACTGCATGTTACAGACTGCGTGTAACACAGACTACATACAAATACCCTGTCAGGTCTTGATGCTGAATTTACCTTTGTTCCTCACCATGACCTATTGATTCATGTTCTACACAAACCAAAGATCAAATCAAATCCACTATGTCACAATATATTGCTCAGGAGATGAACTTTGCATGTCTATGTATATAATATAACTTAGTTATAACTATGTTTTCCAGCGGTCAATGAGGCAGCTGCTAAAATATAATCATTTCAACATCATTGTGAGGATATTTTTATAACATTTATTTCATTTTTCAAGCAGAACTTGTGTACAGCTACTAAGTTAGTTCCAGAGGAGCAGAATAAAGCACAACACCTCGTCTTTGAAATGGATTTCTTTCACTCTTCTAAACAAACATAGGAGCACAGCATGGTGAAGGTTTGGCTTTAGGTTCCAGTTAAACGTGCAAAACACATGGAGACTCAGGTCTATGACCTCAGAATGCAAGACACAAAGACACGACTTCACAGTCCAGAAAACTGTAGCAGCAAAACCAGTGTGTTATATCATGACACTGACATGCTAAAGAGCTAAGAAAAAACACATGCACCTAGAAAAACCCAGGTCATCTGCCACTCCTGGATGGATGATGCTGTGTGACAGAGAACCTGTTTTGCATAGGCCCTTTGCTTCAGCAGAAAAAGGCGCTGTCAGATGGCTGAGCAGAGTGAGTGGAGAGCAGGAGGAAACCAGAGAAGGGCTCTGTCCAAGTTCCTCCTGTTGTGATTTCTTTTATCAGTTTAACTAATTGAATCCAGATTCATTCTAATATATTCCTCTTTTAGAGGACCCTTCAGAGATTTAAAATGAACCGAGAGGTTCTGAAGTCAGATTCTCTCATTGGTCTGGCTATGGCAGATTTACATAAGGTAGTTTTTTCCTCCTCTTTCAGGTCAACCATTAACATTTTCTATTACTGTAGAGGTATCGGGCTAAAAAAACAGGCTGTTGAGTAATGCAGGATGTAAATAGGGCAAAGTGAAGGGGGCAGATTTATTCAGTTCGCCTGCGACTCTAAGGGAAGAATACAGAATGAGTTGGAGGAAATGTCAGAGGCTGCCTCTGGAAGGGCTGCACTGATGTTCAAATTAAAGCAGAACAACCAGTTAAGAAGTGAAATCTACCTTCTGCAGAGCTCCTCCAGGAAACAAGCAACATTAATCCAACGCCTCCTGGGTGAGAATATATTTAGAGCTGAAGCATGTTCTACACAAGCCTCTCCCAAATTACAACTATTTGAGTAATTTTGCCTTTGTAGAAAAGCACCCCTGCTACGTTTCAGCAGTGACAGCACAAAGAATAAGAGGAATAAAAACCCAGCAGAAAACACACAAGAATCCACCAGAAACAGACTGAGTGGGCCACATTGTCATTAATGTCAGATTCCCGATCTTTAAGCTCTCTTTCCCGTCTCCACCTACAGAGGAGAGACCTTTTATCTGCACACATCACATGCCGAGTACTCCATCTGCCTTCAGTGGAGCCAGGTTGTGCCTAACTCCTGGAGAGCAGCTTTCTAAAAGTCCTGAAAAGTCTTCTGTGTCATTTGGAAGCACTGAGCTCTGTGCCTGTTTTGTCTGCTGTGAAGTTCTCTATCTGTTTGCTGTGCTGAAGCCTTGTCTGGGTGGAAAATCCCATTAGAGGGCACAGCACGCACTCACAGAACTAAAGTTCCTCTTTTCCACTTTTTTCCTCTGCTGTGTAAATGTCTGTTTTTACAGTATCGCAGTCTCGCTTTGGCTCTCTCCATCCTTTCCAAGCCGACCTGATAAAGTACCCGGCAGCTAAAGATAACACAGCACAGAGAGCCTCACAAACTTGCTCCTGCTCATTGCTGCTGTAATGTATTTAGTTACTGGATGCCAGGAAAATGGAAGTTGATATATGTTCAGGCTACCCAGAACACAGCCTTATTAACGAAGCTTCTGACCAGATTTACCGTTCTTACTAATGTCTGTAATGTGATATTATGACCAACATTACGACACCTTCTTTTCAAACTTACAAATTAACACAACAGTTAAATACAGATACCAATCCTATGATTAAATCAGGGTATATGCTGAAATCCTGAGGTTAAATTCAATACCTTTTAAGACTTTATTTAAAAACCTTTCAAAAAGTCTTAAGACCTTATCGTGACTTTAAGCTGCTGTCAGCAACCAACCTTTGATGATTGTAGTTTTCATTTTAACATAAATTAGGTAAGCTGAGAAGGAATAAAGCTTGAAAGAATAAATGAAACTAAAGGCAGGTTAATTGACATTCCCATTCCCACAACAAGTAACAGCAGTTATTTAAGGCCAACTTGCAGAAAAAAAAACAAGAATTAACTTCATCACTGTCAGAATTTAGGACATGTGCTTGAGATTGTGTTATTTGCTTTCCATCAGCGTTACATACAGACGGCTAATAAACCATTGTACAAACTGAGTTTGTTGTCACATTAGCCTATGGATATGTTGTTGCTAGCGCTACATATACCCTGCCCCTCACAAAATTACAACTTTGCTTGTTGTCACGTCTCAAACAACAGCGCTACGTAACTGTATTGATAAATACCTTCTCTCATCACGTTGTACCCAGTAAAAAGGTGATTTGAACAAAAAAATTTGTTCCAGAACAACTAAGATCAGGAGAAGCTTTCTCTATATCGTAAGGATCCAAGATCCCAGGTCCTCAAAAGTCTGAGAAATTTTCTCAGGAGGCTTGAGAACTCATATGATCTAGAGTAAAAATATTTTGAGATGCTAAAGCTTTTTCTAGATCCTCACACTGGTCTGTGATAACTGTGACGAGCAGAATGATCGTCCAATCACCAGGTGTGGTTATCTTTAGGAGTTCAGACCCTGAAAACATTTTCAAACCAGGATGGACTATGGCGGATATACGGAACCGTCTGTCTGGCGTGTCAGATTAGTTTATAACAGTCCCAAGAAGGAAAAGAAATATTCATGGATACTTTTGGAGTCAAAGCTTGAATAGCAATAAAATTCAATTGCTCACAACATTACAATTAAGAATTTTTAATACTTTTTAAGGGCCTTAATTTTCCCACAACTGATTTATCAACTTAAGAAACTTTTCAAGACCCCGCAGACACCCTGTTAATTATATATATATATATATATATATATATATATATATATATATATATATATATATATATATATATATATATATATATATGCAAATAAAGTGCCCTCTTTGGAGCCAAAACGCACCCTTCAGTAGAGGTGTGAAAAAATAGCAACAGAGCAACATATCAGGATACTCTGACTTTTGATATAATATTTTTATTTCATCCCTAATATCATTTTTTTTAAGTTGACTTCAAGGTAAAATGTGACTTCTGCACCTCTACTGCAGTAGATGGCGCTGAGGAGCTCCTCCACTGTATGTGGCCTACAGACTGTATATTAAATATAATCTCAACATTGTAAATATTTCATTTCTGAACTTGATAATATAGGGTTTTGTTGTGCTGAAAAAGTCAGTATTCTGTGGACACCAATGTTAATTCTCTAATTATCGGTTAGTTAGTTTAAAATGATTTAAAAGTTAATTTTTACAGTGTAGTATATTGATACAATTATATTTATAGGTACTTTTGCTATGTAATTTAACATTCTTTTATGAGAAACACTGGTCACACCAATTGACATTCATCATGTACACCAGCTGACGTCTTTCACCCACTAATTTCTTTGCGACATCAGTTTAATGTCGCAGTACTTAAAGTGACAAACTTGATGCACTTTATGTTTTGAGTGCACTGCATTTGATTTTTAGAATTTCTAAAAGTTCTGACTTCATTTGACTTTTTGGTTTGAGTAGCACTGCTATTTACATAAACATCATCTCTTTTTTTGTCTTAACTGTGTAGATTATCACAATATATTAGAATATTGTGATTTATCATGATACTAACGCACTGTGACCTAACTGTGACCTCCTGTTTAGAGAGCCATCTTAGCTGGTTAAAAAATGATAGCCTGCCCTCCTAGGGGGCAAAAACCGGCACTGCATGAGCATTTATTTTCTTTTTGCCCCTGCCTTTCAAAAAGTCTGTGCACACCACAGGTAAGTGGGTAAGAGAACACACCAGGCCACGAAGGAAGCTCTAGGTCATGAGGTTACTGAACAGAAAAGCCGTGTCTTTAACACAGTGCACTGTCGGCTGCCCTGAACTTTGGTGATGCAAAGAAAACTCCAGGATTGATTACAAGAGCCGGTTCCAGAGGGAAACTGATGTCTTTCTGCAGCAGGTGCAGAATCACACCTGGAATTCAATTGGCTCTGAGGGAGATAACACGTTTGGTTAATGTACTGTGCCGGTACAGAGAGATCCATCGTCCAGAGTTCGATGATGTTAGGGCGGAAATCCAAACAGAGGCAGCAGTGATCGAAAGGACAGTCCAGCTTTAATAGAGACATATCCACCAGCTGCTTTCTGTAGTGTGGAGGCTGAAGCTGCCATCCAGGCTCTGATCGGATTCTGATCAGTCACATCACTGCCTCAATATAACAAGAACAGCTAATATTCAGCCGTAGAGCAGGGATACTGTTCATAAAGACTGCTAATGCTCTGTTTAATGAAAAATCACAAATCAGACAAGAGACGTCTCATCTATGTTTGCTGAATCTCAGTGTAGCTGCTCTCCATCACACCTTGTGACACTAGTTCCATTCGCACTGGATAGAAAATATGGAAGGCCGTTAGGGTCGATTATTTCATGGTTTCAGGTGAATCAATGATCAATCTAATGCCTTTTTTATAAATCAGTCTGATCATAGTTTCAGCACCACATACATGTCTTTTTCTTTTCTTTCCCGAAGACTGAGTCATCCTGTCTCATTATAGCTCAATCAAAAACTGAGGACATTTAATGAGAGCGATTGTATCTGCTGCGACTTGAATCTTTTCAGACACTAAAACCTGATTTCTCTCTGTTTAATGAAGAAAAAAACATAAAAATTCAGTTTCTATTTAAATGTATAAAAAACAAGCTCATAGATACATTTAAAAAATGGTACATCCACTGTTTTCTTATTCTGTACAGCACTAAATTAGCCGTGTGGCTCAAAGCTTCTCTGTTTTAAGCCACCAACTATAGGAATTCTAAAGTCATGAAATATTGCTGTAACAGGGGTAGTAAATGAATTAAAATGGTATTAACTTAAGCTCATTAAAAATGGTTTGAAGAAGAGATCATCATTTTACATTACTTCTAAGCTTAATGTCATTGAATATATTACGCTGAGCCTGTGAGTGTGTGTGAGTGTGAGTGTGCTTGTGTGGGTTCCTGTTTTTTTTTTTTTTTTGTTTTGTTTTTTTGGACGCCATCACATCTCTCACTAAGGGTCATGGACACACCAGGACTGCTGAAAAATCTGGGGACTGAGCAGGTTACTTTTAGATTTTACTTTAGAATTTTAGGCATTGGCATTGTCTTTATGGCATAAGTATAATCCCACACAAAACACTGAATTGGGATGCAAGTGGGAGGATGCAACATCTGTTTAAACAAGTCAACAAAATCACAATTCAGACTGGAACACCGGTGAACAGGAGCTTCCTTGTCTCAGTGATGGTACACTGTAACACATTACTGTAAATTTACCAGAAAAATTTAATGGTAAAATCCTCTCACGTTCCAATACAGCACTGTAAAAAAGTCACTGTGAAATAACAGGCAACCCGCTGCCAGTAATTTACCATTATTTTACAGCAATGTAATTTTTGTTGTGACAGTGTTTTAAAACCATGAATGAGGAGGGAACACAATGGATATGAGACTCTGCTGTACATTCACATGTTCTATGGGAGGCTGTCTGTGCTCCACATGGCACAAAGCGGCTGCCAAGTTGATTCTGTCGTCTCATTGTTCTTATATCTGTGTTTGCATCTGGGAAATCTTCAGCAGTACCAACTGACTAATTTAAGATCAAATGGTACAATGTTTCAGTACCTAAATGCATCCAATGTGATTGTGAGGGAGTGGAAGAATAGGGGCTTTTCCATACTGGTCATGAACACAGCATTGCAAGTTTAAATATTGAGAAATAATGTTAAATTGAAAATCTTTGAGATTTTATTATCAAACAAATTTATATTCATTACTACATACTGATCGTTTCAAATGTGAAAGTTACCCATCCCCAGCTCTACATGGCACCCAGCAGCTGTCTGTGCTCTACATGGCACCCAGCAGCTGTCTGTGCTCCACATGGCATGGACCATGTGCCTGATGATTTTTACAGTGTGTTTAATGTTTTGAAATGAAATGTGTTGGTGGGCTATGCTCTGTTGGCCAATTTAAAAAATGATTTTTTTTTTTCCAACTAACTTTAAATAACCACTACTGGGCCAGTGTTTTGATTGGAGCACAGACAGCCTGTGGTCCCTGCAGTGTAACATATTAACGTACAGCAGGGTCTCATATTAGCAGCATTCCCTTCTCTCTCAAAACACCAACACAACAAAAGTTACTTTGCTGTAAAAACAAACAAACAGTAAAATACTGTCAGCAGGGTTGCAAATATTTTACTGTATTTTGACATGCATATACTGTGAGTCAACATACAGTATAACACTGTAAAATAAATGACAGTTCATGCTCTGTAAAATAACAGGAAATTACTGGACATTTTTGCTTTCGGCACTTTACAGTTACTTTACAGTGATTTTTTTACAGTGTATATTTCCTCCACCATTGACAAAGAAAACCTTTACAGACCTTTTTCCACACAGAGAATCCAAAGGATTTAATAACAGAGCCAAAAAAGAAAAGGGTCAATAAGCAGAATCTATGACAGCATTGGAGTCAATAAAACCGTATTGATTTCCATCCCAAGTTGACAAAAAGAGACAAATGAAGTGGCTCTCAGGCTGGATCTCAGGACCGTCCTCTGTGGCTCATTCACATTTTCCTGAAGCAGCAGCAGTAACTTGATTGAATACTGAGGTTACGGCCGAGTTTCTGGAGTCTGTGAGCATTTTGGCACAAAAGGCAAATGGTACAGCCACACAGGGAGGACTTAGACTCAAAGAGTTGATGTTTCAGCTTCAGTAACACAACACAGTCATTACATAATTCTTATATTACAGCTGAGGATGAACAGCTTCAATATCTCATCTCCTCATACAGAACCAGCTCTAACCATGAGGTCTTCTGGTGAAAAATACTGTAATTATTTTTCTGCCGACAGAGATCTACATTTAGGATCTTACCGGGTGTTTTAAACCAAACAGGCACAAGGTGTTATTTTGTTCTTTGTTTTATTGTCCTTGCTTTAAATGGATGATCCAGCTAATTACTCTTTGATGCAGTGACTACAGAATCTCATTTATCTCTCAACCAAAGGCGTCTGAAATGGTCTGCTAAACAAACAGCACCTTTCTGGAATGCTAAATTATTTTATTTGAGGAACTGATGTGCTCTGAAACATATGCATTTTTCCCCCATAATTTTTTTTCTCACTTCTTCCCCATGAATACAGTGTTCTTCAAAGAAGTAAAAAGTGTTACTGCAGAGTTTTCTTTATAGGTCTTTAATGGTCTTCATTTGGAAATCACATTAAATCGCTGATAACGAGCTGAGATGCCAAATCTTAATTTCCTCATTTACACAATTAAATATTCGTGGAGCAGCTGCAGGACTGGTCCATTTACTAATCAGCGTAATACCAGTGCTATTCAAAATCTGTTCAACAGCAGGAAATAAATCCAGCATGTTTCAAACGTGTCAGTGTGCTGATGGTCCGGCGTGTTTTTATGATCTCCGCTTACACCTGCCGCCCTCTTCCTGTACCACGCCCTGTAGCTCTCTGATATTTACAGCCGTCCTGACCATGACGATAAAAACATCCAAAGGAAATCAGCTTTATGAGTATCAAATGTGATTTTACCAGAAGACTCGCTTAGAGGTAAAGAGTGTAACTCAAAACCTGCAGCTTAAGGACCACAGGGTTTTAGACGTGTGGCTGAATGAGTCAAGCCAGCGGTAATGAGAGGGAGGAGAGTTCATTGAGCTTAAAGAAAGAAGGTAAAATTACAAGCCTCATGTTACCAAGGGAAACAGCATCAAGTGTTTCCAGCATGTTCTGCCTTTTCCTCACTAAACTCTTCTAATCCTCATGAGGTTCAGCACAAGTTCAAAGAGGAAAACTAAGAGTAATTTGTTATCCATTCATTATCACTCTGTCTGTCAGCGTCCTCCAGCCTTTCTCCTCACTCCATCATGAGCATTTATTTCTTTGAGTGATTATCAACCAGGTTTCACCAGGGGCCTGTAGCACAAAGCGCAATTAACTTACTTATGGGTAACTCGCATCTATCCATGGTTGTCTACTCCCAACAGCAGCAATTAGGATAATTAATAGCATGACGCGAGTTATCAACACGGTAACTCAACCCAGGTTTGTGCCATCAAGAGCCGTGAACGCACACGTATGGAGGGAGGGCTCAGAGACAGCTGACCAGTCGTAATCATGAGCGCAACAAACACAGCGAAGCAGAGTGACAGAGCTCCCCATTTCCCCAAGTAACAACGTCTGATCCATAGACTGTATAAAACATGGCTGTAGTCTCGCCAACGTCACCCGTCTGTTTCTGAAATGGAACATGAAGCACATTGGCTGTAGCGGCCATATTGGTAGTGGCAAGGGCTTCCCCTACAGCCATAGGGCGCCTGTCAGGCATGTGACCCTCAGCTGTGCCTCTTATTGGGCGACCTCGCGATCTTAATATCCTCTGAATGGCCGCGTCAGAAAAAAATTCACCCCCGCACAGCGGGTGCCGATAGTAAAATTAGCGACTCAGACAGGAGACGTTTTTTGAACCAGGCTGTAAATAGATTAACTTCTGCTTTGAAAATGGCTTTTTTTGGCTTGGTGTGTTTGTGACTTCCGCTACTTCTGGAGCCAGCCTCAAGCGAACACTCCAGAAACAGCAGATTTTAGCACTTCCGCATTGTCTCATATTCTCAGACCGGAGGTTGCCGCTTGGTCTGATTATGATTAAATATAAAGAGGACAGAGCCCCAGGCATCAACATCATGGCGGCTGCCAACTGCAGGCAACACCTAGCAGACTGTGTAAATACATAAGTTACTGGTCAATGGCTCAATCTGACACTGATCACACCCAATTAAACAATATACTGTGCAGATGAATAGAGTGTATTACAATTATCATCTCATTCCCCAGACGTAATCCCTCTGGAGTAAAAAAGGGCATGGGGCAAATAATTTATTATAAAAATGTATTACAAAAATAATATGTTTTAATAAAAAAAAAAAAGTGGCAAAACATCTTTGCTTCTGATAAGTTGGTCTCTTTCATGTCATAACATTCTGCTACAATTGAGCTTAAGGTTGTCCCACAATGGAATCATGTCAAAATACTGAGGTGACGTCTGACCCGAATCAACAATTCACAAATCAGCTGGACTGAAATACACTGTTCCCTTTTAGAGAAAGAAATCCCTAGAATACAATGTATAAAGTGTAGGAACAACATGATGGACTATTGTGCTGTTTCACATCAGCATTACATCCCTTTTTTTTACAAGCACTTTGCATTTGTATGAAAGGGGTTATAGAATTGATGTTTGATGCTTTGATTATCTCTTCCTAGTTTAATACCTGCAGGACAATCAGTGCACCGCTCCTGTGGACGGTGTAGTCTACTCTGCGGGGGTAGATAAGTCTGCGTCATCGGGTAGGTGCATCCCAGACAAGTTCAAGCCATACAAGTCGTACAAGTTGTGTGCCTCTGTCTGCTCCGGAGCAGGTTAGCCGTTCAGAGTAAGTCACCATGGTGATCCATCCCAATAAGAAATGAACCAGCTTTGTGCTATCGATAAACCAGAGTTAACCCTGAAGTTACCTCACTAAGACATCAATCCTGCTTCGTAGGGATGGGTACCAAATAAGGTACCTTTAAAGGTACTGACCAAATTCTGTAAAAAGTATCAAGTACCAAATCACGTAAAATAAAAAGGTACCATGTTTAGGTACCTAAATGTATCCTTGTGACTGTGAGGGAGTGGAAGAGTTGGTAATTTTCCATGCTGGACATAAACACAGCATTGCAAGTTTATATACTGAAGAATAAATATGTTAAATTGAAAATATATACACATACTTGATTATTGAACAAATTGATATGCTTTATTACAAAAGCACAGAAAAGTACCGAAAATTGGAACTGTTGAGTACTGGTACCGATTGCCAGGTACCAGGCATCGGTACCGTATAGTTTCAAATGTTAAAGGTACCCATCCTTACTGCTTACTGATATAGGCCCCTGGACCATTGATAAATCCTCATCGTGCTGCCAAACTCTAAACCTAGTCTCTCGTCGGCTCAGTCAGTTTCCCATTTCCTCGAGGATTATTGCGACCCTCCTCTACCTCCCAGTAGACTCCACCTCTTATCAGCGCCTGGGTTAAGTTCTTCAGACCTCCACCCTTCACCACATCCTGTATTTTCCCTTTACAACAACAACAAAATCAGTGTCTTTATGCTCCACCTCCTGTTTGGATGTCAGGGTGACAATAACTGAGTGACCTACTGATCACTGATTGATTTGTGATCCAAAGACAACCAAAGAGAACAAGGAAAAAAAACAATAAACTTATCCAGTAGAGGTGTAAAAAAATTATGGCACAAAATTTGGCTAAATAAGAAAAAAATGACATCAATTTCAAAGATGCACAAAATAAAATCAAGTTGAAAGGGCCCAAATTTTAGTGTGAAACTGTGGGTACTCTATTCACTTTCTGCAAGTCTGGTGCTGAAAATGGTGACTTTGTTTTCATACAGCAGCTCTGTATAACCAGCAGCAGGATTTTTTAGGGTTTGGCCAAAGACGCATCAGTCCAGATCAGCATGTCTCCTCACCATATTCCCACAAGTTCTCCCCTTTGTGCATTAGGGCACAGGAGGCTGTTGTCAGTTAGGAACTTTGATACACATCCATCTAAACACAACAAACCGTATTTAATGGTAGTTACATTTGATCAAAATTGCAGCAAAGCAGCATCAAACCGCCTGTTTCAGCATGTTCATCCACCTTGAACATGTCCGTATCGGGGTTTGAGAAAACACTGACCGTCAGTCGTCCTCCTCATCAGCTGATGCTTGCCAAAGCTGAAGCTAAGTGCCAAGAGCTGGAGCGTTTTAACGGGTGGTTTTCAGTTTTATTCTGAGGGTCTGAACAGGAGATATGACTTCACTTTTTGTTTTCAGACTGATCCACTGCCTTGTGAAGGGTGTGTTTGATTTATTCACCCAGCCTGCCCTGTTTGTGGATGGCTGTCATTTTTTATTAGGATAGAACATTAACTTTACAGATGAACTCTGTGCTTTTCAATGTGCTGTAATACAGTGAATATAAATATTACTATTACTCATCATTCTAAAGATAATCAGTTCTTTGAGGCAGTTTGAAGAAAAAGGGATTTTTTTTAACATTAATCTTTTCTGTGATATTGTGAACGATAACTGTATCCTATCTTGAGCATTTTCCTATCAAGAAGGATCGTATCGTAAGGTGGCTATTTTGTTGTACGGCTGTTATCCAGGGCTGTAAAATAATATTTGATGCTCCCCATATTTAAAACAACAGCATGCATGGACTTTTTGGAGGGGTGGAGCTAAAAGAAAAAAAAAAGGTGCATACAGCGCCTGTTTTTGACACCCAAGAGGGCAGTTAATCATAGTAAAACCAGTCAAGGGGGCAGTTTCATGTGTTTTCCTACCCAAGAGGGGAGTTTAGTGTGTTTGGCCAACAAGTGCACTGGCACACTTTTGGTTCCCAAGGAGGAACTTCAGCGTTTTTCAACAATCAGGCCATGAGGAGAGCAACCACCCCCCTGCCTCCCCTTTGTGCACACCACTGTCAACAGTTACCCATAGCTAAGTATTTTCAAAAATGAATATCCCCCTTGTTTGTTTTTAAAAATACTTTCATCCACAAGCAGCGGGCAAATCTGCAGATAAGTGCAGCTCGAGGCATGCCAAACCCATTCTTGGCAGTGTTTGTGTAAAACCTGTGCCAGCCAATCAGAATGAGCCTGTCATTCAGCTGTGACGTTTGAGAACCGAAAACTGTGTTTACCGGCTTCCACATGAAACCATGAAATCGCAATTTTCTATATTCTATACTTTTGCCGATATATTCTGAAAACATTGTTTTAAGTGGCGTAGAGCTGCGGTTTACAGGCGTAAAAATATAAAAAAAAGATATGTGGTTTCCTAAATATGACATGTGGACAAGGCAAAAGAATTCTGTGAAAAAGTTCAATCTCTTCATTTAGATTCCAGTAAAAATACCAATACCCACTGTTTATTGCAGTGAATACATGAGGAGAGATGGCTTTCAGGAACAGCCCGTCTGTCAGAGCAGGAAACACCTCGGAGCGCTCTCCTGTTCCTCTGTTAGAACAAATCCCTGTTCAGGTAAGATATATTGAAAAGAAGAAGCACGGACCTGGCCTCGTCCTGTGATTGCTCACGAAGCAGATGTTTTTCCAGGCCTTATATAAGAGCATTTAATAATGCAGCACTCCCAGGCGCTCAGAACCCCCAAAGTTTGTTGCTGTGTGGCGTTGCTTTTATTAAGCACTCAATTAAAGGCATTCCCAAGGAGAGGCAGTGTGCAGCGATGTTTGAATTAGGAAGCGTTGCGGGCTCAGTCTGTGAAGAGTTACCCCAAACGACCGCGGGTGCTTTGAAACCAAAGGGCCTGGAAGTGACAGAGCATCGTGAAGCTTTGCTAAAGCTGAGAAATTTCTCTAATATGATTGGATTACAAATAGGACGTTTATGGAACCAATGAGACTAGATAAATAGAGCAGGGAATGGAGCTGTCTCAATGAGCTGTCGTGGATCTTTTTTTCCCTTTAATCTAAATATTAAAAATGAACAGAGAGATGGGAAAAGGTAGACGCCACAGAGAAGCTCTGATATATTATTGTCAAGTGTACTTATCCTTGACAGTTTCTGGCTCCCAATCCACAGCCGTGTGTTTGCAATCGCTTTTGATGGTGAAGATTGGAAGTATTCGTGTGTCAATTACTCTTCTTCATGACCCTGCTTTGACTGAATTTGGCAACATTTTTCCCTCCCTCTTACAGAGAGGAGACAGTGGGTGGAAGACTAGTGCAGAAAAAAAAAGATTTATCTGAATGAATTCAATGTGTGCCGCGCAGGAAAACATCAGACAGCAGGCAGCGAGAAAGTGCTCCAAAAATTCCTGCTCTAATTATTTTCTTTTGCAGATGTGGTTCTCCTAACAGGAACAAAAATGTACAAAATGCTTTTCTTCCTTTATTTTCCATTAATCTGACTCAATAAGCCACATTAACCTCAGTTTAAACACACAAAAAAAACAAATCTTCACTTCCTCTAATGAGAGATCATTCTGATAGTAGAGACCAACAAAGAAACACACCATCAGTTTTTCCAACATCCTGCTTGACGAACAGGATTCCTCCACCACTCTCGGCTCAGCCTGTCAAAAGTCTCTATGATGCCGGTTTCAAACAAGTAATGTATGGCATACATAAAAAACCCCACTGCACTTACATAAAGTAGCATCAGGAGCCTGCAGCTTCCTCGTCCATTACAGTGTCGTAGAATATCTCACAGCGCTGTTAACTTCGAGAACCCAGCAGTGTGAAGCAGAAAAAGCCACGGTGGTAAACAACCCACACCTGGACAATTGTTTTTATTCTCTTCTCAGAAGTGTTTTTAACCTGATCAGTGTGGTGTCAGCATAATGACACACACTGCGTGAATGATACTCTCTGCTGGAGGTTACACCAGGTTGATAGATACAGACTGAAGACCTATCAGGAGGAGTGGTCCCAGGGTAAGAGGCTGCAAATAGATTTTTTTTACATTAAACTCTTTGTTTTTTCTTATACAGTTTGTTATTTTATGGAAGCGAGCTCTATCTTCATTCAGTGAACCAGCTGATCACTTTTTCCACTGGTTGATTATTTGGTCAGGATATTGAAAGCTGGCCCTGATACTTTTAGTCAAAACTTGACAAGAGTCTTACCCTTATGGTGGCCTTTTGTTTGTCATTTTTTTCTCTTTTGTTCGACTTCTCTCTACATGGGTTTTGTCAACTTCATTTCCCTAATCTCACTTTTCTCATTCAAATTTTATTCGTGTACTACTATATGTGTTCTTTGTATCATTTTACCTTGTATTTACCTATATAAATTAAAAAAAAATAAAATAAAAAAAAAATAGTTTGAACTCTACAAGTACCAAACGCTATCATATTAAGGAAGGGGAGCTTATGAAAGATGGGAAACTAAAGTCAGCGCCACAGTTGTGGCCAAAAGTTGATTTTCACAAAGGTCATTTTCATGGCAGGAAATGACTTTGCAGTTAATAACAATTCATCCTGATGACTCTCACAATTTGGCATTAATGAAAATGGCCACCACAGGAACTGGGGCAGCAAACTATGTGGGAATTTTCGAAACTTTTGGCCACGACTGTTGATCATCATCCCATTACATCCTTCTGACAACAACAGTTACTGACTTTTAACTTTTTTTTTTTTTTTTTTTTTTTAAATTTGGGTTTAAGTGTAAGTTTTAAAAGTAAAGGATATTACAAAATTTAAGAATATAAATAATAATATTATTATTATTATATTACTATCAAACTATATATATATATATATATATATATATATATATATATATATATATATATATATATATATATATATATATATATATATGTGTGTGTGTGTGTGTGTGTGTGTATATATATATATGTGTGTGTATATTACTATCAAACTATATATATATATATATATATATATATATATATATATATATATATATATATATATATATATATATATAGTGTAGTAGGGAAGGAATTAATTGCATGCTCTTATTTTGAAGGGAGAAATTTGGGCTTTAGCAGGTTAAAACAGATAAAGGGCGCTAAACATTTCTAAAAATGAAACATAAGCAGGTGTTTGTGTTATTCAAACAGAAACCGTCTTCTTAGAGCCCAACATTCACCTGACAAGCCAGGAAAAATGTACGATTTCAAGATATGAATTTGGATATTAAAGATATTAAAAGACAATGGTGACTCTTTAATTGCTTTTAATGAATAAATAAAGATTCTGCCTTTGGGGATGGAAAAACTTGTTTGTCTAGTTGTTTGTTGAGAAATGTCCCAATATAAGAAAATAAACAAGTTGATCTGTGTACAACAAATTTTGGTATCAGCTTTTTTCTTGAATATCTTGGAAAAAAAAACATACTTTCTATTTTAATGAGACAATTTTACCAAAAATGAGACATGAGACTCTGATTTTAGTTTTTGCTGTTGATCTCCTGAAAATATGAACTCTCACAAACCCTTTATATTTAATCGAGATAAACACTCAAGAAAACATATCTCCTTTCAGACACCTGCTCCTCTCTCTGACAAGCCAGCAAACTGTCAAAGATCCTTTCTGTTTGAGATGTGTTGAAACCGAGTTTCCTGATGATGGGACTGCAAGCCAAGCTGCTTGTATTGAACATGCGATCACATGTGTATATTGTGAGGAGGGGCCCTGAGGCTGTTTGAGCCGTCATTTGGCAAAGAGGTTAGAGTTAACAAGCTGTGCTTCCTTTTGAATATGTCATTTACTTCTTTTGTTCCTTGTCTTTATTTAATTAGTATTTGCCTTCATTAATGTTTTATTTATATATTGTGTTGTGCAAACACTTTTTAGTTGTAACTGGGAATTTCTGTACTATTAAATATTAAAAAATAATAATAATAATTTAAAATAAAAAAAGTTCAGGGACAGTCATGTTGGACTGAGTGATAGCCAATCAGGATGCAAGCTATAGGACACCATGGTGAGAACAGTTAAAGGGAGGAATAAACTCCACCTATGTAAAAACTGTTATCTTTTTTCTGTCATCATGTATGGTTGGTCAACATCTTTAAATGGAATGAAAATTTAGGGAGCTGCTGTTTGAGTCATCTGGGGTCATGTATTCTTCTGCATTCATTGTAAACAAGAAAACACCAAATGTCTCTGAAGGTAAAGAAAACCTCAGCAGACAGTGGAAGATGAGGCAACAAGTCTTAGCTCTCCAACAAAAATTTAATTTAGTGGGTTGAAAAGATGTTTCATGCACATTTAGATGCACAGGCAGAAATTTGGTCTCCTTGAGCTAGCTTTCCTGGAGAGACATGAAATAAAAATGACCTGGATGACACATTTCTCTGATACTTCCTGTGGAAACGCCTGATACATTTTTTATGCCACGCCTCCAAATGCACCTTTCCCTGGATACTTTTAATGTCACTTCTGTGCACTGTCACTTCCGACTGGCTTGTTTGCTTGTTGGATGTCCACGACCATTAAAGGCCTGTTCCACCCGGTGATGTTGCATCAGGGCTGCATCATGGGATGCCATTAGATGCCAGACAACACATGGTTAATTTAGCTTGAGTCTGTGAGTGTGGGGTTTCAGATGCTACATCTGTGTATGTGAAGTTTGGATCCTGTGGTTATTGGATTAGTTGCACAATCTGCTCTCCACTTCTGAGACTTTAATTCAGCCATTTTAAAAATGTGAAATATTTATGCTTGGATCTGCAGAGTCTCTGCTCTCTTGTCTCACACTTTTGAGGAGCTATCATGAGCTCATGTTCACAAATCTCAGCAGCACAATAATCCCTCAGATCCCCTCCGAGGTGAGATGTTGTCTCCTCTCTTTTGCTAAACTTTGAATAGTTCACAGGAACCATCTTTGCGGCTCCTCAGTCATCCACAGACGTGTGAGTAAACACGAGGCATGGTGTTATCATCACAGGCAGACTTTCATTGATTGTGCCTGCACATGCCAGGTTGACTTTACTCTATGAGTCTGGAGTGGAAGGAGCTCTTCAGGAGTCACTTTCAGTTATGGTGTGAGAGGCAGTTTTGGCAGAAGTTACCTTGTCAGATGTGCTGAATCCGCACAGATGCTCATATCTATTAAACATATTAAAGGAGGCTGATGTGGGATCTGTGGCCACTGGACTCCAAGCAGACTTAAGGTCAGCATGGGGCAGTTACATAAGTGACAGATGTAAACACTCCTGGAGTTAAGGTGAGGAAAAGCCTCATGCACTCTGATCTCAAACACTCAACACTTCACACAATACCGTTCATTTAGAAATCAAATTAGGATTATTTTTGTCATGGAAAAAGGAATCTAGGAGCTTTAATCCTCCCATACTGGTTTTAAAATATCTTAACATGCTGCACCAGCGCATGAGTTCAAGTTACCCATCGATTTTTCCGCTTTAATCCCGGGTTATCCGGGACTAGACACATTCCCTTGGCCGTGGTAGGTGGTCATCATCTGCGACAGCAGCTTAATCAGCGAAATCTGCGGGGATTATTCATGGGAGGGTCAACGTCAACGGATTACTAAACATCTGTACTGATCGCAGACACGCTCTCGCACACTCCCAGATTACTTTGCCTCCACCATGATAGTCAGCAAACGTGAAGAGAAGAGGCTGAAATTCTGAGAAGGCAATCTACAGCCTCCGTCCAGCTGCGGGGTTTTAATCTAATCTGTGAAAAGTTAGGACGCAGGCTGGGTTTAATCTGTGCCTGAGTGGAGTTGATTGAAAACGTGAACTTCAGCGGGTGATACTGAAGTAATGACGAGAAATAAAATGAGATTTTGATCAAATATGCTCTTACCTTCTCCTCTCTGTCCCCGGGGGAATTCACAGCCTCGCAATAATCCGTTTAATTTCAATAAACAAAATTTTGCGCGCGCACATCACTGTCGCGGCGATGCTCCCAGGCAAAAAGGAAATATCCGTGTGACTTATGCGCAAAGATGCTGCTCTGCTGCTCTCTCTCCCTGCGCTACATTCAGCAGCTGTGCCCTACTGCGCGTCTCTACTACTGTAGCTCCATCCTCGCCTCCTCCTTCCTCTGTCTCCGGAGCACGAGTGGCTGATGGCGTGCTGCTGTCTCGCAGGTCGCTGATTGGAAAGTGAAGCCTCGGTGTGTTCACTCGCTGCGATGCGTCAAGTGTGTTTCTCTCTCCCCCTCTTTCGTTCCCTCCCGCTTTCCGTCCCCTTCACAAACTGGGCTGGAGCGGCACGGAGCGGCGCGGAGCGGGACGCGCGGACACGCGGCAGGCGGAAAGAGAGGCGCAGAGGGGAGAAAAGAAAGCGAGAGCGCTGTCTTGTCTGCCTTTGCTCTCCCAACCCCTCGACCAGCCTCTCACAGCTCCGGCTATCCAAGCGGAACAGACTTCATCCCTCCTTCTGGTACTGGGTTACTCCTTCCTCACCTCCTCCTCCTCCTCCTTCTGGGATGTCCAAGCCGTCCGGAATGTTGATGGACCACACACTCTACCTTTCATCTGCCTTGTTATACAGTAGTGAGCGGCCAATGCAGCCTGTTTTTCACCAGACACAAAAAGCACACATTTCAAGAGCAGAACTTTCTTTTTTAATTCGACATTAAATGAAAAATTAAAGACTGCAGACTGACTTGTCGTTCAGTTGTCCTGAATAATATACATTATAACTTATTTGAGTGCAGAAGCCTTATTTTACTGCTTGGCACCAACAGGCAACCCCACCCTTTTTACTGTGCTGCTCTCACAGCAGTTTGAGGAGCGTTAGGAGATGTTTCAACAGGCGCCCTGCACATGAAACCAATTAGAATGGTTGATTGAGGTGAGAGCTGTTTGTTCATTTCTAACAGAAGTCGGTCTAGACTAAAAATAAGAAGACCATGTGCACTATGCTGAAAACTGAGATCTAGCTGCAGATACACCATAAACCACACACCACGTACTACGCTGCACTCAAAAAAGAATCATGCCAATAACCTTGACTTTAAGTGATGAAATCCATGGGGCACCGTTTGTAAAGCAGCGCATGCTAAATAAAAAAAAAAAAAAAAATAGCAACATTTTGTCACATTTAGCTTCAAACCATGTGCCAAAAAACAGGTGTGATTTTTTCAAGTGACCTTTACAGCAATATTTGTCATCCTAGAAATATCTTAAATAGTTAAATGTAAATATTAAATGTCACACGTAAATGTTATATAAATATAAATGCTAAATGTAAATATAAATGTTAAATATTAATTTAAATATAAATCTTAGATATAAGTATAAATGTAAAATCTAAATCTAAATGTTAAATCTAAATCTGAATCTAAATGTAAAATCTAAATCTCTCAGACGCAACTAATATTTAGCTAATATGCAAATTGAAACTCCCGGTAACAGGGAGTACCAAAGTAAAAGCTTGCAGAACTTCCATTGTGGTGTTCAACATGTTATCTTGCAGTGTCAAAAATAAACGGCTGCTAGCACAGCTGATAGAGAGAATCTGATCTATTTAATTGTGGTGTTTTGGCAGAATGAATTAAAAATATTTATATCACACAAAATGCTGAGGGAGACTGGTACGGCTGAGAGCATAGGAAGGGCTGTTCTGGCAGCCAAGACAATTTGTTAGCTTTTATTTTGGTGTTTCCTGTTACCGGGAGTTTCAATTTGCATATTAGCTAAATATTTAGTTGCATCAGAGAGATTTAGATTTAACATTAAATTTATATTTAGATTTAACATTTATATTTATATTCAGCATTTATATTTATATATAGCATTTACGTGTGATGTTTAATATTTACATTTAACTATTTAAGATTTTTCTAAGATGACAAATATTGCTCTAAATGTTACAAAAGGTCACTAGAAAAAATCACACCCACTTTTTTGCAAATGGTTTGAAGCTAAACATGACAAAATGTTGCTGTTTTGTTTTTTTTTAGCATGCGCTGCTTTACAAACGGCGCCCCCTAAAAATCACTTGTAAAATTTCCATGTGATTTTATTACGTAAGTTTGAGGCATCAAAAGCAAATAGAATAGAATAGAATAGAATAAAATAGAATACAATAGAATAGAATAGAATAGAATAGAATAGAATAGAATAGAATAGAATAGAAATATTTTATTTATCCCCAAGGGGAAATTCAGGAGTCACAGCAGCAATCAATAAAACAAAAGTAAGAAAGTGTATAGAAAGTGCAAAAAGGTCCACGAGAAAATAGATGACGACATTCCGTCCACCACTCTCCAGCCCAGCCAGTCTCCACCTCCACAGGGTCCAGGACTGAGCCTCCCCAGCAGTCTGTTCAGTCTCTGTCTCCTGGATCCTGTCTGCTCACAGCAGGCGAAGCTCCTCCAATGTGGCGTCTGCGTCCGATGTCAGCTCTGTCAGCCACGTCCATGAACAGCACGATGCCACTGGGTTAGCGCGGCTAGCTCGTCCATCCCACTGGAGATAGATCCCACGTTCCCAACAACGATGGATGGAAGGACAGTCACCTCCCAGCTCACATCCAAGAACCAGCACGTCGTCCTCACCTCCTCCTCCTCAGCTCGAGGGAAATTATCAAGCCCTATACTAGTTAGCATTGACATGCTACAGGCTGCTAACAGCTAATTTCAAATGTAAACAATGCAGCCATGGTTACATGTAGGCTCTCCAGACAAACACAGGAGAAAAGTAGTAAAAATATCACTGAAGCCTCAAAAAGTTTGGTGTCCATCACCAACAATGAACCATACAAAGTAATGATCTGCTCCAAATACAAAGATGACGAAAAAGAGACAATAAAAATTCGAGGAAAATGACAAAGAAGAGAGAGCTGCTGCAACAGGCAGCTACTAGCAACGAAAAGTACTAATATCAGCCTGAGACAGCTTAAATAAGCTGAGTAACTTCTACATCGTTACATAGATCAAAGTAAAGCAAAATTGCAAATAAAGTTTCAATGTAGTTTCATTTAATAGATGTTAACTTAAGTTGATCTTCAACATTAAATCTTAGGTATTTAAAACATGTAGTCTTTGGTTGAGCTTTCACATAAAGCCCACTGATGATACAGCCAAGATCAATGTTTTTAGCAGTTATTTGATTGTTTTGCAATAATCAGTGTTTGTCAGGATAGTAGTGTACAAAGTAACATTAGACTACTGTCTAATGAACAGTTTGTTACATTAAATGCAATAAGATATTTCATGCCTGTAATGCATTCTGGGAGTAATTTAGGGGCTGCATCAAACTGATTTTAACTTCATAAATGAATAATTTCCCTGGATGTGAGGACACATTTGTTCCTCTCTGTGAAGATGCATCAATTCAGACTCACCTCAGACGTTCGCTGACGTTCAGTGACATTATATGACATAGTGTTGTTACCTGTACTCTTGCACATGCTCATAGCCTGTTTTTAGTGAAAGCTACAGCAAATCCAGTCTGCTCACTCAGAGTTTACTCAATCTGTATTGATCTAGTTTACACACAGTTGACATTGAACCAGGGTACAATTTACTCCAAAAGAATATTTAGTTACTAGGGCCAAGAATCAGTTTTTTGAGTGATGGTATTGCGTTTACCTAAAAAAAAAAAACTGATTTTTACAAGAAAACTGTCTCATATAAACTAGATTTTTAAATATTTATTTATTTATTTTATGTTTTTTAAAAGATTTGTATAATTGATGCAGCATTTAGCTCCATTTGTTCAAACAAGTTAGCATTCCTAGCTGCATAAAAATATCTGGATATTTTGTGTTCAATTTTCAGAAACAAAACTACACCACGGAGTCAGCTCCTACCCAGTTCTGACCATTACTGAGTAAGTGGTGCTTGGAGCAAAGAGTAGCAATGCTAACTGCTAACTGCTAACTGCTGAGCCAGATGTATCTGTGGCTATGTTTACATGCAGCCAACATACGGGTTATGGTCAGTATTCAGGTTTCTAAAACACTGGTAGTAGCCCGTTTACATGCATGAGCCACAGACTGTATAATTACTGGATGTTGTCTCCCCGATGTCACCCACCTGTTCCTGAAACGGAAAATGAAGCACATCAACTACAGCGCCACATTGGAAGTGGCAAGGGCTTCGAGTACAGCCCCTTGATCACGTGACCTAAGCTTGTGCCTCTGATTGGACAAGCTCCAGATCTTAGTATCCTCTGAAAAGGCAGGTTAGGGAAAGTTCACCCCCCGTCCAGTGTGTGCCAATATAATATTTTGAAGCAGGCAGTGATACACAGACAACATTGACATAATGCTCGTCATTTCCACTACGTCTTCTACAACAACAACCGCAGCAGCACAGCGAACTTCCTGTACTCAAAAGACCAAGATTCCAGAACACATATTAATGTTCGTTCGGATGGGGATATCCTGATAGGGGTATTCACGACCAAATATTCAGACTATAAAAGGAGGAACCCGGGGGGGTTTGTCAATTTTTTAAAAACTGGAATATGAGCATACCGGGGTTTTTAAAAAAGATTTTTTGGTGTTGAAGTGGCCATGTGCAATCAGGTTATTGCTAACATTCAGAATATGACAGGGTTAATGTAGGTAACGTACAATGTAGGTAAGGTAACGTAGCCTGTAATTTTTGGCTGAGGGTCACCATTTAACAGGGTCACACTTTACACTGAAACACCAGTGGCTGCTAATATTCCTAATCTGGTTTTTATTTTGTTTATTTAATGCAAAAGATGGTTTCATGTCAAGGTTATGGGAGTTGTTGAACATCCATCAAATTGTTGTTACTTAGGTTAAAGTGTGTGTTTGATCTTTCTCAATCTATTTTATTATTATTATTATTATTATTATTATTATTATTATTATTATTATTATTATTATTATAAAAAAAAGAAAAAATGTAAACATAAAAAAGAAAAAAATATCTCCTGTTGTGTCAAAATAGTTCTGTCTGAGGATTGGATGAAGCCTCATTTTGGTACAAGAGAGTAAATGGTACTTTTTGCAATTCTAAACTTGAGAACGGGTCAAATTTGACCCCGACACAATATAATGGTTAAGTAAAGAAAGTAAATCAGAGATAGTTAAATATAGATAAATTCCTGTTTGCACAAGATAGTTATCTTGTGCAAACAGGTTTGTTTGGTTTTTCAAGTAAATGTAATACACCTCAGTAACACACACACACACACACACACACACACACACACACACACACACACACACACACACAACAGTTAACAAACAAACAAACAAACAAACAAAAGCTCAACATGTTTACAGTTTGTTTCAAAAAAGTAATTTGGGTCTGAATGGCTCCATTTCCATCAGTACACACTGTCAGGGTTGTGTTTTTTTTTTGTTGTTTTTTTTTTTTACACTGATAAAAAATGATTTAAATATTATGTTAAATGACACGATAAATGTTATAACAGTTTTAGTTCTCCATATTTACTTTATAAAACACATGCAAATTTTACCAAACCTGACAACTTCATTTAAATCTACACTGAAAAAAAAAAGGAGTAATGTTCAGCTGAAAGTCTTTTCACCCAGAAATTCCAAGTAAATTTTAAAAGGGGAATTCTAGAGCTATGTGGAGCACAGACAGTTACAAGAAGCTGTCACAACAAAAATTACTGTGCCAAAACATTTTCTTCAAATGTAAAGGAGCAGTTTTCTATCATCTGTGCTTAAGCTTGGTTATAAAGAACCATACAGTCTTAATTATTGGTAGAAAAACTAATGATGAGAGTAAAATTCAATTAAATACTATCCTCGCTAATAAATGTTACTTGAGTTCATCTTTTTTGGGGAAAAACTAATAATATGCAGTAGAATTTACTTGGAATTTCTAATTGGAAAAAAGTTTCCAAAGTTTTTTTCAGTAAATAGTACTTCATTTTTTTATGAAGTAGTGTCTATCCATATGGGCAGCTGAGGTCCAGAGGAGGGTTAGTACTCGTCTGAACAGTCCACCCTGTGCTCATCCTTGGTCTCTGGTAGGTCTATGATCCAAGCAGCTGCCCGTAGCCTCTCCTCGATTTCCCAGGTGAGGGTATCTATCACACAGGGAGCTGGAGGGATGGGTGTGTCCTTCAGAAACTGCAGGGAGAGGGCAGCGGGCTCAATGTTGTGGGACCTCGGGGAAAAGGAAAGACACTAATTGAACCCAGTGGAGTACAGGGGGAGTCAAGTCTCTGCAGGGGGAGTGGTGTGACAACGATCATATGACTCAAAAACATACTCAACCAAAACCAGGTTTTCCTTCATTTGGTTTTTAACTCTTTGACGCACTGCTCAACCGTGATTGGAGGAGGTTTTGAGTTGCCTGATCTCATTAAAAAATAAACTGAACTGTGCAAAACCTAATCAGCTCGTCCCTACAGCTTCAAATATCTTATTTCTGAACTTTGTGGTTTCTAATGTTTGTGCTACAACAACATGGAAAAACAAAAAAATCTTAACTATCTTATACCTTTTTTTTTAATCTTTGATGGAATTTCAAAGGGTTAAAGATTGAACAGAACTTGTATCCCTTGCATTTAAAAATTCAAATTTAACGTTTTTGTCGACATGAAAGACATGTACAGCTAATTTCATGAACTTCTAGTAAAAGTAACAGTCTGCAGATCTACGAAAGTAAAAAGTATTTTCTTCAAGATGTACATGGAGTTCTTATCTTTAAATCAGAGGCTGTGGAGTGAGGAGAGTTTTAAAGATTTGAACTCCAAATAATATCAGAACATCTCCTCCTATGCTAATGGTAAAAGTTACACTTTTTTTATCCTACATTCAGTCACATCCTGATGTACAAAGAGTTCGCAGTGAAGTGTCCAGTTAACAGGACAGCGTGTACTGATGACAATCAGCTTGTAGCTCTTGTTTGACCTGACTGTGGTGATAAACCTACATTTCACTGAGTCAGTAACCAGGTAAGGATTAACCTGTGAGAGCCTTTGTTTTGATTTCAGCTTGAGCGTACATGGTCATCTTCTCTACATTAGCAGATCTTATCACTTATTAGCTTACTGGATGAAACATGTCGGCCAATCAGCTCACGGTCACACTAGTTTTAAAAAAAAACGAGTGAAAAAGTAAACAAAAAGCTACTCAGTTAAAGTATGAGTAAATGTTGATAGTTCCGTCCAGCCCTGGATTCAAGTTCCTGCTCAGGAAGGTTAAACTCCCTTGGATTTGGCTCACACTGTAAACACAGCTTTTGGAACATTTCTTAAATTAGGAAATAAAAATATTCCCCCTGTGGACTGCATGATGACACACTGGTTAGCGCTGCTGCCTCACAGCAAGAAGGTTACCAGTCTAAATCCCATTTTAGACAAGCTGGGCCTTTCTGTGTGGAGTCTCCAGGTGCTCCAGCTTCCTCCCACAGTCCAAAAACAAAGCCTATTGATGTGAGTGTGTGTGTGAAAGGTTGTGTGTCTCTGTGTATCAGCCCTGTGATTGACTGGCGACCAGTCCACGGTGTTCCCTGTCTCTTGCCTGAAGACTGTTGGGATAGGCTCCAGCCACCCGCGACCTTGAATGGGATAAGCAGCAGAGGATGAATGAATGAGTTCCTCTCGTGCTGCAAAAGGTTCACTGTAAATCGTCATGTATGATTGACACTTCCTTGTATTCAGTCATATAGAACATATTTGTAACCATAAAATATTTGACTCTGACCAGCAGCAGGTGTGGTTAGGGGTATGGCTGATTTAGGATCTCTGTGCATGTTACAGCACAGATCACCTTGTTCTTATGCTGTAATATTTGAGCTGCATAAAATAATCCTTAAAATCCTCTTGGAAAGACTGATCAAGATTTCAACACCTAAGATTAGAATTTGGCTGCAATAAAGTCCTTACCACTCCTTATTTTACAGATTACAGTCAGAGTGCAGTTATTCTCCCTCTGTTTTTAGGGTCTAGTTTAGTTTAGTTTAGTTTAGTTTATTTGTTTATTGTTACAGAGATAGTCCCATTTGATTTGCGATACAAAGTGAATCAGGCAAAAGACAGAGCTCAGTTTTGAGCCACACACACACACACACACACACACACACATATATATATATATATATATATATATATATATATATATATATATATATATATATATATATATATATATATATATATATATAATTTCATATATATTCATTTATTTATCATATGTATATCTTAACTTAATTTCAAGTATTTTTTCTTCTTAATTCTTAAAAAATCATTTTCTTATGATATATTTAATTTGATACTTTTTTACCTAACCTCCAGTGTTTTCTCATTTTTAAACCTCTAAGACGGCGTTTCCTGGGTACGTACTGGGTACAGCAGTGTGCTTTATTATTGTTTTTTATCTATGTTGCTTTTTATTAACACTGTGTATGGGCTGCTGGGTGGAGTGGGTTTGGGGTATAATTATTTCATTTAATTCATGTGTCTGTTTGCAAAGCACTTTGTGCTACATTTTTTTGTATGAAAAGTGCTCTATAAATATATTTTGATTGATTGATTGATTGATTGATTGATTGATAAAAAAGAGTCAGCTTAAGTCTTTATGGCTAATTACCAGCTGTAGTCCTCCGCCACTTGTCAAAGAGGCAGCCTAAAATGTATTTTAAAGTTTTAAAATACAATAAAATACAAAATAAAATACAAAACATGTATGGTTATAACAGGCCTGGAAGAAAAGAAAAAGACGCACAGCATATCATACAAAATTGGAACCACATAAACAAAGCACATCAAAGCAGTTCATGCACTAAAGACAAGACTGAGACAACTAAAGGTGAAGAATAATCATAGAGGCCACATTTAAAGCACAAATAAGACATAACATGTCACATCAAACTCTGGAGAGAAGAGAGGCGTGGGCTGAGCCCTGAACGGTGGAAGGTTTGTTGCATTATGAATAAACTCACATGAACAGAACATGTGTTTGTGACTGTTAGTAGGAGGCTGGAGGATCTTAGCTTAAGACTTCTTGAGTCGCTGCTCTGACGAACTGTCCTTGATTTCAAGGACCATTGCTATCGCAGACATAAGCTGCATTTCCATGGACCATCATTTTCAGATTATATGTAGCTTAAAAGCCCAAATGGAATAAAAGTGCTTTATATAAACACCTCAATTAAAAATTAACTGTGCAGAACCAAATGGAATTCCATTTGGTGGCACAGGTGGACAAAGAGGAAGTTAAACCTTTTCTCACATCCATAAAAAAAAAAAAACAAAAAAAAAAAAAAACATGTTCACTGTTTCTGGTTTTCTTCCAGCTGTTTCCGTCTGCACGTGTCCAACGCTGAGACATGAACATCATGATGACAACTTCAGAGTCAAGCAGGACACTGACAGACGTAGAAGCACTCAGAGAATGAAACTGACAGAAGAGAGTCAAAACTGTCAAAATGAAAAATAAATAAAAGTAAAACAAAAAATAAAAAATAAGAAAAACGTGTGCAAAAGTGAATAAATAAAAGTGAAAATAAATACAATTAAAGCTGCAAGCAGCGTTAGACGGGTCCTCGGGGCTCATGCCGGTTTGGCCCTACTATCATGGTATTGGCCCCACTGTGTCCAACAGAATAAGACGAACATTTTGGTGGTGGTTTCATCTCTCTAGGACATTCCTAGCCCCAGTTAGGGCTATTTTGCTGTGCATAGGTGGAAGTGAGCCTAATGGCTCTGAGAGAATATTATGGGATGTCAGGGAGTCAGTTGATACCATGGCAACGTATCCTCTGCTATGCTGAAGAGAAATAGCCAACTCCCTGTCTGGGAAAGGTCAGGGTGTCAGCAAATAATTTGTTCGTCTTAATGAGATGAACATTTTGATGTTGGTTTGATCCCTCTAGGACATTCCTACTGGCTGCTATGGCTGTTTTAATGTGTCAGAATGTGGACAGAGGGAATATTATGGGATGTTTGGTATTATATTGAAGAGTTTGATGCTTGAAATGTGTGTGCCGATTTTGGTGAGTTTTTGAGCATGTTCAGGGGTTCTAATAAGCACTTTAATGGAGGAGAGAGTCATTGTGTCCTCTGCTCAGTCATGTGACCAGCTGTGTGGAACTACTAATCAGTGGGTGACATCATCACTGGAATGCAGCAGCCCTGGGAGAGGATCAAATTCCAAAGGGACAAACTTCTCATCCTGTAGGCCAGAATGTTGACCTTATCTGTGTAAAAATATGATTTTCTTAAAGAACATTTTGTGAGGAATCCAACCATGTCATTTTTAAAGCTGTGCGACTTTTACTTTTTTGTCTAGAGGCCCAACTGCTCAGCGAGGGCTGCTCTCCCATCTGTTTACATTGCGTGGTCGGCGACTTTGAGGGCTCGCCATTCGAAAACCGGGCTCGAAACAACAACTTCCCCTACAACTTTTGTAGAACAGGGTCTGATCTGTCATGTGAGGCAATTTTCATGCCAGTACCATTTTTGGTTCCAGAGGAGATAATTTTGGCAGAAACGGTAAAAATGCCGAAATCTCTTATTTTGGCGGGCAAATTGCCGGCTTCCTGTGCGAGATACGCGAAAAAAGACCACCCCCAAAGTTGTGCGTCTCAATGAGACGAACGTTTTGATGTTGGTTTCATCTCTCTCGGACATTCCTGGACCGAGCGAGAGCCATTTTTGTGTGTTTTTGAGTGGTTTTTAGAGGTTTTTTGGCTGTAGAGAGATTATTATGGGATGTCGGGGGTCATGTTTTGTATTAAACGTAAATTTTGGGCACATAGAACATGTGTGCCAAATTTGGTGAGTTTTTGAGCATGTTTAGGGGTTCTAATAAGCGATTCACTGGAGGAGGGAAGAAGAAATTAAAGCTGCAAGCAGCGTTAGACGGGTCCTCTGGCTCCTGCCGGTTTTCCCTCCAATGTGTCCAACAAAATGAGACGAACATTTTGGCGTTGGTTTCATCTCTCTACGACATTCCTAGCCCCAGTTAGGGCGGTTTTGCTGTGCATAGGTGGAAGTGAGCCTTGTGGCTCTGAGAGAATATTATGGGATGTCAGGGAGTCAGTTGATACCATGGCAACGTATCCTCTGCTATGCTGAGTGACATGACCAGCTGCATGCGAGGAGTTCTAATTAGCGTGACAGAGGAGAGGTAGAGTGGAGAGGGGGGTTTAAGATAAACTTCTGGTGATGAAATCCTCACCGAGTCCACAATTTTACCCCAATCTGTGTCAAAAATATAATATTTGATAGTAATTTTTGTCAGGAATCCATTTTTGGCATTTTTGAAGCTGTATGAGTTATACTTTTTTCTCTAGAAGCACAAATGCGTCACAAAAACGCTGGAAAAGTGCTAGAAATGGATTATGCATTTTAGAGACATGGCCAAACTACTTGTCCTGTAGGCCACAATGTTGGCTTAATCTGTGTAAAAATATCATATGGTTGTAGGGAATTTTGTCAGGAATCCAACCATGTCATTTTTAAAGCTCTATGACTTTTAGTTTTTTGTCTAGAGGCCCAAATGCGACACTAGTAGAATGTGGTTTTTGACCTGAAATCGGTTCTCCTCATCTGCTAACATGGAGAAATCCTGAATCGGCCAAAAGCAGTTGGCGGCTTTGAGGGCTCGCCATTCGAAAACCGGGCCCGAAACAACAACTTCCTGAACAACTTTTGGAGAGCAGGGTCTAATCTGTCATGTGATGGTATTTTCAAGCATGTACCATTTTTGGTTTCAGTGGGTTTAATTTTTGCAGAAAGGGTTAAAAAAAAAAATTTTTTATTTTGTGAGGCAAATAGCCGGCTTCCTGTTGGAGATAGGTCCAGGGTAGCAGCGTATGATTTTTGCGTGTCGATGACACGAGCGTTTTGGTGTTGGTTTCATCTCTCTACGACATTCCTAGCCCGAGCTAGGGCCCTTAGCGTGTACCTAGGTGGCGCTATTGAGCTTATCATGGGATGTCAGGGGACAATTTATTTATTTTATCAAATTTTCGGAGTCACAGAATGTGTGTGCCGATTTTGGTGAGTTTTTGAGCACGTTTAGGGGGTCTAATTAGCGTTCTCGCGTAGGAGGGAATAATAATAAGAAAAAAGAAACGGACGAAGAACAATAGTGCCCTCCGCCTTCGGCGGAGGGCACCTTCTAGCTTGCTAGAAGGTGCCCTCTGCTCAGGCCAAGGACCCTAATTAAAGCTGCAAGCAGCGTTAGACGGGTCCTCGGGCTCCTGCCGGTTTTCCCTCCAATGTGTCCAACAAAATAAGACGAACATTTCGGCGTTGGTTTCATCTGTCTACGACATTCCTAGCCCCAGTTAGGGCTGTTTTGGTGTGTGTAGGCTTGAAGTGAGCCTTATGGCTCTGAGAGAATATTATGGGATGTCAGGGAGTCAGTTGATACCATGGCAACGTATCCCTCTGCTAGGCTGAAGGACATCACCAGCTGCATGAGTGGAACTCTAATTAGCGTGACAGAACCCCAAACAGAGTGGAGACTGAGAGTTTATCAGCCATCTAATGTAAAGAAATCCTCACAGAGTCCACAATTTTACCCCAATCTGTGTCAAAAATATCATGTTGATAGGAATTTTTGTCAGGAATCCATTTTTGGCATTTTTAAAGCTGTACGAGTTTTACTTTTTTCTCTAGAAGCACAAATGCGTCACAAGACAGATGGAAGAGTGCTGAAAATGGATTTTTTATTTATGAGAAACGTCCAAACTACTTGTCCTGTAGGTCACAATGTTGGCTTAATCTGTGTAAAAATATCATATGGTTGTAGGGAATTTTGTCAGGAATCCAACCATGTAATTTTTAAAGCTCTATGACTTGTAGTTTTTTGTCTAGAGGCCCAAATGCGGCACTAGTAGAATGTGTGTTTTGACCTGAAATCGGTTCTCCTCATCTGCTAACATGGAGAAATCCTAAATCGGCCAAAAGCGGTCGGCGGCTTTGAGGGCTCGCCATTCGAAAACCGGGCCAGAAATAACAACTTCCTTCACAACTTTTGGAGAGCAGGGTCTAGTCTGTCATGTGATGGTAGTCTCAAACCTGTACCATTTTTGGTTTTAGAGGAGAAAATTTTGGCAGAAATGGTTAAAAAAAATTTTTTTTAATTTTGTGAGGCAAATAGCCGGCTTCCTGTTGGAGATAGGTCCAGGGTAGCAGCGTATGAATTTTGCGTCTCGATGACACGAGCGTTTTGGTGTTGGTTTCATCTCTCTACGACATTCCTAGCCCGAGCTAGGGCCCATTTAGTTTTTTTTTTTTAGGTTTTTTGGCTCTAGAGGGATTATTATGGGATGTCTGGGGTCATGTTTGGTATCATTACGCAATTTTTCGCAATTGTAAGGTGCGTGCCAATTTTGGTGAGTTTTTGAGTATGTTTAGTGGGTCTAATTTGCGTTCAAAGACGGTGCGGAATAATAATAAGAAATAAAGCTGCAAGCAGCGTTAGACGGGTCCTCGGGCTCCTGCCGGTTTTCCCTCCAATGTGTCCAACAAAATGAGACGAACATTTTGGCGTTTGTTTCATCTCTCTACGACATTCCTAGCCCCAGTTAGGGCGGTTTTGCTGTGCATAGGTGGAAGTGAGCCTTGTGGCTCTGAGAGAATATTATGGGATGTCAGGGAGTCAGTTGATACCATGGCAACGTATCCTCTGCTATGCTGAATGACATGAGCAGCTGCATGCGTGGAATTCTAATTAGCGTCACACTAGTGTGATCAGAGTGAAGAGGTGGAGTTTATCAGCCATCTAATGTAAAGAAATCCTCACAGAGTCCACAATTTTACCCCAATCTGTGTCAAAAATATCATGTTAATAGGAATTTTTGTCAGGAATCCATTTTTGGCATTTTTAAAGCTGTACGAGTTTTACTTTTTTCTCTAGAAGCACAAATGCGTCACAAGACAGATGGAAGAGTGCTGGAAATGGATTTTTTATTTATGAGAAACGTCCAAACTACTTGTCCTGTAGGTCACAATGTTGGCTTAATCTGTGTAAAAATATCATATGGTTGTAGACAATTTTGTCGGGAATCCAACCATGTAATTTTTAAAGCTCTATGACTTGTAGTTTTTTGTCTAGAGGCCCAAATGCGGCACTAGTAGAAGTACTAGTAGTGAGTGTTTTGACCTGAAATCTGTTCTCCTCATCTGCTAACATGGAGAAATCCTAAATTGGCCAAAAGCGGTCGGCGACTTTGAGGGCTCGCCATTCGAAAACCGGGCCCGAAACAACAACTTCCCTCACAACTTTTGTAGAGCAGGGTCTGGTCTGTCATGTGATGGTAGTCTCAAACCTGTACCATTTTTGGTTTTAGAGGAGAAAATTTTTGCAGAAAGGTTTAAAAAAATTTTTTTTTTTATTTTGGCGGGCAAATAGCCGGCTTCCTGTTGGAGATAGGTCCAGGGTAGCAGCGTATGATTTTTGCGTCTCGATGACACGAGCGTTTTGGTGTTGGTTTCATCTCTCTACGACATTCCTAGCCCAAGCTAGGGCCCTTAGCGTGTGACTAGGTGGCGCTATTGAGCTTATTATGGGATGTCGGGGGTCATGTTTGGTATTAAACGAAAATTTTTCACGATTCAGGGGTGCGTGCCAATTTTGGTGAGTTTTTGAGCATGTTTAGGGGGTCTAATTAGCGTTCAAAGCGCGGACGGAATAATAAGAAAAAAGAAACGGACGAAAAACAATAGTGTCCTCCGCCTTCGGCGGAGGACACCTTCTAGCTCTTGCTAGAAGGTGCCCTCTGCTCAGGCCGAGGACCCTAAAAAGAAACGCAGCAGGAACAATAGTGTCCTCCGCCTTCGGCGGAGGACACCTTCTAGCTCTGCTAGAAGGTGTCCTCCGCTCAGGCCGAGGACCCTAATAATAATTAAAGCTGCAAGCAGCATTAGACGGGTCCTCGGGCTCCTGCCGGTTTTCCCTCCAATGTGTCCAACAAAATGAGACGAACATTTCGGCGTTTGTTTCATCTCTCTACGACATTCCTAGCCCCAGTTAGGGCTGTTTTGGTGTTCATAGGGTGGAAGTGAGTCTAATGGCTCTGAGAGAATATTATGGGATGTCGGGGAGTCAGTCGATACCATGGCAACGTATCCTCTGCTATGCTGAGTGACATGAGCAGCTTCTGCGTTGAGTTCTAATTAGCGTGACAGAGGATAAGTAGAGTGGAGAGGGGGGTTTAAGAAAAACTTCTGCTGATGAAATCCTCACAGAGTCCACAATTTTACCCCAATCTGTGTCAAAAATGTCAAATTTGATAGTAATTTTTTCCAGGAATCCATTTTTGGCATTTTTGAAGCTGTACGAGTTATACTTTTTTCTCTAAAAGCACAAATGCGTCACTAAAACGCTGGAAAAGTGCTAGAAATGGATTTTGAATTTTAGAGAAACGGCCGAACTACTTGTCCTGTAGGCCACAATGTTGGCTTAATCTGTGTAAAAATATCACATGGTTGTAGGGAATTTTGTCAGGAATCCAACCATGTAATTTTTAAAGCTCTATGACTTCTAGTTTTTTGTCTAGAGGCCCAAATGCGGCACTAGTAGAAGTACTAGTAGTGAGTGTTTTGACCTGAGATCTGTTCTCCTCATCTGCTAACATGGAGAAATCCTGAATTGGCCAAAAGCGGTCGGCGACTTTGAGGGCTCGCCATTCGAAAACCGGGCCCGAAACAACAACTTCCTTCACAACTTTTGTAGAGCAGGGTCTGGTCTGTCATGTGATGCAATTTTCATACCTGGACCATTTTTGGTTTCGGATGAGAAAATTTTTGCAGAAAGGGTTAAAAAATTTTTTTTTTTATTTTGTGAGGCAAATAGCCGGCTCCCTGTTGGAGATAGGTCCAGGGTAGCAGCGTATGATTTTTGCGTCTCGATGACACGAGCGTTTTGGTGTTGGTTTCATCTCTCTACGACATTCCTAGCCCGAGCTAGGGCCCTTAGCGTGTGCCTAGGTGGCGCTATTGAGCTTATTATGGGATGTCGGGGGTCATGTTTGGTATCAAATCGCAATTTCACGCGATCCTGATGTGCGTGCCAATTTTGGTGAGTTTTCGAGCATGTTCAGGGGGTCTAATTTGCGTTCTCGGGGCGGGTGGAATAATAATAAGAAAAAAAAAAAAAAAAAAGAAACGCAGCAGGAACAATAGTGCCCTCGGCCTTCGGCGGAGGACACCTTCTAGCCCTGCTAGAAGGTGCCCTCTGCTCAGGCCGAGGACCCTAATAAGAAAGAAACGCAGCAGGAACAATAGTGCCCTCGGCCGAAGGCCGAGGGCACTTTCTAGCTTGCTAGAAAGTGCCCTCTTCCGTAGGCCGAGGACCCTAATAAGAAAGAAACGCAGCAGGAACAATAGTGCCCTCGGCCTTCGGCCGAGGGCACCTTCTAGCTCTTGCTAGAAGGTGCCCTGGCTCAGGCCGAGGACCCTAATTAAAGCTGCAAGCAGCATTAGACGGGTCCTCGGGCTCCTGCCGGTTTTCCCTCCAATGTGTCCAACAAAATAAGACGAACATTTAGGTGTTTGTTTCATCTCTCTACGACATTCCTAGCCCCAGTTAGGGCTGTTTTGGTGTGCATAGGGTGAAAGTGAGCCTAATGGCTCTGAGAGAATATTATGGGATGTCTGGGAGTCAGTTGATACCATGGCAACGTATCCTCTGCTGTGCTGAATGACATCACCTGCTGCACGCTTGGAATTCTAATTAGCGTGACAGAACCCCAAACAGAGTGGAGACTGAGAGTTTATCAGGCATGTAATGTAAAGAAGTCCTCACAGAGTCCACAATTTTATCCCAATCTGTGTCAAAAATATCATACTTGATATAAGATCTTGTCAGGAATCCATTTTTGGCATTTTTAAAGCTGTACGAGTTATACTTTTTTGTCTAGAAGCCCAAATGCGTCACAAAAACGCTGGAAAAGCGCTGGAAAAGTACTAGAAATGGATTTTGTATTTTAGAGAAACTTCCCAACTACTTGTCCTGTAGGCCACAATGTTGGCTAAATCTGTGTAAAAATATCATATGGTTGTAGGAAGATTTGTCAGGAATCCAACCATGTAATTTGTAAAGCTCTATGACTTTTAGTTTTTTGTCTAGAGGCCCAAATGCGGCACTAGTAGAAGTACTAGTAGTGAGTGTTTTGACCTGAAATCGGTTCTCCTCATCTGCTAACATGGAGAAATCCTGAATTTGCCAAAAGCGGTCGGCGACTTTGAGGGCTCGCCATTCGAAAACCGGGCCCGAAACAACAACTTCCTTCACAACTTTTGGAGAGCAGGGTCTAGTCTGTCATGTGATGGTATTTTCAAGCATGTGTCATTTTTGGTTTCGGAGGAGATAATTTTTGAAGAAAGGGCAAAAATGCAGAAAACTCTTATTTTGAAAGGCAAAATAGCCGGCTTCCTGTTGGAGATAGGTCCAGGGTAGCAGCGTATGATTTTTGCGTCTCATTGAGCTGAAAATTTTGGTGTTGGTTGCATCTCTATACGACATTCCTAGTGGCGGCTAGGGCCGTTTTTGTGTGTTTTTTTATTTTTTTTTTAGAGGTTTTTTGGCTCTAGAGAGAGTATTATGGGATGTCGGGGATCATGTTTGGTATCAAATCGCGATTTTTGGCGCTGGCAATGTGTGTGCCAATTTTGGTGAGTTTTTGAGCATGTTTAGTGGGTCTAATTTGCGTTTTCGGGGTGCGTGGAATAATAAGAAATTAAAGCTGCAAGCAGCGTTAGACGGGTCCTCGGGCTCCTGCCGGTTTTCCCTCCAATGTGTCCAGCAAAATGAGACGAACATTTTGCCGTTTGTTTCATCCCTCTACGACATTCCTAGCCCCAGTTAGGGCTGTTTTGCTGTGCATAGGGTGGAAGTGAGTCTAATGGCTCTGAGAGAATATTATGGGATGTCAGAGAGTCAGTTGATACCATGGCAACGTATCCTCTGCTGTGCTGAATGACATGAGCAGCTGCATGCGTGGAGTTCTAATTAGCGTGACAAAGGAAAAGTAGAGTGGAGAGGGGGGTTTAAGATAAACTTCTGGTGTCCACAGAGTCCACAATTTTACCCCAATCTGTGTCAAAAATATCATTTTTGATAGTAATTTTTGTCAGGAATCCATTTTTGGCATTTTTGAAGCTGTATGAGTTATACTTTTTTCTCCAGAAGCACAAATGCGTCACAAAACCGCTAGAAAAGTGCTAGAAATGGATTTTTTACTTTAGAGAAATGGCCAAACTACTTGTCCTGTAGGTCACAATGTTGGCTTAATCTGTGTAAAAATATCATATGGTTGTAGGGGATTTTGTCAGGAATCCAACCATGTAATTTTTAAAGCTCTATGACTTGTAGTTTTTTGTCTAGAGGCCCAAATGCGGCACTAGTAGAATGTGTGTTTTGACCTGAAATCGGTTCTCCTCATCTGCTTACATGGAGAAATCCTAATTCGGCTGAAAGCGGTCGGCGACTTTGAGGGCTCGCCATTCGAAAACCGGGCCCGAAACAACAACTTCCTTCACAATTTGTGGAGAGCAGGGTCTAGTCTGTCATGTGATGGTAGTCTCAAACCTGTACCATTTTTGGTTTCAGAGGAGAAAATTTTTGCAGAAAGGGTTAAAAAAAAATTTTTTTAATTTTGTGAGGCAAATAGCCGGCTTCCTGTTGGAGATAGGTCCAGGGTAGCAGCGTATGATTTTTGCGTCTCAATGACACGAGCGTTTTGGTGTTGGTTTCATCTCTCTACGACATTCCTAGCCCGAGCTAGGGCCTTCAGAGTGCGCCTAGGTGGCGCTATTGAGCATATTATGGGATGTCTTGGGGTCATGTTTGGTATCAAATCGCAATTTTTCGCGATCCTGGGGTGCGTGCCAATTTTGGTGAGTTTTTGAGCATGTTTAGGGGTTCTAATTTGCGATCAAAGACGGTGCGGAATAATAATAAGAAAAAAGAAACGGACGAAATACAATAGTGCCCTCGGCCTTCGGCCGAGGGCACCTTCTAGCTCTTGCTAGAAGGTGCCCTGGCTCAGGCCGAGGACCCTAATTAAAGCTGCAAGCAGCGTTAGACGGGTCCTCGGGGCTCATGCCGGCTCCTGTCCCCCCACAGTCTGTCCTACTGTGTGTCTCAATGAGACGAACATTTTGGTGTTGGTTTCATCTCTCTACAACATTCCTACTGGCCGCTATGGCTGTCTTAGTGTGCCTAGGTGGCGCTAGACAGCATTTTATGGGATGTTTGGGGTCATGTTTGGTTCATGTTCATGTTTGGTATTTTTTCTCTTTTTTTGGACGCAAATAATGTGTGTGCCAATTTTGGTGGATTTCTGAACATGCTTGGGGGTGTAATAAGCGATGGGAGAACGTCAAAAGGGTGTAGTAAGGGAAAAAAAATGTACTGGCTGTGGTGGCCATTTTAGTGTGTCCAGAGAGGTCTGGTAAGCAACATTTTAGGTGATGGATTTTTTTTTACAAAAAAGAAAAAAATATTTTTTTTTGTTTGTTTTCTTGCATTATTATTAATGTACTAAAAAATTATGGGCAGATGTCAACATCCTATTTATTTTGTTTATCATATCACAGTAGAATCATCATATTTGACTTTTTAATCTTACACTCAAAATTACAATGTGGAAGGGATTGACTTTTTATTTTTACAGCTGGTGGAAAAATAAACATTTCTATATCATTCACGTATGGTTAAAACGAGTATTCATTGGTTTATATGGGCTTTAATAAATTAGTACAATTAAACACCTGTTTTACAAATGAAAGTTACAGGATTTACCAGTGTTTGGCATCACTTCCCTTGTATTTCAAGGACTGTGTTGTATTTATCATGGCAACTCATTCCAGTAGATGGCGGTAATTCAGTAATACTTGCCACCGGCGTTAGCGCCGTGCATTGTGGGAACTGTATGCCAAGAACACCGGTCAGATGCAGACACAGATAGAAACGTTCTCTAGTATCAGTGGGACATCCTGGGATGTATACAGTAGATTTTACAACTTTTACCATTCTGCCTAACAAATACTGAATTTGGGGCAAAATAGCAGGCACTACTACTGTCGTACGTGGTTTGTAAAACATCCGCGGGGATCAATGGAGCGGCGGGGGATGACGTCACGCGACCTGTCAACAGTATACGGTCTGGTCAACAGCTGATCTCACCAAAACGCGAGCGGATGCAGAGGAAGATATGAGTCTGTTTCTCTGTCGGTCGGTCAACTTATTGTACACAGCTGCTTTGCTCCAGCGCATGGGAGGAGAGAGAGGATTCACCGTATCCCCAGAGATCCCGCAAGATGACATGAAGTGGATTAGACTGATTGAAACAGGGGACAAGCCAGGAGAGAGCGCTAACGTCGGGAGCTCTCAAACAACGGATTCCGTCTGTGGTTTGAACAGGTACGGTAAATTAAAGTTTCTAGGCTTCAGTACTGTTTATTTTACTACCTGTCATCTTAGTTATCAGCAGTATTTTTGAACGTGAAAGGCAAGTTGGACCGTGTAGCTAACAGAAGCTAACAGAAGCTAAACGTCTGTTGCTCACTTAGCTACAAGCAATTTATTGTAGAAAAGGGGTTGGGAAATATAATTGTGGTGTAATGAAAGACTATACAAGCTTCTGCATTTAAAGGGAGATTATCAGTCTACATATCATAAAGATGCGCACGTATTTTGCTGCATTTATCTGCATTCATTGAGACGAGTTGGCATTTTTAAACAATAAATTCAACCTGGTAGCAGCATCAAAATGTACGGTTGTTTCGTGGTGAGTTACCAGAGATTGTACTTCACAACAGAGGCAACGTTGATCAAGTTTTAACGGCTACCGAGCAACCCAGTATTTTGGAGTTAATCGCGACCGTATAACTGGTGACTCTTGGACAAATACTGTAGATGTGGTGCTTTGTTATTCGTTATAGCTGACTCTAAAGACGTTAAAAACACTACAGTTGCGTTAAACACATGATTAAACGATTCGGTTATGTTCAATTACGTTTTGTGTGGTATCATTCAATGTCAATGTGATTAGAATGCACAGCTAATGGTAGCATTCTCTGCTGCGTCTTCTGCCGAAGGGGGATGTACGTCAGAGTGACGTGAGGTACCAGCGGGGTATAAAAGGATCGATCTGGCGTCGTCTCGTCCTTCTCACAGACTCTGGAGGTAAGACCCATTTCGTTGTCTCTTAATTTGATGCAAGCATATGTTGTGTTGAACCTGAGCAATGTTAAACGTGATTTAAGGTGAAATGAAAGAACGATATCAGGTATAAGTAAGATTTTGCTGGTCTGCGGTGAGATTTTAAACTTTCTAGAAGCTTCTGTGAGGTGTGTTTTCTGAACTACTTTGATAGTGAAACGATGTAAGCCTTTCTATCAAATAAGATATACATAATTAAGATGGTGTGCTACATTTTTGGCGCATTTTGAGTACATTTTGATGACTTTATCAGCATTTGTGGGTGGTGCTTCAAGGCTAGAAGTATACTAATGTTATGGAAATCTCAGCCTTTGTTCTGTTAGCCCGCTAGCGAGGCCTGCTCCGTGTGTGGTTTTGTGTCCTGTTGAGAGAAATGCTCGGTAGTCTTTGCTCCAAAGACGATAATTGTCCTAAATTAAATAAGTTTTATAAATGTAAGATATTGTGTTACATTTGTGGTGAATTTGAAGAACATTTTGATGACTTTTAGTTAGCATTTGTGGTTGGTGCTCCGACGCTAAACGTATGCTAATGTTATGGAAATCTCAGTCTTTGATCTGCATTCAGCCTTTGTGTTAGCACGCTAGCTACTCTGTGCTGTCTTTTGTGTCATGTTAACACCAATACTCGATGAACTTTGATCATGGTGCAATGGTTACCCTTTAAACAAATAAAATATATATATTGATGAAAGAATTGTACATTTTTTGTACATTTTGAATACATTTTGATGGCTTTTACTCGGTTGGCAAAAGTTGTGCATACATATGCTAATGTAAGCTCGGCCTTTGTTCAATAATTGCTTTGTGTTAGCCACGTTATCCTGCTCTGTTATATTAAGACAAATGCTTGATATTCCTTAACCCAAGTACAATAATTGGCTTCTAAACTAATCAAATATATGAATTTTACATGCTATGAAACATTTTTGGTGCATTTTGGAGAGTATTGCTTGGTGTGATATTTGCTTTGTGGGTTTAGCTTTAATAATGCTGTGTCATAGCTACTAGTTAGCCACCATGGTGTGCCAGCCTCGGCCTGCTCAGTGCTTGGTTTTGTGTAATATTGAAAGAAATGCTAAAAAGTCTGCCCTTAACACAATTAAGATATATATTTAAGATACTTTGGTACTTTTTTGGTGAATTTAACAAAATTTTTATGAGTTTTACTTGGTTGGTTGGTGTGTTGCTTTTCTGGTAATACTGAGAGAAATGCTTGTTACCTCCAAGTACAATGATTGGCTTCTAAATAAATTAAATATATGTATTTTAGACACTATGAAACATTTTTGGTGCATTTTGAAAACATTTTGAAGATTATTACTTGGTGTGATATGTGCTTAAAGGTTGTAGATATGGCTATGCAGTGTCCTTATTCAGTGAACAGAGCTCATAAATAGGACTGTTGCTCTTAGGGTAAGAGGATATGGGCTCTGAATTTCAACATTCAGCATTTGTGTTTAGAAAATGATGACAGCATGCTGTTTTTGTGGCTTTAATATTCCTGTAGTGTTGTAGTCTTGTTTAACAGTAGGAAAAATGTTTTAAAGAGTGAACACAGGATATTGAAATATGAAATAACAAGTTGATATTAATATAAATCATAAATGATAGTAGTAATAAACTAATAAATGAATATTCAATGATTTGTCACCATGGAAACCTTCTTCTTTGTTGTGCCTGTTTACTTTCAAATTTGTGAAATAAATATTTCATAAGAATTTGAGCTTAGGCTTCTGGAACTCTTGACAGAGGTTCCAAATAGAAGTGGAACTCTCAGAGGGCAGGCTAGGGCTCTGTTTGTTTGCATTCAAACTTAAAATTTTTAAATGTGGAAGTATTGTCTTCTTTGTCCTGCTTTTTCACATTTTTATTCAGTGAACAGAAGTCATTAATAGGACTGTTGCCCTTAGAGTTAGAGTTTATGGGCTCTGAAATTCAACATTCAGCATTTGTGTTTAGAAAATGACAGCATGCTGTTTCTGTGGCTTTTTTTTCTCCCACAATAATCTTGATTACTCTTAAATAGTATTAATTTGAAGATTCCTTAGCTGTGTGATCTTGTGCTCTCCAGTGCTTTTTATTGGGGCATTTTGAATGCATTTTGAAGATTATTACTTGGTGTGATATGTGCTTTAAGGTTTTAGATATAGCTGTGCTGTGTCAGCCTTTTTTTTCTGTGAAAGCTACTTGTTAGCCACGTTAGCTGTAGCTTTTTTCTCCTTGTTTGGCTCATGCTGAGGGAAAAGACTTATTGTGTGAGTGTGTGTGTGAGGTTTTTCTGCCTTTGTTTTAAATCTTAGCTTGAGCTGTTGATCAGTTGTGCATCTGTCCTGATTAGCAGGCCAGAGCTAACTGGCATTTCGTGAGGGTTTAAGAGCCATAATGTGTGAGTGATTAAAGTGATTGTTTGGGACTTTTAAAGTTGTGTTTTGTGGCATTCCTGGCATGATCTAAATCTGTAGATTACATTTGCATGCATTTTTGATGGCTTTTATTCTCCTCATATTTTCTTGATTTCTCTGAAATACTATTGATTCGAAGGCTCCCTACCTGTGTTCCCTACTTTACTCTCCTGAGCTTTTTTGGTGCATCTTGAATTCATTTTGAAGAATATTACTTGGTGTGATATGTGCTTTAAGGTTGTAGATATAGCTACGCTGCGTCAGCCTTTTTTTCTGTGAAAGCTACTTGTTAGCCACGTTAGCTGTAGCTTTTTTCTCCTTGTTTGGGTCATGCCCGGAGAAAAGACTTATTGTGTGAGAGTGTGCGTGTGAGAGGTTTGTCTGCCTATGTTGTTGTTTATCCAAGTTCAAGTTGTTGATCAGTTGTGTATCTGTCCTGGTTAGCAGGCGAGAGCCGACTGGCATTTTGTGAGGGTTATAGATCCATAATGTGTGAATGATTAAAGTGATTGTTTGGGACTTTTAAAGTTGTGTTTTGTGGCATTCCTGGCATGATCTAAATCTGTAGATTACATTTGCATGCATTTTTGATGGCTTTTTTTTCCCTACTATTATCTTACTTACTCTTAAATGGAATTGTTTTTGAGGTTCCTTAGCTGCATGCTCTTCAGTACTCTCCTGAGCTTTTTTGGTGCATTTTAAATATATGTTGAAGGTTATTACTTGGTGTTATATGTGCTTTAAGGTTTTAGATATAGCTATTCCATGTCAGCCTTTTTCCCTGTGAAAGCTACTTGTTAGCCACGTCAGCTGTAGCTTTTTGCTCCTTTTTTGGGTCATGCTGAGAGAAAAGACTTGTTGTGTGTGTGTGAGGTTTTTCTGCCTTTGTTTTAAATCTTAACTTGAGCTGTTGATCAGTTGTGTATCCGTCCTGGGTAGCAGGCCAGAGCATACTGGCATTTTGTGAGGGTTAAAGATCCATAATGTGTGTGTGTGATTTAATTGATTGTTTGGGTCTTCTAAAGTTGTGCTTTGTGGCATTCCTGGCATGATCTTATTGTGTAGATGACATATGCATGCATTTTTTGTGGTTCTTTATCATAATAATCTTGATTACTCTGAAATAGTATTGATTTGAAAATTTCTTTGCTTTGTGATCTTATACTGTCCTGTGCTTTTTTTGGTGCATTTTGAAGGTTATTACTTGGTGTGATATGTGCTTTAGGGTTTTAGATATAGCTGCGCTGTCAGCCTTTTTTTTCTGTAAAAGCTACTTGTTAGCCATGTTGCCTTTATATTTTTGCTCTTTTTTGGGTAGTTCTGATAAAAGATACATTTTGATTACATGTGCATGCATTTTTGATGGCTTCATTTCTTCTACTATAATCTTGATTACTCTTAAATGGTATTGATTTGCAAATTTCTTGGCTGTGTGATCTTATGCTCTCCTGTGCTTTTGATTGGTGCATTTTAAAAAATATTTTGAAGATTATTACTAAGTGTGATATGTGCTTTTAGGTTTAAGACAAAGCTATGATGTGTCTGCCTTTTTCCCTGTGTTAGCTTCTTGTTAGCCACGTTAGCTGGAGCTTTTGGCTGTTTTTTTAAGTCATGCTGAGAGAAAAGACTTATTGTGTGAGTGTGTGTGTGAGGTTTTTCTGCCTTTGTTTTAAATCTTAGCTTGAGCTGTTGATCAGATGTGTATCTGTCCTGGTTAGCAGGCCAGAGCTTACTGGCATTTTGTTGAAGTTTTGATCCATCATGTGTGAGTGATTAAAGTGATTGTTTAGGACTTTTAAAGTTGTGTTTTGTGGCATTCCTGGCTTGATCTTAATGTGTAGATTAAATTGGCATTTTTGATGGCTTTTTATTTTCCTACAATAATCTTGATTACTCTTTAATGGTATCGTTTGAAGATTCCTTAGCTGTGGGCTCTACTGTACTCTCCTGAGCTTTTTTGGTGCATCTTGAATTCATTTTGAAGATTATTACTTGGTGTGATATCTGCTTCAAGGTTTTAGATATAGCAATGCTGCGTCAGCCTTTTTTTCTGTGAAAGCTACTTGTTAGCCATGTTAGCTGTAGCTTTTTGCTCCTTTTTTGGGTCATGCTGAGAGAAAAGACTTATAGTGTGTGTGAGGTTTGTCTGCCTTTGTTGTTGTTTGTCCAAGTTGTTGATTAGTTGTGTATCTGTCCTGGTTAGCAGGCGAGAGCTTAGTGGCATTTTGTGAGGCTTATAGATCCATAATGTGTGAGTGATTAAAGTGATTGATTGGGACTTTTAAAGTTGTGTTTTATTGCATTCCTGGCATGCTTATAATGTGTAGATAACATGTGCATGCATTTTTGATGGTCTTTTTTTCCTACTATAATCTTGCTTACTCTTAAATGGAATTGATTTGAAGATTTCCCAAATGTGTGCTTTTCATTACTCTCCTGTGCTTTTTGGTGCATTTTAAATATATGTTGAAGGTTATTACTTGGTGTGATATGTGCTTTAAGGTTTTAGATATAGCTATTCCACGCCAGCCTTTTTCCCTGTGATAGTTACTTGTTGGCCAAATTATGTAGCTTGTTCATCTTAGTTTAAGCTGTTAACCAGTTGTGTATCCGTCCTGGTTAGCAGGCCAGAGCTCACTGGCATTTTGTAAGGGTTAAAGATCCATTATGTGTGAGTGATGAAAGTGATTGTTTGGGTGCTTTAATGTTGTGTTTTGTGGCTTTTTATTCTCCCACTATAATCTTGCTTACTTTTCAATGGTAGTGATTTGCAAATTTCTTGGCTGTGTGATCTTATGCTCTATTGTGCTTTTTGGTGCATTTTGAATACATTTTGAAGATTATGACCTGGTTTGATATGTGCTTTCAGGTTGTAGATATAGCTATACTATGTTGGCTTTTTTTTTCTGTGAAAGCCACTTGTTCGCCACATTATGTGGCTTGTTCATCTTAGTTTAAGCTGTTAATCTGTTGTGTGTGTGTTCTGGTAAGCAGGCCAGAGCTTACTGGCATTTTGTGAGGGTTAAAGATCCATAATGTGTGAGTGATAAAAGTGATTGTTTGGGTCCTTTAAAGTTGTGTTTTGTGGGATTCCTGGCATGATCTATATGTGTAGATAAGGTTTGCGTGCATTTTTTGTGGCTTTTTTCCCCCCAAAATTATCTTGATTACTCTTAAATGGTATTTGAAAATTCCTTGGCTGTGTGCTCCAATGCTCTCCTGTGCTTTGTTGATGCATTTTATATATATATGTTGAAAAACGATTACTTGGTGTGATATGTGCTTTAAGGTTGTAGATAAAGCTACACTGTGTCGGCCTTTTTTCCTGTGTTAGCTACTTGTCAGCCACATTATGTAGCTCTTCCTCTTTTTGGGTATTTCTGATAAAAAAATACATATTGTTTGAGAGTGTGTGTGAGGTTTGTCTTCCAATGTTGTTCATCTTAGTTTAAGCTGTTAATCAGTTGTGTATCTGTCCTGGTAAGCAGGCCAGAGCTTATTGGCATTTTGTGAGGGTTAAAAATACATAATGTGTGAGTGATTGAAGTGCTTGTTTTGGTCCTTTAAAGTTGTTTTGTGGCATTCCTGGCTTGATCTAAATGTGTAGACTAGATTGGCATTTTTTGTAGCTTTTTATTTTCCCACATAAATTTGATTAATCTTCAATGGTATTGATTTGCAAAATTCTCAGCTGCGTGATCTTATTCTCTCCTGTGCTTTTTTGCTGCATTTTGAATACATTTTGAAGATTATAACTTGGTTTGATATGTGCTTTAAAGTTATAGCTGTGCTGTTTCAGCCTTTTTTTTCTGTGAAAGCTACTTGATAGCAACGTTAGCTGTATCTTTTTGCTCCTTTTTTGCTGAGAGAAAAGACTTATTGTTGTGTGAGTATGTGTGAGGTTTGTCTGCCAATGTTTTAATCTTAGTTTAAGCTGTTAATCAGTTGTGTATCTGTCCTGGTTAGCAGGCCTGAGCTTACTGGCATTTTGTGAGGGTTATAGATCCATAATGTGTGAGTGAATAAAGTGATTGTTTAGGACATTTTAAAGTTGTGTTGTGTGGTTTTCCTGGCATGATCTTAATGTATAGATTACATGTGCATGCATTTTTGTGGCTTTTTTCCTTCAGTACTGTCCTGTGCTTTTTGGTGCATGTTTTAATACATTTTGCATACACTTTTTGTTGCTTTTTTTCTCCTACAATTATCTTGATTACTCTTAAATGGTATTAATTTGCAGATTCCTTGGCTGTGTGATTTGCTTCCCTGTGCTCACCTGTGCTTTGGCTACTGACTGCGACTGAGACTGCTGCATTTCTGCGATCTTTTGATCCAGGACACACACATCTTGACACTTATACATCTCTTTAAACCGACACACACCTAGAGTAACTGCTAATCTGCACACACTTTAATTGATTTTATACACATTCACTCAAGCAGACACACACAGTCACACACTCACACACTCACACACACAGACACACACACACTTGCCCTCAGCCAAGGTGAGTTAAAACATTTCTACATTGTAATGTTAGGTGAAGCGTTGCTATGTGAAGCCTTGTGAGTATGATTGGCACAGATTGACTGGTGTTTTCTCTGTGAGCGTGGACTCAAAAATTTCTCTTTAATCTTCCTGTTCAGATGCCTAGAGCGAAAGGCCATCGGAGGGCGTTGGCCTTGAAGAGGAAGAGGGCAGAGGACCACCCCTGGACTGCCCTCGAGCCTGTCCCCGAGTTCGTTGCTCGTATGTGTCAAACTTTCATTTCAGAATGTTCACTGATATGGTTTGGATGTAATGTCCCTTAATAATGTTCTGACAAACTTCAATGTCCATTAAACAGGGCGCGGTACCGGGTACCGCCACCGAACGCGGAGATGGCCAACCTCTGCACTGACCCACCGGAGCCGCAAGTTGGTCACTCCAGCGCATCGTCCGGACCAGAAGGTATGATTTTTGTTTAATTCATCGAAAAATTGCAGCGAGTAAGGTGTCTGTTGGTAGGTTTCTCTGTTGTTAAAGAACGTCTGTGTTTTTGCAGCTGGTGTTCGTCGTCGGAGACTCCCACCTCCGGGCCATGGTGGACGGCTTCGTGCCCATGCCGGTAGGTTCTCTGTCCTTTGCTTTTCTGTCTGTTCCAGGTGCATCGGCAGCCGAGCTGAGGACAGAGGCCCTGCACGCAGACGTCCCGTGGACCCCCGACGCCGTCTGCGTGCTCGCCCCGAGCAACAACCTCACGGCCAGCCGGACGGTTGGCGAGGCAGCGTTGGACTTCGGTGCTCTCCTGACCTCCATCGCCAGCCGCTGGCCCAAGGTGTGTGTTTGTTTCATGTTTTTGTTGTTAATCGTTTGGTTTTGTGTCAGCAAAGCTGTTGTGAGCAGCCTTTGTATTGTCATGCACTTATTTTAGAGACATGAATGTGATCTGCTGACAAAGGTTTTTTTTCTGTAAGGTGTTCGTGCTGGACTTCCCTCCACGCCTGAACATCCACCCGGGCCTGCAGTTGGCGCTGCGTCAGGAATTCCACCGAGTCGCAGCACGCATGGGTACGTTTCAATCGAGTTTTTCTGCAAAATCTGAGATTTGAGAAATTTATTTTTGTGTGACCGCATGCATGGATGGACATGTACATGTAAATGCATGTGTTAATGTTTTCAAGTACTTAATGATTTTTTTGTGTGTGGTTTGTGACACTTATTTCAGGTTTCCCTTACGTGTCTGTGGCTGAGCACCTCCCCCTCCATCGGTTGGAGCTGTGGTGCCCCGACGGCGTAAGTATTGTCCCAAAATTTACACATCACTTTATGTGACACTAAAGAAAACATCCAGCTAACAAAGTGAAATGTCTGCTGTGTCTGACTGTTTTTCAGGTGCACCTCAGCGACACCGATGGGACCCCTGTGCTGGTGGATCTGCTGTGGAACGCTGCTGTCCAGCAGCTGGCCACGCGTCCACCCTCGCCCACGCCCGCGGTGTCCCGCCGGACATCGCCGCGTGCCACGGTGTCTCCCAGGCTAGTTGTGACAGGACACCTCCCCGTGACCCGTCACAGCGACCCCTGGGAGTGGACTGTGGTTGGAAAGGAGGACAAGGTAAAGTGTTTCTCTGATTGAGTGTGTAGAAGTTTGTACAAAGCCTGCATGTGAAGTTTTATTTTAAAACAATTTTTGTTTTTTGTTTTGAAGGCCGGAACACCTGCTGTGGTTCGGCCTGTCATCCCGCCCAACCCTGTGTGGTTCAGCGGTGACATGTTGGATGCTATGGAGAAGGTCAGTCCTTCTTCTGGCTCCGGCTGCATCGCTGAGCCACCAGCTGGCCAGGTAAAGTGCACACAAGCCATATGACCACATAGTTGATAACACAAGCGGTAAACAGCTGTTATAAAGTTTCTTTTTCTTCCTCTAGGCTTCGCGTGCGAAGCGTCGGCCACGAGGTGTTGCCAAGAAGCGCAGTGGAGGAAAGCGGCAGGTGTGTTTTTTTTTAATTTTTTGCTGGTTACGAAGAGCGACCAATGCGGTGTGATATATGTTTTGATAAGAGTTGCATTTTGATTTTTTTTTTCATGTTTTCTGTTCTCTATAGGTGGCGGCAACACCTTCACCTGCCCAGGAGACCGTGTCTGCCTCCGGCCCCAGTCCGGTCCAGCGCCAGGTGCGTTTTTGTTTAAACATGTTATGTGACTTATTGTTTTTACACCTGCATTTTTCCCCCTGGTTTGTCATGCAGTTAAACTGAATTTTTGATTTGTGTCAGGCGGAGGCAGCAGCCCAGGAGTCCGTGGTCCCAGAGGTCGTCGTGGAGGAGACATCGCTGGAGTCCGAGGTGCCGCAGGTCGTCGCGGAGGAGGTGGCTGCGCCGTGCCTTGCTGTCGCCGAGGGAACCCAGAGGCCACGGAAGATCAGCAAAGCTAAGGACCACTTTTTTTCTTCTGCTTGTGTTTCTGATGCTGGGTTAGATTGTGACAGTAGTGATGTAGCAGCAGAGGCTAGCAGAGATGGGAGGCCAGTCAGGGTTGTGCGCGGGTCGTTTCATCAGGCTGACGAGCGCTTTTTTTACGGAGGACAGCAGTGTATGGCTATAGCTTTGGTCAGCTTAGCCAAACACACGCTGAGCAGTGTTTTTTCCTGGGACAGACGTCAGCTTGATCGTGCGGTGATTTGCGGCGACGAGTTGTACAGTAATTTGCGCGATCGAGGCATCTTCAACCACGTGACAAATCTGCTCTCTGTCCCAGATTTGCCACAGCGGTTGATGATTGATGATGCGGTGGTTCGCTTTGTTTTTGGCGACTCGGCGTTTGGTGATGTCGGCGTAACAGAGGGTGAACACATCGACAGCGGTGTGTTCAACAGTTTGCGTGACGCACTGAACAGGATCTTCGGTCAGTACCACACATGTCTTCTGACGATGTGTGGCAACACTTCTGCCATCATCCGTGAGGATGGACGGTTCGCTGTGGTGGACAGTCACTCACGGGGTAACGAGGGCTTGTTACACTTTAACGGTACAAGCGTGGTTTTGCATTTTGCGTGCCTGGATGACCTGCACCACTACATCTGTCGCTTGGCCGACAGTCTCAGTTCGAGGGAGAAGCTCTTTGAACTGTGTGGCATCTCTGTCCATGTGGGTGCAAGTCCAGTGCTGCCTGGTGTTTCTGTGGAGGGTAGGGTCACAGGGGTGACTGCTGCTCCAGCACCAGAGTGTAGTGTTGTGTCTGAGCGTTGTGTCAGTTCAGATGTTAGTCCAGCACTGTCAGGCGTTTCTCTGCGGTCTTATGCCAGTGTGTTGAGCGGCGGCTCACCGGCAGGACCAAGCGTTACTGATGGCAGTAAGTGGGGCATTTCTTCTGACACTTGTTGGTCGAAGAAATCAAGGCGATCCGGCTTTCGTTTTAGATACGATGAAGATTTCCCTCCGCTTGGTCTTAGTGCTTATGCAGATGTCAGTCCGGTGCTGTCTAGTGTTTCCGTGGAGAGGCGGGTCACTGAGGTGAACACTGCTCCAACACCAGAGTCTAGTGTAGTCAGTGAGTGCAGGTTAAGTGATGTGGTTTCTGAAGGCAGTTGTGAGCCTGAGGTTTGTGTTAGTGTAGATGCGAGTCCAGCGTCGTCAGGAGTGTCTTTAGCTAGCGAAGTTAGCGGTGTGTCAGCAGCAGAGAAGCGTAGGATTTCTTCTGACCCTTGTGTGTCAAAGAAATCCAAGCGCTTTGATGTTGGCGAGGCTAATTTAGATGTAGAGTTTGTAGATACCGTCAGAAATGCAGAGTTAACTTTCTGTCCTCTCAGCGTAGACGCCTGCAAGGCTGTGTGCAGTAGCTTTAACTTGGAGTTTGTGAAGCTCGGTGGACCGGTGTCCACACGTGTCGGTTTGTTAGGGGTTCCTTGTAGAAATGAGAGGATCGTGGCGGATGGTAACTGCTTCTTCAGAGCCATCTCTCAGGCTGTGAGTGGTTCTCAGAAGCACCATCGTAGAATTAGGCTTGCGGTTTGTAAACATCTCCAGCGGAATGCTCGTCACTATTCTAATTTGATTAGGAGTGAGTACTCTTCAGTGTCAGAGTACATTCAGCAGTCCAGGATGGCAAGTGTTAATTCTTGGGCTTCAGAGGTGGAAATTCAGGCTACAGCAGATATGTTAGGCGTTAGTGTTTGTACATTTTATGATGGTCGTTGGCTAAAGTACAGCTGTAGCGGTAGGTGTTTGTCGTCGGATTGCATTTATTTAGAGAATGTCTCAGGGAGCCATTTTGAGAATGTGGTTTGTGTTTATGAGCCTGGACTGCAGAGCTGTTATGGTTATTGTAAAGTCAGTGAGGTTTCAGGTTACAGCTTTAGGGCTAGATGTCAGGAAGGTGTTGTTGGTAGGGAGGAAACAGCACTTAGGTGCAGTGAGAGTTTTGAAGTGTCAGATCTAGGTTTAGATGAAGAGGGTGCAGAGCCAGGTAGGCTGTCTTTAAAATCACAATATATGATCCGTAGGGAGTGGACACAAAGGAAAAAAAATAAGTTGCTTATGGAGAGATGTCAGTTCAGGTTTAGAGAGAGGTATCGGGAAGATGAGAGTTTTAAGGAACAGAAAAAGTTCAAGAGTGTTGAAAAGTATAGTGAAAATGTGTCACACAGAGAGAAGGTTAAAGGAATGAGTGTAGGGAAGTATAAAGAGAACCCTGAGCACAGAGAGAGGGTTAAAGGAATGAGCGTAGGGAAGTATAAAGAGAACACTGAACACAGAGAGAGGGTTAAAGTCCAGGTTAGGGCACAATATCAAGGTTGTGTTGAGCATAGGGAGAAAGTTATAGACAGGATTATGGTTAAATACAGGGATAGTGAGGAGCGTAGGGAGAAAGTTAAAGCTAGGAGTAGAAAATTTAGTAAGAGTCAGTACGGTAGTTTAAAGCACAGGCAGAAAGTTATTGGTCGTGTTAGGCTGAGCAGGAAACAGAGGCTAGAGCAGTTAAAAGACTTTGGTTTTGTTATGAATCAGTTTTTGGAGCAGGTTAGAGACGGACCTGATTTTGTCTGCTGTGTTTGTCACAGGTTGCTGTTTAGAAATCAGGTTGTTAGTTGTGATAGGGACGCTTACAGCAGAACCAGCAGAACAGCTGAACTTGCTGAGGCGTGTATCAGTGAGTGTTTCCTGCATCAGTGTAGTGATGAGTGTGTTGTGCCCTGTCAATTGGCAGTTTCTAGAGGTCAGCTGTGGATTTGTCACTCCTGTCAGGGTAAGATTAGTAAGGGTGAGATGCCAGCTGAATGCTGGATCAATAACCTGGAGCTGGATCCCATTCCACCTGAACTGGGATGCCTGAATAGTTTAGAGCAGCATTTAGTCGCGTTGCATATTCCATTTATGAAGATGTTGGCACTGCCGAAAGGGGGGCAGAACGGAGTACATGGACCTGTGACATGTGTTCCAGCTGACATCGTGCAGTCGACTCGTGTGTTGCCCCGGTCCAGTATGGAGGGGTCTTTGGTACAGGTTAAGCTGAAGCGTAAACTGACATATAAAGGGTATTACGAGTATCAGTTTGTAGATACTCTGCGTGTAAGACAGGCGCTAGATTATTTAAAGAGGACCAATGCCCTTTATGCAGATATAGAGTTTAATGAGGACTGGGTTAATGAGTTTTGTAGGATAGAGGATGAAGAAAGGGAAGAGGCTGAGTTTAGTGAGGAAGAGGTTGTTTCAGAGCAGGGTGGTGTTGGTGCTCAGGGAGCTGATCAAGTTAGAGCACAGGCTGAGTTTGTTGAGGGAGATGTCGAGGAAGCTTCAGACATAATACAAGATGAAATGTTACATGACAGGCAGCAGCACTGCATGTTTCAGGACACTTGTCTTATGCCTGTTGATATTGGTCAGGAGGCATTAGATCAGTATTTTGAGGATATAGTTAATGTTGCGCCTGCAGAGGGAAATTGTCCGGTAAAGATGCTTTCTGACCAAACGAATGAGGCTAAATGTTTCCCAGTGTTGTTTCCTAGAGGTAATAAGACCTTTCATGACACTCGAAATGCTCATCTGTCACTTACGCGTTATTTCAACAATAGGATTATGCATGCAGACGGTCGTTTTGCGCGTAATGTGGAGTACATATTTTTTGCGCAGTACATGTCGGAGTTAGATCAGGTAGTGTCGAATGTTTCTGTGGCGTTACGTAAAGGTAAAGTAGGTCAGAGGTCTCAGCGAATCACTCAGGGTATGTTGAAGGATGTGGAGGCTTTAAAGCAGTTGTTGGAGTTTGATGATGGGTTTAAGTTCCTGAGACCAATTAGGGGAACTCCGGCATTTTGGCAGACCGTTCAGAAAGAAGTGATGGCTTGCGTTCGTCAATTAGGGATCCCAACGTGGTTTTGTTCCTTTTCGTCTGCTGATATGCGCTGGCAGAATCTGCTGACCAGCATCCTGAGGCAGGAAGGCAGATCGCAGACTGTAGAGGATTTGGAGTGGGCAGACAGGTGTCAGTTGTTGCGTCGTAATCCGGTAACGGCTGCGAGGATGTTCGATTACAGATGGCATTGTTTTTTGAAAGCAGTTCTCATGTCTCCTACTGAACCAATTGGCAAGATCTCCGATCACTTTCATAGGGTCGAGTTTCAGCAGCGCGGTTCTCCTCATGTTCACTGTTTGTTTTGGATCGAGGGCGCCCCCAAAATTGGTAAGAACACAGATGAGGAGGTAGTTGCGTTCATAGATAAATACGTCTCGTGCGAGTTGCCCTCTGACGATGACACATTATTGGACATTGTGACATCGGTTCAAACACACTCCAAACGGCACGCTAAGACTTGTAGAAAGTCAAAGAAGAGCAAATGTCGTTTCAATTTTCCAAAACCAGCGACGAAGCGGACATTTATCTGTCATAAAAAAGAGTGCAAATGTGACGGGAAAGATGCATATAGCACAGAGGAGAGAGCTGCTTCTAAAAACATGCCAATCTGTAAGTGTTTTGATGACGATGACGAGATGCCCAAAGAAACAGCTGAGGCAATTTTAACAGCTGTTAAGAAAGCTGTTGAAAATGAGGTGCCTCCTGTGTCTGTTGATGAGTTGTTTGCGACTTTGGGCATTAATCAGGACATCTATGAGCAGGCGTATCGGCGTTTAGAGAAGAAGACAAAGGTAGTGTATAGGAGAGAGGTAAACAGTGTTTGGGTGAACCAGTACAGTAAAAAGTTGTTGAAGTGCTGGAACGCCAACATGGACCTTAGCTTTGTCACTGACGCCTATGCAGTCGTCATTTATATAATTTCCTACATTACGAAGTCAGAGAGAGAAATTGGCCTTTTATTGAGCAATGCCCAAAAAGAAGCTTCCCAACAAGGAAATCTCTCTGCTAGAGAAAGCTTGAAGAAGCTGGGGAGTGTATATTTACACCACAGAGACGTCTGCGCTCAGGAGGCAGTGTACAGGCTAACGTCCATGCATCTGAGGGAATGTTCCCGAAAGGTTGTCTTTGTGCCGACAGGGAGCAACATAGTCAAGATGAGTTTACCTCTGAGTGTTTTGCAGGAGAGGGCGTCATCACATGATCTTCGCTCGGATGACATGTGGATGACTAGCATAGTGGACAGGTTCAAGAACAGGCCTGACGACGAGGTGTTTGCGGACATGTGTATGGCGACGTTTGCATCTGAATATCGTGTTCTCTACGGCAATGAAAAATCTGAAAATGCGATTAAATTGAAAAACAATTTGGGCTTCGTCCTGAGGAGAACACGATCTCAGTTTGCCGTGGTTCGGTATATGCGGTTTAACTTAGAGAAGCAGGAGGAGGCTCATTTCCAGAGTCTGTTGCAGTTGTTCCTTCCTTATAGAACTGACTCTGAGCTCAAACCTGAGGGCTTTGAGTTTTTCAGTCAGTTCTATGAGAACGGAGAGGTCAGGTTTAGGGACGGCTCCGTGCACTCGGTGCAGGCCGTGGTCGAGGAGAATAGGGCCAAATTTGAGTTTGACTGTCCGGATTTGGAGCGAGCTCAGGAGATTGCTGAGCTGCTCGGCGGTGTAGATGAGGATGTGTGGGGTGAGTTGTGTCCTGAGCAGGAAGCGGAGCGCATTGAGTGTTTAGAGGAGAGGAGGCAGCAGCAGGCAGAGGAGATAGAGGGAGAGCAGCTGGTTGAAGGTTTAGAGAATATTCCAGATTTGATGGGTGCTGCTAGACAGGTTGTTAGGTTAGAGAAGAACAGAAACACCATGTCTCGTAGTGAGGGTTTGTGCTTGGTTAGGTCTCTGAACGAGACACAGTTAGGTGTTTTTTACAGGGTGAGACATTGGTGTTTGCAGAAGGTGATGGGCAAAAACCCAGAGCCTCTGCAGGTGTTTGTGACAGGCGGCGCAGGAACGGGGAAGAGTCATTTAATCAGGGCCATTCAGTATGAGGCAGGGAGGCTGCTGTCAGCACTATGTCATCAACCAGACGATGTCACAGTTTTGTTAACTGCTCCTACGGGCATCGCTGCATACAATTTAAATGCAGCCACAATTCATCACACATTCGGCATCGGAACACATGCTAGTTTACCTTACACCCCTTTAGGTGAAGATAAACTAAACTCGCTCAGAGCTGAATTGGGTCACCTCCAAATTCTAATCATTGACGAGATCAGTATGGTTGATCACATCCTGCTGGCTTATGTTCATGGTAGGTTAAGGCAGATTAGACAGACAGGCGACTTTTCCCCTTTTGGCGGTGTGAGCGTGATAGCCGTTGGTGACTTCTATCAGTTGCCTCCTGTTAAAGGGAAGCCTCTGTATAGCAGTCCCATCGGGGTGGATCTGTGGTCTAACTTTAGCGTAGTGGAGCTCACAACGGTAGTTAGGCAGAAGGATAGCCTGTTTGCCGAGTTGTTGAACAGGTTGAGAGTGCGTTCCAAGGACACGCCCCTGTTAGAAACGGACGTCCAAATTTTAGAGTCACGTGAGACCGGCGAGGAGAGCTCAGCCTTGCATATTTTCCCGACAAATATGCAAGTGGCTGAGCACAATCTGGAGCAGCTCTTTGCCTCGTGTCCTGATTATGTCACTATTGATGCTCAGGACTACCAAAACAGTAGCAAAACAGGCAAATTGGAAAAGATGGCCGGGCATCATAGAGCAGCATCAGACACGTGTTTGCAAGAGCAGCTGTGTTTAGCGAGAAACGCGCGCGTCATGCTTTGTAAAAATGTAGATGTCGGGGATGGTCTGGTCAATGGAGCATGTGGCACCGTCACTCACATTGAGTTTAAAAATGTGAAAGACAAGTTTCCTCAAACAGTTTATGTCAAATTTGACGACCCTAGAATTGGCTCACAGAGGAGGAAACAGCGTGCACATGCAGCAGTAGAATGCAGGGATTCTACTGCTATTGATCCAGAGCAGGAGAAGGCCACTAAGTGGGGGGGTCTGCGTGTTCAGTTTCCTCTTAGGTTAGCGTGGGCGTGTACTGTACACAAAGTGCAGGGTTTGACGGTGGACCAGGCTGTGGTCTGTTTTAAGAAGGTGTTTGCACCCGGGCAGGCGTATGTAGCACTTAGTCGAGTCAGGGCTTTGTCGGGACTGATCATCAGGGATTTTAATGAAAAGGCTATTTTCAGCAAGACCACCATCAGGGAGGCACTGGAGGGCATGCCTCCATTTTTGATTGGTCAGCAGAAACCTTCATCAGATGCACCCAGCTTCTCTGTGTATCTGATGAACGTTCAAAGTTTAAGCCGCCACTTGGTGGATCTGGTGTCTTGCACACAGCATTTACAGCCTAACTGTATTGCTGTCACAGAAACGTGGCTCACTGCACAGTCCTCATTGGACAGTGTCCAAATAGATGGTTACACTTTCCACAGTCGTCCTCGTGGTGTGTGTTACAGCAGCAGCAGCAGTCACGCCAAATTGTTAGAGCTTCAGCAGCTAGAACATGGTGGAGTTGGTTTGTATAGTGAAGACCAATTGGACTGTGACGTTCTGCAGGTACCCGATTTGAATCTGGAGTGTTTGGTGTGCCTGTTTCCAAAAGTAAACGTAGTTTTGGCAGTGATCTATTGTCCACCATGTTATCCAAATTTAGTACTGAAAGAAAATCTGGGGAAGTTGCTTGATTGGTTGAATCCAATCAGTAACACAATTGTAGTGATGGGAGATTTTAACGAAAACATCTTGAAAACCTCATCAATTTGTAAATTCATGGGCACAAAAGGATTCATGCAGCATGTAACACAGGAAACCACAGAGAAGGGGACTTTGATTGATCATGTTTATGTTAAAACAGCACAGTACGATGTGGAATGTGCAGTGATGCCCACGTACTTCAGTGATCATGAAGGAATTCTGTGTAGTTTTAGAGTTAAAGATGATCAGGGGCAGGTAGATATTAGTGTAGGTGAGTTAGAGGAGCTTTTTGATGCTGAGTTAAATCTAGATGATGTTTAATGTGGTTGGTTTGACAAAGGATTCACAGTGGCAGTGTGGGTTCTTTGTCTGAGTCAAACACCGCTACATCGCTCTGCCCGGGTGCAAATCTTGGTATTTTGGCATTGGTTGTGTTTACCTGTGGGTTATAAAGAGGAAACTGGACTAACTTTTAGTGGACCATTGTGGTTGTTTTCTATATTGGTATATTTATTGTATATATATATTGATTGTATATATATATTGATTGTATTTATATATTTATATATTTATTCATTTATTTATGGTGAGGTTTTGGAGTTGTAGGTATTTGTCATGTAAATTTTGTCTAGTTGTAATTAAAGACAGAAAAAGTAATTATGATTTGATAGTTTCCAAAATAATCAGGTGTCTCAGTGAAGAAGAAAGTGTTTTTGATTTTTTTAATGTTTTTGATCATGTAGGCAGGTGTTTGAGATAATCATGTATGCTATAGTTGTTAGTGCCTTTAGCTGTTAGTCTTTGCTTGCTGCACATTAACTGTCAGTTTCTTCATGTTTTAAAGTGTAAATATGTATTATTGACTGTATGTTTCAGTTTAGTTGTGTTCAATCTTCATAAGTTCACTTTCAACAGTTCAGATGAAAACTGTTTGTTTGTGAACATGAAGTAAGAGCAAATCTGTTCTGGCACCACAAGGCTCAGACTCCCCATTCTGCATGCCTGACTGCCAGGACAGGACACTTATAAAAATAGATAATGATTATTGTTATTGTTGTCATTTTCAATGTCTCCTCCCCCTTTGTGTCTTTCAGTCTTATGTTTTCTCTCTCTCTGTCCCTCTGAAACTTATAACAACATTGTGGTCATGTAAATCTGTGTTTAGAGTTAATTTTGCAGACGGTGCACATACTCAGATGATTTTGTTCTTAAAATGAATCTTTGTGTCTCTGAGGTAAACTGCCTGGTGGAAGGTGCTGCAGTGATCCCCAACCTCCTCACCAGCAATGAGCTGTGGATGTGGATGAAGCAGCGAGAGACTTTTGGATTCACAACAACATATGTATTTGTTTTTCTTCAGCCGGAGTCGTTTAGATGAGCTGTAGTCAAAGTATTTATGTACATGACATTAAAATGTTAAAAGTTAAAGATAAAAAATTGAAGATATCTTAATGTAAGTTTGACAGCATGAAAAGAATGAATATCTAGATTCCTAATAAGTGTTGGATGAATTGTAAAATAAAATTACCATTTTATTCATCTTTATGTTGAGTAACTTTTTCATATTCACAAGAGAAATCACAAGTAAAATGTGTAGACAGTTAAAGTATGTTGAAGTACATTTAAGCAAGAAAGCAGACATTTTAATGTGAAACCGTTTTTCAAAATAAATTATATAATGCTAATCATCAGTGTTGTCTATCATGCTGTTAATAGTTACTCAAAATGTTTTCCATGTAGTGTGAAAAAAACACAGGTGAGTGATAACTGTTTTCCTGGTCTACAGTGTAATGGGTCAAACTTAAAGTGTCGGCTGAGTGAGGATGAGAAAGGCAGAGATTTGATTGTCTTGGTCCCACACTAGTCACAAAGATGTGAGTTCATTAAAAACAATTCTGTTAACATAGTGTAGTTGAAAATTTAAAAGTTCTTGATGACTTTGGTTTAGAAGAAATGGTGTTCTTTGAGTGTATTTTTGATAAGTAAGATTTCAATTTTATAAGTGGTGAGTTTTTGAATATAAAGTTGTAGGCATAAATTAAAAAATGGTGAAAGCGTGACTGATGTGATGAGAAAAAAGTATTTTTAGGCAAGCAGACAAATGTTTCATTTGAAATGAGAATTGCCCATTCATTCAACCCCATCATACCCAACATGTTCATTTCACACCTGTACTTGCAGCCTTTTAGAAGAACAAATTGACTGAATCCAGAGACAAAAAACTTGATTTCAATGTGTGCAGTGAGTGTTGAGTTCCACTGTAAGTGTTTTTTGTTTATGAAAAGTACCTTCAAACAAACAGTGCGCATTCACATGCTAGATCAAAGTTCAGGGGGGACCCTGTGACCTTCCTAGAGTTACACTGATGTGTGAAGCTGCAGCTGTGAGTAGATCAGCAGTATGTGGACTGTAAAACCTCCAATCTATATGTTTTTGTTAGTAGTTTCTGATTAAGATTTATGACGGTGCCCTTAGGGCAACAGACCTGTTTGGCTTGCCTGTTTTAAATGACTTTTTTTTCACAGAATTTTTGGGGTGACACTAGAGAGCACATTTTGGCATTTTTGGGGGACTCAATTTGATCTCTAAGAAGAGACAAGCCTTTTAATTTGCTTGTTTTAAATGTAAATTTTTACCCATAAAGTTTAGAACTTCCTGAATTCTACACATTTGTTATGTGTTAATGTTTGAGCTACTGCTACATAAAACTAAATAAATATGGTATCTGTTTGTGTTAAAGAGACCTGACGGTTAAAGGTGTTTGTCTTTTTGTACTACTCCACCTAGATTGTGCCTTAGGGATGAGGACATAAATTTGCAGATCCCAATTTTAATTTGATTTGAATAAATCACATTTAAAGTGTTGAGGGTAATTGTTTTACTTCTAAAAGATGGATGTGGGCATACATATGTCAATTTTCTATACTTCTTACCTGTAGGTGTTTTAGACATTTCTTAGAGAAAGTGGTCCTTCCTTCAGGAAGACATGGCCAAAAGGACATAATTTGACGTGATTAATGTTGGTGGGTTTTGTTTGAAACTACTCATGGGTGCCTCCTCTCACAGGGAGTGTTTTTCCTGCTTTAGTTGGTCACATGAGCAGCTGTACTTAACCCCAAATGATTTAGTGATATGATCACACAACTGTTGCAGAGCTTAAAAAAAAGTGCTGATTGATGGCACAATATTCACCAACTGTGTCTATAAAAAGGTGTTAGCAGGGATGGATGAGTTTTGATGCTCTCATGGGTCTGTCATATCTGTTTTACCTCCACAGTCAGAGTTTCATCCCTTTTTGGCCTGGCCCTCTTAGTGCTATGCCAGTTGATACAATGTATAATTTCGTCTGCTGAGTGACCAGCTGCACAAAACTCCTAATTAGTGTGTGACATCATCACAGAAATGCAATAGCCCAGGGGGAGGATCAAAATCCCTGAGGGAACAAACTACTCATCATGTAGGCCACACACACACACATACACAGTCTGTCACATCGTGACAGAGACAAACATTTTGGCGTTGGTTTGATCTATGACATTCCTAGCCCTTGTTAGGGCCTTTTAAGTCTGGCCAGGGGGCATATTATGGGATGCTGTGGGTTATGTTTGGTATCATATGAAAATTCAGGGCGCTCATAATGTGTGTCCCAATTTTTTGAGCATGCTTGGGGGTGTAATAAGCAATCAAAAAGTGTAGAAAGGGTAAAAATGTGTGGAAATGTTATTTTAAAAGAGAAATTCCCTGTCTGGGAAAGGTCAGAGTGTCAGCGTTTAATTTTTTGTGTCAATGAGACAAACATTCTGGCATTGGTTTCATCCCTGTAGGACATTCCAAGTGGCCGCTATGGCCATTTTTGAGTGCCTTGATCGTGACAGCAAATTATGGGATGTTTGGAGTCATGTATTATATAAATTACATTCATAATGTTTGCGCGAGAAAAACATAGCATTTCCCCCCTATAAGTTAGACACATAAGCAGCTGCACTAAAATCCAAATGAGCTTGTGATATGATCACACAACTGTTGCAGAGCTAAGCAAGAAGCACTAATAAATGGCAGAATATTTACCAAGTGCGTCTAGAAAAAGGTGGAAGCAGTGTTGGATGAGTTTTGATGCGGGTGTGTTGTACCTGTTTTACCTCCACAGTCAGAGTTTCATCCCTTTCTGGCCCTCTTAGTGCTACGACAGTTGATACAATGTATCATTACCTCTGCTGAGTCATGTGACCAGCTGCATGGAACTCCTAATCAGTGTATAACATTATCACAGAGGTGCAGCAGCCCAAGGGGAGGATCAAATCCCCTGAAGGAAAAAACTACTCATCATGTAGGCCAGGATGTTAAACTAATCTGTGTAAAAATATGGAAATCTTGTAGGAAATTTTGTGAGGAATCCAACCATGTCATTTTTAAAGCTGGGCAACTTTTACTTTTTTGTCTAGAGGCCCAACTGCTCAGCGAGGGCTGCTCTCCCATCTGTTAACATTGCGTGGTCGGCGACTTTGAGGGCTCGCCATTCAAAAACCGGGCTCGAAACAACAAATTCCCCCACAACTTTTGTAGAACAGGGTCTGGTCTGTCATGTGAGCCAATTTTCATGCCGGTACCATTTTTGGTTATTGACAAGTTAATGTTTGTAGAGAGGCTTAAATTTCAGAAAACTCTTTATTTTGGCGGGCAAATTGCCGGCTTCCTGTTGAAACTACGCAAAAATACCTCCATATTTTTTGTGCATCTCAATGAGACGAACATTTTGGTGTTAGTTGCATCTCTCTGCGACATTCCTGGGCTGAGCTAGAGCCATTTTTGTGTGTTTTTGAGTGGTCTTTAAAGGTTTTTTGGCTCTAGAGAGATTATTATGGGATGTCGGGTTTTATTTTTTGTATTTTATAAAATTTTTTGGCAGTCACAATGTGTGTGCCAATTTTGGTGAGTTTTTGAATATGTTAAGTGGACCTAATAAGCGTTCAAAGCGCGTGTGGAATAATAAGAAATTAAAGCTGCAAGCAGCGTTAGACGGGTCCTCGGGCTCATGCCGGTTTTCCCTCCAATGTGTCCAACAAAATGAGACGAACATTTCGGCGTTTGTTTCATCTCTCTACGACATTCCTAGCCTCAGTTAGGGCTGTTTTGCTGTGCATAGGTGGAAGTGAGCCTAATGGCTCTGAGAGAATATTATGGGATGTCAGGGAGTCAGTTGATACCATGGTAACGTATCCTCTGCTATGCTGAGTGACATCACCAGCAGCTGCATGCTTGGAACTCCTAATTAGTGGGTGACATCATCACAGGAATGCAGCAGCCCAAGGGGAGGATCCCAAAAAAGGGACAAACTTCTCATCCTCTAGGCCAGAATGTTGACCTAATCTGTGTTAAAATATTGATTTCTAGTATGACATTTTGTGAGGAATCCAACCATGTCATTTTTAAAGCTGTGCGACTTTTACTTTTTTGTCTAGAGGCCCAACTGCTCAGCGAGGGCTGCTCTCCCATCTGTTTACATTGCGTGGTCGGCGACTTTGAGGGCTCGCCATTCGAAAACCGGGCTCGAAACAACAACTTCCCCTACAACTTTTGTAGAACAGGGTCTGATCTGTCATGTGAGGCAATTTTCATGCCAGTACCATTTTTGGTTCCAGAGGAGATAATTTTGGCAGAAACGGTAAAAATGCCGAAATCTCTTATTTTGGCGGGCAAATTGCCGGCTTCCTGTGCGAGATACGCGAAAAAAGACCACCCCCAAAGTTGTGCGTCTCAATGAGACGAACGTTTTGATGTTGGTTTCATCTCTCTCGGACATTCCTGGACCGAGCGAGAGCCATTTTTGTGTGTTTTTGAGTGGTTTTTAGAGGTTTTTTGGCTGTAGAGAGATTATTATGGGATGTCGGGGGTCATGTTTTGTATTAAACGTAAATTTTGGGCACATAGAACATGTGTGCCAAATTTGGTGAGTTTTTGAGCATGTTTAGGGGTTCTAATAAGCGATTCACTGGAGGAGGGAAGAAGAAAAAAGAAACGCAGCAGGAACAATAGTGTCCTCCGCCTTCGGCGGAGGACACCTTCTAGCTCTGCTAGAAGGTGTCCTCCGCTCAGGCCGAGGACCCTAATAAAGCTGCAAGCAGCGTTAGACGGGTCCTCGGGCTCCTGCCGGTTTTCCCTCCAATGTGTCCAACAAAATGAGACGAACATTTTGGCGTTTGTTTCATCTCTCTACGACATCCCTAGCCCCAGTTAGGGCGGTTTTGCTGTGCATAGGTGGAAGTGAGCCTTGTGGCTCTGAGAGAATATTATGGGATGTCAAGGAGTCAGTTGATACCATGGCAACGTATCCTCTGCTATGCTGAAGAGAAATAGCCAACTTCCTGTCTGGTAAAGGTCAGGGTGTCTGTGTATTTTTTTTTATCTCAATGAGATGAACATTTTGATGTTGGTTTAATCTGTCTAGGACATTCCTACTGGCTGCTATGGCTGTTTGAATGTTGTAGATGTGGACAGAGAGCATAATATGGGATGTTTGGTATTTTATTGAAGAGTTTGATGCTTGAAATGTGTGTGCCAATTTTGGTGAGTTTTTGAGCATGTTGAGGGGGTCTAATAAGCACTTTAATGGAGGAGAGAGTCTTTGTGTCCTCTGCTGAGTCATGTGACCAGCTGTGTGGAGCTCCTAATCAGTGTGTGACATTATCACAGAAGTGCAGGAGGATCAAGTTCCCAAAAGGGACAATTTCTCATCCTGTAGGCCAGAATGTTGACCTAATCTGTGTCATAATATACATGTCTTATATGAAATTTTGCGAGGAATCCAACCATGTCATTTTTAAAGCTGTGCGACTTTTACTTTTTTGTCTAGAGGCCCAACTGCTCAGCCAGGGCTGCTCTCCCATCTGTTAACATTGCGTGGTCGGCAACTTTGAGGGCTCGCCATTCGAAAACCGGGCCCGAAACAACAACTTCCTCCACAACTTTTGTAGAACAGGGTCTGGTCTGTCATGTGAGCCAATTTTCATGCCTGTATCATTTTTGGTTATTGACAAGTTAATGTTTGTAGAAAGGCTAAAAATTCTGAAAACTCTTATTTTGGCGGGCAAATTGCCGGTTTCCTGTTGGAGCGACGCAAGAATACCTCCTATATTTTTTGTGCGTCTCAATGAGACGAACGTTTTGATGTTGGTTTCATGTGTGTACGACATTCCTGGCCCGAGCTATAGGCATTTTTGTGTGTTTTAAAGGTTTTTTGGCTCTAGAGAGATTATTATGGGATGTCGGGGGTCATGTTTTGTATTAAACGTAAATTTTGGGCACATAGAACATGTGTGCCAAATTTGGTGAGTTTTTGAGCATGTTTAGGGGTTCTAATAAGCGATTCACTGGAGGAGGGAAGAAGAAATTAAAGCTGCAAGCAGCGTTAGACGGGTCCTCTGGCTCCTGCCGGTTTTCCCTCCAATGTGTCCAACAAAATGAGACGAACATTTTGGCGTTGGTTTCATCTCTCTACGACATTCCTAGCCCCAGTTAGGGCGGTTTTGCTGTGCATAGGTGGAAGTGAGCCTTGTGGCTCTGAGAGAATATTATGGGATGTCAGGGAGTCAGTTGATACCATGGCAACGTATCCTCTGCTATGCTGAGTGACATGACCAGCTGCATGCGAGGAGTTCTAATTAGCGTGACAGAGGAGAGGTAGAGTGGAGAGGGGGGTTTAAGATAAACTTCTGGTGATGAAATCCTCACCGAGTCCACAATTTTACCCCAATCTGTGTCAAAAATATAATATTTGATAGTAATTTTTGTCAGGAATCCATTTTTGGCATTTTTGAAGCTGTATGAGTTATACTTTTTTCTCTAGAAGCACAAATGCGTCACAAAAACGCTGGAAAAGTGCTAGAAATGGATTATGCATTTTAGAGACATGGCCAAACTACTTGTCCTGTAGGCCACAATGTTGGCTTAATCTGTGTAAAAATATCATATGGTTGTAGGGAATTTTGTCAGGAATCCAACCATGTCATTTTTAAAGCTCTATGACTTTTAGTTTTTTGTCTAGAGGCCCAAATGCGACACTAGTAGAATGTGGTTTTTGACCTGAAATCGGTTCTCCTCATCTGCTAACATGGAGAAATCCTGAATCGGCCAAAAGCAGTTGGCGGCTTTGAGGGCTCGCCATTCGAAAACCGGGCCCGAAACAACAACTTCCTGAACAACTTTTGGAGAGCAGGGTCTAATCTGTCATGTGATGGTATTTTCAAGCATGTACCATTTTTGGTTTCAGTGGGTTTAATTTTTGCAGAAAGGGTTAAAAAAAAAAATTTTTTATTTTGTGAGGCAAATAGCCGGCTTCCTGTTGGAGATAGGTCCAGGGTAGCAGCGTATGATTTTTGCGTGTCGATGACACGAGCGTTTTGGTGTTGGTTTCATCTCTCTACGACATTCCTAGCCCGAGCTAGGGCCCTTAGCGTGTACCTAGGTGGCGCTATTGAGCTTATCATGGGATGTCAGGGGACAATTTATTTATTTTATCAAATTTTCGGAGTCACAGAATGTGTGTGCCGATTTTGGTGAGTTTTTGAGCACGTTTAGGGGGTCTAATTAGCGTTCTCGCGTAGGAGGGAATAATAATAAGAAAAAAGAAACGGACGAAGAACAATAGTGCCCTCCGCCTTCGGCGGAGGGCACCTTCTAGCTTGCTAGAAGGTGCCCTCTGCTCAGGCCGAGGACCCTAATAAATGTGGAAATAGAATTTAATATAAATAAATGAGGAATATAGAAGCTCTTATATTTATCTATTTTAATATATATATATATATATATATATATATATATATATATATATATATATATATATATATATATATTTTTAAGGCAGACACTGCCAGCATGAAATACAGAAGGAAATGTTATTCACACCCTAAGTGTGTTTGCCGATTGGTTGATCCAGATGTGAGTGCAGAAATTGATGAGGTATGCCTGCCGACAGCCACAGAAAGAGGAAATATACAAGAAGAAAATCACGAAAACATCAGGTGGGTCTCAGAGCTCCAAAGTTTCATCCTCCTTTCCTCCACTTGTGTTGTTTCCTTGCGACAGTCAAAAGGCATCAGGAAAGCTGTGAGCAGGTAACCATGACAAAAAAAGTGACGCTTGACCATGAATATAATCCTCGGACAAGTGTGTCCCACAACTCTCTCAGAAAACACACATCACAGAGATGTTGCCTGCTGAACTGCTGATCTCGGATGATGCATTCACTGAGCATTGTACTTCTCATTGCTTTTCAGTCTGTTACATTATCAATGTGAACATTCAGGAGAAAATTGTGAGAAATTCCAAATTGGGAATTCAGAGGGTTTAAAACGGGAGACTCCTGCAGAAAACAGGAGTGTTGGCAGGTGTGGGTCAAAAACGCACCTACTTTTAAATGCCTGGCATTTCCAAACCGTCTGTCCTATTCAAAAGCTGTAAAAAAAAAAAAAAAATGGTGTTCTCGTCAGATTCTTAAATTGAAATTTTAATGTCCTAGAATCCAACATCTTTATTTTGGGACCTTAAGCAGATATGAGATTAAAAGGCGATTAATTAGATTAATTAATTACAAATCCTGCAATTAATTAGATAAATTAATTACAAATCCTGTAATTAATTAGATTAGTTTTTTTAATCGCCTGACAGCACTTTGATATATATATATTTATATATATATATATATATATATATATATATATATATATATATATATATATATATATATATATATATATATATATATATACATATATATATTCACTTTTATTTAATTTCAATTTGGGCAGTTTTGGTCATCCAAACAATGAGCATCCGGTCCCACCAGCAGCTCTCAGGTCAATGAGTGATTTAGCTCAAAGACCAACAGTGACAAACATCCACTGATTGGTTTTAAGTTGTCTGGACTAGTTTCTGTGACTTTCTGCATTTTACTTATGATTTGGTGCTCTTTGTTTTATTCTGTTCTTCCCCTAAAAGTCAGATTTGAAACGCTCACTCTTCCTGTTTAAGGTTAAAAGACAACATAAGTCACCTCTTGCACAATCAAAATAAATAAATTTGTGACAAAAAATGTTTTGGTGATTTGGATTCAGCATCGTTACAATTTGGGTCAGTTATGAAATTCATTACATTGTTGTTGCATTTCAGGCTGTTACATATGGGGTTCTGATGAGCCTGTCTCAAATGGGCCAGTAACGCTTTATATTAAGGTCCTGTAATAAGCATTATTAAGACCTTTCTAAGTACTTATAAGATGCTTATTCACATTATTGTTTGTTTATAAGACTATATCACTGCTTAATAAGTGTTTAATAAGGTCATTGTAATAGTTAATACAAGACAAATTAATCTACAAGGTTTATGAAACCTAACCCTAACCCTAACCCTCTTTGTTTTTTGTCTTCTGCTTTTGTCTCTCATGAGCCCTACCCCAGCCCTTCCCCTAAACCTAACCATTCAGGGCCCCATGCCTAAACCTAACCTGTGGGACCTCACACCTAACCCTTACAATGACCTTATTAAACACTTATTAAGCAGTTATATAGTCTTATAAACAAATAATGTGAATGAGCATCTTATAAGGACTTACAAAGGTCTTATTAATGCTTGTTACAGGACCTTAATATAAAGGGATACCAATGGGTCTAGCAGTCTGAATGGTGAGGCAAAGAACTATTTTATTGAATTAATTAACTACTTTTCTGTAAACCATGGATTTGTGTTCAAAGAGGTGTTGACCTTTCTCATATTTTAAAGGAAAAAGGGGGAAATTTAAAAAATAAAAAATAAAAAAAAAGCTGGATGTCTGAACTCAATGTTTTTACATCTTTAAACCTCTACATTTTCAGCCGTTGTCCCTGATAGTGTTTAACACAGCCTATTCTGAAAAATTACAATAAATGAGATGCTGAAAGGATATGGATCTCCAGACTGGTTTCTGGCACATTGTAAAGCAGGGGCCTCAAACACAAAGGCCTGCCCATACCTCTGTCACCACAGCCCTCCAGAGGGCCAACCAATTAAAAAGGTGTGTGTGTGTGTGTGTGTGTGTGTGTGTGTGTGTGTGTGTGTGTGTGTGTGTGTGTGTGTGTGTGTGTGTGTGTGTGTGTGTGTGTGTGAGATGTGGGCCTTAAAGAGATAGCAGCTAAAACAAGTTTTTCAGACAAAGGCTGACATAAGGGTTTCCTAACACAAAAGTGTAAAAAAAAGAGGTTCTCCTAAACCAGAAATCCTTTAAAGTTATTACAGGGAACCAGAGAGACTGTGTAAGCACCAAAAAACACAATACTTCTCTTTAAATAGCACATCAGAACATCTTCAGTAACTGCAGGACAATGGGGACAAGAGGTGACCTAAAAAATAAGATCACAGTCCAAGAGTCTGTAAATATTTTTACACTGAGTGGAGCTGGCTCTGATCATGGATACTATCACTTTGTAAGACAACCTAAAGTCTGAACACAATGTATTTGTTCCTGCAATAAAAATATCTCAAATGTCTTTGTGTGGTTAGCAGTTGTTTTTCTCTGAACTGTAAGCTCTTTATGTGTCACTGAAGAAGAAAACTTTATTTATCCAGAGTTTTATTAAGGTCACTGTCAGTGTTGAAGTGTAGGTCAGTGGAAGCCTAACACACACAAAGCTGCAACAGTTCAGTGTTTTGCTTCATGTGTGACCTTGTAGTCAGATAGAATAGAATAGAATAGAATGGAATGGAATTTTATTGTCATTGTAACAAGTACAACCAAATTGAAGTCACATCAGCAATCAATAGTGGTGCAACAGATCATCATTGATCCGTGATCCGTTCGGATCGACGCTATCGGTTCGGCACACACGTGACCCGCAAATTGATTTCTGAAAAAAGCTGTGTGCACACATCATTTGATGAGCATAGAAGGGAGGTGTGCAGACATGGCAAGCAGAGGAGAGGAGGAGCTTGAACGCCCCGCAACATACTGGCCATACACACTGTGCCGTGCCTAAAGTAATACTCCAGGATGGAACAAGTTGGGTCCTATCACAAGGTTTAGGGCAGAAATTACCCCTACAGCAGTGATTTTGTGCAGCAGAAGCCCAGAGCGCTCGCTAACACCCCCTCCCTGCTCCTCTGCCGGTTTCCTCTGCACTCAGATGGGGCCATATTTTACTTGACCAAAAACACAAATAAACGGACTCCCACCGAAAAAATCTGATATCGATCTACATTCATTTATTTAGAGAATTTTCAGTGCGTTACTTTCACACAAAAACACCACTAAATAAGGCTCTAGTTCTCATCATGTCATAAAATGGCGCTACCTCCGTTGCAGAGCCAAAGCTGGCTACAAGGCGCTCACCGCTTAGTGGCGTGCCAGATATAAACAAACGCAGGTAGTCTGCCAGGATGAATTATGCAATGACAACGTAAAGTTGAGTGATTATGAGAGCGAGGACGACCTGCCGTTCACTTTGCATTCCATTCCCATACTGTTTATATCTGTTTGTTTATATCTGGCATGTCTTTTTGAAAAAAAAATCTGAAACTATAAGCTCAGGTTCTTTCACTCTCCTTGTTTCAAGGAAGATGTCTTCTAATGTTTAGCTTTGAGTTCTATTTTATTAATGGTCTTTCAACCAATATTAAAAGGAGATATACCTTTTTATGTTGCTGTTGCACTTAAAGTTGATTTTTGGTTCATTGTTAAAATTTAAAGGAAAGAGATATGCCTATATATTGCACTTTAAATTGTTTTTCATTGATAACTATGTTAAAAAGAAGATATGCCTTGTGCAATACTTTAATGTATTTGATTTAATAATTAAAGTGTTTAATAAACTAATGACTCTTGATCCGAGGAACGATCCGATCCGTGAGTTTTGTGATCCGTTGCACCACTAGCTATCAAGAAAACAAATGTAAGAAAGTGCAAAAAGGTCCATAAGAAAATAGATGATGACAGCTTATTCATCATTGTCCAGTTCAGCCAGCCTCCACCGCCACAGGGTCCAGCACTGAGCTTCTTCAGTCTTGCTCCATCTTTGTCTCCTGTATCCTGTCTGCTCACAGCAGGTGAAGTTCTTCCAATGTGGCGTTGGTGTCTGATGTAGGCTCCGTTAGCCATGTCTATGAATAGCATGATGTTACTCTGCCTTCTGGTAGTCCCTCTGTTCCAGGGCTAGCTCTTCTATCTTCTTGGAGATAGATCTTATGTTCCCAATAACGATGGATGGAAGGACTGGTCCATGTCGTCACTTCTTAGCCCTCACCTGAGAACCAGCACGTCATCCAAACCTCCTCCTCACCTTGTGGGAAGACATCAGGCCTTACACCAGTTAGCATTGACATGCTACAGGCTGCTAACAGCTGAGTTCAAATGTAAACAATGCAGCCATGGTTACATATAGGCTCTCCAGACAATCATAGGAGAAAAAGTAGTAAAAATATCACTGAAGCCACAAAAAGTTTGGTGTCCATGACCAACAAAGAACCATACAAAGTAATGATCCACTTCAAATACAAAGATTACGAAAAAGAGACAAAAAAAAAAAATTCAAGAAATGGACAAAGAAGAGAGAGGTGCTGCAAAAGGCAGCCATAGCAACCAAGGGGTTGCTAGGTGTGGGGTTGCTAATAGGTTGTTAATAGGCCGAGGTTTGTTCAGTAAAACCTGCATCTGTAGAAACTGGTGTCTAAACAAGGGAAAAGGGAGATACTGGGCTTTGAGGAAAGGTGAATTAGACGCTGTGAGCAGGAAAAAGATAGAGGGATATTGTTTGGGAGCAATGGGTAAGTCTGATGTAGTCCACTGGAACATGGACACATGAGGGAGCGACATAAGCTTGAGGTTATTCAAGCTGCAGCAGCATGTGAGGTGCTGGGCCGTGTCATTCACACTGTGGCTGCTCTGGACTGTTGGCATGGTCTGTGAAATACGCTCTGCTAAGGCACGCTGCCTGGTCCAGGAGCCATGTGCTTCACATTTATTCTTTACTCCTCTAGCATCTTGATTTGTAAAGCAGGATCTTTCCTAAACAGCTGTGTTCTAACAGAAAAGAATAAATGCACAAAATAAAAAATAGAAATAAATAGATAAACAAATTAAACCCGCCATCATATCGCCTGTATTCTAATTGCTTTAGAAAGCGTTTTTTTTTACTGTTTTCCACTGAAGCTCCAAAACAAGCAGATATTCTCTCCTTTTCTAGGTCATATCCAACAACAAACACTCTCTTACGTATGAGGTATATCAGACAAAATCTAACTGAACCAGGCAATCCTGCAGTCTGATGCATATCTTCTTGAAAGGTCTTTGAAAGAAATAAATGGAAAAAAAAACTTAGCTTATCATAAAGTAGCTTCATTTTATTCCTTGTTGAAATAAAATCAGGATTACTTCCCCCCTAGCAGGAGTTATTTGGGGGTTTTTGAGAAAACTTGGAGACCACCCACAGAATCATTTGCATCTACCCACTGTGAACAAGAACTGCTTTCAAAAGACCCGAGCCTGAAGATGTATCTGTGTTTGGAACATGGGTTTCCTTAGAAATGGAATTTACTTGAAGTAAATTTAATCCTGAAGTCATCCCATGTAGATTATAAACTCTCAGTGGATCTTGTGCAGCTGATAAAGAACATGCAGTTCAGCTTTTCCCCAGCTAGTCAACCTTTCTGCTCCCTGATCACCATTGCTCTCTTCCTCTCACCGTTCAACAGAAGAAAAGGGCTTCCTGCAATTAAGCCAGATTGCCTCCGTGGATCAATATTTGCCACTGATATTGACATGGGATGCGGGGCAGTGAGGTCAAACAGCTTCATAACCTCTCTGCACCTCCACCGTTATCAATAGACTGATTCCACTAACACCTGTGAAGCCCTCTGTGTTTACTGTTCCCGGCCTGCACGAGAGTGAGTGGACTCTGAGTAATGCACCTTAACACCATCATGGCTTTTAAATAAAATGTCTCCAAAGCTTTGAGGGTCAAACCCAGCAGCTTCACTTGCACATCTTCAAATACATACATTTCCAAATAAGTAATAATAACTTGCGTTTCTGAATTTTTACACATGAATGGCAGAAATATTTTAATTTGGTTCATTAATTTTGGGGAAAAAAGAGTCTACAGTTAATGTGAGCAGTGATCTTATATAATACAACTTACATTGTTATACAAGAACACACTGATTCATTTCACACAATAAGAGATCACAAACAACGATGACTAAAAAAGGAACTGGCTGACGCTCAAAGCCTGTTTCTACCTTTCCTGTGTGATCCATTAAACCCTCTGAGCCAGAGCATCAGCCACACGAGAAAAAGACAGAACATAACAGTTTATCTGTGTTTGTTTTCCTCTTGATTCTCAAACATTTAATTTTGTATTCACTGAATATTTTCTTTTTTTGAGGATGTTTTTAATATTATGCAGTAAAAAAAAAATTCAAAGATGCACAAAAAAAATCAAATTGAAATAAAAAAAATAAAAAAGGAGGACCTGAATTTCAGTGCATAACTGTGGATACGCTACACAAAAATCAGTTCCCGCTTGTCTGGCACTGATAATGTGAGATGTATATTCATAAAGTAGCTATGTATAAGCCACAGTAGGTTTTTGTAAGGTTTGGTTGGAGACGCATCAGTCTGAATCAGCGCTTCTCTTCACGCACTCTCCCCTGCTGAATTGGGGCACAGGAGGCTGCTGTCGTTAGGAGATCATAACTTTGGCGAACAACAATCTTGACGGAACAAACTTTTTTTAATCTTAGTTACATTTAATCAAAGATTACAGCAAAGCAGCACCTGTTTCCACGTGTTCGCCTTGCTTCAACATTATGGGCACTAATTTTGTGTGCAGCGCAGGGGGCGCAAGCCTGGCGCACCCTGCACAGTGTTAATTTCATGCGGCGCACCGCCGTGCGCTGCCAATTTGACAATTTGGTAGACCGTCTGCGCAGAGATGGGTGTGACGGCGCGCCAGGGGGAGTTGATGGCGCACCAGGAGGTAGTGTCGGCAGATTCATATTGGCGCAGTGACAATTTTGTGCCAAAAACAGCGCAGAAAGTGCGCTGTAAGCTCCCCAGCTCCAACCTGGTCTATTCTCGGCACAAAGCGGAGCACACCCTCCACAGCTGTATTTTGGTGACAGGCGCACAGGCGCCTGACACTCTGGAAACCTGCCTCAGAGACAGATTTCCAGAGTGTCAGGCACATTTTAATGCAATAAACAATCACAGCAATCACTATTTAATGTAACCGTCTGAACCAGCATATACATTTATATCTATAGTAACTGTCCGTCACATCTGATGTCAGATTAAAGCCGTTTGTCATAATGGAAAGTTAACCTGACGGCAGCTGGAAGTTTGATACACATCTTACAGTTAAACAATAAACAGCCTTAACATCTGATACTGAGTATATATCTGGCTTCTCTCATTTCATTTAATTCAAAGAAAAGAGGGAGAGAAAAGACGAAGAAAAAAGAGACAAAATAAATGTATGTCACTCAGGATTTACCCGTGATTTCCCATATTTCTCTGTTTTAGTCTTTATTTTTAACCTTATCTAAAAAGATGGAGTACATTATTGTAAGGAGGATGAGGTGGAGACACCAGGAGAGTAAATAGTATATCACCAAAGGTTCTGCTATTTGGCGGTGACAAACCAGGAGTGCAGGTGGATCGAAAGTATTCTGAATGGATAAGCCAGCTGTGTAACTGTCTCTTCATTTTGTACTCCTATTAATGACTAAGGAACAGATTACATCTGTGCCAGGAACTGGTCCACATGGTGACGCCCGTCGTGTCCTCTGATGCGCCCCGCTGTCCATTCTCCTGCTGCAGGGACAGCGGCTCTGACCATCTCCACTACCTGTTCTTTCCAGCACACTCTCCGCGGTGCTGGGGATCAATCAGATCAGTCAGACCAATCAGACGCTGCGCCTCAGTCACAGCGCATTCAAAGGCGAGGAGAGGCTCTCATTTGAGTGGTGAAAACAGTGCTCGGCTGTGTTAAACCCACTCAAGGCTTTTCTCCTCCCTGTCTGCCATTTGCGTAGGTGCGCCTGCGCTTGCGCCTGGTCTATTAAATTTGAGCCCATTGTCTGTATCAGAGTGTGAGAAAATGTTAAACTGTTAATCATCTTCCTTCTCATCATCTGATGTTCATGTGAGCTAAAGCTTACGTACTTGGGCTTAACAATTAGCTGCATCATGTTAAATGCTGGTGGTAATGGTTTTTCATTAAAAGGTGTTTAGTTTAATCCTGAGGGCCTGAACAGGAGATATGACTTCACTGTTTGTTTTCAGACTGATCAGACTGATAGATTTAAACCTTCAGTCTGGGAGCCTTGAGTCTGATGACTGTGCTTTGCTCCCCAAAAATAGGATGGGTGGAGCTGATGACAGTGATGTCTAAGAAACCACATTCCTGTAATTCAAGTGGATCATTGGGGTTTATTTGCACATCTGGTCCCAATTATTGCCTAAATGAACAAATGATCATCCCTCACAGCTTTGTGTTTTGCTATGACTTTTTCACAACATGCTAAAATTGTATGATGCATTCAATCCCCTCCTTACCTCTTCTGTCTTGAATAATTGTGAGTAAAAAGGCCAAAGTCGTAGACAGAGGCTCTCAAAGGACTTTCCTGAGAAGGGGTGGGCACATTTGCATTAGACACTGCAACTGCATAATCTGTGGGGCTCACAGCAACAGGTCCATAATTAAAGAAAAAAAAAAAAAAAAGTTAAGAGACTTCTTCAGTAGAACAGTGTTTGACACAGTTGCTTGTATCACTCTGACCAGCATTCACATGAGACAGCGTGCTGATAAACTCTTTGGGCTCTAATTTCGTGGCGCAGCGCAGGGGGCGCAAGCCTGGCGCAAGCCTGGCGCAGCCTGCGCAGTGCTAATTTCGTGCGGCGCACCGCCGTGCGCTGCCAATTTGACAATTTGGTAGACCGTCTGTGCAGAGATGGGAGTGACCGCGCGCCACGGGGAGTTGACGGCGCACCAGGGGGAGGTGTCAGCAGATTCATGTTGGCGCAGTGACAATTTCGTGCCAAAAAAGTGTGCTGATAGCTCGCCAGCTCCAACCTGGTCTGTCCTCGGCGCAAAGCGGAGCGCACCCTCCACAGCTGTAATTTGATGACAGGCGCACATGTGCGCACATGTCATCAAAGCCTTAAAGGCAGGTTTCCAGAGTGTCAGGCATATTTTAATGCAGTAAACAATCAAAGTAATCACTATTTAATGTCACTGTCTGAACCAGCATATACATTTATATCTATATTAACTGTCCCGTCACATCTGATGTCAGATTAAAGCCGTTTGTCATAATGGAAAGTTAACCTGACGGCAGCTGGAAGTTTGATGCACATCTTACAATTAAACAATAAACAGCCTTAACATCTGATACTGAGTATATATCTGGCTTCTCTCATTTCAATTAATTCAAAGAAAAGAGGGAGAGAAAAGACGAAGTAAAAAGAGACGAAATAAATGTATGTCACTTAGATTTAACCGTGATTTCCCATACTTCTCTGTTTTAGTCTTTATTTTCAGGTGATCTAAAAAGATGGAGTACATTGTTGTAAGGAGGATGAGGTGGAGACACCGGGAGAGTATACAGTATATCACCAAAGGCTCTGCTTGGCGGTGACAAACCAGGAGTGCAGGTGGATCAAAAGTATTCTGAATGGATAAGCCAGCTGTGTAACTTCCTCTTAATTTTTTACTCCGAATAAAGACAAAGGAACAGATTAAATCTGTCCGTGGAGCTGGCCCACACGGTGTCACGCGTCGTGTCCTCCGATGCACCCCGCTGTCCATTGACCTGCTGCAGGCACAGCGGCTCTGACTGTCTCCGCTACCAGCACGCTGTCCACGGTGCTGGAGATCACTCAGACCAATCAGACGTTGCGCCTCAGCCGCAGGGCATTTAAAGGCGAGGAGAGGCGCTCATTTGACAGCGCTCGACTGTCTGCCATTTGCGCGGAGGGAGGCGTGGACACGCAGCACTGCGCTGATGTGCGCCTGGACTGCACCTCTCTTGGCACAGCAGGAAACTTGCAAAGTGCGCCAGTCCTGCCCTGTGCACACGGCGAAGGCCGGCGCAGGGCAGGTGCGCCTGCCCATGCGCCTGCGCCTGGTCTACGGAATCAGAGCCCTTTGTTTCTTAAAGTTGCAGCTACAGGATTTCATGTTATTTCACTTATGGTAATGGCACTAAAAAATATGTCGACAGTAAAAATCATTAAGACTTAGGATGTCAGCAGTGGACCTATGACATCACTTTGCATTCTTGTATTCAAACTTCATTCCATATATACACAGACTTTTATATTAATAATAAAGACTTTGATTCCATAAAGACAGACTTCCATTGTATAAACTGACACTTTCATTCCATACACAAACACACAAACACACACACACACACACACACATATATATATATATATATATATATATATATATATATATATATAGATATAGATATAGATATAGATATATAGATCTAGATATAAAATGCACAGGACTAAAAATAAATGAATAAATAAGCAAATGAATAATCAGCACTGCTGCCAGCTCATAGAGTTTAAAACTTGGAGTGTAACAGTTGTTATTATAAGTGTACCCTCTCAGGATTGAGGTCAGTGTCATGAACATATGGTGGAAAGAGGTACAACTACTGGATCACAAAACTCATCCAACGAAAGTGAGTTAAAGGGGACATATCATGATGATCCCTGATTTCATACTTACATATAAAATAATAAAGTTGAAAACAAGACCTTTCAACACCTGAATTTTCAAAAAATGAGATTTTGTATTTTTTCTGATATCCTAGATGCCTCTGAAAATAGGTCATTGCCATTTGGCCGCGAGATTTTGACCTTCATGACGACACGAGGATCCTGTCTTTTTATTGGAGTAATCTGATAAAGCAGCTCCTCCTCTGTGATGTCAGTTAGTCACACAACCGCCACCGAGGGATACACCCACCAAGAGCCGACTGACTGAGTGCTGGATGCAGGGACTCTGCTCTGCTGAGCAGCTCGGCTTTACATGGTGAATTAGCAGTTAAAACACTGTAGTTTTAGCAGACGTCATAATACTTGTGAGACTGTGATATTTGCATGCTTGTTCTGACATGCACTGTGAACCTGGACCACAATAATGCTGCGGTAATAACATAGTGACAAACTGACGGTAGAGGCAATCTTTAGACTACACTTTCAGCATGATGGATAAAACAGACAGAGAAAAGTGAGGGAGCAGGATGGAGCCCTGTTATAGAAATAGTTTATTGGTGAAGTCTGCCTATATTTCCACGTATAAACTATACATGTTACAGTACCAGTTTGACTCACCACACTGAAGCGTCCTGAGATGATCTCTGTCCAGGTGGACTTTCTTCCTCCTGAGCTGCAGAACCGTCCGGGTCTGACTCGGGGTCCAATACAAAAGGACGTATCCTACACTCTGCCATTTTATTAGTGCTATCAATGCCTTACGGTGAAGTTTTGGCAAACAGCAAACTCGCTCGGTCTGACCCATCCAATATGGCGATTTTGTAAATACTGCCATGCTGCAAAAACCGCCCCCTGGCTCTACCCCCTCCGCCCGTCTGATAGAACTGACCAATCAGAGCACAAAGGGCTGTGACATTGCGAGGTTACTGGAGGTCATTCTCGAAACAGAGTGTTTCAACGAAATCATCAGAATGAATATAATAAACTGAGGATATTGAGAACGCTATTGTGGGGCAATGAAGGAACTAAATGACTTGTACTGAGGGCAGAAATGCTTTACAGGCATCCTAGTCTGGCATAGTGAAAAGGAGAAACAAGCATGATAAGTCCCCTTTGATGTCACAGAGTGCAAAAGAGGGTCTCTGTACTCTTCCTGATTTATTCTGTGTATTGGGTAAGTGCTAGTGCATTTTTTTTCCATCTTGGTAACATTACATGTGTTAAGACCAGTGCAAGAAGCAGGCTGGTGAAGAAGATATCCATGGTAGTTTTTTAGCAACCACTGTCCCTGAATACAGAGTAAATTGTTAAACATGTAACTTGAAAGTCTCTGCAGAGCATCCACAGATGGCCAGGTTGTAGTTGGGTTAAATGTTTCTGGAATATGCTTTTGAGAAGTATTTGAAGATGGAAATCCAAAAGTTGCACGATTCAGGGCAAAATCAGAAAGCCTTTTCACATCGGAAGTCCCAAAACTAAAAAGACTTTTTTTTTTTTTCTTTTTAATGTTGGTTAAAACTGTTTGACAGAATTTCAAAATGAAAGATCTGATGAATAATGAATTAGTGAACTTTTAAAAATGACCTTTATATAAAACAATGAACAAATAAAAGATAGTTTTTTAGTTTGACAGAACAAACCACAATTGTTTGATCAACATTTCCCCAGACCCCAACATGGAACATCATATATGACATCATAGAAACTATATTCAGTGGATGGAGTCTGAAAAGTAGCTTTGAAGCACAAGAAGTGATTCACAAATGCACCAGTGCATTTCTTGAGAATGGATATTGTCTGATTAAAAATAAAAAGGTACACTTTCACAAAGGAAGCATTTAAAGTGACACTGCCTCATGCAGCTCCAGTTTTATAAATAGGGTGGCACACCACAGGTGGAGGTGAAGCTAAAGGTGAGGTATGACTCATCTTGTCTTATATCTAGAGGTTGTGACATTCAACAAAAAAAATTGTTGGCTGTATATATTTATAAATACTCTGACTACTGTTTTTGTTTTTTTTTTTGTTTTTTTACCAGGCTTTCAAAAAGGTTTTTCTTGCTGCAAAAAATGTTTCTTCATTTGTTTATTTTTTGATTGCTTGGAATTAACAACTGAAGACAAAGAGGATGTCAAAATAACAGCCAGCTGCTTTTACTCAAGTAAGAACCATGACTCATCCTGTAAAGTTGTGAATACCTTGGGACAAAATGCAGCTGCGGAAGTGGGAGCAGGCTGCCTGTTAAGCTGCGCTCCCTATTAACAGACTCTGATTCTTCTATAATCTCTAAAATCCTGACTCTCATGAGGAAATGGTGCTAGCTAAAAGATTCATTTATCAAACTTTTAATAAAGATTAAATTTGAAGGATGCTTCCAGTCTTTCCCCTTCATGACAACCAGGGGTGCATTTAGTCATTTGGGGGCCCAAGGCAAACCCAGTCAATGGGGCCCTCCATGTCCTTGTAACTCATCTTCCTCAGAGCTAGACTGGCCTTCCCTGGGTCCACTGTCTCTTTCCAGAATCAAGGCATGAGACAGTGCTAATCTGCATGGTAATTTAACGCAACTAAAAGCATTTCCTCAAGTTCTGTACTTTAGTTTGACTAGTACACGTACATTTTCTCTAGGACTTACCAAATATCACAGTTTTTTTTTTTTTTTTTGCGTGTCAGAGCCCCTGTGGTGAGAGTTTATTAGACTCTGATCCGAACTACAGCCCAGAGCCAAGTACCCCATCAGGTCAGAGGGGACATGCCCGAGGTGGAGCGAGAGGGACAGTAATTAGAGGCAGGGGAACAGAGCAAGAAAAGAAAGCCCCCGTTTTTCTTTTCTTGCTCTGTTTAGCTGGAGGAGCGGCAACGGGCAATCGAGTTATATGTAGCTTCTCCGCCATTCTGCAGCGCTGCTCCTTCCTTCTCAGCTCGGCTACGCGCACTGAATCATGTGCACGCCAGTGAAATGTACGCGCAGGAGGCGGGCAGAACGGCGACGGGATTTGATTGGGTTACAAACAAGGTGTCCCTGGAAGACGATTGGTTGGTGTTTTCCCTGTTTTACTCCTGCTGTAGATACTACTACTTTAAGAACACATCATGTATTTCTTGCCATCGGTACATATAGATCATTTTAACCAGCATAACAAAAAGTGTATCTAAATCAAACTACCAATTATACCTTAAGTAAATTCTACAAAAATCAGATAAGAAATTAGTTTGTATTAATGTAAAAAGAGGCAAGAAATTAAGTTACATTAGACTTAATTAAGATAAGTAGCATTTAATCTATTACTTTAAAAAATCACTTAAAACATACTTAATTTATTAGTCTGGGAATTTTTTGATATTATTTTAAAGTTAATCTGCTTAAAATAATGAGTTACCTTCAACAAATATGAACAAATAAAACAAGAAGAGGTCTCATTTTCTCTTCTTTTTTTTTTTCCGTTGCTAGGCGCTACCCAAGTAGCTGCCTGTTGCAGCAGCTCTCTCGTCTTTGTCCGTTTCTTGTAATTTTTTCGTCTCTTTTTCGTAATCTTTGTATTTGGAGTGGATCATCACTTTGTATGGTTCATTGTCGGTCAGGGACACCAAACTTTTTGTGGCTTCGGCGGTATTTTTTTACTACTTTTGTCCTGTGTTTGTCTGGAGATCCTACATGTAACCATGGCTGCATTGTTTACATGCGAAATTAGCTGTTAGCAGCCTGTAGCATATCAGTGCTAACTAGTGTAGGGCTTGATGATTTCCCTCGAGCTGAGGAGGAGGAGGTGAGGACGTCGTGCTGGTTCTCGGATGTGAGCTGGGAGGTGACAACGTGGACCTGTTCTTCCATCCATCGTTGTTGGGAACGTGGGATCTGTCTCCGGTGGGATGGACGAGCTAGCTTTGCTAGCCCAGCTGCATCGTGCTGTTCACGGCTGGGCTGACGGAGCTGACATCGGACGCCGGCCCCACATTGGAGGAGCTTCGCCTGCTGTGAGCAGACAGGATCCAGGAGACAGAGACTGAACAGACTGCTGGGGAGGCTCAGTCCTGGACCCTGTGGAGGTGGAGACTGGCTGGGCTGGAGAGTGGTGGACGAGTGGTGGACGGGATGTCGTCATCTAATTTCTTATGGATTTTTTTGCACTTTCTATACTCTTTCTTACTTTTGTTTTCTTAAATGCTGCGGTGACTCCTGAATTTCCCCTCGGGGATAAATAAAGTATTTTCTATTCTATTCTATTCTATTCTATTCATTCATTTATTAATCATGCCTCACATAAACAATGGCACAACAATTTTCCAATGATTGTAGGCTTTCACTTCAAGGACTTTTTAACATGCTCCCAGAGCTTGCAGCTGGCTTTTGCTAAAAAATCTAGCAATGATTGACAAAGTTTATCAGCAACGAAAAAGCTGTGTACACCACATCTGATGATGTGTCATTGATGGTACAGAACGAGGGCCAACATTGTTAGTTAAACCAGAATGTGTGTGTGTGTGTGTGTGTGTGTGTGTGTGTGTGTGTGTGTGTGTGTGTGTGTGTGTGCGAGACGGCTTTGAGCGCATCAAGTCACATCAAAAGTCTTTGAGATACCTCAAAGGTTCTGCTGAGTTTTGGAGGGTATTGAAGGTTCAATGCATACGTCACTCCCAAGAGTAGGCAGCATGCCCTGGGCAGATTGTCGAGGCCAGTCAGGACTGGGACTCCCTCAATAACAATGCCGGCTGCATCAGGGTCCTGGCATTTGTAAATCTTCATGCTCTCCATTTTCATGTCCTTATGGACCCTTGCCTCTGTTGCCCCCTGTAAGACAAAACACAAATGTGATCTTTCAGGTGTTTGTTTTGTTATGTAACAGAAATCTGATCTGCCATCAATTCAGTTTAGTGGTTCTGACATAAAGACAACCTTTTGTGCTTTCATTATAAAAAACGCCCTTCTATGCTCAAATTAAAGGAAAACTCTTTTGAATAAAATGATTCTGGAAAAACTTGAAGTAATTTCATAAAATTAATGTTCCATGTAAACTGTAAAATTTACATGGAAATTGACAAAGTTTGAGTTCAGATATAAAACCACTGAATAAAGTAAAACAAGAGTTTATTATTGTGGGGATTTACTGAGTCTTTTCTTATAAGTTACAACTTTTTAAAGCTTTCCTTTTGATGATGTAAAATGTGGCTAAAATAGCACAAAATATGATATATTGAAATTCTAATACTCAGTATTTTGAAAAATTTTGTATTTTTTCAACATTATTCAAATTTAATTCAAAGAAATAATATCACAAGATCATTGTGATACTGTATTATGGGGCCACTAGTGACTATAAACATGTTTATGTAATGTTACACGCCAGTGTTACCTCACCTGTATCAGCACCATCAGCAAGTTCTTGATGCGCTGACCAACTGCTCCTCCCTTTGTGCTGAACAGCTCTAAGCTCACATGAACCACAACAGGACTAATTCAGAGCTGCAGCCTGCATACAGGGAAACCACACAACTGTTGTCAGCGTCAAATGTAATTTTCAAATTGCACCAGCATGGACAAGAGTTTCAGTCAAGTGCTAGGTACCAGAATCATATAAATGTGGCAGAAAAAAAACTGCAAAAGGCATAGTTCCACTTACACAATTATCTCAAACATCGTCAGTAAGCTTATATTTAATTTTTCAATGTTCACATGAGGCATGAAGCCGACCTCATTGTGCTTGTTTTATCTATAATCTTGGACCAGTAAGGTAAGCAGCCGGTTTCATCTCCATTTGTAATTAAAAACTCACTATAAGCATTTATCTTTAGGAAAGTTGCTGTGCTCAGGAGCTGCTAGAGAATCGAGCTAGCTTGATAAGACCTCATGTCTGGCTAAGTTTTTAACCTAACGGGACAAGAAGAAGCGCTCCTTTTTCACATTTGTACAACAAGATATATCAAAATAACGTGAATTGGTACTTACATGCGTTGTCTTAGGACGTGAACTTCCAAAGTTGTCTCTCAAAGAGATGAACTCGACGGAGAAATGGATCAACATGCCCAGACGAGTCCGTTGCTGCATCAGGAGGAGGGCTCTGACAATTACTTCGCAGACATGCCGTAAAACTGAGTTTTGTGAAAGTAATTCATAAGCTGTGTCCCAATTCAGGGGCTGCAGCCTACGGAGGCTAGATTTGAAGACCGATTACGTCACAGCGGTGCGTCGGAGGCTGTCCCAATACGGAGGCTCCTCCAAATGCGGCCGACGAATCCGTCCTCCGTTTCGGGGGCCGCGAAGGACGGGTTCGGTGAATCCTTCATAGCCTCACATATCCCAAGATTCATTGCGTATGAATGCCGAATATGATGGACACGGCCGAACTCCAAAAGGAGTCCTGTTTTATCCAGATATGAAGGATTTCTGGCAACAACTATGTGATTGTGTTTCTAAAACGTGAAAGAATATTTTGTTTCTCTGTGTAAGAAAATGTGTTGTTTGGGCTCTTTTCAATTAATATACTGTGGAAAAACAGTTCTTTATGAATATTCTCATTATTATATAAAAATATGTCCATAAATGTAAATTCTCTTGGGAAAAAAACTTACTTGGAGTTTTTTTTTATTTATTTATGTATTTTTTACAGGGAATTCACAAAAGACATTAAATCATTTCAGCAGCTTTTATTTTATACTTATTTATTTATCATCACCCCAGCACTTGAAATGTTGAAAATGTACGTTTTTGCCTTACTCTCATGTAAATGGTAGATCTATACTCTATCAATAGGGATAATCATAATAAAAATGATGATAATGATAATGATAATAATAATAACAACGCAAAGTAATAAAAAGATAGTAGAAATCATCCTGTTTAAATGTGAGGTTTTGGTTTTCGTGTGTTTAAAAGTAATGTAAGCCTGACAGGTGAGGGGGGTGCTGTGTGACGTCGAGGGTGACAAACAGGAAATGCTTCGTAGACCAGACCGTCTCAATTGAGTTCGGCCTTTGCGGTCTACGCAGGCTATAAAGGCTGGGTCCTCCGAAGGCTACAGCCTCCGTAGGCTGCAGCCCCTGAATTGGGACACAGCTATAGTGAAGTTCTGCTGAATCGTTTTTGTCATATTAGATGAAAGCTTAAATGACCAAACAATTGAGTCTGAGGTATAAAGTACTATTTTTTTATTTATGTAAAACTTAAATAGAAACAGCAAAAAAAGGAAACTTAATTTATTAAAAGGAATCCAGTTAACAAAATTAGGTCCCAACAACAAGGCACATGAAGGACTTTTTACAGTGTATTTAATCCAATACAGCTATGATTTTTTTTTCTCAGGCTAATATGACTGCACTCCTTGAAAAAGGTTTTTCTTCATTTTTAAAATTTTTATTTTCTCCTAATATTCATAGCATGGCCCTGATCCTGTGTTTGCACATGTCAGAGCTATTTCCCTCAGTTGAGACACACAATCACTTTTTCATTCTTGTTACTTTTTGTGCAGTGGCAGTTCCCTAAAATGCAGACAGCTATGCTTCACCTAATTAGATGAACTTCCCCAATTTTAGCAGGTTTTCAGCCTAAAACCAGTCCCTAAATGTTTTGCACAGAGGACACACAAACAAACACACCTACACACACACACACACACACACACACACACACACACACACACACACACACACACGCACACGCACAGCACAAGTAATTAAAACACCCAAACCCCATTTGGCAGTTCCTTGCTTATTTCAGAGGTCCAAGTTTGCAGGGAAGATGTCTCAGTGTGCCATAATTTATTCCTAAAGGGATGTGTATTTTGCTCCCCTCGTTTACTGTGCCTGTAATAAATATATTTATGACTCCCTGGGTTTCCGGCACCACATAGCACCACAACACATCTTGTAAGAGTTCAGGCTTTCAAAGACTGAGAAGATTATTATCAGACTGGTGCCAACAGACAAAAGACTCAGATGCTGACTCAGAACACAGCAGAAGGATCGGAATCTTCATGGGAATCAGGATTGTAACGCAGATGTCAGTCCAACAGCAGACTAATTAGGCTGAGTGAGAAACAGTGCTGAGGTCCAAGCCAGGTGTACATTTAACAAAGACTTAAGACAAACTGAAACGTACACTGATATACAGGGAGGGGAGGAGGGTCATGATGGGGGTGATGATGATGAAATGGTGAAGATGATACAACAGTAGGACAGGGGAGGGGCAGAAGATCATCAAGACTGGAAAGTCTGCAAAACTGATGAGGAACTACATAAAAAGTAAAAACTTTCCTCCAGTCAAAGTTTACGTTAGTTTACATTAGGAGAAACTGGGAAACTTGGCATCCTGAGAGAGAGCATTACGAGTACCACTGCAGACATGTTGACTGTCGTGTTTGTTCCCATGAAAGACTTTCTTTTACTCCCACTACTCAATTTACATGCTCAGGTCTGCAATTAATTCAACCTCTGATCCACCGTTTTCCATTATCCCAACCTAGTCCTGAATTACAGAGAGAGGGATTTAGGGAGATCCACTCCTTTAAAAAATCAATCCATAGCAGAGCGCGATGGTAATTAGTTAGAATGTATGGAGGAGGTTTCTCGCTGAACTGTGGATGAATGTGAAATCAGAGAGATGATCTTCTGGGCGGATAAAACGGAAACGGATATTTTCCCACATGCTGCAGCTTAATGAAACCCACTGATGTTCCGCTTGGTCAGTTAGCTTCAAAAACCGCCCGCCATGATGTGATGGCTTCATGGGCTTTCATCTGACTTATTGGCCCTATATCATATCCCCCGCTTTCCTTTATGACAGTCTCCATGTAGCTAAAAGCCGTTAGGAGAAGGATCTCAGTAGAAATCCCACATTTCCACCGATTTCCAGTCAGGGATAGCTTTGCTAACCTTCATGAGACCGTTCCTTTCTCAGGGGACAGTGAAGCCTTTGAACCATGAAAAGAGAGATGGATTCTTTTCTCTACAGTAAGTACATTTTTCCCTTACAACAAAGTAGATGTTATTTTCTGTTCTAATAGCTTCATACAGTGTGAACCTGCTTTGATGTGGTTTAAATAATTCAGTTTTCAACACTTTAACTGACCTTACAAAAATATTCATCCAAGAAAACTATTTGTACTCTTTGATGAGTTTATTAATAAGGAGTGTTGCTCCTTTGATTTCTCATAACAGAATATCAGTTGATCAAAAATACTATCCATGTAATTCTTTCACATGGGAAACAAAGTTTTACACCACATTTTAAAGGTGTAAAGCACTTCTTACCTGTGTTTTGGTTTGTGTATCTATCATGATCATCTACTTCCTTCTCTGGCTGAGCGCTGAGGTGTACTGAGACATCCCAACCAATAGGAATCACAGTATCTACATGTGTTATTTAAGCTCAGTCCTTTCACGGTCTGACTAAGCTAATAGTCCAAATTCTTAAGCTGCAGTAAACGTACTGATTCATACGGTTTGAATACTGAGTTTGGTTCTGGTTAGTGTTGTGCGAATCATGAATGAATCGTTCAATACCTGATAGTCACTTTAGTCACTTGAGAATCATGATTCTTTGCCCCAAATGACTCATTTACTGACTCAGTACAAAGTTCACGGTAGCCCCTCACTCACATCACAGGAGAATGGCTGGTACGTAGAATGGCTCAACTCACAGTGTATACAGGTCATTAACTCACCCACGGAAACATATGGATCACTAACTCTTTCACAGTATGACTCAAAGCACATCCGAGTCACTCGCCAGCTCAAACGTACATAGCATGGCTCGACTCTTAGCACATACGGGTCGCACTAACTCACTCACAGAATGACTCAAAGCACACACAGGTCACTCACGCACCCCCTTCCTCCCCGTGAGTTACGAATCACTCAATAGCTTAATACGTTGCACAGCTCGACTCACAGCACGTAATCGCACTCACCTCCTGCTGGCGCAGACACTTGAGTTCGCAAACTTTTCCAACTTGCAATGTCTCGCCATATCGCTGTCATCTTGCATTTTATTCTCCTGTCTATGCTGATCTCTCATTGAAACAGCACTGCTGCCACCTACAGTACTATTATTTGTTTACAAGCCAGGTATTAGAGATATATGATGCAAAATTACTTTCTGGGTAACTGACTCGAGTGACTCAAATGACTCAAAAACCCGATTCACTTTGGTGAGTGACTAATTTAAACTTGATTCAGTAAAAAAGAATCAAGTTTCCTATCTCCGGTTTTGGTTCAGTTTTGTGTGCAGCATTTTTTTCAACTGATTTTGTACAAAAATAATTTGATAAAAATACTCAACCAAAGTAAGAATGGCTGCTTTTGGAACAGAAAGAATGCACAAAATGAGGCTCCTCATAAAAACACTGAATGCAAAAAAAAAAAAAAAAAATTCACTGAATGCAAAAGGATTTACTAAAATAAAAATCATTCACATTTGCCAGGTTTGGCTAAATGTAAGGATATAAATAATACTAAGCTAGGAGCCATTTGGGAGTGGAAAGGCCGAGTCCTTTTTGAGAGTCAAGCCAAAAGAACCAGCTCTCTGATTAGAGCCAAATGTCCCATCTCTAGGTGGAATGAACATAATCGTAAGCAGCTGAAAGGAGCAGTGTGTAGACATTTGAATTTTAGTGATGATTCCGATTTTAGAATGAGCCCATCTGTTCCTAAAACATCCCATCACTCAGTGACTCTCAGCCTTTGCAGATCAAACAGGATCCTGAAGATGGCGTCATTTATTCCGATCATTATGTCGATGGGCATTGATGCTGCAGGACGTGTATCATAGCTGGAAAACAACAGGCAGAAAGCTCCATGATAGGTCATGTTGTGTTAGGCAGAGCTAGCCTTCAACAATGAAGCACCAATCCACCTCTGACTGTCAGAGAGAAAAGAAAACTCTCAGACAGAGAAACGAGGACAGACGCTTGTTAGACTGTACCAGTGGCGATTGCTCCAAGACTGCAAGGGAAGCTCAGCTTCCCCTAAAATGTCCCCAAAAAAGTGTTGATATGTTCTGCTGTGTGTACATTTCATTGGCAAAATATTTGCTAGAATTCCTTCATCTTTTGTTCAGAATTGGTTACCTATCACAGGTAACTGGCTCCACCTCCTTCTCATTCATCCCCGCAGCGTCTCAGCGCTTAAAGTCAGACGCTGAGCGTCTTCTGACTTCAGCAGGGAAGCGTAGAGTGGGTTGTTCCACTGTGGAAACTAAACAGTAATTGGATAAACGCTGGGCTTTGTCCTGCCCTCTGACACTCAGCGTCTCTGGGGGTCTATGAGGCTGTGGGCTGGCCTGGACGCTGGGCTTCTGCATGATGATTGGATGATCTGTCTGAGGCCAAATCCCTTTTTGATTGACAGTGAAATGAGCCAGTCAGCGATCTTGAAGTATAACCCCCCACCAGAGCATCTTCTCAGTTTTACAGTTAGTTGTTTTTGGACCCCCAGCGAGTTTATCTTTCCTTAAAAACGATGAGCGTTGTGTTTAAAGATTCTCTCTCTATTCACCAATAAGCAGCTACAGCTACTGTTGTGGAGCTTCTCCCCCTGTCACTCACACTTACAGCCTGTCGTAGTCTCACGTAGCAGCTCCAGCTGCTAGCAAACTGGCACGGAGGGTAGGATTTATGTTTAAATAAATAAACAAATTTATGATGTAGGCTGGAAAACAAAAAGAGCTTCCTCTCCTTGACTGACCAGCAGCTGCCACTGGACTGTACCATGAACAATAAAAAAAATGACGTTTTCGACCAATAAACGTTGCTATAGAAACATTTTCCAAGAGTATGTTGCAACCGTTACCTGTGGAGCAGAAAACAGCAAACTTCAGCATCGTCGTCCTTCAGTACCAACTTTTTCATTGATGACTCCCAGCTTGGAAACTCTACACCCATGTTTACTCTCCTTTTAGTTGTTGTTTATCCTGGTTTCTCTTCATTTCTTCCTGATCTTTTTGAACTGAAATGTGATGATTTACACTCTTTTAGGGTTGGGTATTGACAAGATTTTATGGATACCAATTCCTTTATCGATTCTGCTTATTGAACTGGTCCTTCATTGATTCCCTTATCAATCCTTCCTGTGAATTTTCTCTGTAAACAAAGCAGTTTTACAGGTTTTCTGTGTCAACAATAGTTTATTATGTTTATAGGTAAAAAAATGACATTGGTCACTGGATCTGGATATCTCTGGACATAAATAAATAGAAATAGGTCAAATTTGCACGTCATGTGAGGTTGAAATAGGCCATCTAGTGTCTTGAAGTGGTTAAAGTCATGATTTACATACAGTTTTAAAAGATTTGCAAGAACATACCTGTTCTTCTATCTTGCCTGTTAGTATTTTGACTAGGGCTGTCATTTTAACGCGTTAATTAGATTAATTAATTACACCGCAAATTAACGCGTCATAAAAATTAACGCAGATTAATCTGGATCCCAAACCCACGAGGCGTTCAAAGACGCACTTATTTTCAAATGTCTAGCATTTACAAACGGTTTGTCCTACATGAAAAAAGTGGTGTTCTCGTCAGATTTTCAAATTTCCGACGGTCCTTGAATGTATCATATCTAGCAACATGCTTTGAACCGGGGGGAAGAGAGAGCGCTGTTAAAGGATAAGTTCGGTTCATGCAGCTTTTACATTGTTTATAGAATGAAGTAGAACAAAATACTCACCCAAAAGCCTTATCTCATCCAAGCAGTGTTTCGGGAGATATTTAGATCCAAAATCATGCAGCGGACGTCCGTATAATGGGATCCATCGGGGCATAGACAGCGCCGCTCCTAAAACTGCGCAGTACTCTCTGGAGCACTGACTCCTTTCTTTGAGGGGCAAACGTAAACAAAGTCTTCGTCAGTTCAGAGGTCAGTACAGCCACACAGCGCTGTCTGGAGTGACACAGACTGCAGCAGAGGACTATCTCGACCATGATGGAATATTGGTGAAAAACACGAGTTTTTGGACGATTAATGCCGTTTTAAGGAGCGGCGCTGTCTATGCTCCAATGGATCCCATCATACGGACATCCGCTGCACGATTTTGGATGTAAATATCTCCCGAAGCACTGCTTGGATCAGGAAAGCCTCCTGGGTGAGTATTTTGTTCTACTTCATTCTATAAACAATGTAAAAGCTGTATATACCAAACTTATCCTTTAAGGCGACTGCCATCCACATCTCGTTTATTCACACGTCCTTTTTGAAAATCTACAGAAAATCAACCATTTGATCTAGTTCAATTCTGTAAAAAACAGGTAATTAAACACTCTCTACTGCATCAAACAAGCCCTGAATGATCGAAAAAGGTCTTGTATTTAAATCTAAAGAATTCTTTGAAGATTTCCTTCCATCTTCCTGGTGTCATGTTTCAGCTTGGGGCTGCTCTGCACCAATGAGCAACGGTTTGTGTGTTCAGAGCATGTTAAACTGAGAATACTTCACTTTTCTTTGATCTAAGACTTGAAAAAAGTGTTTGTACATAGTTCCTCACAGTTTTAGCCTTTAGCCCTGGTTCTCCTGACCTCATAGAAGTATAGAAGTTCATATTGCAGTGAAAATTGAGTCCACATCGAGTAAAAATGTGAACAGAAGCAAAAAACGTCCTAAAAATCAAATCAGCTTACCTTGGGTGCAGGACTGTGTAGATTTTGTAAAGATAGAACCATAACACTTTTTTCATTTGTTCCTTATGCCTCAGGGTACCTAAAAATGTGTTATATATATTCCCACCTTATTTTTATTTTATTTTTTTTAATGTCTTTTAATGTAATTTTAATGTCCTGGAATTCAAATTCTTTATTTTGGGACCTTAAGCAGATATGAGATTAAAATGTGATTAATTGTTGGTGCGAGCGCTCTGGGCTTCTGCTGCACAAAAACACTGCTGTAGGGGTAATTTCTGCCCTAAACCTTGTGATAGGACCCAACTTGTTCCATCCTGGAGTATCACTTTAAGTTTTACAGTCTTGGTGAGATAACTGAATGTACAAAAAGACAAATCTGGAAGAAAAAACAGATTTGAAATCTGTGTGGATGGATTCATTTAACCACCAAAATGCCAGCTTAATATATACGATTGATATGTGGGAAGACATTAGCAAACAACAAAAAATGGTAAATTAAGCGAAACAATCAATATATGTTATCAAATCCAAGTAGTCTTTAAAAAAAAAAATAATAATAATAACTAAATATATTTTTTAAAATCTAACAATTATTTCATTTTTGCATTTTTTTAATTTCAAACATTTTTACAATTTTTACATTTCAATCTTTTTCTAAAACTTTGCAAAATTTTGAACTTTTATCATTTTTTAAAGTTTCCATAATTTCATTTTTTTAAAAGTTAGTGCAAATTGATATTTTTTTTTTCCAATTTTCATAATTTCAAAATTTTGCTTTTTAAAAAAAAAAAATCACAATTCACTAAAACTTCATGTATGCTAATTTTTAAAAAATTTCTAACTTTGTTAAAAAAAAAAATGTTTTTCAAATTTTCCAACAATAAAAAACCAAGACATCACATGCACAGTTGCATTAATTCAAAAACCTTCTAGTTTAGATACTCTCTGTATAGAGTTTTTTTTACACCTAACTGTCATTATTGTGACAATAAAGTAGTTTTTTGGGGCGCTGGAACGACTTCAATCCAGCTATACTCAGGCAAAATGGCTCCTATGAAAGTAAAGGTGGCAGACCCCCGAGCTAGAGGAAACACTGCACTGGCATACCAAAAGGGACAAAACAACGAGATAATAAAAGAAGGATGTTCATTTCTGATATGGTGTCACAATCAACATAGTAGTGTTGACAGGCCCAGTGCTAATGCAGCTGTTTTACATGGGAAAGTGCTTTAGCGAGGTGTGCAGGTAGAGGCTGGCTGTAAAGAAACACTAAACTCCCCACAGAGATCCGTTTCCTACTCTAAAAATAATAATCATTGCATTTGAAAGCCAGCAGGGATTTTAGAAAGAGCTCACACTGAGGTTTCCAAGCCTCCATCACATCATCCACTCCAGCTGCCACCCCAGAACCACAGAGCAGCATTTGATATAGAGCAGAGCTGTCATCCTCAGCAGCCGGGCTCTCATTACTCAGGCTGCATTTATCCATCCATGCGCAGGAAGTCTGCGTTTATCAGGCCTTTTTATCGATGGCCATTGGGTTCATTACGAGGGATGGACAGTATTTCCTGTGCAGTCATAATTAAGTCATCGTGCTGCAGTCATTCATCAGTAAGGTTATAGTTTGACTGAAAGCTGTAGACGCCTCTAAGGTCAGCTTCCCTAAATAGTGTTTTGGAAAATTAGAAGGAGACGGCCGCCTTTTTGTCTTTTTTATGATGCCTTGTCAGAAATGTCTTGTTAATCAAGTGGTCTACACACACACGCCCAGATACTCATACATGCTTATGAACAGAGATGAATGATTTGTGAAGCTCTGTGTTTAACAAACACCCATCCTCCAACATGTGTTATTATAGTCCTGTTCACCCAGTCATCACGTATCAGGCCCCTGGGGTTTGGATCAGAGTTACAGAAGTGCTAGCAGAGGGAGGAATTACACAGCAAGGGGAGGCTTGTATAATCGTGAGCTCTCAGCGTTTTAAAGCTAATTTCAGCATTACTGTCATATCGATTTCTGCCACTGTACTCCTGATAATAAAAAAAGGACGACATGGCGAATATGCAAGACTTGAAGGTTGAAATGGTAGGACACTTGTTCAACATGCACGTTTTACACAGATGAGATTGTTGTCAGCATGGATCAGTGCTCTTAACCCTGCTGTTAATGGACGAGGAAAAAAAGACAACCTGGTTACAAGTTGTGAAATCATCAGGGACTCTCTTGAGTTTGTGGCAGAAGCAGCGTGTTAATGTTGTTGTGAGACAATAAAGAGAGACGACAGTGAAATCTCTATTCATCCCCTGATGGAGGAGAATAACCTTGTTTTATGGGCTGTGCCACAAAGCAGAAAATTAGTTCCTGAAAAAGTCATTAGCAAGTCTCTTGTTTTATAGGGTGACATGCCCTCTTGTGACCAATACTGTGCATTTTTCTCAACAGGAGCAGATACTAAAACAGTAGAATAAGGGTCTGCATGGAAACGGACACTGCCAGACAGTAACTAGTCTGCTGCTGGTTTGTGAGCATATTTAAACAGCAGATTAAAATGACATAAAACAGGGTACAATTTTTTTTTAACGAAAGGGCAGTATTGACAAACAACCTAGTTTTAGTTCATTAATTTCTGATCAATGAATGATTCTTTTTTGGCTTCTAATATGAGCTCCCAGCCATTTAGTGTGCTTTTATATAACTGTCCAATACACTGAAGAGTGTCAACACTCTTCTGAACGGTGGCCAGTAGGTGTCACAATTTGCAAACAGAACACAAAATGAAAGTTAAGAAGAGGTCAATTACCTGACAGAAAAGTTATGAAAGTCAGTAAATCACTGTTTCCTTCTTTTAAAAAAAATTCAGCTGTGAAAACAAAATGCTATAATGCTAACGTTATCGCGTGACTGATTCTTAAAGCTAAATATTTAAGACAACACATTGACACTAAAATTAGAAAGTAAGTAACATAAAGGATATCATGAGGTTGGAAACCTACAAAGCATTTTTTATCCTAACTGAAGTTAAAAAAACAAACAAAAAATAAATGAATAAATAAAAACTACAGTCCCTGAATGTATCACACGTGACGTCAGCTTTAAACCAGAGGGAGGGAAGCGAGAGTGTTTGTGACTGACGTCCACATTGCGTTTATTCACACGTCCTTTTTGAAAATCTGCAGAAAATCAACCGTTTGCTCTAGCTCAATTCTGTAAAAAACAGGTAATTGTACACTCTTTACTGCATTAAACAAGCCCTGAATGATCGATATATATCATGTATTTAAATCTAAATAATTATTTGAAAATTTCCTTCCATCTTCCTGGTGTCATGTTTCAGCTTGGGGCTTCTCTGCACCATTGAGCAACAGTTTGTGTGTTCAGAGCATGTAAAACTGAAAATACTTCACTTTTCTTTAATCCAAGACTTGAATTAAGTGTTTTGTACATAGTTCCTCACAGTTTTTAGCCTTTAGCCCTGGTTCTCCTGACCTCATAGAAGTATAGAAGTTCATATTGCAGTGAAAATCGAGTCAACATCGAGTAAAAGTGTGACAGAAGCTATGTCTTTTTAATGTCTTTTAATGTCCTGGAATTCAAATTATTTATTTTGGGACCTTAAGCAGATATGAGATTAAAATGCAATTAATTAGATTAATTAATTACAAATCCTGTAATTAATTAGATTAACTTTTTTAATCGCCTGACAGCACTACAAGGTATTTTAGGTATATTTAGGTAAGGTATTTATCAGTACAGTTATGTAGCTTTGTTGTTTGAAACATGACACCAAGCAAACATAAGTTTTTACGTACATCAGGAGCCGGCTGTATGTAGCGCTACTAGCAGCCCGGTGCTACGACGTACTTGTAGGCTAACGTGACATCAAGCAAACCGTCTTTCGGCACAGTAGTTAAGTAGCAGAACATACAGACTACTGCTGACAGCCCGGTGCTGTGAGACATGTCTGTAATGTGTAACACTAGTGAATCCTGGTTATGTCCTGCCAGTCATCTACCAATCAGAGCTAACGTAACCTCACTCTTCATTTTATTGATAGACTCTCAAGTTTGAACAGACCACTGCAGAATAACTGCTGACTGTGGGTTGGAATCAACATTAGCACAAACAGCTAGGCCCTTTTAGTCTTTAGCTCATGTTTTAGCCTTTAGCTCGTGCTCTATCTATTTTCAGCCGAGAAAAACACTCATCTCACACATCTCTTTTCTCTCTACTAAACTTTTCCACCTGGTGTGGTGTTGTCATCGAGACTCTGATGTGCTGTAAATTAATCCAGTCCTGCTCGACCCAATCAGGAAGCTTTAAAGTAGCATTTCAAAATAACTTATATTGTCGCTGATGATCTCATTTTAAACTGGATTATGATCAGAAATATATCTAAATAGAAGACAATTTCAGACTCCTCACAGCCCCTTTAAGCTTGGTTTATGCTTGACGTGTCAGTGAGGTCCACACATGCTGACAAATGACATCATTTTAGCAGCCTCACTCCCTCATGCGGTCCCTTTCAGGGGTTGGGCTCTCCTGAAAATTTCTAACTGCCAGCCGGAGACATGTGCAGATTAAATGGCAGATCAACAGGGACTCCCAGCGTTAAGTACAAAAATACAGGCATTTATATGGTGCATCACACTGAGATCACTGTGAAACTGTGTGAGAAGCAATTCCTTGCAGCCACACTTGCAGAGAAGAGGAACGGGGGAAAAAACTGCGGTTACTCCAGGGACGATCAGGATTTCTTCTAAGACACAAACGTCTAATCTTGTCTTTCAGCCTTTGAAATGCTGGAGCAGAGTCTCTTGTAGTTCATGGTGGACAAAGGTGGACTGTACACCTCTTGTCCAGGAGCAGCTGTAGATAGGAGGTGATGAAGAACATCATGGAGGTCGTGGACAGCCCTCCAATCACCTCCTCAGTGCTGGGATCTTTACCAAAGAGTACTTCAAAGACGACCAGTAGTTTGACAGTCCCAAATGGTAGCTGAAAACACCAGTTGAGTGCCACCAGGACTCTGGTTTCAGGCCTCTGCTGTACCCTAGGATTGTGAAGTCTATGCAGGACCTGATGGTGGTCATACCAGAGATGGCGGAGTGCATCCCCAGATCCCAGAGCCTCTGTGAGCTTCCTCATGTGTCTCCTGAACATGGACCCCCAGGTGAGGATCAGCCCTTAACAGGCTCTGAAGCACCCCTTTGTCTCCATGGTCCACCTGGAGAAGCGGATTGTCAGTGACTACATTGTTGACTCTTTGGAGGAAGTGAGGAACTTCATGAGGAAGGAGTCAGAAGACGAGCTGACTGTAGAAACAGTTCATGTAATTGTTTATGATGGAGCTGAAGCTGCTGCAGACGGCTCAGATGAAAGAGCTCCAGCTGAGGAGGAACCAAGTCCAGACTCCGACGTATCAGATGATGCTTCACCTGAAGAACATGCTTCAAAGAGAGGGAGAGATTTTTAGATCATGCTAAAAATAAAGACTAAAACAGAGAAATATGGGAAATCACAGGTAAATCCTGAGTGACACACATCAATTTTGTCTCTTTTTTCTTCGTCTTTTCTCTCACTCTTTTCTTTGAGTTTAATGAAATGAGAGAACCAGATATATACTCAGTATCAGATGTTAAGGCTGTTTATTGTTTAATTGTAAGATGTGCATCAAACTTCCAGCTGCCGTCAGGTTAACTTTCCATTATGACAAACAGCTTTAATCCGACATCAGATGTGACGGGACAGTTAATATAGATATAAATGTATATCCTGGTTCAGACAGTTACATTAAATAGTGATTGCTGTGATTGTTTATTGCATTAAAATGTGCCTGACACTCTGGAAATCTGCCTCTGAGGCTTTGTTGACATGTGCGCACATGTGCGCCTGTCACCAAATTACAGCTGCGGAGGGTGCACTTGCTTTGCGCCGAGAATAGACCAGGTTGGAGCTGGCAAGCTTTCAGCGCACTTTATATGCTGTTTTTAGCACGAAATTGTCACTGCGCCAACATAAATCTGCCGATACCTCCCCCTGGCGCGCCGTCACACCCATCTCTGCGCAGATGGTCTACCAAATTGTCAAGTTGGCAGCGCACGGCTGTACGCTGCACGAAATTAACACTGCGCGGGGTGCGTCAGGCTTGCGCCCCCTGCGCTGTGCCACAAAATTAGAGCCCCCTGGGTCAATGCCAGGTCTTTTTTTACTTTTCTACAACAGACTGACAAAATAAGCAGAGCCAGACCAGGAGTGAACAGGTTTGAGGTTTACAGCCCAACATGAATAAAGAGAGGATCATCATTGAGGTGGGAAGCACAGGATTTCTTTGGTCTAGTGACTCCAGCTGTCTGGCGGTCCTGCGACATGCCAGACTTAACACCCAGCCGGTGTGAGTTGTTGGATGAGAGCACGCGGTCAGAATGCGACTGAGCAGAGACAGAATGGACACAGATCTGGTTTGAGCCCAGAATAAAAGTTTCAGCAAATACTGAGACCTTCACTTCACACTACGCACAAATATATAGAGATGATTACCCTCGGGGAACCTAAAGTGTCTAATGAGCCAGTTGCCATCATGTTTCAGTAAATCCTGTCTCTGAACACGCACTCTCATCTCTCTCTTCTTAGTCCACCATGTACAGTGTTCTCTAAATCTGCTAAAGCAGTTGTTGTTTTAATGCTATTTTTTTTAAAACCATGTTAAGTATGCTTCTATATCCTCTAATGTGATTACAGACGTGTGGGTGTGTTGGCTGTGTTAACTGTTTCCCTCTGTTCTCACCTCTAGGTGTCGCCATAGAATCAACAGCTCGAAATGTGTGTACACCAGCCATGAAGTTAGCGTGAGGCACATTGCTGTGGTAATTTCACTCGTGATACATCTGATACTCTTTATACTGTGAAAAAAGCATATGCCATGTTTTGTCTGTATGTAATTATGTCAAGGAAGAATTTAATGAGCCACGTCTGCAGGTCACAGATAATATATGTTTCTAAGTGAACTGTGAGAAGACAAATGGGCTGTCTGACACCTGCTGTAAACTGCCATATAACATCAAAACAGAGAGTGCGCTTACCTTTGGAATACTACAATTTGTAAAAATAGGCCAGTAACCTAGCTTTTGTTCCTTAATCACTGATCAATAATCAACCTTCCCATTTCTTACCCTTCAGTCAAATCTTAACGGAGGCTCCTCTCAGTTTGCAAGGCAGTTTTTGAAAACATATCATGGTGATGTTTCTTTGTTTCAACCACTTCACAAGTTTAAATGTTTTCATGAATTGACTCTGTTGTAACTTTTACACTGTTTGTCTGGCCCTGTGACTGAGAGTCAGGTGAAACTTATTTATCAAATAAATGAGGTGCAGTGTTACTGAATCGTTTTTATGGAAAAAGATTTTTAAAAATTAATCCATGAGGAATATTGATGAGGGAATATCTGCAGACCTGATGGCACTTGAACCTCGGGGCTGAAATTCACCAGACACGTCTGCAGTCAGTCTCTGCTCTGTCACGCCAGCGGATCAGATAGATTTCCATCATAGACTGTATAAAACATGGACGTAGCCTCTGTGACGTCACCCGGCTGTTCCTCAAACTGTGAAATGAAGCCAATCCGTGGACGCAGCCACACTGGCTATGAAACCAGCTGTGAGTTTTTCTCTGAGCAGCTACAGGGCGCCCACCGGTCATGTGACCTGAGTTGTGCCTCTGATTGGAGAATCAAACAGTCCTAATAACTTCTAAACCACAGAGATAGAAAAAATTCACTCACCGTACAGTGTGTGCTAATAGTGAAATCAGTGTTTTAGACCCAAACCGTTTTTTGAACCAGGCTGTAAATATGCTTTTAATGCCGTTGAGGTCTGTTTTTATGGCTGGGTGTGTACGTAACTTCTAGTCCCTCTGCAGCCAGCCTCAAGTAGATTCTCAATGAACAGCAACTTTCAGCACTTCCGCATAGGCTTCATTTTTACTAACCGGATGTCGCCCCTTGGTTTCCATTCACAGGGTTCATACAGATTTTTCATGGTCAAGTTCAAGTCCTTTTCAAGGAACTTCAAGGTCACTTTTCAAACTTCTCAAGTTCTGTGAGCGGTTGTTAATTTCATAATATTAATGCAGAAATTTTATTTCTGAAAACACAGTATCTAGCCATCTTAATGAATGGTGAAATTAAATGTAAAATACTGGAAGAAGCACAAAAAACACCTCCCAAAATGGCTGCACTCACTCACCACCACCACCTATAATGTACATTAGATCAAAGCAGAGTCCCCATACTACATCACATGATGTGATGTTGAAAAATCACGTGGTTTTGAAAAATAAAGCACTTTTAACGGCTTAAAACTTAAAACAGACACTTCTTCCTCAAGGTTTTCAAGGACCTGTACGAACCCTGCATTCAAGTCAATCTGTCAACTCTCACTGGATCAATTCTGTTGCAGTCCGTCTGTGTGGTTAGTTCTTCATGTCCCAGGTAATATGCAGCCATCCTGTTTTTGCTGGGTGGAGAGCTGTAAAGCATAATTCAGCGTAGGGAAGATCGAGCGGGACAGGAAGTTGTCTTTCCAACATAAGCCGCGTTTCCCCCAAGCAGTCCGGGTCAATTCAGTACGGTTTGGGATGGTTTGGTAAAGTTAGGCCTGATCCCGTTTCCATTTCCACAGCAAACTGTGCCCTCTTGTGGTAGGTGGCGTATAAGCCGGATGGCAAAAGCAGCAGCTGTAAACAATAGCGTGATGCTAGCAGCTTACCCCGCTATTAAATCCAACAAAGAAGAAAAACACGACACAGTGAACAAAGAGCACAGATGGAAGACAGCATTTCGTCCTCTCTGTGATTGGCATGTAGCTCTCTTTTACAAAGAACAATCAAGCTTCGTTTCAGAGAACTCTGTGCTGCCAGGAGAAATACAGCCGCTGTTGGGGTAAGTGACGATTCTTTCGACCAATCAACAGTCTGCAGTGTGTTGTTCCACCTTCCGAGAGCGGATCAGTTCAGTTTGGCACCCATATGAAAGGGTCCCAAAAATGTAGGCCGGCTTGCCTCGGTTTTTGGAGATCCATCCCGGAATAAGTCAGTGGAAACGCCGCAAAATGCGCGCCGTACCGAGATGAACCGAATTGGTCTGCTTGGTGGAAACGCAGCTATAGACACCGGTAATGTTTGCAGAAGTGGGCTGTGAATCAGCTATTCATAAAACCATTTTGACCTAGCAACAGCCAGAACCAGGTTGTCAATGAATAATTTTAGAGGGACAGTTTGTTGTACTAATGTGTGTCATTATTTCTGAAAAATCCATTCAATGAGCTTTTTCAAACCGACACAATGTAAAGCCAACAGAGATGTTATGCCTTCAGAAGTCAGACACAGCTGAGCACAGCCTGAAGAAGAAAGAAGGAGCAACAATGTTTCCTGAATAAATTTCCCCTGTGAAAGATGCTTCTCCGTATCCAGAAATTTAAGTACATTTGACTCCTTATGAAGCCCGTGTGCTATTTCAGGTAAGTGTTAATTAACTCTTAATGAACAGTGGCAGAATGAGCTGAGGTGTAACAGACAAACAATTAGACAGGCACTCAAGCAGAGGCTGCACGGGTCAAAGTGGAGGAGATTAATTACCTCTGTCAGGAAAATGAAAGTGGAAGTTCTGAGAGAAAATACTCTTTGACGGCACATTTTAATGCTGTTTAATGTTCCGCTAAGCTAATTTATGGCCGAATGACATGTTTTCAAGATTATAGAGATTACAGCCCCAGTCTGTACCTGGAAAAAGACAGCAGCACACACCCCTGATCCACCAACGCCACTTCAGTGAATACAGAGGTTTTACTTTCTCTACCTCTGTGCGTGATCCTCTTTTCAATTTGGGACAAAGAAGACCATAGTGTTTCAAGGTGTACTACCTTATCACACCACGAGTGACGTACAGATCTTCATTTCCCTGCTCACTGTAGCAAATCTCATCTCATCACACCTTTCCAGGGGCAGTCCCCTGAGCGGCTCCCTGGTGTCAGCCGGGCTCACTGTGCTGCTGGAAGAAATGCTAACAAGGATATCTGGAGGTGTTCATTGTGCACATCAGGGACATGTGTTAATGTGGCACAGAGTTAGACTGAAGATCTAGGAAAGGTCAGACACAAGCACGTATCGAGTTTTTACCTGTACAAGGTGGTGTGATTATGATTGGAGTAGATTGTGACAAAGGATGTGTTCTTTCACCGACAGCTACAATATCTCTAAAATTTATTTCATGAGGTTTCTTTACATACAGCTAAGGAACTGGGTCACCATCAAAACAAAAAGGTCATGATAAGTAAATTGTCTATGATGTGAAAATATACTCTTTTCCTTGTTTTATAAGCACTAGCGTAGCTCCTTACTAGATGCTACTTCTTAGCATCTTGATCAGGTTGAGCAGGACTGGATTGATTTACAGCACGTCTAAGGCTGCATTCAGACCAGAAAAGTCCTTTGGTCCACTTGTTTGGTCCGGACCAAAAGCGGACTTTATTTTTTTTGTTTGGTGCTGTTTGTATTCAGATTGTACTTTTTGCAAGTGGACTATATTCTGTAAACACATCCACGTGTGTAACGATCGGTGCTCTCATTGGACAGCACTGACAAAGGGCGGCACACAGAATACAGACCCGGAAATGGAGGTAAACGTGTGTTTGTGCTCTTATTAGAGCTGCAAAATCATTCATAGTTTCAAAAGCAGCTCCTTCAAAGCAGGCTTAACAACACCGTTTACAATTTTGGAACAGCGAAGACGAATGCGCGCAGCAAGGAGACGCTATGCTCTGCGTGTCCTGTAGTTTGTTAGGATGGACCTTGGTTTGTATTCAGACCTGCACCAGAGAACCGCGAACCGCACCAGAGTTCGTTTGGAAGCGGACCGAGACCACCTCAAAAAGTGGGTCTTGGTCCGGTTGCTTGGTCCGCACCAGGGTTTGTTTGTGTCTTTTCACACCTGCATGAAAAGTCTTCACCAGCGTGGCAAACGAACCCTGGTCTGTTTAAAGTGGACCAAACAGTCCAGGTCTGAATACGCCCTTAGTCTCTGTGACAACACCATGCCAGCTGACGAAGCTTAGCAGTGAGAAAAGACATCTGTGTTTTTCTCTGCTAAAAATGATTTCTGTGGTTTATTTTATAGTGATGGTGGACACTGGAGCCTAACTGTCAGACAGAAAAAGGACAGAAGAGCAGAAGAAAGATAAACAGGAGAGAGATAGAGCACGAGCTAAAGGCTAAACACGAGCTTAAGGCTAACACACATATTAAACTGTTTGTGCTAATGTTGATTCCAACCCACAGTCAGCAGTTATTCTGCAGTGGTCTGTTCAAACTTGAGAGTCTATCAATAAAATGTAGCGCTGGGTTTTGAGCACCAGGCTGTGGCGCTAAATATAGCCTGCTACTTAACTACATCGCAAAGTGAGTTTACAAAGTTTGCTTTTTGTCATGTTTTAAACAACAGCGCTACAATCTGTTAATAAAAACCTTATCTTGTTGCATTGTATCCAGTAAGAATGTAAATGGAAGAAAGAAATGAGAGATCTGATCTCCATTGATTTCCAAAACAAAAACACAGTTTGTCACATCATCGCGACAGTGTGTGTGAGACTCTAGCCAAAGGTGTTGCAGAAAGACAGAAAAACAAAGTTCATCGAGACCCTACAGCTGTAACAACTCTGAAGCCATCATGTCTGGTTGCCTTTCATTACTCTCAGAATGACCTTAACCTTAACTGTGAGCCTCTCAAGACATACCCAGGTATTGTATCATTCATACCTGGATACATTTTTTTTTTCTTTCTAAGTAACCTAGCAACATATTTTGAAAAAGCAGGGATGGTGTCAACAACAGAACCAGAAAATAGTGCAACAGAAATAGAGGAGCCACTCTCTCTTCAGGGACACTCACTGCAATCAAGAAAAAGAGGGAGAGTCGGAGAATCGGTGGCAGGCACATACTGCTGGTAGCGGAGCCCATAGCACCTGCTGTAGGCAGGGTGCAGAGGCTCCGCGACGTGCCTGTGGCCACGATTGTGGCACCTGCTGTAGGCAGGATGGGAGGATCCAGGCAGTGAAGAGTCGGTTCAGCCCTACTGACCAGAATCAGCGGACTTCTCAGAAATCCAGACTTTACCTGCTGGTTGTTGCTGTAACTATCAGGGGTAAAGTGGACACTGCAGTGACTGGAGGTGGTGGTGATTTTGAACTCTCCACAGTAGCTCCTTTCACTAAATCGATCCACCATTTCCTTTGTCATCCGGAAACTTAAAGAGGCTAATCGAATCATTACCCCACACACTGTGGCATCCAGGAAAGATGCGCGAGCAATGTGGAGGTGACATGCCTGGTTAGCTGACTGGTTAGCTAGCTGCAAACTGTCGTAAGACACCATAGACTGTAAAAAAAAATGGATGTCCGCTTGCTCGGCTCTAAGTGAGGTCTCCACAAAAACTGCTCCCCCTGGTGACTGGCTGTAGTATAGGTTTAAAAATACGGCTTTCCAGCCATTCCAGGTGGGCTGTGGTCAAACTTTAAAAAATTATTACACCTCGTAGATTGGACACCACGTCTGATTGTTGTGGTGATTTGAAGATATTATTTGGCTGTCTTGTATCCAAGTCCTCTTTTTTCTGAAAAGTTTCGTGTTCATTAGGTATCCGAGGTTAAAAACAAGGCTAATGTAATGTTTAACGATGATTGACAGCTGCCGTTCTCGTGAATTTTTCTTGGGGATCGTAAAATATGTCAGGAGGTAGAGTCAGGAAGTGATTAGACTCTCGAAAGAAAAAAAAAAAAAATTATTATTATTATTGTCACCCAGCTCCACTCAGATTCTCCCAGAATCCCTCATCGTCTCTACAGCACAGAATCTGGCTCCAAACTGCTACAATGGTGGCGCCTGTGATGAGGGTATTTTGGCTTCAAAACCGTGCAATGATAAATGGCGGAGCCACGCTGTCCACTCTATATACAGACTATGTAAGAGACGCTATCCGAAACTCGAGGACAAGCAGGAAGACCGCTGATGCTAATGCACCAAATGTATTTATACCGCTTCTGCATCAGGGGCAGGTTTATGCTAATGATGGCCGCGTTATGTAACGCAGTTATTCTTTCTGACCCCCTCATTAAATCCTGAACACAGAAACCCTGAAATAAGTTTGTGAAGCGTAGCTCCGCAATTAAACTCTAGATGGTGGAATGGTTTTTATATGTTGCAAGGAACTTCAATTAGGACCTATTAAAGATGTTTATTACACGGCATTGTCAAATGCTCGATCCTGATTGGTCAATTACAACATTCTACGGTCTGTTATTCTGAATAGCGGACCACAAAGGATGCTTCTGAACTACTCGGGCGAATCACGTCATGTGTATCAATCCGCTGAACGTTTATACCTGCGGCAAGACATCTTTAATTTTCTGTTGTTTCCCGTTGCTCCATCGAAAATGGAATATTTTCCCAAAATCACTTTTAATATATTTGGAGAAGGCGAAACATTGGATTCATGGTTGATGGCTGACCAGTCACCGCTAAAGAAAAGAAGAAGAGAGGAAACCAGCGAAGAGAAAGAAAGAGAGGTGAAAAGGAAACAAGGAATTAGATGACACCGAAATTGACAAGATTGAGGGAGACAGACACGAAGTTAATACTAAACGAAACACGGCATGGGCCATGAATGTGTTTAAAGACTGGCTAATTGAAAAGAAAATGTCAACAAACTTTGACGGTTATTCCGCAGAAAGCCTCAACCAGGTGCTGCGATCATTTTATGCATCTGTTCAAAACTCCAGCGGCAAGACCTACTCAGTTGCCAGTTACATTGCAATTAGGGCTGGGATATCTCGAAATTTCTCAAAATTTGATATTATGAACTGTGCTACTTTCAAGTCCAGCAACGGGGTATTTAAATCAGTCATTAAAACCCTCCGTAAAAACGGGAAAGACGTCAGTCAGCATCACCCTCCCATCACAGCAACAGATTTGCAGCTCCTCAGGTGCTCAGAGGTGTTGTCCCCACACACAGCGGTCGGACTGGTCCGAAAAGTGTGGTTTGATGTACAGCTGCATCTCGCAAGACGGGGGAGAGAAGGCAATCGAGACCTGACAAGAGACTCTTTCATTGTGAAAGAGGACGAGCATGGTAACGAGTATATTTCTCTCACCCACAACGCTGAGACAAAAAACCACAAAGATGCCAAAGATCCATGCAAAGAAAATTACAGAGGATGCATCTTTGCTGAGCCTGACAATCCAAACTGCCCCGTTGCCAGTTTCAAGAAATATCTATCCCTTTGCCCTCCCGACGCTAAAGCGTTTTACCTTCATCCACTAAGAAAGGATCAACAGCTACTAAAAAGGCAAGCAGTGTGGTACTCTCGTGAACCCATGGGGCACAATTACCTCGGGAAAATGTTACCCCAAATCAGCCAGGCAGCCGGGCTTTCTAAGAGATACACAAATCACAGCTTGAGGAGCACAGCTGTCCACCTCCTCTCTCAGGCAGGTCTGGCAAGTAGGGAGATCATGTCTGTGACAGGGCACAGATGTGAGAGCAGTCTGAGAAGCTACTGGGCTCCGACCAGTACAGATCAGGAAAAGTGGAGCAAGATCCTGTCCTCTAATTCTGGCAGCAGCAGCAGATCGGGTGAGTGCCTCTCTTAAAGCGTTAGTGATGAGATAATATTGAGAGCAGTTGTAACGGTGAAAAACTATTTCTATAGGTATGCCAGCTGCAGGGCCACAGCAGGGAGGAAATATGGACATGAATGAGGACAGAGACGTCAGCATCAATATTCCCAAAGATGTCCCATTCACCTTGTCCCACGTCACCATCAATGGAAACGTTCAGTTTAATGTGAATTATAAATAAGCTAATCTTCGCTTCAGAGTTACCGTTGCTTTCCGTTACTGTTTTAACTGTAAGAAGGAACGGACTATTTTTTCAAGCGGATGCAATGACAACTTTTGTGAATCAATAAAATCATATTTAGATGAGCATTTAATGTCAAATTTTTGATTTTTTTAGTGAGTAGCCGTGTAATAAGCTACACTTCAGGGTGATTATTTCTCTACAGTGACCGGCTCGCTCTACATTATCCCTTACTTAGAAGAAAATGTCTGATTTTGCTTTATTTATTTATTCTAGAATTTCCTGTTTTTATGTGATACTATCTCGTCAAAACAGGAATCTGAAACGTAAAGAATTCCTGAACATTTTTCAGCATCTCAATGAAGAAATTAAACGTGTAACTGTTAACTTTTACACATTAAAAAGCCTACCTTACCTGTATTGACCCTGCACTTCTGATTAGCAACAAACATGCAATAATGAGTCATGCAGCGGGGCGTCCTGGGTAATCCTGTTTCTACAAGATACTATCTTATAAAAACAGGAAAATCAAAAATGAATAAATTCCTGTTTTTCTAAGATAGTTATGTCATAAAAACAGGCAGATTTCTTTTTTCAAGTGAATACAATACGACAGCGTAGAAAGGTCGACAGAGTGTGTAAAGTTGTTATTTTTACTTCTTTGATTAATTTTGCAGTTTCCCCCTCTTTTTCCACCTGGATCACTAAATTACCACAGTTATTTGCACATTTCTGTGAGCTGCTGTAACAAGTGAATTTGAGTAATCAATGTAGCTTATCTCTGGAAAAAACTTAATGTATCACATAATTTAAGCGCTACCTTATCTTTTTTAAAGTAGCTTCAATCAAAACATAAGATTCTTGTAAATGTGGTTTTAATATTTATTTTAGTGGCACAGAAAGCACAAACAGCACAACAGATCTTACAGATCCACACTGTAATCTGTCTCTGCGGTAACAAAAGTTCTTTGGCACAATCAGACGTCAGTGTAATCAGTTACATAAGATGGTTAAACAGAGTGCAGACCCATCTGCAGCATGCGCTCAGCGGGTATTGTGTTCAGAACTACAACAATTGTCCTTTGTCGTCTTTTTTCACAGGCTGACAATGACTCCTCTTTTGACACTCGTCTTCCACTTGTATCACCAGCCTCGATTGTTGAGCAGCTGAAAGCTCAGAATGAAGATTCCATTGTATCGTTCCAGTAGATGGAGAAATCAACCTTTTAAAGCCAAAAGCAGCCATGCTTCTTCTGCTGTTGTAAAAGCAGGTGTCTGAGTTTACTTTTGGTAGTTTATTTTTCTGTTATGAGAGTAAAAGATGTAGTCCTGCTTTGTCTTCAATGTGGAAAAGAAAATTACAGGAAGCATTTGACTCAGGCCCTGTTATTACCCTCATGAGGGAAATATAATCCTTCAGTCAGCCATCATGGGCTCAGTACATATTGATCTGTACATGAAGTACGGTTGATTTTGGCACCTTGTGAAGTAGTATTCTGGTTTTTGAAAATTATGATAATGATAATAAAACCAGGGTTCAATGAACACTTAAAAAAGGATGTGTTTTGAAATGCGATGGTACTCCAAAATGTATCAACAGAAATGAGATCCTCACAGATCCTGGCATGGAGCAGGAAAACTCAGGCAGTTGGATGAGGACTCATGTTGACCTTGTTTCCTTCACCATGAGTAAAAATGTTGATGTGAGAAATAGCCAGCTAGCCATGCAACAGCCTTCAGGTGTGAAAGAAGAATTGCAGTGTACAAGCATGCTCTTTAGACTGTTCCGGAAGTACCATAAACCACATGCAAACTGTTACTGAAAAGCCGATTTTTACAGCAAAAATAAACGTGTTTACAGCCTGGTCTAAGTAGACTTCAGTCTGAAAACTAACCCAAATACACCTGATGTGTCCAGCTCAGATCTGTTTATGTCAGTAGGGGGCATAAGAACAAACAATGATTACATACATTCAGGGTTTGACATTAACACCCGCAAACCCACCAAATGCAGCTGGATTTCAGCTGTGGTGCGTAAAACTGCCAATCCTACTCGCCACTTTGGTGGGTTGAATTATTCAATTGTAGTTGCCTGAAACAGCATCTGAAATACTAAACCAATTTCAGTATAAGACTACAACACTTCATCCCCTATAAGCACTGTCTGCACACATTGCTTATGTTTGAACTACAGAGTGACTTATAATCTAGAACAGGCATGGGCAAACTACGCCCCGGGGGCCACATGCAGCCCATTAAACGTTTTAATCCGGCCCGCCGAACTTGAAAAAATTAAATGAATAAACCTTGTTAATGTTTTATTTTCCCTGCAATTCTGTTGTTTTCCCACTAGATGGCGCACTGTAGACACATCGGCTTTATTGAGGTGAAACGTAGGCCTATTACTCCACGTTTGCACTTGACCCTCTGACCCATCAGCCCTTCTGTAAAGATGAGCGGACCTAAGAAAAGGAAAGTGGACAAAACAAAACTCATTGAAACACATGGAAGTGCGCATATGCGCGCGGATAAGATGGAGTGGATCGTCAGTGATCTGTTACTTATTTAAAAAAAGCTCAGGAACATGTCTTTATAAACCTTCAATGTGAGTTATTTGTGTAATTTTTATATAGAGACGTTCACATTTAATATCAAAATATCACACAAACAGTTTTGACACAATCTTTTATTATTTTTCGTTTTTTGATTTTCAAAATCAGGACAGAAAAAACACTTTTTTTTGGTTTGTTTTTCTGTAATTCCGTTTTTCTGTTTCGGTTTTAAAACAGAAAAACAAAAAAACAAGTCTGTTTTTTCGTTTTTTAAATTTTGTTTTGAAACAGAATGACAAAAGAACAAACCATACACGGATTAAAAATCCCATTATAATTCCATTCTCTCATATTCTAATTTTAATTTCAAAACAAAATCAAAACAGCGAAAAATAGACCGGTATTTGTTTTCTGATTTTTGATTTGAAAACGAAAAATTGAAAAACAAGTCATTATCCATTTTCCGATTTTGGATTCTAAAACGGATATGGAATGAACGAAGGATACCCTGATAGTTACCAAAGCACTCCATCCATCTGCTCCTGGTCTGGCCCCTTTGTCAAATGTTAGAACCCATTGTGGCCCACGAATCAAAAAGTTTGCCCACCCTTGGTCTAGAAAGTATTGTACTTGTAGTTTATCATTGAAAAATTACTGTTGTAAATAGGAATTAAAGCAGACAATGTCTCTTGCTAGTTTTTTTCCAGTTCAGTTTTTATGTTTTAAACTACCACTTTCATTAAATGCAATAATAAACTACTCCTTTTATGACTTCGTCTTAATAAACTACATATTTTCATGTAAAAGGAGCACAGCTCGATCAGAGCTGAATACCTGATAATGACTTGTGGTGTTGAACATTTATAAAGTCTTGATTTGAGTGTGAACATTTAAAAAGGTTGAAAATGTAGTTCAGGTATACTTTAGCAAACCACTGACGGCTATAATCATATTAACATATAATTATCCAACAACAAAAATGTGGCTAGTGAAAATGCTGAGTAGCTATTAACTTTGGGAAACCACTAGCCACAGTGGCTGGTAACCAAAAAAGTTAATGTCAACGCCTCATACAATCATTTTGAGGAACCCCTTTAGTTTTGCTAAATGGAAGGAAAAAGGCAGGAATCCACTCTTCAGCCTGATGCTCGCCAAATCAGAAAACCTTTGTGGACATCATCAGGGATGGGTACCAAATTAGTTACTTTTAAAGGTACCAACCGAACTCTGTCTGTAGCACTGAGTACTGGTATACGTAAAATCAATGATACCATGTTTAGGTAACTCGTCCCTGTTACTGTGAGGGAGTCAAGAGTAGGCAGTTTTCCATGCTTGACATGACCACAGTGCTGCGAGGATATACATCGAAAAATAAAAACATGAACTTGAAAACATTGAGATTTTATTATTCAAAAGATTAATATTTGCTACCCTATGAAAACACACAAAAGTACAGAAAATTGATACTGACGAGTACTGATACCCAGGGCCGTAGCCAGGATTTTGGAATAGGTGAGGTCCATAATGCGTGTGCAAAATTTTTCGATGTTTTTTTTTTTTTAAGATTGTTCTGACTCCACTTCCTCCTTTCTTTGAGCTCGTCATCTGTTAACTCTGGCTCAAAACTGTAATGACACCCATATATTCAAAGTTCTCCTCCACAACATCTTCATCAGATAAATATTTGTCCATTTTACACAAAACTGGAAGAAGAAAGCCGTCATGTAGCCTGCCGTCTTCCCCTGACACAATGAGCCGCACTGCGCATGCGCAGAGGGGCAAACGTAAACAAAGTCTTTGTCAGTTCAGAGGTCAGTACAGCCACACAGCGCTGTCAGGAGTTACACAGACTGCAGCAGAGGACTAACCCGGAGCGGACTATGATGGAATATTGGTGAAAAACACGAGTTTTTGGACATTTAATGCAGTTTTAGGAGCGGCGCTGTGTATGCCCCGATGGATCCCATTATACGGAGTTTATGTTTTATTCAGTTAGGCATATTTAGGGGAAAAAAAAAAAAAAAGAAACCCAGAAAAATAGGTGAGGTACGGACCTCGCTGACCTCATATCTGGCTACTGCCATGCCGATACTGATTGCCAGGTACTGGGCATTGGTACCGTATCGTTTCAAATGTAAAAAAGGTACCCATCTCTAGACATCATTTAGAATTAAAAAACATCCTCACTCAGTAATATTTTGGTATAAAATGTGGAAAATATAGCTTAAGAGGATTTTAAGATTGCATGTGAGTCAGTGCTTTATTTTGTTATAGATGATGTCTAAATGGAGAGTTCTACCAAAAAGGACAGACCCAGAATGCACCAGTCTTATTTTTCACCTCAAGGAAAATCTGCAGAAATACTCAGGGGGCCATTCATTGGTCAAAGTGTTTGTTGCCACAACACAGCAGTTCACGTATGTTTTTCCTCCTCCACAATTCTTTTTTCACATTCAATAAACCGTCACATGGCGTTTGTGTAGTTGCTTGCTTTGTGTAAAGTTTTGAAAGCAACACAGAGGCGTTGAAAAGGTCAGCGGTGTTTACAAGTTGGATGCAAACAATCAGAGCAAGCAACAAAAGGGTAGAGGAACTTAACTCCATCTGAGGGGCCGACCGTATCAAAACTCGACTTTTCTCACACCTTTCATGGCTCTCTGCTTCCTTAGTCAGCTCAGTGGCAGAGATAAGAGGCAAAAAGCCTGTTTTGAACCTCAGCACAAAACAGCCCTAATGGTCTTAGATCAAGTTCCGTCTCTGACACGCCATTAAGTGCTAAATGTTAGGAATTGCATTACTTCAGCTTCTAAGATTAAGAGTGATAAGGAAAAGCTGTTATTCCTATCCGCTGCGCTCACCAGCACAGCCCATAGCGCCCCTCTGATGAATAATTCACACAGCCAAATCATCCACCGCAAACGATAAAGGCCCTTCAACCACTCCTCGAGTGTATTGATTTTGTTCTCTTTGTATGTTGTGCTGAAGAGTGTTGGATGGAGAGGGGAAGCACACAGTGAAGAAAAGATTTATAAGCACTTTCAATCAACCAATCTTTGGAAATTTCTTTTCTGACTCCTCAAGGACAGAAAAGGAAGCAAAGGCTATGAAATGTCCAGAGCGAGAGGAGGCTACCTCAAAGAAGGACACCTTTCCAGGCCCTGTTTGTTTACAGAAAATCACATTTGAACAATGAAATGTATTTAAAATTAACTCATATTCATTGATCAAAGTTACTTTATTTACAATACTGAATTCTTAATAATATAAATAACCTCAAAGTAGCCAAGCTCAGGTTCAGGCTTCTTTTAAATTCAAACAGTTTTCAATGCAGATCAATTTTTGTGAGTGAATCTTTTTTTTTATTTTATTTACCATCTTCCAAAAAAGGGGGGGAAAATATTTCTGATGACAAACCTGTTGTTTTATGCAATCTAACCTGGAATTTTAATCAATATGCCTTCTGCTCCTTTAGCTTTACTATTATAATTTTAAAAGGAACCAGCAAATACACTGGTAAGCTCCTCTTCAGGGCTCATGGCTGTGCAGCTTGTATGTACAGGATGAAAAGAAGCCCTTCCATTACTGCACAAACAGTGTTTCATTCAATCTCTTGTTCATTAGCAGACCTGTGCTACACACTGTGTGTTCCTTTAGAAAGAGAGTCATTCTATGTGATATGTCTCAGGGTCTAATGGAAACACAGAGGAAAAGAAGGGTTGAAGCAGTAGAGCACGGGCCTTGTTTTGCCTCAAACACATTTTAAAATAAATAATCATGTTTATCTAATACAAATGGTGGATTGGTTTCTAGAAAATTTGGTATAGACGTGCCTGCCTTACACAGGGCTGTTGGTACAAGTTAGAGACAGAGCTGCTGTCCTCAAATTGAACAGCTCAGTCCCTGACTCCCCAAGTTTGATGGAGGCTCAGGGCCACCTTAAAGAAAAAAAGTGCAAATTCATGAGATCAATCTCACGAGTGTTCAAAAATAAAGTCATAAATTTATGAGTGTACGTGTTATTTTAGTCTAAAGATGTACAGCAGCAGCCTGTACAAAAAAAGCATTATAGAGCTTCTTCTGCACTCAGAGAAATACAGGTGCCATAATTGTACCCCAAAGGTACATTTTTACAGTGGTGCCTGTAAGGTCTAAAGTGGTTCTTAAGATGACAATTTGGGACCTAAGTGTAATTTTAAAGGTGCAAACGGGTTTATGTCAGAAAACAGTTCACAGTTGCACCTTTGAAGTACATGTAAGTGACAAGGCTCATCTACAAGGACCCAGGCGCACGACTTGTATGAGCTTTGAAGGGTTTTATTACAAAAAGATGTATAGAACAAAAAATGAACAAAAACCTCAGCAGGTGCTGGAAAACCACAAAAACTGAAAATCACAGGAGAGCCTGGCCTAAACACACTTGGAAACAAAATTCTCAACTTGATACAATAGCAAAAATTATCTGACATGACAAGACAAACAGACACAGGACAAAGGGAGACGCAGACTATATATACAAGAGGTAATGAGCCACAGGTGGAGACAATGAGGGCGGGGTCAACAATCACAAGAGCGGGAAACACACCAGGACAGGAAGTGAAGTAATCTGAAACAAGAGGAGAGCCATTACTACAACATAAAAACCAGACAGGACAACAAAATATCACACTGAACTAAGGATGTGAGTTAACATATGAGACGAGACATAACAGTAAGAGGTCATGTTACTCATTATATCACTGCTCAACCAAATAGCTGAACAGAGTTGTCATGTGACCACGGCAACCCTTAGCCAGTTTTCCTCATTTTGTCCAACACTTAAACTTAAGTTCTTATCAAAGCAAATGAGGCAGGGAAACAAACCACACTCTGAAAGGCAGCTCTGCTCACTTTGTCAGCTCTGTTTGCAAGAGAAGGTTTTCGGTGGGCGGGGCTTTGAAAAGCTGTTGCACTTTCAAGCCGCACCCTGATCTGGAGAGGGTGTGCTCCTTTGCATTTTCAAGGTCCCATATTCTGCTCCTTTTTTGCAGATTAATATGGATCATTGATGTCTTCATGAAATGGTAGTAACATGTTTTAGTCCAAAAAGCCAATAAATCAAGCACAGCAGCATTGTTTCCAGGCTCTCATAGCCCCTCTGTTCAGAACGCTCTGATTTAGTGGGCGTGACCTTCATATGTAAATGAGCCACCGCTGATACCGCCCCGCTCTTCCGGCGCCATGTAACCATGAGTACTGAGCTCCGAGTGCACAATGTTTAGAAAACAGCGAAGCTTGTTTATCATAACATTTCAGGCTAAAACAGGGTAACTGCAGCTAAAATTAGCATCCTGAAGCTAACACAGAGACGGAAGGACACTGAGGAAAAGCTCTTACACCTGCTCCACAGCATTTAAAATACTCACGATTCCAGGGTTCAAGGTTTGTTAGCGTATGGTTGGTAATGAGCCTGGAATCAGGACCAATCTATTGGCGAGCCCTCTGTTGTACTGTCCAAAGTTTGAAAAGCAGTCGGCAGTGAAGTGACTAACACACACGCACAGTTTTACTGAGTGTGGCTGGCACATTTCCTTGATAAATGAACTCTAGCCACTTAGTCTTGTCTTCTTCCCAGATGGGAAGCTTGTGCACAGAACTATGGCTGTTTACAGCCAAAAACAGAGCAGTGATGGCTCTTCGACTTCGGCATTCTCCTCCCCACTGTATATATATATATATATATATATATATATATATATATATATATATATATATATATATATATATATATATATATATATATATATATATATATATATATAATTTTTGTAATAACTGATTGGTATTTCTCAGTAGTTTAATTTGAGAAAATCACTTGGTCAAAATTTTAATGTGGACCATGCCGCTGTGTTTTGTTCCAAGTAGCATCTCTTTAACCACAGTGAAAGGGGGTGAAACTTAACTTAATGAGCATCAGCATAAGATCATCCCGCAGTTATCATCTTCATCTGTCCCACTACAGCCTGGATGTGCCGTAGCTGCACAGTTAAAAGCAGCCGTGCCGTCTTTTCAAAATGCCGACTCAGAGGAGACGCAAACTACTCTCTGAATCTCTGGATCCCTATTTTAAACGTATCACAAGCGTCTGCTGAGGATGATAAGTGGCTATCATCATGGTCCATTTAGCACACGCCAGTGAATGTACCAGGGAGACGATTTAGAGTACAAATTGTTCATACACAAAGACCCACATCCAACTATAGACTATTATAGGCATTACTGTTGTTGAAGAGCAAATGGAATTGACTTGTGCCCCCACCACATCCTAATCAATCTTTTCCCAATATAGGAAAACATGCATAGACAGAGGAAAGGAGAGGAGAAGAATAGTCAGTAGCTCCATCAGGCTTATGGCCAATCCTCACTTAGGTCTGTGTTTACAACAAATGCAAATAACCCCTACTGAAATGAGCATGGCTATATTTTTTTTTTCAGGTTTCAATGACAGCATTTTTTCATCTTGGTAATATCAAGAGAATTAGACACATCTTGTCTCGGAGCGATGCTGAGAAACTAGTCCATGCTTTCGTTTCTTCTAGGCTGGACTATTGTAACTCTGTTATCCGGCTGTCCTAATAAGTCTATTAGGACTCTTCAGCTGGTTCAGAACAGTGCAGCTCTGGTACTGACTTGGACCAGGAGGAGAGAGCACATCTCTCCAGTGTTAGCATCTCTACACTGGTTACCTATAAAATCTAGGATAGAGTTTAAAATTCTTTTTCTGACTTACAAAGCGCTTAATGGCATCAGGCCATCCTATCTTAAAGACTTAATTGTTCTGTATTATCTGTCTAGGTCTTTGCGTTCTCAGAATGCAGGTCTGCTCGATGTACCAAGGGTCTCTATAAGTAATATGGGAGGTCGAGCCTTTAGTTATCAGGCTCCTCTTCTTTGGAATAACTTACCGGTTGAGGTCCGGGGAGCAGACACGGTCTCAACCTTTAAGAGTAGACTTAAAACTTTCCTTTTTGATAAAGCTTACAGTTGGATCAGGTCTGAACCAGCTCTTAGTCATGCTGCTATAGGTTTAGACTGCCGGGGGGAACTGACACACAGGGCTCCTGTTTCCCTCTCTCTATCTGTCAGTCCAACTTCTAGTCTTACTGTCCTGTTATAGTTACTGACCATACACCTCTCTGGGAGGCTCTGAGTTTGTCCTGTAGGTTCCTCTGGATCGGTGAAGTAGACGGCCTGCTGCTGTGCCATGTCAGACTCCAGCTGCTACGGCTTTGGATTATTGTCGGGAATGGCCTGCTGGTTTCACCTTTACTGTCGCCACATTGCCAAACTTTGGACTATCTCTGTGTCTGTGTGTGTCTCTCTCTCCCTTTCTGTGTGTTTGTGTGTGTGTGTGTGTGTGTGTGTGTGTGTGTGTGTGTGTGTGTGTGTGTGTGTGTGTGTGTGTGTATCCCTTTCTCTCTGTCACCCCCCCCTAAACTTCTCTCTCTCTGACCCCATCAGTCTCCTCAGATGTCTAACATGAGTGTGGTTCTGTCCGAGGTTTCTGCCCGTTAAAGGGAAGTTTTTTCTTGCCATTGTAACTTGCTAAATGCTGCAAAGTCCTGTACTCATGGTGGATTAAGATAAGATAAGACTCCTTATCTTGTCTTGATGTTAGGTTTCTGCTAATAGAATTTTATTAACATTTACGGGTCTAGACCTGTAAATGTTTTTGTAAAGTGTCTTGAGATAACGTTTGTTATGATTTGGGGCTATACAAATAAAGATTGATTGATAGATTCACTTAACACATAGTTACTTGTTGAATCTGATATTGGTGAATCTCTTCAACTCTTTTTTCTAACACTTTCCATGAAATGCATCATGAGTTTGCACAATGGTTTGACATTAAGGAAAATGCAGAATAATTCATCTTAATGACACAAGAAAATTGTCATCCTAAAAGCGCGTTGCTTTCACACAAAAACACCGCTAAATAAGGCTCTAGTTCTCATCGTGTCTCTTCGTCCTGGCAGACTACCTACGTTTGTTTATATCTGGCACGCCGCAGGCGGAGTGATACACTAAGCGGCGAGCACCTCGTAACCAGCTGTGGCTCTGCAGCGGACGTAGCGCCGTTTTATGACACAATGAGAACTAGAGCCTTATTTAGCGGTGTTTTTTGTGTGAAAGTAGTTAGTAGTAAGAAAGTAACGAAAATTCTCTAAATAAAGCGTGAAAGCAGACCGGTATTAGATTTTTTCAGTGGGAGTCCGTTTATTTGTGTTTTTGGTCAAGTAAAATATGGCCTCGTCTGAGTGCAGAGGAAACCGGCAGAGGAGCAGGGAGGGGGTGTTTGGTGCGAGCGCTCTGGGCTTCTGCTGCACAAAAACACTGCTGTAGGGGTAATTTCTGCCCTAAACCTTGTGATAGGACCCAACTTGTTCCATCCTGGAGTATCACTTTAAGATGAGACTTATAACAGTCCACTGTGGGGGCCATTTGGACATGGAGGGGCAAAGCGTTCCAGAGTTTGGGACCGACCACAGAGAAGGCCCTGTCCCCTCGGGTTGTAAGTCTTATGACAGTGTGGAGAAAGTGCCCATGGGAAGGGAGGCCTTTGTCCTAGAAAAACCCCACCCTGATAGTTCTCACAGTTCCTTTGAATGATAGCTTAAATCTGAAATACCAACATTGTTGAATTATGTGATGCAAGAGAAAGCGATTCATGACAACACAAATCTGCTTGAAGAAAATAAAAAACAAAACCTATGAAGAAAAACATTTGTTATATTATGACTGACCCATACTGGCTGCAGTAACTCAGCGTTTTGTTGTGAAATGTGACAAATCTACAGACAAAGCATTTATAGAAACATTAGATTCATGTTCAGTTAATGTTATGTTCACATTTAATTGATTTACAAACATTCATCGCACTGATTTAATTGTTCAATTTTAAACCTGTAAGACGTCATCTCATGTCATCAATCCAACAAAACTGATTTTATACTTATTAAGAACTTTCTCTCTCCAGCTTTAACTAAATAATAAATAATCTTCATCAGCATGTATAACCTGTCTGAATTATTTTTTTGGTGATTTTTTTTTTTTCCTTGCAGAGAAAGACAACATTTTCCTTTGAGGGCATATCATTAGTGATATTTAAAACAAACTGTGTGGCACTAGGGCATATCTGGACTGATAAACTGAGCATCACCACAACACTTACCACACACTAACCTCATAACACAAACAAAAACAGCTTCATTGTGTGTCTGAATGAGCCAATTAAGTGATTAATGAGAAACAATTAAGAACAAAACGGTCACAAACAGTGTCAAGCAACTCTGAAAAGCAACCATAGCTGCTGGATAAACTGCTCTTGAGAAGGATTAGTTTTCGTAATGTCTTCATCATTCACAAGGACAAAGACCTCATTCACATGAAAGCAGAGCTCCAGAGGGTCATTTTAAAAACCTGCTCTGAAATCCGGTTGATAATATGACTGTAAGTCATACAAAGTGACAGCATTAATCCTCCTCTGGCACTTTGTGAATTATCAGCCTCCAGTGCATTCCTGCCCACTGAGCTTCATGGCGCCTCATGAACGAGGTCAGAGATGATTTTTATTTGATCAGGAACAACTTCTCTAAAACATACAGTCACTGTTTATCTCTATTTTTTTTTTCTTTGGACGGAGGGATTTCTGAGTGACAAAACAAAAGACACTTTTTTTCTGCATAAACAGAACAACTGAACCAACTGGCACCTCAGACAGCCCTCTATTGAAACCCTTATTAATTGAAACAGGTTTGAGAGCATGCCCACTATTGGAACATCCCCATTACACACATCCCTGATTCACATTGGGACAAAAATAAAACCACATAACCCACAAACTGACATGAGCAAATGCCAGAAATTCTTTTATTTCTGAAAATCATCCAAGTCACATTTTATTCAGCCTACATATTTAGGGCCCGAGCCCCGGGAACCGGGGGCGAAAGCCCTATTGAAACCCTTGCGATTATTATTCTTCTTCCGTTCGCGCCTTTCCCCAAAAATTGCGTGCCTTTCACTTGAAATAAACGTGAGCGCGCGTGTACCCAAAATTTAAACCTGGTGAAAAATTTATGAATCTGGAACTTGCATAAAAATGAACGCTCCATAGCGCCCCCTAGTGGCTTAAAACTGCAGCCCCTCAGGCGACACTGAGCTACAGCCCTGAAATTTTGCGCACATAACAAGCATGCCCAGACCAAAAAAAAAGTCTCTTACGACTTGCGTGAATTCTGAACACAAACTTCGCTAATCGCACCTAAACATCGCGATTTAGCAATTTGGGAGAAACGTATTTGAATGAACTTGTCCTAGGGTTTTTGACTTATCAACTCCAAACTTGGCATGTGTATACAGTCTGCAGTGAAGATTAAAATTTATTAAAAGATAGTTTTTATCTTTATGGGAGTGGCTACGACGCGGGCTCAAAGTTCGGCAATTTTTCAAGTTTTTCCGATCTGCACCAAAACAGACACACATGTTAAGTATTTCGCCCCGGACACAGCCATGTAATTATTTCCTCAAGAAAGTACAGCGCCCCCTAGTGGCAAAGGCCTGAATTTGGCAAAACTTACATACATAGGGTACGTATTTGAACGAACTAGTCCTAGGTTTTTTCTCAGATAAACTCCAAACTTGGCCTGTGTGAACAACACATATTAAACATAAAAAGTTATTAAAAGATAGTTATAATTATTTGGGGCGTGGCCACAATTGACCATCAAAGTTGGCCATTTTTCCCCTTTTTAAAAAATCTTAATAACTCTCCTGTACAATGTTTTATCAGGACAAAAATTCACACACGTGTTCACTGTCTGATCCTGATTCCATTTCTATCATTACTTGCGTTAACATTAATGCTCCATAGCGCCACCAAGGGGCTGAAAATTTTTGCCTCCCCGGCCACATTGAGCTACAGGTCTGAAATTTGGCAGGCATAACAAGCATGCCAAGACCTACAAAAAACTCTATTATGACCATAGTCAATTCCGAACAGGAAGTTTGCAATGTGCCCGTAAACATCGGATTTTTGGCCTCAGATGAAATGGAACAATTCCTTGGTTTTTCATCAGATCAACTCCAAACGTGCCCTGTGTACACAACATACACTGAGAATGATATATTCCAAATGGATTTTTGCTACGTCAATGGGCGTGGCCACAAATGATGGTCAAAGTTGACCATTTTAACTGTTTCATGAAAACCTTAACGGCTCTCTGGTTCAATGTTGGATCAGGGCCAAAATGCACACAGAGGTTCAGTGTCACAGCCTCAGTGCACTTCTATCACTGGTTGCACTAACATTAATGCTCCACAGCGCCACGTGGGGGCTGGACCTATGGCTTTTGGCTGAGCCACATTTCGCTGCTCATGCTGCAGCTGGGACATGCTCCACTTTGCAAGCCTTGAACGAGCGCATGCGGCGGCTAGCACACACTCCGACTGGCGCACACAGGGCGAGGGCCCGTTCAACGCTGCTCGCAGCTTTAATTTTTTTGTTGTTGTTGTTGTTTTTGTTGTTGATGATTTATCTACTCGTTAGTTTTTCATTATTTATTTAATTATTTATTTATTTGTTTGTTTGTTTATTTATTTACTGTTTCCAAAAATCTAATACCACGAGTCAGCGGTTTGTGACAGTATGGAGGAAAGAGCCATCTAAAGCTTAACATGCTAACTGTGCCAACAGACAGACATTGGCTGGGACATCGAACAACAAAATAGAATAGAATAGAATAGAATAGAATAGAATAGAATAGAATAGAATAGAATAGAATAGAATTCACTCTATAAGTCCCTGGAGGGAAATTCAGAGTAACAACAGCAATACAAGAAAAAGTAAAGTTCAAAAATGTCATGAATATATAAATAAAATGATATAACTAGTGTCAGCTCTAAAAGAAAAAAGTCCTTCAGAAACAATAGATGGCCATCATTCTTCCAATGTGGTGTTAGTGTCCGGTGTTTGCTCTGTTAGCCATGCCTCTATGAATAACATGATGCTACTCGGCTCTCTGGTCTTCCCTCGGTTGCTGGGTTAGCGCAGCTGGCTCACCCATCTTATTGGAGACCAGTCTTACATTCCCCATAATGGTGGATGGAAGGACAAGTCTATATCATCTTCTCTTGGCTCACGTTGCCTTCACCTCCTTCTCCTCAGTTCGCTGGGAACATCCGGCCTTGCACCAGTTGGCATGAACACTCTACAGGCTTCTTGTATGATCTACTTTGCAACCACAGTTACTCGTAGGATCTGGACACACACAGTGGAATAAAAACAATAAAAACACCACTGCAGGCGTCACCAGTTTGGTGTCAATGACCAACAAATGAGACATAAAAAGTAACGACAGGCTCCACATATGAAGGGAAGAAAGGATAATAAAAGAACAATAACAAGAAAATCTGATATAAATGAATCCTTTTCTTCTTCTTTTTTCCAAACTTTGATGAACCCAAAGAAACTCAAGCAAACCTTACGACTCATTAAGGTGGAAATGAATCATTGATAATGCAAGAGAACGTATGGTTACTGTGTAACCTTGGTTCTCTGAGTGAAGAGACTATCTCTCCACTCCGTTACATATTCCATATGTACGGGATATGATCCCCGCTGCTTGTCAGGGTACTTGGATAATTCTTTAAGACACACCGGCTAGCCCGGCCACGCCCCATCGCGTAGCTATAAAGCGCCAGCGCAGGCGTGTGATCATTGATAGTTTGATTGAAACGTGTCTCCGAGCGGCCTAAGGACTGGAGAGATAGTCTCTTCACTCAGAGAACCAAGGTTACACAGTAACCATACGTTCTCTATCGTCTCGAGACTATCTCTCCACTCCGTTACATATTCCATATGTACGGGGTAGACCTTTAAGACACCCCGTGAGGAGACAGTGCAGCCCACAATCCCACACCACAATGTGCAACGAATGAACTATGTACAAATATACAATATATACAAGACCCCGGTTTAGGCCCCGCCAGACGCTAGGGCCCATCCTGAGAGGGAAAGGGGCGGTATGGAAGCCTGCAAGACGCTAGACAACCAGAGGGAACCAGCCAGAGGCCCCGCAAGACGCAAGGGCCAGCTGGCCGGAGGGAAGCCGCTCACCCGGCCCGCAAGACGCAAGGCCGAGGGGAGACTACGTGTCTACCGTCGTGCTGAGCCCAGCACCCGCTCCCCAAGGGAGGGGCTGGCAGCGACGTTAAGGCGGTAGAACCTGGTAAAGGTCGACGGGGATGACCATGTGGCGGCAGAGCAAATGGAGGCAAGTGAGGCTCCTCGCCACAAGGCCCAGGAGGCAGCCACACCCCGAGTGGAGTGCGCCCGGACCCCTGATGGGACGGGCACGCCTGACAGAAGGTAAGCCTGACGGATAGCGTCCACCACCCAATGTGACAGTCTGGACTTAGACAAAGGCCTTCCCAGACGTCCAGGGTCATAGCAGACAAAGAGCTGATCCGACCTCCGGATAGCCTGAGTCCGCCGAGTCCGTCAAAGTCCTCACCGGGCACAGAGCGGACTGATCCTGCTCGGCATCCCCACCACCATCCGGAGAGGAGAGAGACCTAAGCTCAATCGATTGAGACAGGTGGAACTCAGTGAGGACGTTAGGGAGAAAGGCTGGGTTGGGCCTCAGAACGACACTGGAACCGTCTGAGGAGAACCGGCAGCAGTCTCCATGCACTGACAATGCATGAAGTTCACTCACCCTCCTGGCCGATGTAATGGCAAGCAGGAAGGCGGTCTTAATGGAAAGCCACTTCAGACCAGTACCCCCTAGGGGTTCAAAAGGGGGACTCTGAAGAGCCTCAAGGACGATATACAAGTCCCATGAAGGAACTGCGGGACCAGTAGTCTGCACCGTAAGCCTGTGGGCCCCCCGGAGAAACCGAGAGATGAGGGCACAGTCCTCAGCGCCAAGCGCAACATGACCGATTCGCACTGCTTTGATTGCTGCCACCAATCCTCGCAGTGTTACCGCAGCCTTCCGGGCCTCCAGCTGAGACTGCAAAAACTGCAGGATGTGCTGGGCTGAGGCTAAGTAGGGGTCTACCTGGTTAGACCCACACCAGGCAGCAAACAGTTGCCAACGGTAGGAATACGCCGCCCTTGTGGATGGAGCCCGGGCCTGCTGAATCGTTGCCACGACTGGCTCTGGTAACCCTAAGGCCAGAAGCCTGTCCCTCTCAGGGGCCAAGCCACCAACCTGAGCCCCGCTGGAAAGGGGTGGAACAGGGCTCCGTCCGCCTGGGAGAGAAGGTCCCTCCGGCACGGGAGCTCCCATGGTGGTCCGTCCAGCAGAGGAGGAATGCCCGAGAACCATGCCATGTGGGGCCACAGAGGCGCAACCAGTATCACCCGCACATGCTCCACCTGGACTCTTCGCAGAAGAGGCTGGAGAAGAGCAAAGGGGGGGAAAGCGTAGAGCAGAACCCTGGGCCATGGATGAGCCAGAGCATCCCAGCCCAAGGGGGGATCGTCGTTCCTCAGCGAGAAGAAGAGCTGGCAGTGGGACGACTCCCTTGATGCGAACAGGTCGACTTCTGCCCTGCCGAAGCGATGCCATATCTCGGACACCACTTCCGGATGGAGCCTCCATTCCCCCGGCTGAGGGCCCCCCCTCGACATGATGTCCGCCGCAGAGTTCAGAACTCCCGGCACATGCACGGCTCTGAGCGAGAGGAAGATGGGGTGGGCCCACTGCCAGAGAACTGTCGCCAGCCTGCACAGGACCGGAGAGCCCAGCCCCCCCTGCCTGTTGATGTAAGCGGCCGCCACTGTGCTGTCAGTGCGGACAATCACATGATGACCCTTCAGTCTCGGCAGAAAATGACGCAGAGCGAGAAGAGCCGCCCTCAGTTCCAGGACATTTATGTGCTGACCCTGCCACCGGCCGGTCCAGACACCATTGACCCCCCAGCCTTCGTGTACCGCGCCCCACCCTGCCGGGGATGCGTCGGTGTACACCAGCTGGCGATATATCACTGGACCCAGATCGCGGCCCGCCCTGATGTTCGCGGGGACCTTCCACCACCGTAGGGCTCTGTGGAGCCTCCGGGAGACCCGTACTTTGGTCTTGTGGGACCTCTGAGTGCACAACCCCAAGCTTAGCAGACACCTTTGTACAGGCCGCATGTGCAGGAGGGCGAGGGGAACTACCTGCACCATGGCCGCCATTAGGCCCATGAGGCGAAGGCAGAGGCCCCAGTTGACCAGATCGTGCAACCTGAACAGGGCAACACAAGACCTGAAGGCCAGCTGCCTCTCCTGGGTCAGAGAAACTGTACCGCTCCTTGAGTCCAGGACCATACCCAAGAAGGAGGTCACCTGGGCCGGTTCCAGCCTGCTCTTTTTGTAGTTTAAGCGCAGGCCTAAACTCTGAACGTGGTCCAGCAGCAGGGCCACATGTTGGCGGCATTGCTCCTCTGAGACTGCGCAAACCAGCCAGTCGTCGAGGTAGTTCAGGATCCTGACGCCCCTGTGCCTCAGGGGGGAGAGAACCGCATCCATACAACAAGTGAAGGTGCGTGGTGCCAGAGAAATACCGAACGGCAGCACCTGAAACTCGTATATCTTGCCTGCAAAGCCGAACCGCAGGAACCGCCAGTGACCCCTCCAGATTGGTATCTGGAAATAGGCGTCCCTCAGGTCTATAGTGGCGAACCAATCTCCTGCAGAGATTGCCTGCCTCACCCTGGGGACCGTCAAAATCCGGCATCGCAGGGGCCGGAGATACTGATTCAACCCCCTGAGGTCCAGAATAGGGCGAAGCCCTCCATCCCTCTACGGGGCCAGAAAGTAGCGGGAGAAAAACCCAGCCTGCTGATCCCCTGAGGCCACCTCCCTTATAGCCCCTTTTTCCAGAAGAGCGGACAGCTCTGCCTGCAGAACCGCCCTCTGGTGAGGATCGGCCACTGTTGTAAACATGGGTGTCCTTGTAACTGGTGGTCGGCGCAAAAATTGGATGCGATACCCATGGGTCATGGTGGAAACCACCCACGGGTTGGCCTCCAGGGCCAACCAAGCCATCCTGCGAGCAGCGGATGGGGGAGCCTGGTTGGCCCGAGTCCGATAATTGTCAGGAGGGTTGAGGGCGCTTAGAGGACCCCTCTGCCTTAGCAGACAGTCCCATGCCCCTGCCCTGGCGGCGGCGCCTATTCTGCCGGGAGGCCTCTCGCTGGAGTCTAAGGTCCCCTTGACCCCATGACGAGGCCTCAGGAGCTGCTACTGGTCGAGAGCGAGACCGTCTAGGCCTGGAGCCTGCGGCACGCTTGACAAGGCCCCCTGAAACCTCCTTAGCACAGCGGCGGCTCTCCTGCGCCTGCTGCAGTAAGGCAATGGCGTGAGGGCCAAACATGGCTGTGGGTTCCACCGGCACCTTAAGAGACAGTCTCTATCCCCCTGTTGCAGCTGGGATTGAGACAGCCACAAGTGGCGCCTAGCTACCCAAAAGGAAGCTAAGGCGCTGCCTGCCGCCTCAGCCTGCTCCCTCATCACTGAGGAGAGGCATGAGGAGGCCATCTGCAGCTCCTCACCGATACTGGTGTCGAGCCGAACCTGCCGAGACAAGTCTCGGAGGTAAAGAGACAAGATAGCCCCTGTATTTGCCAGCCGAGTCTGCACTGACATGGCTTTATGTGGCCTGGCGAGCAGACTATCCATGACCCTGCAATTTTTACTCGAGCAGGTGGCGTTCCCAAGTATGGAGTTAGAGGGGGACACCAAAGGAGTGAGGACCCGGTCCACTGGGGGAAGTGTCCCACAAGCAACCTGGTCCCTGTCGAGCATGTTAGAGAACCGGCAACATGCTGCAGACCACCTGTGGGCAGTGGCTGGAGTGTGGAACTGCTGGCACAGCAGCTCCTTAAAATCAGGTAGGAGCGGCACCTGCGTAGAAGCAGGGCGCATCTCCTCACCCTCTTCAAACCTTGAGGACGCAGCCCTGGGATTCTCAGGAAGGGCAACACCCAGAGCCCTAGAAGCTCTGGTAATTACTTCCTCAAACCGACGGGCTACCTCTCCCCTAGTAACCTCACTCACAGACGGCTGGGCGCATGAGAGAACATTCTCCTCTGAGGAAGAAATGGTCTCCACATCTACATCCTCGTCCTCCGCCTCCTCCTCCTCCTCCCCTAAGGGAGGCAGAATAAAAAAGTATGCACGACTGAGGGTTTTCTCTGGAGACTAAAGCATGTTCATGCCCCAGACATAAAATGCAGTTATCATGCCCATCCTCTAGGGGCATCGCCACCCCACAGCCCACACAACAATGTCCCTCCTGAGCCGCCATGCTGACCCAGAGGTAATACATCACTTCCTGTTAGCCGTAGCACCGAAGCTAGCTCACTTATTTCTCTTTTTTTTTTTTGTGTGTGTGTGTGTTTGTTCTTGTAATGGCTGTGTGCGCCGGCCGCCTTTCTTCTCGTGAGAGCCGTGCGCTACGGTGCGGTGGACAAAGGAGTGCTTAAACTATCGGAGGAGGAAAGACCGGCATCCGTTGCCAGGTGCGTTAGCCCGCGAGCCGCAAGCAATACACCGGCGAGAGGACACCACCAGAGCCGGGAGCCGGAGCGTAGCTCTGGACCGACCCTCAGACGATCAGCGCAGCTGTCACAGTCAGTACCTCACCACCGAACGCGTCAGCTCACGAGCCGTGAGCAATACGTTGGGGAGAGAGCACCGTACCGAACAGTCAGCACTAAGCGTGTATCCACCGAGCGCGTTAGCTCACAATCCGCGAGCAATACACTCAGAGGAACACAGCCACCCCCGCCGGGAGCCGGAGGACCTCCGGCTCAACCAGACAGGATGACTTTGTTCACAAAAGACAGACAAGAAGAGCCCAAGACACAGTAATCCAGGGAGGCTGCCAAAGACAGACGCCCCGACTTACAACAGGTAAGCGGATTCGATAACAGCACCCTGGCTCTTTCTGTACGTAGATTGAGAGATTCTGCACCCTGACGCACACGTGGAGATCAAACAATCAATGATCACACGCCTGCGCTGGCGCTTTATAGCTACGCGATGGGGCGTGGCCGGGCTAGCCGGTGTGTCTTAAAGAATTATCCAAGTACCCTGACAAGCAGCGGGGATCATATCCCGTACATATGGAATATGTAACGGAGTGGAGAGATAGTCTCGAGACGAAGAAACAGTTGTGTATTTTAAGCAATTATTTAGGTAAGTGTGTCCTCACTGTTACTAAATGAGCCAAGGAAATAACAAGTGTTGGGTAAAATTTTGGGGATCATGACTTTAAAAAATGTAAGGCCCTGACAGTGAAACTAAAACCCTCTGTGGTTTACCATTTGGTTGTATATTTATATTACATCCTGCATCAGAACCTGCTCTCTGTGCTATTTCCCTTCAAAACTGAACTCTTTCATGATGCACACTGAGGCACATGCGGTAGGCAGAAGGGTACCCTCTGGGCCTTCAAGGTATTCAGTGAAGGCCTAATAAAAGATATTGAAAGAATTTTTGTACTCCTGAATAATTATTTTATTTTGTTTTATTTTGTTTTTATTTATTTATTTTACTCACTGAAATCATAGCAACAAGTTTTATATTATTTTATGAACTTGTCCTGGCAAACAGTGGGTTAATATAACGAAATGGAAAATGGACCAATCACAATTTTCCTTTTGATGGTATCTGGGTAAATCAGCGACACATTCTGGCAGGCAGGGCCTTCAGTAACTGCAACGAATGCCTGTGTAACTCAAGCGAATGTGGACACAATTTGACAATGACAGCTGTCTTAGCCAATCATATTTTGTTAAGTTGTGGGCGGGATCATTTCCTGTCATCTGATTCGCGAATACTTAATGGATAAGTGCCTAACTGTAGCTGTGAGTGAGTGAGGAGAAAAGAGAAGATCTAGTTTGCAGAACGTGAAGAGAAGTGGCGGAAAGTAATGAAGAAGACTGTGTGGTTGCTGGATTACTTGAGACTCTGTTTTCAAGGCTGTCTTTTCAAGAAAAGCTTGAAATTGCGCTGAAAGCTCGCCAGCTCCAACCTGGTCTAACCTCGGCGCAGGGCGGAGTTCACCCTCCGCTGCTGTAATTTGGTGACAAGCGCACATGAGTGCACGCCTCAGAGGCAGGTTTCCAGAGTGTCAGGCACATTTTAATGCAATAAACAATCACAGCAATCACTATTTAATGTAACTGTCTGAACCAGCATATACATTTGTATCTATATTAACTGTCCCGTCACATCTGATGTCAGATTAAAGCTGTTTGTCATAATGGAAAGCTAACCTGACGGCAGCTGGAAGTTTGATGCACATCTTACAAGTCAACAATAAACACCCTTTACATCTGGTACTGAGTATATATCTGGCTTCTCTCATTTCATTTAATTCAAACCTGTTATTTCCCATATTCCTCTTTTTTAGTCTTTATTTTTAACGTGATCTAAAAAGATGGAGTACATTATTGCAAGGAGGATGAGGAGGAGACACCGGGAGAGTATACAGTATATCACTAAAGGTACACACGATTTAAGCACAAATTTGTGCGTGAATGAGGCCCATCGTGAGCATAATGATTGATTTTAAGTTGATTTTTTTAAATTTGATATCTTAATTTTTTAATTATTTGAAGTTGTGTTAGGTATTGCAGTGTTACGGCACATGATAAATTTGTAATCCCACAAAACTATCAATATACTGAATTTCCATGTCACATGATTCTGGCTTTTGTTTTTATTTCTTTGTTTGATTGTTTATTGCCACGTGTGGTCCCATGGTCCTACTGAAGGCCAAGTGGCTGGGGCCACAGTTCGCCACTGCTTTGTGGTGTATCCTCCTGGTGACAAAATGTAAAAACTGCAGGGCTTGAAGACCTCCGGCATAGTGCCGGAAATCCCGCGCAGACAAACCTTCCTGATTATGAAATCCTGCAGGTCGGTCTGGCCGCCCTCCGTTGATTTCACTCGATCGAGGATTTTTTCACCCTTTTTTCACCCTTTTTTTTTTTTTGAGAGCTGTATGTGCTCCTGTATATTGCATTACTCTCTGTGTACTGATGTGTACTGATGTGTAGCTGGTGCAATGAGACAGCTTTCAGAGAGAACAGATCTTTGGGTCATATTTGGGTTTCCCCTGTGTGAATGGGTGCTTTGAACTGTTTGAAGACATGTATAATAAACCCACTTTATAATTCTGTAACACAATGAAACAAACACTGAAACCACATTTCTCCACCTCAGTTCTCCATTAAACAAGAAATCTCCTTCCCACTCTCCTTGTAGTTGAAATAACCTGTGTTCCTGCTGTGTGGAGATAGGCTCTTATCTCTTATTGAATACATTGACAGGTTGCAGCCTGGTCTGTGAGGTGGATCCAAAGAGATGGCATATCTTTGAAGCAGTGGCTCTGCATCATCAACAATTCACAGAGTACTTTCTGCCAGGGTTGCAGAAATATAACTTCTGACCAGAGTTTGTTCTCCAACATTTTTTTCTTCCACAGGTGAGCAAACAGTAATGGCTTTATCACTGGGGTCAATGCGTTTAACTTAGATGAAACAATACATATGGATCAAAAACTGAATTTTGTTACAAAGATCACAGTAACGATGTAGTGATAAGCTTCTTTTAAAGTTATTTTTATCTGAAATCGTTGCTGTCATTCACTGTTTCTAAAAGCTTCCTGCCCAAGAAAGAAAACCTGCCTCGAACTTTTACAGAGCTATATATGCAGATGTCTGCATACCCAAACCAACTGTACCACTCTTGGTAGGCGGCATGTAAGCCGAGTGCCAACAGTAGCATCAGCTATGTTACAGACTAAAGGCATAACAGCGCAACACAGTGTACCCGCTAATAAATAACAGTTTCATTTCAACATTGTCATTTTTAATGACTATTATGATTATTTATTTTTTTGTAGCAATTCTTATCACTACATTTTTTGTTTAGTATTTGATTGTCTGATACTTGATTCCATTTTTATTATTTGCTTATATATTTTGATATAGTTCTTATCTTTTTACATTTAATTATTTTAGGCTTAATTTTAATCTTTTAACATACATTGACTTGCTTTAAATATATTTTAGTGTCTTATTAAGATGTCTCTTAGTTTTATTACTTTGCTTTTTCTTGTATCTGTTGTTATAAATTTTATCATTTTAATTAAGCTTCTGTGGTGTGCATTAGTCTCCGAATCTTCTTGACATCCTACCAACCATTCACTACAATTACAGTGGCATACTACTCACTAGTATTATTGTCATCTTATATATATATATATATATATATATATATATATATATATATATATATATATATATATATATATATATATATATATATATATATATCATTAATCAGTTGTTTGTCTTTTTGTAAAGCACTTTGAGCTGCAATTTGACTTTGTATGAAATGTGCTATATAAATAAACTTTGATTGATTGAGTACTCACTGGTTTTTAGAACTTATCCATGTACTCAGTAACACCACTGCAGTTTGTATACATTTATTTCTTGACAGGAAAGCCCCTTGAAATGAACCATCTTGTTTACAAGGGGGTCCAAATCAAATATACACACAAGGCAGGCACATTACAGGAGAACTTGTACAGTATAGAACATATACAAGAAACATAAAAACACAAAACCTTACAGAATCTGAAAAAAATACAAAACAAAATTGAAAAGAGAAGACACAAAAACAACAAAAAAACAAAACAAAACAAAACAAAAACAGGACAAAAAGCTTCCCCAGCCTGACCACTCCCCACACACAGACATATTAGCAAATACTTTTGAAATAAATTGAATCACAACCTCAACAATGATTACCCAGCAAAGCTAGTAGCAGGAGCAGTGTGTTTGTAAATGTATGAAAAGAGAAAATTGATATAAGTGAAAAAGGCAGATTGTTCCAGTCAGTGGGGGCTATATATCAAAAGGCATAATGTTCAAGCACTATATGTATTCTTGGAACAGATACAAAGACAAAGACTATACTGTGATCTGTATTGAGTCAGGTAACCTTTGCAATGGGCAGGATAATTAAAATAATTACTTAGAAAATAAACAGTAACCAGTTCTTGATTTGGGTAATAGCCAATTTAGTGAGTCATACATTAAACAATGATGGTTTCTATATGGCCATCATAAAATAAACCTGCACAGGCTATTGTAAATGACAGTGATAGAATGAAGATTGTTTTCTGTTGTGTTTTGCTAAATGACATCTGCATAGTCCAGTACTGGTAAAATAAGCTGAGAAACAACCTTTCCCTGGTTTGAAGAGTAAAACAATTAATGGAGTGATCAAGTTGACTTAAAATGCAGTTCGCTTTTTTTGGTGACGGATTCAATGTGTAATTTACATCTTCCATTTAGGTACCATCTGAGTAAGTATTATGCCATTGGTCTGAATATGAGATCTTGAATCTTGTGCCAAACAACTACTATAAGACTTTCTCTTGTTCAGTAGTCATTTGCTAGAATAGACCCATTTTTGAACTTCAGCAAAATCAGCTCGTAGGGTTGTCTGAATCTGAGAGTTGTCTGTCCTATCAGTGACGACTGTGTCATCAGCTGAAAGTTGAATTTGAGAATTACAACAAATTTGAGGTAAATCATTAATGGAAATACAATACAGTTGTGGACCAAGAGATGAGCCCTGTGGCACACCTTTTTCAACCAACAGGAACTCAGACTGAGTGCCCGAAAGACTGACACACTGGTGTCTGTGATGGAGATAAGAATTACACCAAAGGAGAGCATTGCGACATAGTCCAATATTAAAAGGCTTGTCCAACAGAAGATAGTGATCAACCATGTCAAACGCCTTGGACAAGTCAATAAATATGACACCTGTGAACATGATATTGTCTGTAGCAGATGTGATATCATTTGCAAGTTTCACGAGCCGTGGTTGCAGAGAAATTAGGCCTAAAACGTGTTTGATGTGGAAAATAAATATTGAAACAATCGATGTACTGAGAAAGCTGATAAAAAAAACTAATTTCTCAAAAAATTTGCTACAGAATTGATCTGCTACAGTTCTTAAATTACTCTGAAAATGTGCTTCATTTTTATTGGATATACTTAAATCTCTCTTTTTAACAGATTTAATGATCAATATAATTGTTGCATTTGCAAACTGCTTTTGGCATTTTTCACAGTCATCATTGTACTCTTAAAACAAACAGTCCTGAGCATGTCCTCCAAAACACCCGGTATTGCTAGGCTCAAGTGCGAACCCTAAACTGTTTAGCTCTTACTCTGTGTAAAATAAAATCTCTGTCAACCCTCCAAACATTGCTCATTTACCTATCTACCAATGCTACACTAACTTTTTACCGTAAAGCGGTACAGGTGCTGTGGAATTTGGTATACTAGATAGAATACATGTACGTAAGAGTGGTACCTGATACTGTCATTGGTCTTAGTGCATGCTTTACTAAGTGATCTTGTTTTCTTGTTAGCCGGTATGAACTTGGTTATGATTTTGGATATGATAACATTTCTTGGGATTTGGCACTATATAAAAATTGATTGACTGATAGATTAAGTGTTACTTTATATATATATATATATATATATATATATATATATATATATATTCAAATGTATGTTTTTTCCTTTCATATCTATGTCACTGAAGTAGAGTCTGTCCACTCCCATCCTGAAATCTCCAGTTTTAACCCCACCAGATCCTCGGGACTCGTGCATATTAACTTAGATTAAAAATTTGATGAAAATATGATGGATTCCCCTGCTTTTAACCCTGTCTTTCGATCCACTCACAACTTGTAATTTTTCCCGATTAACGCCTTATTTTTGAGTGTTCTTTCTACTTGTGCCTTACATTCCAGCCATTAAAAAAGCATCCACCCCTCTCCCTGGAGTTGGTTCGATCCAAAGAAGCTGCAGGAGATCCTCTCTGACAGCAGGTTACATAGACACACACAGGTAGCTGTGTGATTATTTGTACATTAGCTCTTTGTTAATGATGTGTAGACATGATTGTTCTCATCATTACTTGTGTCTGCTGCGTCCTCCTTACGAAAGAAGGACAAACACATTTTATTTGCCAGGTTGTAAACATGGTGAAGTGCACATTTTAATGCAATGGTGTAACATTTGAAATGGTGATAATTTGATTCCCTCTTACTGGAAAAAGTAAGATCATATGTGGCGCCATTATTTTTAATGTTGTAATTCCCAACTCTTGTCAGATGTGACTCTGACTGGCATCTCACTTTCTTTAAACCCTCTACAATTGAACGGAGATGTAAAACAACAACAACAACAAAAAAAATCAAACACTGTTGTCATGAAGATCCTACCAACTGTTGAATCTCCAGGGCTTTTAATGGACCATGGACATCTTTCTTATTTTGTTGAATTTTGTAAATACTATTTCATTTATAAGCTTGTGCACTCAAAAAAGGAACATGGGTGTTTGTTCAACATGTGGCTTCTGCCAGATTATTTCATGTTCAGTGGTTAAACATGATTAAAACATGTTGTTTCAGCATGATGTTCAAAATTGTTAAAACAACAAGATCACTTTACGTTAACTCAACCTAATTGGTTTAGGTAGGAATCCCATCTGCAACACCTCTCCAGAGCAGGAGGTGGCAGTAATGTGCAATAGGCCCTATTCATCAGAGAGCAGAGCCAGAGGATAACCTGCACTGTACAAAGGAAATCTTCAATCAGTTGAAGTGATGTTATTTTTTCAATCAATCCAACTCAATATCCAAGTTAAGGTTTCCAATGAATTTTGTGGATCATATCAACTTGAATTTCTGCGTTGCTAAGTAGTTGGGCCAACTTAAATTAATTGCTTCAATTGGTCACACCTAGATAAATTAAGTTCTTTGAAATGAAATTAACAAGTTCATTTAACACAACTTAATAAGTCAAATAAATGTTTCAATTCTTCTCAAATCAATATTTTGCATTAATCCAACATAAAGTTTTAGGTTGTTTCAATTTAATAATCTGCAAACCCAAAAGGAAAAACCATGGATGAGGAGGGAACACTGTGGATATGAGACCCTGATGCACATTAAGATTTCATGCAGGGACAGTGTGTCTTTGCTCCATGGCATGGACCAATTTGAAATAACTTAAAGATAGCATGTACATTTAGATTAAATAAATCATCTGGATCTAGATAAAGATATTGCGCCAACTGCTAAAATTAATAAAATTGGGTAAATTTAACAAAGCATTTTTTCAGTGTGAGTGCTTACATTTAATGTTTTATGTTTTCTGAACTCTTTTTTTCTCTGGCCTGTGTGCAGAGCTTTGCCAGATCTAACTTGATTTTTGACAAACTGTCTTGGAGTCTTTGCTTTTGCTTCCAGGACTCAGTTCAATGCGATGAACTCAAACATCCCTCCTTATAGTTTAATACAGGTTTCATCAAAAATCTGTGGATGCTTCTCTCACAGAGGAAAAGGCATTACTTTTAGCAGGGAGGAAGATTTCTGACTGGGGAGGCAGAGAGTAACACTGTACTGGATGCAGAGGATACAACTGGGAATGGAGAGGCTGAAAACTGAAGAAATCAAAAGCAGAAAGTTTAACGAAAGCCTCTGTGATGGCCGCCTTGTGCATTTCCCCCCCTCATTCCTACATTCTTAATGTGTACTGCTATTGTTCCTGCAATGAATAAAATTGTAAATGAATAGGAAACAAATCTGAATGCCCTTAAAACGCCATTAAACCACACACTTTGAGTACTCCACTAGCATCCTGCAGGACATCTATCTGTTTTACTGTGGCTCCTCATTTTGCATTCCTGCACAGGGAACCATCACTTAGGTTGCTGAGAATCACAGCCTATTGTCAAACTCACAACGAGGGACTCATCAAACGCTCGCAGCCTCACTGTCTGCTGCACAGGAGCTGAATATTTGGCAGAAAATGAAGGGAGTCATTTCTGGGATGTTGCTCTCTGAAGAAATCTATGCGTCTGTTGCCAGGGGATGAAGCCAGGCACTTTTATTCACCTTAACACCTCGTGGAGTGTTGGAGCTTGATGTTGCTGAGGCATGTGTTTCTTTACTCTGTGATTCCATTAAGTGCTGTAGTGAGCCATGTTTACCCTTTGCCTTTGAGGATGCCTTGTAGGTGGCGTCTGCGTCTCTCATGGAGATACAGAAGAGGTGGATGGTCGGGTTGTAGAGCAGCTATCTGAATGAAAGAAGCAGTCAGTGAGGTTTATAAATAAAACTGACAGCAGGCACCTTACTGAACCCTGTACTGAATGTTTAAAGGCCGGCAGCTTTTGTGAGAGACTGGGGACATCCCTTGCTCAAAGTGCTGCAGAGTGCACCACCTCCTCGCTCGGCATACATATGAAGCAGGCCGGCCCCTCTGGATGCTGTTTGTGGAATTACCTGATGTTGTTAAAGTTCATTTGCTGGATGTTGAAATGAGAGGGCTACCTGTATTCCCAGGCACATTATTGAAATAATGCAGATTTTAGCATCTGATACATTAGCTCAAAGCAGAACTGAGCTCAAAGGAAGCTTCCTCCACTGCTGGGACCAAACAGAGGAGAGAAATGCAAAGGTATGAAATGAATTCTCAGGACTTAACAAGCCTTTTTTTTATTTTCAGGGTCTCATGATGGATAGCCTTATTTCCAAAAAAGTGATGTCAAAGGCTTTTGATGAACAGTATGTTAGCAGTACTCGTATTACTAGCTTAAATCAATAGGTCAAACCCTGTTATCACCTTGAGACCCCACATGTGTGAGTTTCATTTAATGCAGAGTGAATCTGCTGCTGGGGCACATTTCAAAGCAGGTCTTATATTTAGAAGACAGATCGAGGTGCTTCTTTTTATCGACAACAAAGCTCAGGGTCACAAGGTTAGTGTAAGAGGGGGCCGTGTTGGGAGGAGGAACAGCTGAAGGTTTTTTACACTCAGGCTCTTTGTGTGTTACTACATCTGCAACAGAAATGAAATTTCTTGCCCATGTGACTTCTGTCTCTCTGGATCTGCTTGGCTTTGAAAGTGTAACTTCATTTATAATCACGTAAAAAGAAACCAAATATTAAAAAGAGTAAGAAAAAGAGAATTTCAATCTTTTACAGGACCCTGAAACAACCTGCAACACCACCTTGGTTATTGAAATATGCAGCAGTAGGTACGTTATCACTTAAATTCAAAACGTCCACCTCCCTTTATTACCAAGGTTCACCTGGCTGTGTTAAATAATTGATTCTGGTCGGTGAAACCTTGAAAATGTGTTCTGCATTTTGTCCCCAATGACACATAAACACAGTTTATGGATACAGTATTTGTGAATATATTTGGTAAACATTGTTGCTAAATGTGAGCTCTGCTGGTAAAATGCTAACAGAAATTTACTTTCTGTTAGCATGCTAAATGACTGAGCTAAACCAGGGGTTAAAAGTATGTTTCCTGCTGCAGGGCCAACGACTAGGCCAATCCAAAACTTGACAGAAACAAACAAAAAAAAACCCCACACAGGTAGTCGAATTTTCAACAGATCAGCTAAATTAACCCATTTTGACCAGATGCAAAATTTACGCGTACATACCTCGAAGGGGACATATCATGCTGATCCATGATTTAATACTTACAAATAATATAATAAATTTGAAAACAAGACCTTTCACCCCCTGAATTAAAAAAAAATGAGATATTGTATTTTTTCTGATATCCCAGAACAAGATTTGATGCCTTTGAAAATAGGTCATTGCCATTTGGCCGCAAGATTTTGACCTTCGTGACGACACGAGGATCCTTTCTTTTTATTGGAGTATTCTGATAAAGCAGCTCCTCCTCTGTGATGTCAGTCAGTCACACAACCGTCACCGAGGGATACAACCACCAAGAGCCGAGTATCCCCCCTCAGATGCTGGATGCAGGGACTCTGCTCTGCTGAGCAGCTCGGCTTTACATGGTGAATTAGCAGTTAAAACACTTTAGTTTTAGCAGACGTCGTAATACTTGAACTGACGGTAGAGGCGATCTTTAGACTACACTTTCAGCATGATGGATAAAACAGACAGAGAAAAGTGAGGGAGCAGGATGGAGCCCTGTTATAGAAATAGTTTATTGGTGAAGTCTGCCTATATTTCCACGTATAAACTATACATGTTACAGTACCGCTTTGACTCACCACACTGAAGCGTCCTGAGTTGATCTGTGTCGAGGTGGATTTTCTTCCTCCTGAGCTGCAGAACCATCCGGGTCTGACTCGGGGGTCCAATACAAAAGGACATATCCTACACTCTGCCATTTTATTAGTGCTATCAAAGCCTTACGGTGAAGTTTTGGCAAACAGCAAACTCGCTCAGTCTGCCCCATCCAATACGGCGATTTTGTAAATACTGCCATGCTGCAAAAACTGCCCCCTGGCTCTACCCCCTCCGCCCCTCTGATAGAAATGACCAATCAGAGCACAAAGGGCTGTGACATTGCGAGGTTACTGGAGGTCATTCTGGAAACGGAGCGTTTCAACGAAATCATCAGAATGGCCTAAACTGAGGATATTGAGAACACTATTGTGGGGCAATGAAGGAACTACATGACTTGTACTGAGGGCAGAAATGCTTTACAGGCATCCTAGTCTGGCATAGTGAAAAGGAGAAACAGCCATGATATGTCTCCTTTGAAGGCAGGACGCCACATAGTGGTACCTTGCTTTACAAGTGCCCCAACCAACACGTTTTTGGAGATACAAACTGTGTCTTGACCAATTTTTGCTGACAAGCCAGCCACAGCAGACATGCCAAAGTGATTGTGGCACATCCCATGTCTCACTCATACACTTTAGGTCAGGGGTCCCCAAACTTTTTCTCGTCAGGGCAAAACAACTTTTCCCTTCTCTGATGGGGGGCCAGAGTCAGTTTGTTAAAAAAAGTGTGACGATCTCAGAGGTGTCCAAAGGTAAATATCTATTGTTTCCCAGAAAGCCACACATAACCAAATAATAACCCTTTCTGGGATCTTGACAGGAAAACAAGAAAAACAGAAAAGAAATAATAACACTAATGAAATATATAACACTATTTATGAAATAGATAATACCTAAATAACCCTTTTCAGGTTTTTCACAGAAAAAAGACCATGAAATATTTATTTTCTTGTTGACACCACTGTTTGCTGCTCTCTCTCATTAACTTCACTGTGAAAATCAGCAAGCAAGCGGGCTAAGAAACCGAACTAAGTGATACATCACCTACCAGCACAATACATTTCACTACCATTTTGGTTGTATAACAGGATTTTTTTCTTTTTTTTCGGGGGGGGGGGGGGGGGGGGGGGGGGGGGGGGGGGGTTCAGATATTGCATAAACAGCAGAAGGGTGGAATAGAAAGTTACATTACATGCATGTGTTAGTCTCGATCATGTGGCCAGACTGAAAAAAGAAACGACAACAAAAAAAACCCATAATGGGCCTCTGGTATTGTTCAGGGGACTGGGCAAAATGTGAAGGCAGGCCACATCCGGCCCCTGGGCCATAGTTTGGGGACTACTGCTTTACGTTTTGTGCTCGCATTTGCATTTGCATTTGCAGTTATTTTGCAAAACTTGAAGACTTCATTCAAAAAAAAAAAAAAAACACTCAGAAAATAGCGTGCCACTGGGTGCTATTTAATGACACTTAACTAACTCATTTCAGTAACATTCTGAATGAAGCAGAGCTCACTATTGGTTGATTGGTTTGTATGGAAAACAGTTGCAGAATGCTCCAATAGTAACTTTTAGTTGAATGTCTATTTTGTGTGAATGCTGCTTTACTAAAGTGTTCAGTTTTTCTTTGTTTCTGCTGCAGGAAGGTGGGTCTGAATCCATTGGGTTCTTATTCATTTCCAGTGTACTCTGTACCGCGGCTGTTCTGTTTGGTCTGTTTTGTAGAATGCTCTGCTGGTTGTCAGTTTATAAAAGCAGAAATACAGTTTTGTTGATGCTTTTTTTTAAAACTTTATCATAGATGTACCAAACAAAACCACAGGTATGTCTTGTTGTCTTGTTGTTATTTCTCTGGTGTTATTGAAATGAAGAGATACTCATTCCAGTAGGAGGCAGTAATGCTCCTGAACCTGAGTGCCACCTGCAATTAACAGAAAAAGAAGATGAACAGTTTTAGCACCATGCATTGTGGGAAACATGTGAGGCAGACTGGCCCGTGGCATACTGAGACATTTTTTGCTTGACCAGTAGGATGTGAAAGTTTTTGGGCATTCACAGACAGTGCCCTGGCTGTTTGTGGAGCTAAAACAGCTTTACATAACTACTTTTGCACTTAGTCATTCTGTCCCATACAAACTGCAGACTACAGGCTGAGACTAAGTGACAGACTGAACAGTGTGCAGCTGCGCTTATGCATTACGCACTTGCCCAGGCAGAAGAAGTAGTTCCCACTGAACGGTGTATTTTTTAGATACACTTAACAGTTTGCTTACTTTTTCACTGTGTTCCTGTTCATAATTTACAGGACCTCAAATGACTCAAGTATCAAAAGTTTCGGTATTTTGGTTTGAGAATCGATTTTAGAGCACAGAGAGCCAGCATTGGAAGTATCCATATTCCAGTATTGATCTGCACATCACTATTGTGTATGTGTATGTGTGTGTTTGTGGGCAGGACACTAAGTTGTCCACCAGGTGTCACCTTTGGGTCACACTTTTAGGTAGGAACGTCTCAGCAGGTAACAGCTGTTGCACACATTCGGCCACAACCCCAGTATGCCAGGTTGGTCTTTTTTTGTGCTATAAAATAGCCTTCAAAAGATTAAAAGGATGACACACGTTTTTCTTTTCACAAGAGACATCAAAGCAGTGCACGGCAAGTGCTTCAATTATGTTTAGCTTGTTTTTGCAGCCCCTCAGTGGCTTTAAGTGTTCGACTTCGTTACTGCAATAGTTAAGGGGTCAGAAAAGCATGTTCAGAATGAAAGTGTTAATATTTGGGCAAGCTTTCCTCAAGAAGAGTCCTGCCTGTCAAGGAAATTTCAGGAAGCCTGACCATTTGATGAGGACTCAGGAGACTCCCATGGCCTTAAGTTGAAATAGTTCATACAACCCTGTTTTTAACAGAAACCAAATCACTCCTTCAGACTCTCTTTGTGAAGGCTTTGCAGACCACTTCAGCGGTAAAATAGATTTTATAAGAGCTTCTATTTTTAATCAAAATACTGTTTTTAACACCTTAGAAAGCTTGTTTTTACCTGAGGAAGCACTGGACAGTTTTGCACTGGTTGATGCTGAATTGCTTGGTAGAGTTTTCTCCCAAGTAAAACCAACAACCTGCCTTTTAGATCCTATTCCAACATCACTTTTTAAATCGCTTTATGGTTTCCCTGAAGTTGAGCTTTTAAACATGGTAAATTGTTCTCTTCAGACGGGCTGTTTCCCTGCTGACCTTAAAACGGCAGTGGTGAGACCCCTTCTTAAGAAGAACAATTTGGATCCTGATGTTTTTAATAATTACAGGCCAGTGTCCAACTTACCATTTTTAAGCAAAATTCTAGAAAAAAAATTGTTTTTATTCAGCTGAGTGATTTTTTAAATAAACATTCCATTCTTGAGAAATTTCAATCTGGATTTAGGACGAACCACAGTACAGAGACTGCCCTACTAAAAATTGTTAATGATTTTAGGTGCAACCTGGACTTGCACAAACTCACAGTCCTTGTGCTACTGGATCTTAGCACTGCTTTCGATACAGTGGACCACACAGTTCTTTTATATAGACTAAGACACCATGTAGGCCTCTCTGGTACTGCCTTTCAGTGGTTCAGTTCCTATCTCACAGATAGAAAATTTCTGGTAAGTCTGGACACATGCTCCTCAAGGACCCATGAAGTGAAATGTGGTGTTCCCCAAGGCTCAATTTTAGGCCCCATACTTTTTAATATATACATGCTCCCACTAGGAGATGTCATCAGGAGGCATGGTATTATGTTCCATAGTTATGCTGATGATACACAGCTGCATATATCCATGTCTCCTGATGACACAGGGCCCATTGATGCCCTTTTTAATTGTATTCTAGACATTAAATCCTGGATGGCAGAAAACTTCCTACAGCTCAACCAGGGCAAAACTGAAGTTTTAATTATTGATCCTAAGGCTCAGGGAGAGAAACTTTTATCAAAACTCCAAACCCTGTCTTTAACTCCATGCAATCAGGTTAAGAATCTGGGCGTCATTTTTGACTCTGAGCTCAATTTTATTCCTCATATTAAAAATGTAACTAAAACAGGGTTTTATCACTTAAAGAACATAGCCAGAGTCCGCCCGTTTCTCTCCCGGGCTAACACAGAGACGCTAATGCATGCTTTTATCTCCAGTCGTATTGACTATTGTAACGCCCTGCTTTCTGGTCTTCCAAAAAGAAACATCTCAAGTTTACAATTATTACAGAATTCAGCAGCTCGTGTGCTGACGAAGACCAGAAGGCGGGCTCACATTACCCCGGTTTTAAAATCACTGCATTGGCTCCCTGTGTGTTTTAGGATTGATTTTAAGGTTCTTTTAATGTTTTTTAAATGTCTTAGGGGTCTTGGACCTTCTTATCTTTCAGAACTACTTTTACCATATGAACCCTCGCGGACCCTGAGATCCTCTGGCACTGGCCTCTTAATAATCCCTAAAGCTCGAACACGGACTTACGGTGAGGCATCTTTCCAACATTATGGCCCCCGTCTGTGGAACAGCCTGCCAGAGGACCTCAGGGCTGCAGAGAATGTTCATATTTTTAAAAGTAGACTCAAGACCCACCTTTTTAATTTAGCACTTAACTAATCCCATATTTTTATCTGTTATTATTTATTTTTTATTTTATTTATTTATATTATCTCGCCTTTTTACTTGTTACTCTTATTCTATTACTATTTATTTCATTTACTAGTGTTTTATTTATTTATTTATTTATTTTATGATTCTTAGCATATGTAGTTTTATGTTTCTACTCCATATCTCCAGTGTTTCCTCAGCAGGGGGCTGCCTGCACTGGGGGCCGCTGTTGGCTCTGGCTGGGATGTCTCTGTCTGTGGCGGGCGTCGTCTTGGCCAGGTGGGGGTCTGCAGCAGCGTTTTGCTGCAGTGGGCCTCTTGCTGGTCCTGTAGCGAGGCATGCCCGGGTGGAGGCGTCCTGGCTTTAGACTGTGGACGCCGCCCAGTGCAGTCGGCCTCCTGGCGTTTCCTGACCTGGCTCCTCTGTACTCAGCCACACGATTTTAAATCTACACATTTAAAATCATGTATTGTGTGTGCATATGTATGTGTGTGTGTGTGTGTGTGTGTGTGTGTGTGTGAGTGTGTGTGTATATGTGTGTGTGTGGGTGGGTGGGTGGGTGGTGCTTTGGGGTGGAGTTTGAATGGGGGAGCGGGGACTGTTTTTAACATGTATACCACTTTGTGCTGCATTTCTTTTAATGTATGAAAAGTGCTTTATAAATAAACTTGATTTGATTTGATACAGCACAACCAAGGAGGAGTGACAAACAGTGCATGTGTAATGCAAAGTCAGTTCTAACAGACCACTCCATGTGCTCAGTATTCATCATTCATAAAGTTATGTCTATATATCTATAAGCCAGTAGGTTCATCTTAGCTTGGGATCTCAATGACCCCTGTTCCACCAGTGCTCGTTTGGTGCTGGTGCTAGTGCTTAGCTGGTTCCAGTCACGTTCTTTCAAAGAACTGGTTTGGTGTTCCAAAGGGGCGAAGGCCAGGGCGGGGGGTAGCGTCGGGGGCAACTGAGGCTGCAACTGCGGCTGCGGATGCATACGGCGGAGACGGCATTAATTTGGTGCTGGGAGTGCTTACAACTAGGCAGAGAATAATTTGACATCACTTATTTCTGACTGTGTGCTACGGGAAGTGTGCTTGCCTTTCTCTTTCTCTTTCTGTGTGTGTGCGCATGTGTTTGTGTGTTGATAAACGGAGCGGATCTCTGCCTTGTGCAATACGGAGCAGGGGAGAAATGTGAATGCACGAACATGTGGCAAAAGTGACACCCTGTCACGTAATTAAGATAAATAACATCAGGCTGTTTAGTCTGTTTGATAAAAATAATAAGGTACAGACCTGCTCTATAAGAGACAAGGCATTACTGCTTCAATTTCCTCTCCAGTTAAAGTTTTGAATGGGTAAAAGCCAACAAAACAGACGACACACGGCTCTTCGAGAATAAGTAACATGAGACTGTTTAGTGTGTTTAAAAAAATAATAAGGTACAGACCTGATCTACAAGAGAGTAAAGACATAAGTGCTTTAATTTTGTCTCCATCTCAAATCATGAATGAAGAAACTAACAAAACAATGGAGGACTCGTCCAGCAGCTTTCCTTTCAACCAGTGTTGTGCGAATCATGAACGAATCGTTCAATACCCGAGAACCACTTTACTGACTCGAGAATCATGATTCTTCGCCCCAAAGGACTCATTTACTGACTCAGTACAAAGCTCACAGTAGCCCAGCCCCTCACTCACATCACGGGAGAATGGCTGGTACGTAGAATGGCTCAACTCACAGTGTATACAGGTCATTAACTCACCCACAGTACATATGGATCACTAACTCACTCACAGTATGACTCAAAGCACATACAGGTCACTCACGCACCCCCTTCCTCCCCGTGAGTCACAAATCACTCAATAGCTTCATTTAAATGGAGGGGTGACTTTTTGATGACTGCTGACACTTTATTTTTATTACACTACTGTTTAAGCTATTTCCGTTTATTTTCATATTAGTCAAGAGGCTTTATTTTACTTAAGATTTATTTTACATAGTTTTTTTTTCTAATGTTGCACTGTTTGAACTTTGTAATCTTTCTCAGTTATATTTATCTAATTTAGTGTTATTTTATTTGTGAGTTGGAAAAATAAAAGTTTCTTTAATATATGTTGATCTTTCGCTCTTTTTTTCACATTGGAGTGTATTAATTGTCCTTTTCAGTCATTTCGCTGGTATGAGTCTCCCTGAAATATAGATTTCTATGCACTTTCTGGGTAACTGACTCGAGTGACTCAAATGACTCAAAATCCCGATTCACTTTGGTGAGTGACTCATTTAATCTTGATTCAGTAAAAAAGAATCGAGTTTCCCATCATTGTTTTCAGCAATGACCGTTTTTCACACTGATCGTTGGTCACTGTAGCCCCGCCCCAGGCCCACCCCACCCATGTAGTCGGTGTATTGTAGGTTCTCAGCTCTGTCCCAGCAAAGAGTTGGTGTTTGACAAGCACTAGTTATGAACCAGTTCTTTGTTGGTGAAAACACAAAAAATCAGTGCTTAGCCAGGCATTGGCCTGGAATTAGCACCAGCAACCGTTGGGTGTAAAAGGGGTTAATGTGTGCTGCAGTGAACAAGGAGACAGGAATGTGTGAATCTGATTCAACTCAGACTGGAAACACACTGTCTCTGTGAACAGATAACGTTATGGCCAAATGCAGCTCTGTGACTATTTAACACATATTGAGGCAATTTACAGAGTTAGGAGAGATTTACAGCAATATGAAAACTCAACCACATTAAGACTTACCATCCATCACACCTACGAAAACAAAGGTCAAAGTCAAAGGACTTGAAATATTTCCATCTCTTCCTCTCACTGTCTCTGTACAATCATTGCATTAATCATTTTTTCATAGTGTCTCAACCCACTTATATTGCTCGGAGCCTGAAGGATATGCTCTGATAGTTCCTCATGAGATGGCTGAACTCGTGCCTTCAAACCACCTCTACTTTTATTCTTAGTGAGCTGTCTGCGTTTAAAAAAAGACACGCTAATTTGGAAATATGAGCTGAGCGCAACCCTCTTTGGGATTTTGCTTCAAGGCAATTTAAGCCTAAAAATGTATCCGCAACTGTAGTTCATTGTATGATCGACACAATACAGCACCACACAGAGTGCACGCTCTCTCAGCCAATAAATGACATTTCATCCATGTTTTCAAGTGTGAGGATGAATAAACACTGGAACAGGGGTCTTTAACCTGCAGCTGGAGCCTCATGTGGCTCTTTGACTTCTTTGCAGTAACTCCTTGAAGCTTTGAAAAAAAGAAAATATTACTGAAATTAAGAATTTTTATGTTTCTTACCGGGGGTGTTAAAGTTTAAAGACAGGGACACAACATAAAATCATGCTTTAACATTTTGCGGAACTAAATATGCATCACATTTGTTAATAAAGCCTGCCACCGCTCCACTTCACCTCCTCCATCATCAACAGCCCACCAACTTTCCATGCACTTGTGGCTAACCTCAAGTTGTACACCCCAGTTGAAAAAAAAAAAAAAAAAAAAAAAATTACATAAAAACAAATCTGAAAGGAAAACATACTTAACTCCTGTGTGGTTAGATTTATTTATCCGCAAAAGTGCCAGCGTGATATACTCTACATGCTTAATATGTGGCGAAATCCAAAAATAATATCCAAAATTGATGAGTTGAGCAGTATTAATTAAAATCAAAACATGTAATAATATTGGGCTATTCTTTCTAAAAAAATGTAAAAAAAATGCAAAATTGTTGTATTTTTTTTTTTTTTTTTACAAAAAATGCAAGTTTTTTTTCAATTGAAAAAAGGAATTTTTAGAAATGTGAATAAGTAAAATGGAAAAGTCGTGTGTTTTTTTAATTTTGGGACATTTTTAAAAATTTCATTCATTTCTAAATTTTGAACTTCCAGAATTATTTGATTTTTTTTTAACTATTTAATTTATTATTTTTTTCTTTTTATTTTTGCCATTTATTGAACATTTTCGTCTTTTATTTAAATGTTTGCAAATGTATTAAAAATCACAATATGATTGCATTAATTTAAAAAAAAAACTGAAAAATTATTCACTTTATTTGAACTACATTTGGCTTTTTATACACTTAATAGCTTTTATTGCAAAGATAAAGCAGAATTTGTGGCTCTGGAATGACTTGGTGAGGCATGAGCTGAGGCAGAATGGCTCCTTTGAAAGTAAATGTTATAGACCCCTGCACTGGAAGAACACACATCTGCTCTTGCATTTAAAGGTAATACCACACCAGACGAAACGATGAGTGAATAATCATTGAGTAGCTGTCATGAGAGGTTGTTTTACAGAAAGCATGACAGAAAAAAAACAATACACACATTCCCTCAGATCCCTCCAAAACTGCCTCCCTATTACTCTCCTTAGTAAGGCTCAGTCATATTTAGGAGTTTTTCATGACACCAAGAGAAAAAAGCTAACCTCAGTGCCTGTAAATGATAAAAACCTGAAGGACATCCACATCGCACCTTCATTTCTGCAGAAACCCCGATCTCTCCAGGGAGCCGATTAGGTAGAGAAGAAGTGGTTACCTGGTTCCCTGTTGGGGTAACACTTGCACTGGCCATAATGAACAGAGCTGGACAGGAATTTTGAATGTCGTCTTTGCCTCTTGAGAGCTGTCCAATTTGGCACTGTGTAATAATGTCAGGGAAGAACCCTGAACTGAAGATATGTTATCAAATGGAGGAGAGGAAAGAGTTTTTCTGCATCTCTGGGGCGAAAAAAAAAAGAGTACACCAACACCTGGGAAGCAAAAGGATTTTTCTTCAGCAGAGGAAGGATCCGTCAGACATTGAAATGGGTTCAATTATGTCTTTATCACTCTTAAGAAGAATGAAGGAGCAACGGATGTTAGTATCCTAAACAAACTCAGATTTATCATCCAGCTGTAAGCCAGTTTGTGCACCTCTGAGGCATTTTATTTGGCTCTGTCTCTCTGACAGGGACGGGCTCATTGGCAGTCAGGCAGTCTATTGTCAAAGACATCATTAAAATCCTACCCTGTGCCCTGACACATCCCCCATTAGAGTTTCCAGCCCTCTGCTGACTGAGGAGATGTGGCCCTGTCACCTGAGGCCAGTATGCCAGCCGGATGACTTTTTTTGTCCATGTGACGCTGCAGCATTGACCCGCTAATGGCTTTTCTACCCATATACAAATTGTCTGGATGCTTGTTAACAATATGACAACTTGATGGCTAAAACTTTTCTTCAGACAGTCAAAATTTTAAGTGGCTGCTCCCATAGTCTGAGCCTGTGGACCAACATGCAGTTAGAAATCGTGTTGATAAGACATTTGATGAAAGAGTTAATGGGTTAAAGTAAAGCAGAAAGTGGACTTTGTGTGATATGGATAAAGCTGTAAGAGGATGAAGTTATTTTATCTGTTCACGGGTTAAAAAAATCACCCAGTATGTGCCTGCCCAGCTCTTCTACTGTACATTTCTGTCCATGCCTTGTGGCAGCCTGGGCCAGGATGATCTATTGCCTGGCTTTTGCAGGGGAAGGCTTGCGAGAACCATGGGAGATTTTTATTGCAGGAAAAATCTTTTGAAAGAGAAAAGTGAAAAAAAAAAAAGGTCTGCACACACCATGCTTCATTCTGAGTGGGTAGTTATTAGTGGCTCAAAGTGAATAATAAATATTCTATTGCAGTGAGTTTGACCACTGTTTCACTTATTTCAAACTGGTTCAGTCTGAGGTCTAATCTGACTCATTTCATGTTCATTTCCTTTTTTTTTCGTTTGGGAACCAGAATCTGATTTTAGAGTTACTTAATTGTTCCCAGAGGCGAAATTACATTTCAGTTTTATCCTAAGGTGGACGGACCCATCCAAATAATAATATTGGATCAATACTTCAGATTAATTTTTTTCTCCTGCATGCACTGACTGCTGCAGTTTAATAAAAGTGGTGACCTGACTGTGTCTGTGTAAGTGCCGCTGTGTCACAGTGCGAGCAGCACACTCTCCCCCTCCCCCTGCTGTTTTAATGTTGCACCATTACCTGGCTCAGCGGCGCTGATTCTTGAATGTATTTTTTTTTTTTGGTTGCGTTTTTTTGGATTGAAAAAAAAACTAGCGCACAGACATCTTGCACACCTAATTCAATTTATTTTTGCATCCAAAAAATTCTCACAACGAGAAAAATGGAATCATCAAGCAGTGATCGAGCAATTGATCCTGAGCAGCCGCTGTCAGTGTGTTTGAGGTATGCGGGCAGGGGCACACACACACACACACACACGCACAGGCACACAGACACAGCGCCACACATATACACACACACACACACTCACACATGTTTACAAGTCGCCATTCATCATCTAAACATCGCCCTGAAATGTGTAGAGAAAATATGTCAGAAAATCAGAGAATGAAATGTTGCAAGTAGCCTACGGCAGTGGTCGCCAGCCCTCGGGCTGCAGCCTGGTACCAGTCTGTGGGTCAATCAGTATGGGCCGAACATAAAAAGTACTCAACTAACTTGGTTTCAGTTTGATTTATTAACTGATTGTTCGTGGTGTTTTTTTTATCAAAAAAAAAAAAAAGGCCGGATTCTCTCTGTCATACTCATCTATGACTCATTCTTGACGCCAAACCCCCCCGAGCTAGCAAAATGGACAAAAAACAAACATCATTGGAAAGTTTCTGTAAGCAGGGTAAAACAGCCAGTGAGGAAACAGAAGAATAGCCGGTCCATAAAAATATTGTCTGATGTTAAACCGGTCTGTGGCGCAAAAAAGGTTGGGGATCGCTGGCCTATGGTGTCTCTGAATAGACAAACTACCCAGGAAATGAACTGGGCAGGTGCAAATAAACGCAACAATCAAAGCTGTTCCAAAACAAATAATGACAAAAGTTTCAATGGGCATGTGATTGACAAAACATGGGATTGTATGTTTATTATTTAAAAAAAATTGTGCAATAAATTAAAAAAAAAAAAATTTTGTATTGTAGTCTTCAGCTCTGTACCTCAAAAATGTTTTGTTTTAATTTTTACTTTAAATGATTATGGTGATTATTTGCACTCTATTTTATTAAGAAAAGATTAAGAAAATATTCTACACATAACTATGGAAGCGTACCAGGAGCCACAGGAGCCACCACACATCCACGGGAGTCGCCTGCAAGTTGGAGGTTCTCACAGGATTTCGAAATAGCTCGATACTTCAGGAAAAAAAAAAATTACTCCTAAAAACAGGTGGAAAAAATTACCACAAAAAACAGCAGGTTGAGGTTCTCGCGGGATTTCTAAGTATCTTGATACTTCAGGAAAAAAATACTCAGAAAAACAGGAAAAAAGTAATCTGAAAACAGATAAAAAATACTCATAAAAACAGAAATAACTAAAACAAAAAACAAACCAATAAAAAAATATCAATCAGAAAAACATAACTAACTACCACAAAAAATACTCATTAAAGCAGAAATAATTATAACAAAAACAAACCAATATAATAATTATAACACAAAAAACAAACCAATAAAAAAATATTAATCAGAAAAATAAAATAAATTACAACAAAAAACAAACCTAAGAATAAATTACTCTGAAAAACCTGAGTTGTTGTTTTTTTTCCTCAAGTGAATGCAATACGCTTCCGTACATAACAATGTTTTTGGGAATATTTGTTTTGAAGTGAACTTCATATTTATCATGACACTAAAGTATTTTGTAGTCACCTTTAAACTTTGCCCAAATTCTGTCCTATGTTTTAACAGCATAATAATAAAAAAAATCTCAAAAATCTGAAAGTCAGCAGTGTGATAATACATTAACCTTAAATACTGAAAAGTGTCGGTATCTGTATTGTTATCTGTATTGGTGATACTGGCCCTGTATTAACTTGGTATTGGATCGCTACAAAATTCCCAGTATCGCCCACCTCAAGTTTCATCCCTTCCAAAAAACATAGACAGACAGTGACAATGACATGGGGAGGATAGGAATGGGAGAACTGTGGCGCCTTCCAGCGTGCCCAGCGCCCCAGTTATAAGAGATATGAAATGAAAACAAGAGGGAGGAGAGGGGAAAAAAATGTAAATATAAGACTATGCATAGAATAAGAAAAAAACTCCTTAGCATATAAGCATGATAACAACAAACAAAAACTCAAAGACTTACACAAACATCACTGCACGGATACTGAAGGGCGAGTAGACAGCCACCCTTAGGCACAACAAACCTCAGCAGACTGCACTGTAACGAGCCAAAGAAGGCATCTGTCTGCATACCCTCCAGGAGAGTAGAGTGTTATCAGCCTACCAAGGCCATAGAAGTTTGTCACATAAACCAGTGTTTCTCAAATTTTTTCAGACCAGGGACCACTTGCCCCCCTAAAAATAATCCTGCGGACCACCTAACTAAATATCCCTGGAACAACAGCTCAGATAGCAAACTGATGTAGTATAAACCCGCACCGTACATGTGATAATGTCTTTCAAATAATTCTCTGCTCTGAGCTCCTGCTCCTCTTCTCCCCTCTACATCTCTCTCTCTCTCACACCCCAGACACCTCAAGAGTGTCATAGACATTACAGCCAGTATTAAATAGCATTGCTTTTTCGGTAGGCCTACTCACCCATCATCCTCCAACTTAACGAGAAGAATGCATCTTTTTCTGCTGAGACATGAGCAAAGCTATGTCTGGCTCCAAACTGGAGAGTTTCAGTCTCATATCTGGCTCCACATCTATCCAGTTACGCTGCTTTGTTTTCAGATCAACAAGTGTGGAAAATCCAACTTAGCAGTTGCAGGTGGTTGGAAACGGCATTAGCACCTTCAGAGCAGTGCCAGCTGGATGCTCAGACTGGACATGGATCCAAAAATCTGTTTAAGATTTCTCTCTGAAAGTCGTCTTCGGACCCCCATCTGATGTGATGTCCACAAGGCTGTCAGCATCTCTGTGTGGAAGCATGGAGCAGGCCTGTTGAATGTGTTCTCTGTCTCTAAATGGATTTCTGATCCATTCATAGCCTGCATCTAACTCTGGAAAATATCTTCCCAACTCTGAGTGAAGTATGGAGTTAGATTACTGCCAAAACCTCACAAACACAAAAAATTTGCGGCCAGTGATTCACAAACAAACTCAGTGTGATTTGCAAAAGCAAAACATAATTCACAACTAATGTATTTAGTTTTATTAATGGAAAAAAAAATTCTCTGCAACAAATACATCTTGCTTCACAAATACAGAAAAATGTATTTTCACTTAAATGAAAATATCCTATAGGCGCAAAAATGAAATCTTTCAAGTACAAAAAAATATTGTTCAAGATTTATTTTTTCCTTCTCGAGTTCAAAAAAAATCTGCAAGTAGGAGAAAAAAATCTGTAAGTAGGAGAAAAAAAATCTGTAAGTAGGAGCAACAATTCTGCAAGTAGGAGAAACAATTCTGCGGTGAAACAGTTCTGCAAGTCGGAGAAACAGTTTTGACATGATGCTACCACATCATATGACTTTTGGCACCATCTTCCCGCCGTCACGTGACTTTTGGCAGTAACTTTTCGCCGTTCTGATCCGCATCCGCAGGACTTAGATTTATTCATGAACGCTAGCACACGACTCCAGCAATGTTCTGCAATGTGCATGACACAATGGCAGGTGGCACTGTTGATGCTGTTAGACCAAAGATCTACATCATAAATACGGCAAGGAGCCCGGGAAAGAGGGCAGCAGCCAACAGATGAGTTTGGGACCATGGTTGGTGAAGTTTTTGATTTTACTGGCATTTCCTCTGTTGATACATGTAATTCATGGCATTGTTGGAACTAACCTATCAAGCCAACTTAACCTTATTCCTGTTTTCTCTCTAAATACGTCTTGTTGGCCGCTTCAGTCACCTCGTGTGTTCATGAAATGACTAAAACTGGATCGTTCACTCAGTGACATCCATAGACTGTAAAGCTCAATATGATAAACATAGACCCAGCGGTTTGAACACTATCAGGGTATCATTCATTCATTCCATATCCGTTTTAGAATCCAAAATCGGAAAACGGATAACAAATTGTTCTTCAATTTCTCGTTTTCAAATCAAAAATCAGAAAACATATAACGGTTTATTTTTCGCTTTTTTGATTTTGTTTTGAAATTAAAATTAGAATATGAGAGAATGGAATTATAATGGGATTTTTAATCCATGTATGGTTTGTTCTTTCGTTTTTCTGTTTCAAAACAAAATAAAAAAACTAAAAAGCTGACTTGTTTATTTTGTTTTTCTGTTCTAAAACCGAAACAGAAAAACTGAATAACACGGTTTTCAAAATGAAAAAACAAAAATTAATGAAAGAATGTGTCAAAATTGTTTGTGTGATATTTTGATATTAAATGTGAACTCTCTATATAAAAATTAGACAAATAACTCACATTGGAGGTTTATACAGGCATGTTCCTGAGCTTGAAGAAACTCCGCAAGCGTTGGACAACAGTCAAATTCCTTGTGATCAAGCCGGGCGCACCACATTTCCATCTTGAGGCGTGCAGCTTTGATTTTGTCCTGATCGTTGAAGACTGTGACCGTTTTTCCTTGTTGTGCTAGGTTCAAAGCATTGAGGGTGTTGAAAACATCAGCTAGGTAAGCCAACTTTGCCAGCCACTCAAAATCATGCACTTGGTCATACATGTCATCACTCTGATGGAAAAATAACGTCACCTCTTCGCGCAGTTCAAAGAAACGGGTGAGTACCTTCCCACGGGATAGCCAACGAAGATCAGTACGATATAGAAGTTTTGTGTGTTCACTTCCCATTTCTTCACACAGAGCTTTAAAAAGACGAGTGTTCAGAGCTTTGCTTTTGATTGTATTCACTACTTTTACCCACTGCTCCAGTACTGTTTTGAGACTCGGTGGCAACTTCTTGACAGTCAGCTGTTCTCTGTGAATACAACAGTGTGTTGCCGTGGCCAGGGGTGCTACTGCTCGCACGCCTACTGCTAGTCACCGCTGTCTCCCAGTCATTGCGGCGGCGCCATCAGTACAAATACCAACGCATCTTGTCCAGTCCAGGTTATTTTTTACCACAAAATCATTGAGCAAGTCAAAGATAGCTTCCCCTGTTGTGTTGGTCGCAAGGTAACCACAAAAAAGAAAATCATCGTGCACTTGGCCGGCATAAATGTACCTTGCATAACACAGCAGATGCGCCTTGTTACCAAAGTCTGTAGAGTCATCGAGCTGGGCCCTGTTCTACGAAGCAGGATTACTGCCTAGCGAGGTAGCTTTGAGGATAGGTTCCGGATTCCCTGTTCTACGACATGGGATCACTCCTCAGCGAGGCGAGTCTCCATGGCAACATACGCTGAACGGCTAACCTGCTGAGGGGCAGGTTAGGTTCCAGATTGAACTCGTGGACTATAAAAACCCCACCCACTGACCAATGAGCCCTCACGTTCTTAGAGGATCCCGTGGACATCGGAGCTCACATTGTCCAAGGAGCACTCCAGTGCGCGAGAGTTTTCAGGGACTGCACCGACCCACTCTCCTTTTCTGATGACCACCTTTATGAAAGTTACCGGTTTTCCAGGGAGGGGTTGGTAGTACATGACACTTTCTACAGGTAGTTAAAGAGAATGAAGAACTCTCATTGCTGTAATAAGATCTTCAATGCCAACACTTCTGTTCCATGACAATATTTTGTTGCCCGTATTAAAATTGTGACAGGAATTCATGTAGGGCTCATGTGGGCTACATATCACACAAGAAATGTAAACACAATAGGAAAGATCAAATGAATAATTTCATCTAAGAAATAAATTAGGTATGGTGCATGTTACAGTAAAAGTGCATGGTGAACAGTGCTGTTTCAGGAGGATAATGGCACAAAAGATTTTTTTTTTTTTTGCACTACACTTACGCATTTAGACTGTCAGCAATTTTCTGCCAGCACTCCTTCCGTGCTTTAGCAGCGGCGACGGTGTTGCTTTTAACGTTAATTACATGTTTCAGCTGGTCATACTTCCTCATGATCACCTCCTGCTCCTCCTGTGTGAAGTATGCTGTCCTTCTCTCTCCAGCCTGCTCTGACGCTCCAGACTGCTCCATGTTCGCGATTGGTCAGATGCAGCAGGCTCCGCCTTATATGTGTGCATGCGCTCATTGCCTAGCTGGATCCACTTATGAGGTTGATAACCAGCGTCGTAAAACCATGTAGCGAGACCGCTGGCTACCGCGCTCAGTTTAGCAAGGTAGCTCAAAGGCTATCTCGCTAGGCTGAACTTGCTTTGTAGAACAGAGCCCTGGAATGAAAAAAACTGTCTTTGGCGTATGCGCGTCAACAACTGCTCTTCAACATTTTGACCCATAGATACAATACGCCGCTTGACAGTGTCATTGGACAGTGGTACTTTATCAAGCACATCACTTTCCCTTTTTCCTAACAAAATCTCAGTCATGACCTTCACAGCTGGTTTAACTAATGTTTCACCAATAGAATGTGGTTTCCCTGTCTTCGCGATCAAGAGGGATACTTTGTATGAAGCCTCGGTAGCTTTTGCATTTTCCCCATGGAAAAAAAAAAAACTGTGAGGGCTCCTTCGTTGTGTGTCTCTGAAGCTCATTGCGTTTTCTCTCAAAAAAATGAGAAAGGTTTTCCAATGTACTCCTTATGCTTACTTTCAAAATGCCGCTTGAGCTTAGCAGGTTTCATAACCTCATTAGCTAATGATTAATAGCACAAAACACACTGTGGTTTTGGATCCTCCTCGTTCCCGGTCCAGAAAAATCCAAATCCCAGGTACTCACTGTGATATTCCCATTTTGCTTTATAGATGGACCTTTCATGTTCAGGTCGAGGTTCAAATACTGGGTGAGGATTGCTTGACGAGGCCATACTAGTACCAGCAGTGCTGGCAGTGCTGGAACCTGATGCTGACATTAGCCTCTGCAGTGTAAACGTTGCTCACTGCAGTATCTTTGTGGTGCGTCTCCTCCTGGCTAGTCACAGAGGTTTCCTCTTTCTCATTTATTTTTCTTTTAAATGTCTCTGTATTAAGCCACTGATACATAATGTATTGCCTGTAGACCAAGGTTATAATAGTTTTGGATTTGTCATTATGGTTTAGTTTTAGTTAGTTTAGACATTTTATTTTTCATTACAGTTTAATTTTGATTAGTTTTAGAGCGGGCATTCCAGTTTTTATTTAGTTTTGATTTTTGCAACAAGGCTTAGTTTTAGTTTAGTTTCAGTTTAGTTTCAGTTTAGTTTTAGTTTTTTCATACCTTATTAACCAGGTGCAGGATTCAAAAAGGTCAGAGTAAATATTATGTAATACAGTTTATTTTCCAGTTCAACATCGTGCTCACTGCTCAATCAATGCTGATACTGAATTGTTGGCTCCTGCCTTAAACACATGAAAATATTGTAAATTTAGTATAAAAAATATAAGCCTCAATTATATAAAATAACATTGACATAAATAACATAAAAATTATATTAACATAAATTATTAAAAAAACAATATTGTATGAGCTTCAATAAATAAAAACTTGGACTCTGTAACAATTAAACTATTACAGATGCTCCAATTCATTGCTTCTCTACGTTTCGTTGCAGCACAGCGCACAGCCAGTGAGTGCAGTAAACGAGCTCGTCCCTATACGCCGCTATGATGGTGCTGTGCGGCACTGACAACTGCCGAAAACTGTCATAAAATTGGTTGGGAAAATGTGTCGGATCAATTTAAATCCTGAAGGCTTTTAGCATTGTCAAAAACTATAACTAAGGGAATTTTGTCTTTCATCATAGTTAGTTTCAGTTAGTTTTGTAAACACAAGATACAATTTTAGTTAACGTATCGTTTTTGTTTTCTTTTCTAGTTTTTATTAGTTTGAGCTACCTGCAATGTATTTCTAAACTTTAGTTTTCATTTTTAGTTTCTTTTTAGTTAACTATTACAACCTTGCTGTGGACTCGTTGAAAAAGAAACATGTTTTTTTTAAATTTCCCATATGATCCTTCGGAAATAAAATACAATCAACTAGAGGGCGCTGGTGGACTTTGAGAAACACTGACATAAACTACTGTGACATTAAACCAATGTTGCAAAAATAAATATTGAAAGACGCGGCCAGTTGGTTAAACAGATAAATGTCACTTGGTGCAACCAATGTTACTGATAAAAAATCTAATATTGCACAAAACATGACTCTGATTATTATATTGTCAGTCTACTACACTGTAAAAATTACATTTCAAATGATTTTTAACTGACCTAAGAAAAGAATGAAACTATTGATGTTTACAGCATCAAAATCCACATCATCAGGTTTAGGGACAAAATGTTTTGAATACACTTTGAGGTTATATTGATCATACAGCTTATAGGCAGCATACAGTAGAGTAGCTCTACAGCACCATCTACCACAGTGGAGGTGTGGAAGATGTATTATACTGCCAACTCACCTAAAATATGATATTTTACTTTAACAAAAAGAGTTAAAATACCAATATTTTATCACAGGTCAAAGTTTCACTACATACTGCTGTATCAATATTTTTCACACCTTTAAGTGAGAATGAACAAATGAACTTTCTTCTTTTCTTTTTTTTTTTCATATGTGAATATAATCCTCCTTTGTCTGGGGTACGGATCACCAAAGATGACCAAAAAAGAAAAGTGTAAGCGCGATTCATTTGCATGCAGACATATTCTCAGGCTGCAGCACACGTCTTGGATCACACCTGCCGTCTGCGTGCTTCTGCTTTAATGTTTAGTCTGAAGATTACATTTTTAATGTATGTGAAACAACTACTTACAGACATATGCTGTTTGCTAGATTTTATATAAGCTCAAGCACTCATCTCTCTGCTGATGCTAATTTACAAAACATCTGACATGGAGGATCTGGTGAAAGCTCTGTTTTGTTCTGCCGTCTGTAAAGAGACTGCCCTGGTGGTTTGGTTGAGACCAGAACAGACCTGAAAGAGAATAAAAGACAAAGGCTCATAATGATGAACCTTTGACCCACTCCAACTCTATGCCTGCTCTAATCGGTGAGGTGATACCCGCTCATCCCCTCAGCAGAATATTTTATTTGTCAAAAGTGAAAGCAAGAACACTTTTTTTTTTTTTTTTTTAAATTTGCTTCCTGAGATCTTTGTGCCAGTAATATGATAACACCTTCTCCAGCGGTGTTGCATGCTCTGTACTGCTGTGTGTCAACTCTTCTTTTTTCTCCCTGAAAACCAGAGCAACAAATCCCACACCCCACAGTAACACAGGAACTTTTCCTTTGCAGGAGTCAGGCTGCTGAGCTGCTAACACTCACACATACGCCCAACACTTTCAGTGAGACGCATGCACAAAGCATCACACTTCACATGCTCCATGAGGGCCCAGGTCTCATGGAACTTTGCCTTAAAAGTCGTAATGGCTGAGGCACCTTCAGTGCTGGTTCGTGTTGGAATATATTTCTTTTCTTTCCTTTTTGAATCTACATGTAGAATGTGTTTTACACATGGAGGTGTCAGATGTGTCTGTTTCTAAACTTACAGTACCTATCATTCTAACACTCCATAAAGCAGCATAAAGTAGTTCCAGTCTTTCTGTTGTCACTTCGTCTGCTGGCTGTGAAAACACGTTTGCTGTATCAGCACCGTTAACTAACAAGCTGACTGCTCGTCAAAGCCACGCTTTCAGCAGAGACTGCAGCAACTGAGACATCATATCTTGATTGGTGTGTATGTGTGTGTGTGTGTGTGTGTGTGTGTGTGTGTTGCAAGTATCATTTGATTGTGCTCTAATACCCCTTTTCCACCAACCTGGTGCTGGTGCTAGTTCCAGGCCAGCACCTGACGTAGCACTGGTTCTTTGTGTTTCCACCTGGCTCCAGGTGCTGAAAGCAGGAGCTTAACAAGCACCAACTCTTTGCTGGGCAAGATTGAACCACTAACTACATGGGAGGCCGGGGGCGGGGCTACAGTGACTAACAATCAGCAGTGTAATGGTACAGCCACACCGAATGCGAATTTGCGGCGAGATTACATACAAAGTCAATGTAAAGATGCGTTTGGACGCGGGTGACGCGTTTGGAACATTTGTGCGTTTGGAGAGTTCACACGTTTGGGCAGTAGACGCAAATTCGCTCGAGTTGAAAATACTAAACTTTTGATGCGAATTCGCATAAAGGCTTGCCGTGGCCGCCAATCAGCGATGACATTTCCCCACAACGTCATCGATTTGATGACATTGGGGGGGAACCGCCGCCTGCTCCAGCTCCAACTCTGCCGGAAGATGGAGGAGAAAACAATCTGTGTGGTGTGTCATCATCCAGAGTTATATGATACGACGTGTGTACTCTACAGAGACCGGAAAAAAAGGAGCAGGCTTGGGTAAAAGTCTCTGAGGAGACAGGTTTTGAATGTAAGTTCTGAAAACATTCGTTCCCAGCTGGATCTGCCTGCACGGGTCATCACTGAGCCCGACTGTGTTTTCCTCAGCGGAGTTTTAAGCCTGATAGAGAGGAGGAAAGAGTGGGGCAGGGGCAGAGCGAGGGAAAAGATGGAAGTTCTCTGTGGTCCTCTCTTCCCTCCACCCCTTCATTATCCCCAGGAAGACCTCTGGGAACATGGGTCAGGGGTTCGGGTGGTCGAAGGGTCGAGGAAGAGATCGCCTGGAACAGCCAGGCAGGGCCGGTGGATTACCAGGGAGAGGCAGCAGGCATTGATTGTGATCTCCAAAGCTTTCACACTCTCTCCTGTCATGCTTTTGAAACCACAGCTCATTGTTTTTCAGCGGCTCTTTTGGGCTTTCAGTCTTTAAATAAACGGGCTCTCTACTCCGCATGCACAGGAACGCGCTAACGTGTGTTCGCCTGTGACGGCCCTCCCACCAGCAGGGACTGCTGCTTTTGTGTGTGCCGTCTTCTTTTTCTGTTTTTCAGGGTTCTGCTGGGCGGTGTTCTGCTATTTAATCCCTGCTGGTCTTCCCACGGGGGGCGTTGGCGCGAACCGAGACGCAAGGCGTGGGTCGGCGTCCATCCGTGGCTTTTGCAAATCTCTCGTTTGATCCCTGTTTAAATGTGTTTGGGGAAGAATAAATCTTGTAAACTATTCCTATGGTGCATCGTCCGTTTTTGTCAGGCTTTGTGAGCCGAGTTGTGACAAATTGGGGGCTCGTCTGGGACTGTTTGTGCTGCGTTGGTAAGTTCATTCATAAGTCCATTCATTCACTGTGCTGAGTGAAGGCCTGTGAATTAAGTGACGTCATCGTGTTTTTTACTACGGAGCATTGTGGAGTAGTTTTGCGGCCGTGACAGTTGTATAGAGTCGTTTAACACACTTTGAATTAAAAGTTTGAGTTTCACTGTTGCTGCTTTATTTTATCCATTTGTTTATCCCCTGAGGTCGTTTCTTTGAGCACCCTGATCAGTCGTCGGACAAGCAGGACTTGTCACTTTTTTATTTTGCCTTTTTTGTTTTTGATGGTAACCCTGGGGAGGGAGCGCACCAATTTTGGTTTGTTCCTGGTGACTCAGTCTGTGGTTTCCTGGAATATTCCGAGGTTGGTTTCGTTTCGAGCCCGCCATTGAAGAGGTCAGGCGCAGCCAGATCTGTGGTTAGGCAGCCAGGGTTCAGGGTGTCTTCATTAACTTCATCGGGATAACATTGGGTAAAGCAGCAAGGTGAGTCCTTTGTCTTTATTTGTGTGTTAGTGAAACGGTTAATACTTAAAAAAAATAAAAAAATAAAAATGAGTGACTTTTCAGAGTTTTTGAAAGCTCCGTCTGAGGAGTTTTTGGACGGATGCACTAAAGAACAACTGTTAAAAATTGCGGAGCATTTTCAGGTTGAGATCTCAGACAAACGGCTAAAAGACACTATCAAGAGTATTCTGAAAGCCAATTTGAGCGAGATGGGTTTGTTTTCTGTCGAGAAGCCTTCTGTTTTGCCTCCGCCTTTCCTTTCAACAAGTAACTTAACTTTCGAACAACAGAAAGAAATGTTAATGCTACAGCTGGATCACGAGAAAAATAAACAAAAGGAAATGTTAGTGTTACAATTGGAACACGATAAATTGAAACTCAGGACAGAAATTGATAAAGATTTGGCCATCGAAAAACTGCGGTTTCAAACGGAACAGGCGAAAGTGTCGCTTCAGCAGTACAGGCTTGAGTTAATTAAGGATGGTAAGTCAGTGTCTGACGGTGCAACTGATTTTGAGATGTCAACGCTTTGTCCAGAACCTTCTGAGAGTTTTGATGTTTTGGGTAATCTCAGGTTATTGCCTAAGTTTAACGAAAGAGACCCAGAGACGTTTTTTTCTTTGTTTGAGCGTGTGGCGGAGACGAGGAAATGGCCTGCGTCTGCCCTTACGCTGATGCTGCAGTGCGCGCTGACCGGCAGGGCGCAGGAGGCATATTCTGCTTTGTCGGCTGATTGCCAGAACTATGAGCTGGTAAAATCTGCAGTATTAAAATCTTACGAACTCGTTTAGGAAGCTTACCGTCAACGCTTTTGTGCGTGGAAGAAAAATGAAAAACAGACTCATATGGAGTTTGCCCGTGAGCTCACTGGTCATTTTATGCGCTGGTGTTCTGCTTTAAATATTGACTCTTTTAATGACTTGTGTGACCTGATTGTGTTGGAGCAATTTAGGAATTCTGTGCCCGAAAGCATTGCACAACACATTAATGACAAACAGGTAAGAACTGTGACTGAGGCTGCCGCACTTGCCGATGATTATGTGCTGACGCACAGGCGCTTCAGCAATGATTTACGCTCTGCCCGTGCTGGTTCAGGTGAGCGTGCCGAATCGAACGTGTTGAAGTATGTTGCTGTGGGTAAGTCAGACCTTAAAGATCATAACATGCGAGCGTCAGAGCGGGTGTGTAACTTCTGCCATAAAAAGGGTCATTGGAAGAACGAGTGTTACGCGCTGAAGGCACGGTCCGTGAGTGGATTCGTCGGGCAGCCAAAGGCGGCTTGCCTAGCCGTGTCAGTACCGAATGTTCCCGTAGTGCAAACCAAAGGTGTTTCTGAAACGGATAAAATTTCACGGCTGGGACTGGATTATTTTTTGCCCTTCGTTTCTGATGGTTATGTGTCCCTTGTGGGAAGTGGGGAAAAAAGACCAGTCAGGATTCTGCGTGACACTGCTGCTTTTGATTCTTTTATTCAAGCTTCAGTGTTGCCATTTTCGGAGAAGAGTGACACAGGGTGTTGTGTGCCGGTCCGGGGAATGGGGATGAACATTTTACAAGTCCCGTTGCATAACATAATGCTGTACTCTGATCTCTTCCAGGGCCAGATATCTGTTGGTCTGCGTCCTGCGCTGCCGATCGAGGGCATTACTCTCATCCTCGGGAACGGTGTGGCAGGTGGGCGTGTGTGGGGTGATGCTCCACCGCCTGTTCCAGTAGTTTCTTCCGTTCCGGTGGTGGGAAAAAAGTCAGACGACAGTGAGATCAGTTTTCCTGACACTTTCACGGCGTGTGCTGTCACTCGTTCCATGAAAAGTGCAGATGATGTGTCAGTCTCTAGAGGGAATAAAGAAACGTGATGAACCAGATGTGTCAGCCTCTAGGGGGAGTAAAGCATCAGGTGAGAAATTAGGGTTGCCTTTCTCGTGGTCTGATGTGTCCCTCTCGGTTTCGCAGGAAGACCTGAAGGCTGAACAGCGAGTGGATCCTTCTCTGGTGGAGCTGTTTAAACAGGCGTTGCCTGGGGAGGAGGTGGAGAGCAATTCCCATGGTTATTTTGTACTGAACGGTTTGTTGGTGAGGAAATGGGTGCCTCATGATTTCTTAGGAGATCCCGTCGTTCAAATTATTGTGCCATGTAAACTCCGTGAGTCTGTGTTGAGACTAGCCCACGACGAGTCTGGTCATTGGGGGGTTGGTAAAACTTACCACCGGGTCCTGCGTCACTTCTTCTGGCCTCGTTTAAAGAGGGATGTCACAGCTCACATTAAAACATGCCACACCTGTCAGTTAGCAGGTAAACCCAATCAGGGTATAAAGCCTGCTCCCCTGCTTCCAATTCCTGCTGTGTGCGAGCCCTTTGAGCACCTAATCATAGACTGTGTCGGTCCACTCCCCCGCTCTAGGTCAGGTGCTGTTTACCTGCTCACAGTGATGTGTCAAAGCACGCGTTATCCTGCAGCTTATCCATTGCGCACGATCACGGCGCGGTCTGTTGTGCGTGCGCAATTGCAATTTATTTCCACATTTGGTGTTCCAAAAATCATTCAAACCGATCAGGGTACAAATTTCACATCCCGTCTCTTTTCTCAGGTGTTAAAACAGCTTCACATCGAGCACCACAAAGCATCTGCGTACCACGCTCAAAGTCAAGGAGCCTTGGAACGTTTCCACCAAACACTTAAATCATTGGTGCGTTCTTACTGCGTGCAGATGGAAAGAGACTGGGAGGAGGGTTTGCCATGGTTGTTGTTGGCTGCCAGAGAAGTGGTCCAGGAGAGCACAGGGTTTAGTGCTAATGATCTGGTGTTTGGGCACACTGTGCGGGGCCCTTTGAATATCCTGCGTGACGAGTGGGAAGAAGCAAGGCCTCCAAAGAATCTGATCGATTATGTAAACGGTTTTCGCTACAGGCTGTATACAGCAGGGAAGTAAGCGAAGGAAAATCTGACTTGTGCTCAAGACAAAATGAAAAAACTGTACGACAGGCGGGCTGAGCGCCGCGTTTTCACTGAGGGGGATCAGGTTTTAGCTTTGCTACCCGTCGTCACCTCACCATTTCAGGCTAAGTATACTGCTCCACATACAGTAGTAAAAAGACTGACAGAACACAACTACATCATAGCCACTCCAGAGCATAGGAAAGCTAACCATCTGTGCCATGTAAACTTGTTAAAACCTTATTACGAGCGTAAAGGTTTAACATTGTCCCATGTCCAGTGTCCCCAGGGATCTGCGCTTCCTGCCTCTTCGGTGGGGAGGGTGTCGACTGTGTATTCCCCACAGTGGGTTAAGAGTGAGATAGAGGACGGGTTGCCTGCGGCTGATCCAGCGGTTCTGCAGGGTCGTCTTAAGAACTCAGAGTCCCTGAGTAACCTGCAGGTCCTGGTGGGACACCTGTCTGAATCTAAACAAGCTGATTTGGTTTCCTTAATAAAGTCGTCGACTTGTTTGTTTGGGGACATCCCCACCCGGACACACTTGATAGAGCACGATATTGACGTTGGGGATGCGCAGCCAATTCGCCAAAGATTTTATCGTGTGAACCCAGAAAAGCGCAAGTTCCTTGATTTAGAAGTAAAGTACATGTTAGATCACGGAATTGCTGAGCCTTCTTCGTCAAGCTGGGCTTCACCATGTCTCCTTGTGCCAAAATTGGACAACACCCCCCGTTTTTGCACTGACTTCCGCAAAGTAAATGCAGTAACTAAGCCTGACTCCTTTCCACTTCCTCGTATGGAAGATTGTGTCGACCAGGTAGGCCAGGCCAAGTACGTGTCAAAGTTTGACCTTCTAAAAGGTTACTGGCAGGTCCCCTTGTCAGAGCGGGCCCGCGAAATTGCTGCGTTTATAACTCCCAACGGGTTGTTCTCTTACCAAGTCATGCCGTTCGGGTTGAGAAATGCCCCTGCCACGTTTCAGAGATTAATGACACAAGTCCTAGGGGATTTGGAGGGGTGTACTGTTTATTTAGATGATGTGGTTGTCTTTTCTGACACATGGACTGAACACATTATGCGCATCCGGGAGCTGTTTGGCCGTCTGGTTGAGGCCGGTTTAACCATAAACCTTGCCAAGTGCGAGTTTGCGAGGGCGTCCGTGACTTATCTTGGTCGTGTTGTTGGGCAGGGAACAGTTCGTCCTGTGGAAGAGAAGGTCAGGGCTGTTAAGAATTTTCCAGTACCAGCAACTAAAAAGGAGCTCATGCGCTTCCTGGGTCTTGTGGGTTATTACCAAAGTTTTTGTAAAAACTTTTCTGAAGTAGTAGCGCCACTTACTGACTAACCTTTGTCTGGTCTCCCTTTTGTCAGCAGGCCTATGAGAAGGCCAAGTCCCTCCTGTGTAAAGCGCCGGTATTAGCTGCGCCTCGGTTTGACCGACCTTTTGCCCTTCAGGTGGATGCCAGCCATGTGGGGGTTGGGGCGGTCCTTCTGCAGGACGACGACCTCGGTCTGGGGAAACCTGTCAGCTTCTTTTCGAAAAAGTTTAACACCTACCAGTTGAAGTATTCAACTATAGAAAAGGAAGGCACTGGTTTGGGCACTGGTGGTTTCCCCCACTAAAACATTTTGACATCTATGTGGGTTCTGGTGTTGTACCTGTGGTGGTCTACACCGACCACAACCCACTCACCTTTCTGAACTCACTTCAATGTCCCAATCACAGACTTGTGAGATGGTCCATTTTCCTCCAGACCTACTGGTTAGATATCAGACATATCAAAGGCTCAGACAACGTGGTGGCTGACGCCTTATCAAGAGCCCCACAGTAAAATGCGATTGCTGAAATATCCTGTGTTGTCTCTCGCCCCCTTGTGTCTCTCTCTTTTCTTCTTAAATTGCTTCCACAGGTACCAGGTTGCTGAAGTTGGGGAGATGGTCACAAGTGGAGGTGGCAGAGTACAAGTGTCAGGTTTGTTCTTGTAAATATAAAAAAAAAAAGGTTGAAATTTTAAATAAAAGGTAACTTTTTGGTTTGTAAGTAAAAGATAATGATATCTTTATCCCTGTGACCGAGTGGTCAAGCTTCAGTTTGATTTTTAGAATATTTCAAATTTGGGTTCGGGGTAGGAACCCCTTCTTTAAGGAGGGGGGTGTGACGGCCCTCCCACCAGCAGGGACTGCTGCTTTTGTGTGTGCCGTCTTCTTTTTCTGTTTTTCAGGGTGCTGCTGGGCGGTGTTCCGCTGCTCCTGGGCGGACCTGGCAGGTCCGCCAGGTGCAGGCTATTTAATCCCTGCTGGTCTTCCCACGGGGGGCGTTGGCGCGAACCGAGACGCGAGGCGTGGGTCGGCGTCCGTCCGTGGCTTTTGCAAATCTCTCGTTTGATCCCTGTTTAAATGTGTTTGGGGAAGAATAAATCTTGTAAACTATTCCTATGGTGAATCGTCCGTTTTTGTCAGGCTTTGTGAGCCGAGTCGTGACATCGCCCCTCAGCATGTCAAAATAGTCCAGTGTCGAGACTCGGGCGTCAACGTGGCGCGTGACAGGCGTTTTGGGGAATTAAATTTGCGAGTTTGCGTTTGGTGTGGCCATGGCATAAAAGGTCATTCTCAAAAAGGAAAGCTGTCCAGAGTCGTTTGTTGTATTGTTGGCGTTGACTCAACTTGAACTGGAGAAGAAAAAAAAGCAGCCATGCATTACTATATAACTGTCATAGTAAAAATAGCAATAGATAAAGAATATTTGACTTACCTCTCCTCTTTCCATAAAACATGTGTGGTAGCCATCTTGGTAGAGGAAAAAAGTAAAGTGTAAAGTATGCAAACCCATCACATGACACATCACTAGAAAGCCCAGGATGTCTCCTACAGAATACTATAGGGCTTGGAGGGGTAACTCCAAATACTTCCAAATACGTGCCACAAGATCTCCTGAGATAAATTTGTGGTGATATTTCTCTTATGGGTAAAAGCTGTTTCGCCATGGGTACAGCCATGGCAGATGCCTTTCAGACTGTGACCTATTCAGTTTTCTATTTGTGACCTGTGGGGGGCAGTAATGCATCTTTCCAACCGTTAGTCTACCAGAAACTGAGAAGAAGAAGAAAAGGAGCAGGAGCAGCATATTGAGCACAGCAGGGATGACGTTGGAGTCTAAAAATATCCTCATTGAAGATGCCCCACCACTTTTAAATCTTTTGTGTGGCAACATTTTGGTTATCCTGTGGAAATAATGAACGGCAACCAAGTGACGGACAAGACAAAGACAATTTGTGTGCCATAGACTGTGGCTAATATGAGCATAATGCTAAGGCACATACAAAACCATCACAGCTCGCTTCTAAGAGCAACTGCACCTGTGAGGAAAACTGTTAAAGGCCAGACAACAATGATGGACACCTTTGCTTCATGCCCAAAGGTCTCAACTGCTTTCAGAAAATGTGGATAATGCTCATATTCTTGAAAAAGAACATGACCATAGCTTAGGCTAGGCTGTGTACTGCTTGAAAAGAAAGGGTTAGTCTCTGTTAGTTTGCACTGTTTTGGACTTTGTATTGACAAAGTAGAACTTTGGTTATAGTTTTGCACATATTGCTTACACTTAAAAAAAAAAATTACATTTTATGTTTGGAAAGACGTTCAAGTGTAGTTAAAAGCTCATCCTTGGGTCATGCATGGGTGTAAGTTATAAAAGAAAATCAAAATGCAAATGCACTGTTTTGTGACTCTGTGCAATAAAAAAGTATGTTTGTCCAGTCATAGGTTTTTTTTAAATTTTTGTATCCTAAAAGTAGTGTGAAAATACCGTCTTGTCTCGTTTTCGTGAACCTAATGTCGTGTCTCATCTCGTTTCCTGAGCCAAGGGTATTGTCACATCCCTAGTCAAAACCCCTGAGCAGTCGGACCGCCTAGCACTACCCTGTACTTTCAGCGTAGTGCTGCAGCGTAAAAGGAAACTGTAAATGAAACTGTACTTAGAAACCACTCTAGTCAACCATTGCATTCACCCAGCATGTACTGAGGTCCACCCGAGGTCACCAACAGCTGAGCGCGGCTGTTACACTGCGAGCGTATTTTTGCCAGAGTGTGCCGAAGAAAGGCATCAACTCTGCAGAGCAGATCATTCCAAACAGGAAGTGAGATATGAAAATGACTGGAGTAGTCTGTTATTTCAAAATAAAGCAACATGTTCTGGCTCCTGATCGTGTATCTTCATTCTCTTTCATAATATTTCGCTTGATGTCTCACTATGGGATGCACGCCCCTGTTGCAGCCCTGAGAAGCATTAATCTCATTACGCCAATCCTGATTAGCTGGTGAAACGTGTCCATCCGCCATAGGTAGTCCCTATAAATACTATATGCGGACGGCACCACGTCATTCAAGATAAGTACCTCTTCTCACTCGCCCAAGTAAGAAGGGTTGATTTAGCTATGTTCTTCATTTACAAAGAATATTTCGTCATGGTTTTTCTCTGTACTTGTAGCCAGCTTGCCAGCTTTAGACAGATTTTTGTAAAATTACCACCTGTATTTTCAATACAAACTAAAAAGTATGCACGTTTTTGATTTTGATGCTTCAAAGTCATAATGAGGTTGAAGTGCAGGTTTTATTTCAATCTACTTAACATGTTTTAAGTTGAAAAAACATGTAGAGAGATATTTAATCAAGAGAAAAATAAAAGAACCAATATACAATAAAGAACTGTTAGAAAACATGTTTTTCCCTCACCTTGTTAATCCCTGATTAATATTTATTAACTTCCCACACAAATGTACAGGGTACTAAACTTCCCAGGGTTACCAGGGTACTTTAAATCAATACAATTAAGTCCTCACACAGGGTACTCAGGGTACTACAACTGACTCTCAATGCAAATTACCTTGTCATCACTTTTCCTGGAGTTCGTTGATGGTGAAAACAGAAGACAGAGATATGACTGAATTCTCAATTGATGCTCAGATTTATTGATTACAATGAGTCAAATGTGCGACAGATCTGGGTTCAATTTACCTTACCCTACCATCAGACATATGCTGGGGTAAAAGAACCTAATTTTCCATTCCCTGAACCCTTTTATCATTCCCCGCTCCTCTTAGTGTAGCCATATCATTTCCCTAGCCTGAGGCGTTGTCTTCTGGCATGCATCACATCACCGCCTCTGCGCTTGTTCATGTTGTTCCTCTTTCAGGGCGGGCGCAGCGACAATGGTAAGTTCCCTAAAAAGGAATTATATCATACACATAAACTCATACACACATTCACACACAAACACACACATTCTTTCATGGCCGGAGACTGTTAACATTTTGGGCTCTAATTTCGTAGACCAGGTGCAGGCGCACCTGCCCTGTGCCGGCCTTCGCTGTGAGCACAGGGCGTGACCGGCGCACTTTGCAAGTTTCCTGCGGTGCCAAGACAGGCGCAGTACAGACACACATGAGCGCAGAGCTGCGCGTCCACGCCTCCCTCCGCGCAAATGGCAGAGAGGGAGGAGAAAAGCCGTGAGTGGGTTTAACACAGCCGAGCGCTGTTTTCACCAATCAAATGAGCGCCTCTCCTCGCCTTTAAATGCCCTGCGACTGAGGCGCAGCGTCTGATTGGTCTGAGTGATCTCCAGGACTGCGGAGAGAGGTAGCGGAGACGGTCAGAGCCGCTGTGCCTGCAGCAGGTCAATGGACAGCGGGGAACATCGGAGGACACGACGCGTGTCACCTTGTGGGCCAGCTCCTGGGACAGATGTAATCTGTTCCTTTGTCTTTATCCGGAGTAAAAAATTAAGAGGCAGTTACACAGCTGGCTTATCCAGTCAGAATACTTTTGATCCACCTGCACTCCTGGTTTGTCATCGCCAAATACCAGAATCTTTGGTGATATACTGTATACTCTTCCGGTGTCTCCACCTCATCCTCCTTACAATAATGTACTCCATCTTTTTAGATCACGTTAAAAATAAAGACTAAAACAGAGAAAAATGGGAAATCACGGGTAAATCCTGAGTGACATACATTTATTTCGCCTCTTTTTTTCTTTGTCTTTTCTCTCCCTCTTTTCTTTGAATTAAATGAAATGAGAGAACCAGATATATACTCAGTATCAGATGTTAAGGCTGTTTATTGTTTAATTGTAAGATGTGCATCAAACTTCCAGCTGCCGTCAGGTTAACTTTCCATTACGGCTTTAATCTGACATCAGATGTGACGGGACAGTTAATATAGATATAAATGTATATGCTGGTTCAGACAGTTACATTAAATAGTGATTGCTGTGAATGTTTACTGCATCAAAATGTGCCTGACACTTTGGAAACCTGCCTCTGAGGCTTTGATGACATGTGCGCACATGTGCGCCTGTCACCAAATTAGATAGACCGAGGATAGACCAGGTTGGAGCTGGCGAGCTTTCAGCGCACTTTATTGGCACGAAATTGACACTGCGCCAACATGAATCTGCTGACACCTCCCCCTGGTGCGCCGTCAACTCCCCCTGGCGCGCCGTCACACCCATCTCTGCGCAGACGGTCTACCAAATTGTAAAAATTGGCAGCGCACGTCGGTGCGCCGCACGAAATTAGCACTGCGCAGGCTGCGCCAGGCTTGCGCCCCCTGCGCTGCGCCACGAAATTAGAGCCCTTTCTCTCTAAGTCTGTTTTCCTCTTCATCCATCCATCCCCTTCATTACAGCATTTGAAGTCATCTTAATCGGAGCAAGACAGGTGGTGGGAGGAGCCCGCATTCCAACAGGACGAAAGCTCCACCCACTCAGGAGTTACATGGACGACATCACGTGCTTCCTTCTCCAAACTGCCCCTTGCACATCTAGGCTCATGAAGAGACTAGATGAGCTGATCACCTGGGCCAGGATGAAGTTCAAGGCAAGGAAGTCGAGGAGCCTGTCCCTCCGGAAAGGGGTGCGGAACGACAGGGTCACATTCACCATTGGCGGAGAGGACATTCCAGTCATTGCAGATCAGCCCATCAGGAGTCTGGGGAGGCAACGTATAGCCAGCCTCTCAGACAAGGAGATAGGGAAGCCCACGCTGCGGCAACTCTCTGAAGGCCTGGCTAAAATCGATGCTAGCCAGTTGCCAGGGAAGTTCAAGGTCTGGTGTTTTAACTTTACACTACACCCAAGGATAATGTGGCCACTTTAGCTGTGTGAGGTCACTTCGTCAGCTGTAAGCAAGATGGACGCAAAAGCCAGCTCGTTCATCCGCAAGTGGCTAGGGCTCCCAAGGTGCCACTCGTCAGCCAGCCTGTATGGAAAAAACATACTCCAGCTCCCCCTGAAATCGATCACCGTAGGGTACAGGCAGGAGAAGGCTAGGCTGGTGATGGAGTTGAGGGACTCCTCAGATGAGACGGTGAGGGACATGACAGCCCGGGTGGTCACTGGGAGGAAATGGAAGGCCCAAGAGGAGGTGCAGAAAGCAGTGGGCAGGCTGCAGCATCAAGAGGTGGTTGGCAAAGTCCAGACAGGGCGTGCTGGCCTTGGATGGGGAGACCTGCCTAAGATGTGGTCTAGGGCAAACAGAAGAGAGAGGAAGGACCTTGTGATCACTGAGGTGATGAAGATGGCGGAGGAAGAGTACAGGGTTAGGACAGTGGCACAAGGGCAGCAGGGTCGCTGGACAACCTGGGAGGGGGCTGTGGGTCGGGTGATGAGCTGGGCAGACATTTGGAAACTGCCACAGGCACGACTCAGCTTCCTCCTCAGGGCAACTTATGACACCTTACCCTCCCCCCAAAACCTCCAACAGTGGCTGGGCGTAGAGCAGGCCTGCGACCTCTGCGTGACCATCAGTGCTTCCCTTCAACACACCCTCTCAGGATGCAGGACCGCGCTATCTCAGGGCAGGTACCGATGGCGGCACGATCAGGTGCTGAGAAAGCTGGCAGAGGTGGTGGAGAAGAGAAGGCAGGAGGCGAGGAATGGGAGCCATCTGGGAACACAACTGTGGACTCAGTTCCTGAGGGAGGGGGAAGCCAGGGAGTCTGTCTCTAGAAGACCAGCACCCACTCTTCTGTCGTTAGGCGTGGAGTGGAGAATGGAGGTGGACTTGGGCAGGCAGCTCCATTTCCCAGGAGAGATCTGTGACACCACATTTCAGCCAGACAGGGTGCTGTGGACAAAGGAAGAGAAGGCTGTGCTCCTGGTGGAGCTGACGGTGCCGTGGGAGGAGGGCATGGAGGGCGCCTATGAGAGGAAAAGGGCAAAGTACACCGACCTAGTGGCTGAATGCAGGGAGAATGGCTGGAGAACAAGACTCTTCCCAGTGGAGGTGGGCACCAGGGGCTTTGTGGGAGTTTCAACAACTTGGCTGTTGAAAGAGCTTGGGCTGAGGGGCAAAGAGCTACACAAAGCCACCAAGGAGCTGGCTGAAGGGGCAGAGAAGGCAAGTTTCTGGCTTTGGCTGAGGAGGCGGGACAAGGCATGGGGAGCGAGCAACTCCTAAGGAAGGCTAGCTGCGGGGGGTGACAGGGAGACGTCCCTGATTACGGCCCGCCACCAGGAGATGTTCTGGGCTAAGGGGCGAAACATTGGTGAATGGTGGTCCTCAGCTGAAGACCCCGCAGCTAGCATAACAGGCACCGGCGGAGGTGCGGCAGGCCTAGAGCCCAGCAGGAGGAGACACCTACCTGTGCAAACAAATCCTCAAAACATCAGTTTCACTTATGCAGCTGAACCTCCTGTTTTTGTCTCAGCACCTGCACATTATCAAAAACACTCCTTCACTTCTTGATCTTCCTCATGTTAAAACTGAAAGCACATTGATTATATGAAAAACACGCTAACATACAAGATTACTTCTTTGTCACAGCTCTTAACTAAGCTAAATCCTTCATATTCCTTTTATATATCTATTGATTAGAGTGATCTGTAGCCCCTCAGGGGCTTTAAAACCTCTGTAAAAATACCTGTTAAACCATGACCCCATATGGGCACATTTTGATAAATTTTAGCAAAGCACATATACACAAGCTAAATATTCCAACAGCACTGTGCAGAGACTGTGGACATAAAGATAAAATGTCACCTGAAAGGGGGGGTAGGACATGTCTGTCAGAGACAACAGTTTGCCTCCACATTCCTAGCTCCGCAGGGCCATGGGGTCCAGAGGACAGCACATTCCTCATCACTATAAACACACTCACATATATATATATATATATATATATATATATATATATATATATATATATATATATATATATATATATATATATATATATATATGTTGCCCCATGTTGACACAAAAGCACACAATTTTACACAATTTTACATATTTATTAAAAAAGAAAAAAAATGACATATCACATGGCCATAAGTATTCAGATCCTTTTCTCAATATTTATTAGGAGCACTCTTTTGAGCTAATACAGCCATGAGTCTTCTTGGGAATGATTCAACAAGGTTTCCACACCTGGATTTGGGGATCCTCTGCCATTCCTCATTGCAGATCCTTTCCAGTTCTGTCAGGTTAGATGGTGAATACCCAGCCAAAACAAACAAACAAAAAAAAACAGACTAATACAGCATTAGAAACTTATTTACAGCCTGGTTAAAAATGGCTTGGATCTGAAACACTTATTTTGCTGATGGCACACACTATAATGACTTTGTCCAATCAGAGGCACAGCTCAGCTCATGTGACTGACAGGGGTCCTGTAGCAAGGTAGAGAGTGCTGCTGCAACAAATGGCCACTTGGGTGACGCTAAGCAAACACAGTATTGGTGGCTTTGGCTCAACATAGGGCTGTAAGATGTGCACTGGCAAAAATAATTTTGACACAGTGAAACTTTAATATTTGTTTGCTGCTGGAGATGGCAAACCAGAGATTCATGCACCTGTTGGAACATGGTTAATCCAGTGCAGACAAAACTTAAGACCAGACGAGAAATTTCAAACAGATGTGACCCTAGATGTAGCACAAAGTTCATTTTCTTGATTTGACAGTTGAGTACTTATCCTGTGTTAGTTTAGAAATGTCTGACTTACCAAAAAAAAAAGGGAGAGAGCTGTGTCGTACCGTGTTATACTGTGCTTCCCACCAATTTTAGAGCTTCGATCTCTTGTATTTTACAACACAAAGTGTGTAAAGACAAATACAGATCAAAACATCTGGAATCTGAATGAAGCAGGAATGAGCTGAAGATTGGGAACTTTCAGTGTCTGTGCAAACAGCTTGAATGGCACAGTGAACACACTTCATTGTTATGTAGCATGAACTGTATTTCCCTGAATAAAAAAGCCCTGCCTGGGATGTATTTGCTCACCGATGCCTTAAAAGCATTTACTGCCCTTGCAGATGGCTGCTTCTATAGCCTGGAGCAATATAGTAAAGACCACGCTCCTTTTAACTGACCCAAGGAGTTGGCTTCAGTTTTATGAGTGCAACAAATATCTCAGGGAGAGGAGTGTATCTATTTCAGAGGAGCACATCTATTCCATGGAAACTATCAAATGTGTAAAAAAGGAGTGAAAACTCCTCATACATTTTTTATAGAACACCCGTGGTCGCTCCAATAAGCTTAGAAAGACATGGCTACTTTGCCGTTTCTGGTGGAGTCAGGAGGCCGGACTCTTGTGCTTTTCCCCCGTAAGAGAGATGATGAGACTAATCTGTGAGCATTCGATCAAGTGAAACTTTTCAGCCAAGCTATATTTCAGTGTCACTTTTCTTTATGTTTGATCCATGAGGTGAGCTTGTCTCATTGCTATCATCTATCATCATCAAGCCCATCTACCAGGCTTTCCTGGCTACTGAGCAGTTGCTTCTCAGGAGACAGATGAGGAATGTCTGTCAATCAAAGACTCGTGGAGTATTTGCTGCATTTCCATCCTCGACCAACCATGAAGAAATCATGAATTTTATATGCTGTACTCAACTAACGGGGCTAAAACTTGTGTAGGTAAGCCAGCAAATGTGCAGTTAATAACATGCAACATACTCTATACACACACACACACCCACACACACACTAAGTACATGTGCTCAGAATGAGTATCCCGTGGGATTCCAGTTATCCGTTTAAAGATTTTCATGTACCTGTCACACCCCCTGATGTAATTCCAGTGCCAGCGTTGTAAGGAGTGTGGCTCTCAGTGCAGAATCTTGGAGGGCTGTTTTATAACCAGTAGTGTTTTGGTGTATGTGCCTCTTTGGTAAGGGAAATGAAACATATACAATCATACTCCAGTGATCTGTATTCAAAAGACTTGCAGTTATTTCACTGATGAGTTACAAGACGAGACCCAAGGTGCAGGAGCAGCTCTTCATTTCATCACCAGAGACTCATTTCTGTGAAGGCTAATCAATGGCATGTGACATTCTAACAACACAGAGCTCTGATTAAAGCAGTGCAGCAGACAGGAAACAGCCAAACATGCCAGAGCTGCTCACCTGGATGGACTGAGTCTGTGGAAGATCAATGCATTGATCCATCAATCTATGCATGGCTGTCAGCTCCCCAAGGCACATGAGAACACAACAGTCAACACATTTTGGGAACTTTCTAGTAATGACATGTTGAGTACTGTCTAGATGACAGCTGGGTTAATTGGAGTCACACCTCTAAGACGTCTTCTATTGATGTCTTCAGCCTTCAGAGAGTGATTAAGCAACTGGATCTGGGGAGAAACTGGTGTCACTTATTTAAATGAGTCATTTTTCCAGTGAAGACTTTGCTAAGAAGGGGATCACTGCTTCAATCAGATCTGTTTAACACACAATGGGCCTGATCTACTAAAGGTTTGTGTGTCTAAAAACACAAGCACAGTTGATAGCATGTGCAAACCTGATTTCCCAACTGGGTGTATCAAATTATCAAACTAGGATAAATGGATTCAATTTAGCATGTTTATGCACATCATCTGAATGTGCAAAAACTCAGGGAAGAGGAAATGCAAATGTCACCATAGAGCGCCTGCAGGAGATGAACCTCCCTCTTCAGCTCAGTTGAAGAAGCACTGCTGCTTAATGACCTCTCAACTGTTGCCAGGGCGTAGACGGTCTTTGTCAGCCCAGACACAGCATGGACCAGCTGCTTTGTGTGCACAATGATAGCCCAAGTGTCATGGCCGTTATCAATTTCGCATGCAGTCTTAGTAGATCACCTGCAACACGCCCGCCGATAGCGCATACAATGTTTTAGTTTGTACACGCAGTTTAGCGCAGTAACTCTTTGCCAGGTTGGAAACAAGATACGATGAAACTCTGGCGTGCTACACTATTTATCCAAAGCATGAGGAGCAGGCTAACTAAAGAAAGACAATTAAAAGTAAAAATGAATAATGTAAGAAAGAAAGAAAGAAAACACAGTAACATTTGTTTTCCCACAGAGTTTTCCGTAAAGTTCCCCTTCACCTTCAGTTTCATTTGGGTAAATGAAGCCAGCTCATAACAGCTTCATTCTCCCAGGAGCTTTGGGAAGGTTATTCCCGTTAATGTTTACCATATGGTTGTTGCAGCTTCTCAGTGGGGACCTAAATATGGTTTCCTTCAAAACAGGTGTCATCTCATCAGTGTCCTTTTTCTGTTGTTACTGCTCTGCTAACGAGCAGAGCCTTGTATAGTGTCCTTCTAGAACAATTTGACAAAATTTTCAGTGATATATCTCTTTTCTTCCAGAAAAAATAAGAAAAACAAAACACTCATAGCATTTATTCAAAATCAAAAGAGACACTGAGAAAAAAAATGCATTTTGAAACTTATTCCTTGAACAACAGTGAATTAAACAATAGCCTGAGGGGCGTATTAAGGTGGGTTGTATTTTTGGCTCATTCATTGCTGCCTCTTCTTAATCCCTGACCTTTCCTTTTTTGCTTAATTATGCACACATACACACACACACACACACACACAAATACACACACACACACACAGACACACACACACACACACACACACACATAAATATATATACAGTAGAGAAAATAAGTATTTGACCCCTGTTAATTTTAAAGTTTTCATACTAAGAAATAAATGAAGGGTCTCTGATTTTTATGGCAGCTTTATTTTAACAGTGTTAAAAAAGGATATCGAGAAAAAAAATCCAGAAAATGACATGAAATGAAAAATAAAAAATTAATTTGCATTTCATTGAGGGAAATAAGTATTTGACCCCCTAGCAAAGCACGACTTAATACTTGGTGGCAAAACCCTTGTTGGCAAGCACGGCAGTCAGACGTTTCTTGTAGTTGCTTACTAGGTTCAATCCAATCCAATCCACTTTATTTATAAAGCACATTTTAAAAAACATTTAAGTTCACCAAAGTGCTGCACAGTTAAAATAACATGAGAATATCAATAAAAGAAATAAAATCAATTTAAATAACACATAGAAACAAATAAGAGTCATAAAAAAAGGGGTTAAGACCATAAAAGACATTAAAGGACACGGATCACACAACTCTCTTGCTGAGTTAAAAGCCAAAGAATAAAAGTGAGTTTTAAGAAGTGATTTAAGAGTCGTTAGGGTGGGGGATGTTTTTATTTTGAATGGCAGATCATTCCACAATTTGGGAGCCACCACCGAAAAGGCTCAATCACCTCGGGTGTTTAAACGAGTTTTAGGGACCACGAGGTGAAAGTGATCAGCAGACCTCAGGGACCGTGAGGGGGTGTAAATATTTAAAAGATCGGAGATGTACTGAGGTGCTGATCCTTGAAAAGATTTAAAAACAAATAATAAAATTTTAAAATGAATCCTAAAATGAACGGGAAGCCAATGGAGGGACTCCAGGATCGGGGTGATGCGTTCATGCTTTTGTACTCCTGTTAAAAGACGAGTAGCTGCGTTCTGGACTAACTTAAAGCGTGCAAGAGAAGCCTGATTTACACCGACGAAGAGGGCATTACAGTAGTCGCGTAGAAATAAAAGCATCAATTACCCGCTCAAAGTCATTAAAAGATAAAACCGATTTAATCTTGGATAAAAGCCTGAGGCGATAAAAACTGGATTTTACAACTGGATTAATTTGTTGATCCAATTTAAAATCACTGTCAATCTTTACACCAAGATTTAAAACTGTGGGTTTAAAATAAGGTAAAAGAGGGTCCAGGTCCCTGAGAGGTGCCACCTGGGCTCCACTAGGGCCAAAAATGATCAGTTCTGTTTTATTTTCATTGAAATTTAAAAAGCTCAGGGCCATCCAGTCTTTGATGTCTTTCAGACAGTCCAGCAGACGTTGGCACACACATCTGCAGATCATCTCCAAGTCCTGGAGGTTTTGAGGCTGCCGTTTGGAAACTTGAGGCTTTAGCTCTCTCCATAGATTTTCTATGAGATTAAGGTCAGGAGACTGGCTAGGCCATCCCATGACCTTGATGTGCTTCTTATGAAGCCACTCCTTTGTTTCCTTGGCTGTATGTTTTGGGTCATTGTTGTGCTGGAAGACCCATCCACGACCCATTTTCAGTGTCCTGGCAGGGCCAAATAGCGAAGTTCGTGTTCGGAAAGCACAAAAGTCATAAGGAACTTTTTTGTAGGGCTGGGCATGCTCATTATACACACCAAATTTCAGGGCTGTAGCTCAAAGTCGCCCCCTAGGGGGCGCTATGGAGCGTTCATTTTTGTGCAAGTTGCAGATTCATAAATTTTTTCGGGCATGCAAATTTTCGGGCTAGGCGCGTTCACGTTTTTTTCCAAGCAAAAGGCACGCAATTTGGGGATGTTTTGGCAGAAACAAAAAATAAAGAAGAAAAAAGGTGTAGAATAATAATCACAAGGGTTTCAATAGGGCTCTCGCCCAACCTGCAGTTGGTGGGCTCGCCCTAATGATTTGGACAGAAAGCTGCAATGCAAGCTTTTATGTTTGCTCCTCCCTTATTTTACATGAATTACCAATGTCTTTTATCAGTTCTATTTGTCAGGTGTGAGTATTAGGTCACACACACACACACAATTAGGAGCCCCAGGCCTAGGTCGATTGACAGTCAGTTGTTGTACTTCTTCCACTTCCGAATAGTAGCACCAACAGTTGTCACCTTCTGATTCAGCCTCTTACTGATGGTTTTGTAGCCCGTGCCAGCCTTGTGTAGGTCAACAATTCTGTCCCTGACATCTTTAGACAGCCCTTTGGTCTTGCCCATGGTGGAGATGTTGGAGTGTCTCTGAGTCTGTGGGCAGGTGGCTTTTTATACAGGTGACAATTTGGGACAGGTGTCTCTCATGAAGGTAATGACTTCACTGAGATTAGGAGTATGCCAATGGTCTGTGGGAGCCAGCACTGCTCATGGTTGGTAGGGGATCAAATACTTATTTCCCTCAATGAAATGAAAACTAATTTTTATTTTTTATTTCATGTAATTTTCTCAATTTTTTCCTTGATATTCTTTTTAACACTGTTAAAATAAAGCTGCCATAAAAATCAGACACTCGTCATTTATTTAGGGGGAGATCCTGCTGTTATTGAGCACTGTGGTTTATATAATGATAAGTATGCTAAGACAGATTTTGAAATGCATGGGGCTCAATCAGTCCAACCCTCTGCAGGCTCCTTCATTTACCATCAGCTTGCTCAAGTGGCACAGACTGCTTCATAGAAACGAGCTGCACCCATCGAACACTGCCAAAAACCAGTCACGTTATAACTGTTGGATTTCTATTGTATTTCTATTGTAGAAATATATTGGAGGCTGAATATAGGAATGAAGAACAAACACTTAATGCAGGTTCCCTCCTTTAATAACTGCTCCTGAGCAACCACCTACACATAAAGGTTCCTACAGAGGTATTTGCTCTTTACAACATTAATGTCAAAATTCAGTATCATGAAATAACCTGAAACTTATCACAATATAACATAATACTAGTGAGTTTTTTTTTCTCTTTTTGGCATGGCGGCAATATGCTTCCATTAAAATAATTAAAAGTATTTTTGGTAATTTGCTGAAGAATTATCTCTTTGTATGCATTGCAAAACATTTAAACATATATAACATATTTAACATGTTTTACATATTTTACATATTTTAACTCTGTATAGGCCTTTTGTTGATGCCTGGAAAAACAAGCAACTATGAAGCTTAGACATCAGCTGAATGTGATTCTAAACATATTAAACAAAAAATAAAAATTGCGTGCCTATGTAGTTCTGGTATTTTCATAAAGTTGCAGACATGTCCACTTTGATGGACAGTACATACACCTTAGCATTTAACATGAAACATGTTGAACTAAATGTAGAAATGATTTTATTTTATTATCTTTTATTTTATTTTACTTTTTCCATCTTTTTTTATATATTTTGGTAATCCCATGAATGATCATTTCTTCTCATTTGGAGAAACATTTAAACATATTTTCACACAACATAACCGTGAGTTAGAAATATACTTGGTGTTGCATAATGTCCATCAGTGGACACATGGTTTGTATTAAGTGCTTATTTAAAACAAAATGTTTAAAGACAACAACAACAACCAAAAAATACTGCTTTTCTGTTACTGTGTATATATATATACATATATATATATATATATATATATATATATATTTATTTTTCCTCTAGGGTTCTTTTGGGGTAGCAGCAGGGGTCCACAGGTGTGGCTGTCTGGCGTTCATCTTGGAGTCAGAGAAAACTGACTTGCAGTTACAACTGCTGACCACTAAATGAAGCTCAAAAGAGAAGAAGAGCAGCAGAGAGCCCTCCAGAGGCTGTTATCGTCACCCAATTAAAATAACGGCCTGAAAAATCTTTTTTGATTAAAATGAGTTTTTGGCCTAAATCATGTCTTGATAATGCTGGCCATCTCTGGTAAAATTGCCGAAATCTTTAGCTGAGAGGATCATGCTCTTTATACGCTGTAGGACAATGGCCTATGTCAAGACGGTGACCTGGGCCATTTTATTTCTAGCCTTAATAAAAATTTTGGATTATTTATGAAAAAAAAAACGTGTGCCTTTTGCAATTTACCAAGATTTCATGATGGCGCCTGCCTCAAGAATAAACAGTATCTTTAATGCAGAAGAAGCTGTAAGCATGAATTTTGAATAAGTTTCAACTGGTGAGTGATTAAGTTCACTATCATAAAGGCTGGGGTAAGATCTTCTGAAGTATTTTAGTCAAAATTTAACAAGTTATAGTTTAAGTACAAATTTAGCTACTTCTAGCTGGCTATCTGTTTCTGGCTAGCCCACTTTTTTCTGTAACTTAACATAAATGAGCACAAGGCAATAATACCCCTCAAAGTTTTCTACAGTTCTTCAGTTTGATTTAGCAGGCGCTTTTGTCCAAAGCGACAGACAACACAAGCAAGTAATTAGTAGACAGAAAAACCTAATTAGTGCAACAAAGTACTACAAGTTATTTGGCTGCAGGTGCTGCCATTAAGTGCAAGAAGATTTTTTTACTTTTTATTTATATGTAGAATAATGTAGCCAACTAACCTCAATTAATTGCTACAACAATATAGAACAACATTTAGTAATTAGTGCTAATTCACCAACAGCTGGGTCTGAGACCTTCTGACTCATCCTACCCCTGAGGACAAAGAGGAGAAGGCTCAGATTAAGGGCCAAGTGTTTCCTGAACAGATGAGTCTTCAGACATCTCTTAAAGTAAAAAGGACTCTGTGGATCGTATAGAGTGAGTTAATTGATTCACTATTTAGGAACAGCAGAGGAGAAGAGACTGGCTAGAGATTTAGAGCTGTGCTGGGCTGGGAGCACCAGGTGCCTTTCACAAGCAGAGCTTGAAGGAGTGTAGACCTTGAAGAGGGACCCCAGGAAGGCAGGAGCTGTTCTTGTCAATGCTTTGTAAGCCAGAAGAAGAGCTTTGAATTTGATGGGAGCTGCTACTTGGAGCCAGTGAAGAGAGATTAACAGTGGGGTGACATGTGCTGTGCAGTTTTCAAATCAAAGGTCCCATATTATGCAAAAATCACTTTAAGTCTTTTAGTTAAATTTGTGGGTCTTTGGCTTTCCTCCCAGCCCACAAAATGTGATTTAATAACAGAACCTGCATATAGTTGTGCTTGTGAATATAAAATCCTGACCTAAAACGAGCTGTTTGGAATTTCCGGGGTTTGCCGACATCAGCGAGTCCCTTTTTTGAATAATCAGGAGCAAGTCTGACCTGATTGGTCCACCAGAGCAGATACCCCCGAACCCCCTCCCCGCCCACTCCTCTCCCCGCATGTGGGGAGAAATCTCTCCAGCAACGGGGAGAGGAGTGTGGCTGTTTTTGTCTGTAAACAACCACATAGTTCCATGCACAAGCTTCCCATCTGGGGAGGAGACAAGACTAAGTGTCTGGAGTTCATTTATGAGGAAAATGTGCCAGCTACACTCAGTGAAACTGTGCATGTGTGTGCTAGTCACTTCACTGCCGACTGCTTTTCCAACTTTGGACAGTAAAACAGAGGGCTAGCCAATAGACTGGTCCTGAATCCAGGCGCATTACCAACCATCCACCAACAAACCTCGAACCCTGGAAATGTGAGTATTTTAAATGCTGTGTGCTGTGGAGCAGATGTAAGAGCTTTTCCTCAGTGTCCCCCTGTCTCTGTGTTAGCTTCAGGATGCTAGCTTCAGGATGCTAGCTTTAGCTGTGGTTAGCCTGTTGTTTTAGCCTGTAATGCTACGGTAAACAAGCTTTGCTGTTTTCTAAACATTGACCTCATGGCGCTGCTCTCAGTGACACTGAAGAGCAGGGCGGTATCAGCGGTGGCTCATTTACATATGAAGGCCACGCCCACTAAATCAGAGCGTTCTGAACAGAGGGGCTATGAGAGCCTGGAAACAATGCTGCTGTGCTTGATTTATTGGCTTTTTGGACCAAATCATGTTACTACCATTTCATGAAGACATCAATGATCCATATTAAACTGCAGAAAAGGAGCAGAATATGGGACTTTTAAAGAAATGTTTAAGCTTTTTGGTAGGAGATGTATGAGTATATCTACTCAGTGTATGATTGACCTGACATGTCTTCAATTTAGGTTGGAGTCATGTTTTGAGTTAGCTTCATGGTATTGAAGGACAGTTAATGGTCAAGTTTCAAAAAGTTGTCAAAACTTGATGTTGGAAATGAGTTAAGTCCAATTTAAAAAAAAACAAAAAAAAAACATCAAAGAAGACCCGGAGAAGTGGGGAAAGGGACTGCCTTCTGACCAATTTACCAGAAATTTGTTTCATTCAACTGAGGGTCATTTCAGTTTTGAGTTTGCACTGTGGAATGTATGGGAAGTTCAAGACAGGTTTAAAGTTGCCTAAGTGGAACTAGAATGTTAGAAAAATCAGCCGAAGTGACTTTATTCATTAATGTTACATGATTGACGCACAATATTTTATGCATGTCAACAGTCATCCACTGTGAAGGCCTTTTTGATTTAAATGATTGATGAATGTCACATGCTCTGTATTTGGTAAAGTTTTTTTGTGTTTTTCCAAAAACTTGAAAAAATGACTTGGGCCATTATTTCAATAGGGTGATGAAATGCAGTTCCGCAACTGAGACCATTGCCTTGAGGAGAGAATGGCTTCTAAACAGCTCTCAGCTGCAGTCACCCCTTTGCATCAAAGGGTTAACCTTGTTTCAGTACCAGGGCGATGTGGAGCTAATAAGCCACAACAGTATGCCACTTCTCTTCCACAACCTTCAACCAAGTCAAGGGATGGTGTCCAGGAAGTGCTGAAAATCCCCTTTCTAAACCAACTCTCTGAAAAATAATTTACAGAGTCGAGTCATATTTATGCAGAGTGGGAGTTTATTCTTTGAATTGTGAGGGAAAAAACATGGCCTCAGGTTGAGAGGAAAGTAAACAAAAAGAAAATATTATCTTCAAGTGAAAGAGTTCAGTTTCAACTCTGACTAACAAAGTTAACGCACCTAGAAAACAAACAAACTGTAAAGTAATAAAAATATATAGGATGCTTTTGAAGCTTTGCCTTAAATGAAAGAACATGGTAACTGTATTTTACATCTCCTTCTTTGCTTTTACATTTGCAGATTAGATTATTCACACGAGGTGTTTGTTAAGATCTCCAATCAGAGTAATTTGGGGGAGATGGATTTAAAGTTGAGAAAGTCTGTATCATTGAGTCTGTTGAAGTGCAGTCTGCTTGGGCTATGTATGCAGTTAATCCTCCAGTGTAATACAAAGACATGTAGGCAACATAATGATGTCACATAAACTCATGTTTCACTTATCAATAATTCACACAGCAGTGATAGACACAGTTATGCCTGGACCCAGGAGACTTAAAGGTTAATGACATACATGGGCTGGGGTCGCTCGGCAGGGTATAACAGATAAGATGACATTATTGTTTTGTACTGAATGACATGTGAGCAATGTATCTGAGGCTGTGTGGTGAAAGAGGTCACATGAGAAGAGGGAGCAGCTGACACGTGCAACCCATCATTTTTCCCCCTTTTAGTTCAAAAGTGAAGCCAAACATTTGATGGTGGATTCATGAGATTATTATCTGCTGAAAGTGTTACATCCTGGCAGCAGATAATCAATACTGCACGACCAGATCAGACCAGACTGATGCAAGACAAGGTGCTGAATATTCTTATCAGTATTTCACATACAGCACAGATATGACAGGCTGGGCTACATGCCAGCAGAGCAAACACAGACTAAATGAAAAGCTATAGGATGAAACCACTGTGGTTTGTTCCACTGTAAAAGAACAGTATAGTACACCACATTCACAATGCATTCACACTTACCCTAACTACTGTCTGAATCTGGGATCTTCTCTTTGTAACTATTCTTGGATGTAGCCATTATCCGACACCAATCTGAGCTGACAGCCCGGCTGAAAAGACTTGAGTGGGAAGAGTGACACTAAGAAAAGATGTCATCTCTCTGCAGCTTGTTTTCAGCATATTCTGGTTTTGACGTCTGCCCTCTATTTTTGACTTGAGATGAAGACTCTCCCAAGTATCACTCAAACAACCCCCCTCCATAATTCCTCTATTTCTCTGTTGTTTTCAGTCTTCTGTGACAGAGAGGACGCTTGTTAACTCAAGCTGTCTTCCTGAAACGGGCCTGAGATTACCACAGCCCAAAATCCTGTTATCACTGTGAACCTCAGGAAGTCCTCAGTGATTGTTTTACCAGCTAGATTTAGTCTTAGCTGTGGTTCTTGGACAAAGATCTGTTTGTTTTGATTTTACATTTCAGTCTGTTAAGCCTTTCACAGTTGTAGTAAAGTTTTAGTCAACATCACTACACCTGCTGATGTAGTTTAGTAGAGAGAACAAAGATCTGTGTTTTTCTCTGCAAAACAAAAAAACAAATTCTGTGATTTTTTTTTTCTGAACACAAGCTAAAAGCTAAAACAAAGGGGTGTTGGAACTGTTAATTTCTATAATGGCAGTGGCATTTTTAGGCCAGTAGATGGCATAGTTTGCTTGTTTCTGAGCTTTGTTTGTCCGCTTCTGTGGTTGACTAGTTACCAGGAAGTTGTTCTTCTTCTACGCTTTCTGAGAGAAACTTTCCTAGCATTCTGAAGCTTCGGCCACATGTATGTTTTTCGGCCCTTGAAGTGGCAATTTAAGTAAGTAACTGTTGTTTTTCATTGATAAGTGCAGCCTTGTTTATAGCTTTGACTCTGCTTGTGTAATTACTTCGTTTATGTTCGTAACGCGGCTCTATTGTGTCGAAGATCGGCAAATACTCGCTACGCCGACTGTAATTATACGCCCATTTATGAACTCTATGTGTTTGTATTAATCTTTAATTGGGGTTTTGTGTTTATGTCCTTTTAGTTTCACAATTTTTGGCATTAAATCCCGTCCAACCACAACTTTGCCTGTTCCTTGGAGGATAAGATGTCATGAAGAGTTTAGCTGGCTGTGAATCTCACTAAGACAGGAGTCACACTGGGTGAAGCAGTACAAAAGGTGTATGGCTCAAACACAAGCCCAAGGCTAAAAGCTAAAACACAAGCTAAATGCTAAAAAAACAATCTAAAGGCTAATCACAGGCCAAACACTGAAACGCATACTATAGAATAGAACATGTTCCAAAACCAAAATACAGGCTAATGGCTAAAACATTTTCTTAAGGGTTAACCACAAGCCAAAAGCTAGAACACTGGCTAATTGCTACAACACAAGGCCAAAGCTAAAAGCTACAACACAGGCTAAAAGCTAAAACACAGACAAAAGGCTTAATCATGGGCAAAAGGCTTAAACACAAGCTAAGGGCTAAAACATAGTCTAAAGCCTAAAACAGGCTAAAAGCTAAAACACAAACTAAATGCTAAAACACAGACTAAAGGCTAAATCAGGGGGAAGAGGCTAAAACACAAGCTAAAGAACAGAACATGTTCCAAAAACCAAAACACAAGCTAAAGGCTAAAACATGCCAACAAGCTAAGTGCAAAAACGTATACTTAAGGCTCAAACACAGGGTAAAAGTTTAAACAAGAACTTAAAGTTTAAACAAAGACTAAAGTCTAAATCAGGAGCAGAAGGCTGTAACACAAGCTAAAGGATACAGCATGTTTCAAAAACCAAAACACAAGCTAAAGGCTAAAACATGCCCTAAAGATTGCAACAAAAGCTACAGGCTGAAACAAAAGCTACATGCTAAAACACTGGCTACTGGCTAGAACATGTCCTAACTTCAACACAAGCGAAATGCTAAAAATGCAGAACAAAAGCCCAAACACAGGCTAAAAGTTTAAACACGAGCTTCATACTTAAACAAAGACAAAAGGCTAAATCAGGAGCAAATTGCTATACCACAAGCTTAAGAACAGAGCTACTCCCTACAGCACGCCCTAAAGGCTTAAACACAAGCTAAATGCTGAAAAGCACACCAAAGGCTCAAACACAGGCTAAAAGCTTACATAGAGCTTTATGCTTAAACAAAGACTAAAGGCTAAAGCACAGGAAAAAGGTAAAATACAGACTTAAGGCTAAAAATAGGCTCAAAGCTTAAACACAAGCTATATGCTCAAACACAGACTAATGGCTTAGTTACTGGCAAAAGGCTTAAATACAAGCTAAAGGCTAAAGCACAAGCTTAAGGCTGAAACAGACACTAAAGACTGAAACAAAAGCTGAAGGCCAAAACACAAGCTACATGCTGAAACACTGGCTACTGGCTACAATATGCCCTAAAGGCTTCAACACAAGCTAAATGCTTTAAAAGCAGAATAAGGGCTCAAACACAGGCTTAAAGCTTACATACAGCTTAATGCTTAAACAAAGACTGAAGACTGAATGAAAAGCAGAAGCCTGTTACACAAGCTATAGAACAGAACATGTTCCAAAATGCAAAATACATGCTTAAGGCTAAACATGCCCTAAAGACTGAATCAAAAGCTTAAGGGCTTAACACAAGCTACATGCTAAAACACTGGCCTCTAGCTACAACACGCCCTTAAGGTTTCAATACAAGCTAAGTATATAAACGTAAACTAGAGACTCAAACACAGGCTAAAGTTTTTAAACACAAGCTTAGTGCTTAAACAATGACTAAAGGCTAAATCAGTAGCTAAAGGCTGTAACACAAGCTAAAGAACAGAACATGTTCAAAAAAACAAAACACAAGCTAAAGGCTAAAACATGCCTTAAAGACTGAAACTAAAGCTAAAGGCTGAAACTCAAGCTCCATGCCAAACCACAAGCTACTCACTACAGCACGCCCTAAAGGCTTAAACACAAGCTAAATGCTAAAAAGCAGACTAAAGGCTCAAACACAGGCTGAAAGCTTACATAGAGCTTAATGCTTAAACAAAGACTAAAGGCTAAAGCACAGGAAAAAAGCTAAAGGCTAAAACATGCTCTAAAGACTGAAACAAAAGCTTAAGCCTGAAACACAAGCTCCATGCCAAACTACAGGCTACCCTCTACAGCATGCCCTAAAGGCTTCAATACAAGTTATGTGCAAAAACTTATACTTAAGGCTCAAACACAGGGTAAAAGTTTAAACAAGAACTTAAAGTTTAAACAAAGACTAAAGTCTAAATCAGGAGCAGAAGGCTGTAACACAAGCTAAATGATACAGCATTTTTCAAAAACCAAAACACAAGCTAAAGGCTAAAACATGCCCTAAAGATTGCAACAAAAGCTACAGGCTGAAACAAAAGCTACATGCTAAAACACTGGCTACTGGCTAGAACATGTCCTAACTTCAACACAAGCGAAATGCTAAAAATGCAGAACAAAAGCCCAAACACAGGCTAAAAGTTTAAACACGAGCTTCATACTTAAACAAAGACAAAAGGCTAAATCAGGAGCAAATTGCTATACCACAAGCTTAAGAACAGAGCTACTCCCTACAGCACGCCCTAAAGGCTTAAACACAAGCTAAATGCTGAAAAGCACACCAAAGGCTCAAACACAGGCTAAAAGCTTACATAGAGCTTTATGCTTAAACAAAGACTAAAGGCTAAAGCACAGGAAAAAGGTAAAATACAGACTTAAGGCTAAAAATAGGCTCAAAGCTTAAACACAAGCTATATGCTCAAACACAGACTAATGGCTTAGTTACTGGCAAAAGGCTTAAATACAAGCTAAAGGCTAAAGCACAAGCTAAAGGCTGAAACAGACCCTAAAGACTGAAACAAAAGCTAAAGGCCAAAACACAAGCTACATGCTGAAACACTGGCCACTGGCTACAATTTGCCCTAAAGGCTTCAACACAAGCTAAATGCTTTAAAAGCAGAATAAGGGCTCAAACACAGGCTTAAAGCTTACATACAGCTTAATGCTTAAACAAAGACTAAAGGCTAAAGCACGGGATAAAAGCAAAAACAAGCCCTAAAGACTGAAACAAAAGCCAAAAGTTTAAACCCAAGCTTAGGGCTAAAACATGCCCTAAAGACTGAAACAAAAGCTATATGCTTAAACACAGACTAAAGGCTCAAACACAGGCTGAAAGCTTAAACACAAGCTATATGCTTAAACACAGACCAAAGGCTAAATCATGGCAAAAGGCTAAAACACAAGCTAAAGGATACTACATGTTTCAAAAACCAAACCACAAGCTAAGGCTAAAACACAAGCTTTAGGCTCATATACACAGACTAAAGGCTATAACACAGGCTAAAAGCTTAAACAATTAGAGTTGTATGAACACACAATACATTGACTGGAGACAGACAGGTCACAGCACTCTGAACTGCATACTAATTTTGGACGATTGAGAGTTTTTCTTGAGTAACAGTACCAAAAAAAGCAAATGTCAAATTAAAAACAGAAGTAACCCCAAACGCCAATTGTAGCTTGGTGAGGATCATAAAACAGGGATAGAAAAACTCGAAAAAAGCATGGAGGCCATGAGATCTCTTTCAAACATCACACCTGCTGCAGATAAGTGACCAAGCTAAAACTATGCCCTTTAACTAACTCAACCTGTTACAGGGCTGCATAGCTTGCATTCTGACAGACAGGATGCACATTTTGCACAAACATGTGAAAAATATCACCTTATTACCATAAGAGACAGAAGACTTCATCTAGACATTCTCTTTTAAGTTTAATATTTTAACCTGTGTCCTCATTGTCTTTGTCATGTCAGAATTGCAACTGTCACGGTGCTCAGAGTCCAAGCATTTCAAGTTTAAAACTGATCCCTTGCTCATTTGAACCAAGTTTACAGCAAATCTGCTCCTTATCCAGCTCCCAGCATCAGGCAGCAAAATTCTCACTAAGAGTAAAGAGTCAAACTTCAGCTGCCATCCCCAAGGGATGACTGCTGTCTACTGCAGTCCATGGACCGTTAAAATAGTGCCATCAATAATTTAACCACTGTTAAGTTATTGTTTTGTTTTGTGGCAGAACAGAAAAAAAATCTTATTTGTAATATTAAAAAGAATTTCTGTAAAATTATATCCACCGGCAAAAACCACACAAGAACATTGGGTTAAAACAAAGACCTACTCAGTAAAGGGACACACTAAGTAGTGCTTTGTTGTGTCTGATTTAAAAATAAAGGTGTGGATAATTTAATGTGTATTCATGTTTAATTAACCTTTCTTGGCAGATGTTTGAATATTAATGTTGGCATGTGGTTCAGGGAGTCACCTGCCCCTCCAGGTGGATCATCCCACCTGCCTGTGCTGCCAGCTACTAAGGCCTGTTAAGTATAAAGGGCAGAGCTATGCACCAATCATAGTAGAGCATACATGATCTCCTGCCTACCTGTTATTCAGTGTAAAGGTCTCATGGAGAATGTAGGATCAAAATGTAACCTTGGTTCTATGAATACAAAGCTTTCCTCTGCACTCTGTTATACATCATGTATGGAATATGATCTCCTGCCTGTTGGGATACGGCTTTACACAACACACTAACCTGCCTGGTTACACCACGTGGCTTGTTCATAAGGCACCAGTGCTGGCATGCAGGCTATAATAGTTTAATTGAAAAAAAAAATCCTTGACAGTGTGGAAAAACATGTCATCACAGAATTAATTTCTTAATTATGATTTTGATGGTATCACAGCTTTCACAATTTATTGCTGTATTTTTTTTTTCCATGCATGGGTTAAACCACTGAGTAACTGCTCCCAAAGTTTTCTTCTGGTACAGATCAGTCACGCTCCAGCTGATGTTTGACAGGTGTTTGTTCTTTTCTTGCCACAGCAAACTCTTCATTTACCATCAGCACCATGGAAAACTAAAGCAAAATAAAACGCAATAAATTTTTTTTAAAATAAACCTTAACAAGACCCACATATTTAAATAAAATGCAATTTCATACCATGTGAGCCTTCTTACCAGGAATTTAAGAGTTGTTATGATCCTTAAGTCGCCTCAATCTTCACATCATAAAATATCTCCTTTAGATTCAGCTGCCACTGTCTACATCCCTCTAACATCAGAGCAGCCCATGCACCTCTCCCAATTAATCATGTGAACACTGCATGACACTGCCCAGCTCAATACCCTGTTTCACCAGCAGGTGTCAGCATAGGACAAAACAAGGTGCACACAGCCTGCAACAAATACTGCTACAGAAATAGAAACAAAGATACATACAGAACCCATCTCTGTGCAGCTACACACTGATTTGGTAATTATATAATACTCTTTAACTTCATTAAACTAATTGTCACAATCTTTCAGGCCTTATTCAAATTTAATTTAATAACAGCAAAATAAATCATATTCATGCTCAGAGCTCTCCTCTCCAGCTCTCATTCACTCTGCAGAGTGAATGAGAGCTCTGTTAATAAACTACTACATGTACTATTAATGTAACAAACAGTCTGACTCTCTAATGATAATAATCTAAACTGGGTAGGAAAATTTATTGAGCCAGTGTGTGTCATCTTAGCCAACCCTGAATGAGGTTATCCAGACAGAAGGTGACAAGAGCACTACTGCATCTTATACACTGCCTGGCCCCCCCAAAAAATTGCCACCAAAAAAAAGGTCACACGCTTTAGTACTTTCTTGGACTGCCTTTAGCTTTGAGTATGGCACACATTTGCTGTGATATTGTTTTGATAAGCCTCTACAATGTCACAAGATTTATTTCCATCCAGTGTTGCATTATCAGTGAAGATCTTTCATTAATGATAATACAGTCTGACAGTAATGCAAAGCCTTCTCCAGCACATCCTAAAAAAAATTTCAATGGGGTTAAGGTCTGGACTCTGTGGAGGCCAATCCATATGTGAAAATGACGTCTCACGCTCCCTGAACCACTCTTTCACAATTTGATCCCGATGAATCCTGGCATTGTCATCTTGGAATATGGCTGTGCCATCAGGGAAGAAAAAATCCATTGATGGAATAACCTGGTCATACAGTATTTTCAGGTGGTCAGCTGACCTAATTCTTTGTGCACAGACTGTTGCTGAACCTAGACCTGACCAATTGCAGCAACCCCAGATCACAGCACTGCCCCCACAGGCTTTGACAGTAGGCACTAGGCATGATGGGTGATCACTTTATCTGTCTCTCTTACCCTGAAGGGGGCTTATTCCACAGTTTTGGAGCAGCTACAGAAAAGGCTCTGTCCCCTCTGAGCTTAAGTTTCGATCTCAGTACCTCAAGGAGCAGCAGATCAGCTGACCTGAGGCACCGAGAAGCAGTGGCGAACCGTGAGTACTACAGTTGGGCCTTCACTTCAGCCCTCACAGCCCAGAAAAGAAATCATGGTGGATTAAAAAAACGGTATGATGATTTGAAAGTGTTTAACAACTACAATCCTTTAATTAAGGATGACAAGGATGGAAAGAAATAGATCATAACATCAATAACATTTTCGGCAACAAAAAACATTCTCAACCAGGACTCTTCACTAACTTTTTCTCTGGTAGCACTTGTGCAACCAACTTTCTCAGTTGGTCGCACCGGCACATGATTTGGTCGCACCATTTATTTATTTATTTATTTATTTATTTATTTATTTATTTATCCGTGTGTAGTAACCCTAGCTATGATTTTGCTAAATATTGTACTGTAGATATGAAATTTATCCGCAACAAGCTCTGGCTATCAAAACAGATTATTTCTTTGATGTAACTTTAAAAGAATCAATAGAAGTTCTTAAATAAATGCAAATAATAACAACAGACATGCACGTGTGTACATATCAGGGTTGTTAGAGTTGATTAGGGTTAACAGGATTAGGGTTTTCATTGGATGAATAAAATAAAAAATAAAAAGAGGCTTTACATAAAAGAATGACTAACATTATTAAGTAAGTTTACAAAACTTACTAAAATAACCTAAAATGATGGAGAAAATATCTATAGTTTTCATCTTTGTCAATCTGCGTCATACATTTAACTCGTTACTTTTACCAATTGAGAGTGCTGGCAGGCTGCTAACACTCCTGAATATAGAGGGAGTCTTCCATTTTTAAACCCTTTCTCTGGCTGTTCTCCTGGCTTTTGACTTCTCCTGATCATCCCCCAACCTCTAATATTTCTAAGTCAAATCAAGCCCCATTCTTGGGCGTTATATCGAAAACTCAAAAACCATCCACCCCTCTCAGCGTGAATCTTATGGTGAGAAGGCTGACTAAAATAGTGAAATGCGTGTCGTTGCGAAGTGCTGTCTGTCTTCAGTGTGTGATGCGCATACGCGCCGCGCATGTACGCGATGGCACTCTGTCTTCAGAACAGGAGAGAGTTCAGGTGGAGGAGACTGACTGAGCCAGTGAAAGAGAGGGAGAATTCAATCCACAATGTCTCATACAGTGCCCGTGATAGATGGAGTACTAAGACATATGCACTGGGCGAGTGCAGATAATTAAAAGCACCTTACCCCTAAAAAATTACAACAAAAGCTTTTTCAACAGTTTTTTGTAGCATTACATGTCCATAAAAACATACTAAAAGTCTAACAAAATTTGACCACTAGAAAGGTGTCATTTTTGAATTGGCATCCCAGATGGTCCAAAGCACACTTAATTGCCTATAGCCCCTTTATTATATACACTAGACAAGTAATTCTGGTGTCTAACCCTATGTTTATGTGGCCTGGGAATCCACTGGTCTTATCCAAACTGCAGAGATACATTTACTTAATTGGGAAATCCAATATTTTGTGTGTGACCCTATTATAAGCCTCTGAAAGGATCACCCGTTTTAGGTGAAGGGTATAAGTAAAAAAAAAAAGAAAAAGAAAATATATAGAATTATATATAATTACTGTATATACACATAAACGTGTGTGTGTGTGTGTGTGTATATATATATATATATATATATATATATATATATACCATGTGAGTAATCAAAACAATATATATATATATATATATATATATATATATATATATATAAATTTATCTATATATATATACATGTGTGTAATCAAAACAATCTGCTAAACACAAAAACGTCACAATTTCCAGGTAATGCAGAATGTGAAGGAAGTAATATTGGCAGTTGTTAAGACAATATTTTTTTGTCATTGGAAGGTTGTAGATAGCTCTGTGGATCAAATTTGTCTTTAACTAAATTCATTTTTGTCCATACATATAATTAATATTATCTTTGATATAATAAATATAATAATATTTGATAGATTCTGAACAGCATTAAACATAACTGCTGAACATATTGGGCTCTAATTTCCTAGACCAGGCGCAAGCGCAGGCGCAAGCGCAGGCGCAGGCGCAGGCGCAGGCGCAGGCGCAGGCGCCGGCCTTCGCCGCGCGGACAGGTCGTTACCGGTTCAAGTTTCCTGCAGTGCCAAGAGAGGCGCACTGACGGCGCAGAGAGGTGCAGAGCTGCGCGTCCATGCCTCCCACCACGCAAATGGCAGAGAGGGAGGAGAAAAGCCGTGAGTGGGTTTAACACAGCCGAGCGCTGTTTTCACCAATCAAATGAGCGCCTCTCCTCGCCTTTTAATGTACTGCAGCTGAGGCGCAGCGTCTTATTGGTCTGAGTGATCACCAGTACCACTGAAACAGTGAGCTGGAAAGACCTGGTATCGGAGACAGTCAGAGCCGCTGTCCCTGCAGCAGGAGAATGGACAGCGGGGCACATCTAAACCACATTATGTGAGTTAAAATTTAAGTCATGCAGCACCCAGTTTGGAGAAACTGGGAATCTTTAGAGATGTTTGGTGTAAGAATTCTATGCAAGGGGAGATCTGGTCCCCCTCCCTCCCTGTGTATCTGAATCTGATCCTGAACTCAAAAGAAAACTGTTCACAGTTAAAGACACAACAGAAATGATGTTTTTACACTTAAACTTACATTAACATCTTCACTGCTGTAAATATGGACTGTGAAATGACAATCATTGATAATGTGTGGTGTGAACATGTTTTTTATGAAGTATATTCAATGTGAACATCTGGATTCTTCTTATTATACAGGTTTCGAGAAGAGAAAAACCTGTCATGTTTAGTCTTGATGCAGAGCTTAAATTCTAAGAAATGTGATTTTGAGTATTATATGTGGGAATCTCTTGACAGTACAAAGTTATAGCTAGTTAGTGGTCTCTGGGATAGTTTGATCCACGTGCAAGGAAAGCTGAGATTGTGGGTGGTTCACTGGAACTGCGTATAAGCTCAACAAGGGTGTGAACTAGAGCTGAAACAATACCTCGGATAAACTTAATTTATCCCCAGTGAGGAATTTAGAGGCACACAGCGCAGTAAATTAACAAGGTAAATTAACAACAGTGCAAAAGACGACATAGTCATAATAATAATAATAATAATAATGCCCCCGCGACCCGACCTCGGATAAGCGGAAGAAGATGGATGGATGGATAATAATAAAAATACGGTAAATCTAAAGAGTTGATTTAAGTACCACTTGTTGTACTTGTTGTACCACTCAAAGCTTAAGCTTAACTTTAAGTCTAAAAATATAAAAGGATATAAAGAGAAACAGGTGGAGAGTGAAGAAGTCTAGCTAGCTATTAGTGAAAAAAAAACAGAGGAAGGTGTAGCAACAAATTCACAGATATGTTGAAAGGCAGTCAGCTAATTCAGTTGTTACTGCTGTCGCTGTCCGTTTCATGCACGGCAATTTAAGGGCATATTCAGAACTGGACTGTTTGGTCCACTGTAAACGGACCAGGGTTCGTTTCCCACGCTGGTGCGGACTTTTCATGCAGGTGTGAATAGACACGAACCCTGGTGCGGACCAAACAACCGGACCGAGACCCACTTTTTGAGGTGGTCTCTGTCCGCTTCCAAATGAACTCTGGTGCGGTTCGTGGTTCTCCAGTGCAGGTCTGAATACAAACCAAGGTCCATCTGAACTAACTACAGGATACATGCGCTTTTTGGGCCTATAAAGCCACCATAACATAACCGTCTTTAGTTCATACCTGATCCTCCGTCTTCTGTTTAGCCACGCTGTTGCTGGCATGTAGTGGGTCAGGACACGCAGAGTATAAAAGCTGCGCGCATTCGTCTTCGCTGTTCCAAAATTTGAAACAGTGTTGTTAAGCCTGCTTTGAAGGAGCTGCTCTTGAAACTGAAAATGATTTTGCAGCTCTTATAAGAGCACAAACACACATGTTTACCTCCAATTCCGAGTCTGTATTCTGTGTGCCGCCCTTTGTCAGTGCTGTCCAATGAGAGCACTGATTGTCACACACGTGGATGTGTTTACAGAATATAGTCCACTTGCAAAAAGTACAATCTGAATATGAACCACGCCAAACGAAAAAAATAAAGTCCGCTTTTGGTCCGGACCAAACAAGTGGACCAAAAGACTTTTCTGGTCTGAATACAGCCTAAGTTGCCACAAAGAAAGTGTAATACATACAGCGTGTGACGTTTCCACTGAAAACTCTGGCTTGTTGTTTGCACAACAACAGTGGCTGCAGAGTTCCAGAAAATCACACTCTGGAGGCCATTTTCAAAAGTTTCTGTCATAGGTCGGCCAAAACATTGTTTCTGTGTAGACGCAAGGCCGGAATGAACATTCCCTGAAACTCTTTGTTGTTTTCATTCATTTTTCATTTTAGGCAGATTACTAGCCAAGTGGAACACTTTCACTGTCTGCCAAAAACACTCTTCTGCCTATAATCTCTTTATAAAACACAAACTTTAAATCTATAAAAATGATTTCTCCTCATGTTTGTCGAAGCTCTCTCTCTCGATTTCCTCAACCCACAGCTTTCCAAAGTGCTGCACAGCCTCAAGCTCCTCGTCCTTCATCTCTAGAGCAGCAGGCAACTCGACCTCAGCTGAAAGTACATGTTGGTTTGTCTGGACGCATCCTGCTGCCTCTCCTGTGGAATTCTGTGCTCCATACTGGTCTCTGAAAAAGGGTTTTGTGTTTTGAAAAGATCCTGACCTCAGCAGTGTTATACAACTTCTGTCTCTTCATGTAATGACACACACACTCAGTGGTGATGAGACCAAGGCTCTGTGTGGGGCATACCATTCTCAGTTAGTTCTTAATGACATCTGATGTGTGTTGTATCCATTGTCCTGCTGCAGAATAATTTGGGGCCAGTCATTGAGTTTAAATCAGTCCCATGAGTTTTCCTATTTAGTAAAACAAAAGTCATATACAACATTATTTTTTTAAATTGTAATTCTGGGCATAGAATTTGTTGTGTGCTGAAAATACAAACAATTGACCTATGGCTAAGTCCCGCCCTTAAATATGATCAGACAATCACAGTTTGTATAGCCCATACACTCAGACATCATCTGCCTGTATGTCTATTAAACTGCATTGCAAAAAGTTCTGTTCCATTCCTTTTTTTTTTTCAATTTTAAGTTAAGAAATGTTCAAAAAGTATCCTAAGAGGCTTGGTGACGGGGTGTATTTCAACCCTTTCCTGAGGCAAATCTGAACAGAGAAAAGTGTCTTCTTTGTATTAAGTTATGCAGTAGACCACAACTTCAACTCTGAGTGAATCAAATGAAAAAGGATGTCTCCATCTGTTCCAAGGTAAGCTGACATCATATTTGAGACAGCAGATTGGGACTTCGCTGGAAAGAAATCTAAAGTTATCTCTAACACTAGAACCACCACTGCAGTGGCTAAGGGATTTTCTCTTATGCTAGCTAAAGTTAGCCTAGCTAAAGTTAGCTCCTAGCTGTGTTGTTCATCATGTCTCTTTGTTTGTTGAGAGTTCATTGGCCTGTTTTGTATAGTTTTTGTTCTAGTTTTCGTTCTTTGGTGATCGCACATCATTGTTAGGCCCTTTACAAGTAAGGTGGGATCCCTGCCAAGAGGGGGAGGGGGGGTAGAGTATTCTGTCCACCTCGAAAAAAATACTCCCAAAGCTCTGACATTCACCACATCCATCTCTTGTCCACAGTGAGTTGGCATCACGAGCAACACAGTAAACATGTAACAGGCCACCACATTTCCCCAGAACGGGAAATGGTCTTACACATACTGCAGACTAGAGTGATGAATGACAGCCATCATAGCCATCATCAGCTACAATACAGAGGCTAATCACCCCTAAAGGGTTCTAGTTAAACCAACATTAGCTTCTGGAGCTCAGATTCATTAGCTTATCTATTATAGCCGAGTTAACAGAGGTTGGCAAACTTTATGCTAAATGACACAAACAGAGACACACTCTTGGTAAAGATGGTAAATAGGAGGTTATATTTTTGTTCTGACCAATGCTGATCCTCTGTCTTATTCTCTGAGATGCTGATGCTAGCCAGATGCTGTTTATCAGGTTTGCACTGGGACCTGTAAATTTAGTCTGTAACTGAAGCTTTTCATCAGCCTTCTCAACAATAAAATGATTTATATATCCCTCCAATGTGGACTTAAGAGCCTTTTGGTGACTTCTAGATGATATGTGACCTTTCTGTCTCCAAAAATCATAGGTGGCATCAAGACCTCAGTATTAATTGATTTTAATGATTAATTTGACTCCTCTGTGGACACCACCTTGTGTTGATGAAAGGGTTTAGTGCCTCGATGATTCTAGGAATTATGTTGTCAGGGGCAATTGTCCCTGGTAGGGTCTCCCAGAGCTTGTAACAAGCCTGAATGGGTGACATGGGTCTGTCCTCCCGTAGACCCACCACCTACAGAAGGAGCTATTGAGGTCTGGTGCAGTGTGGATTAGGCGGCTGTCAACTATTTTTTCATCACAATTATATCCAAAGATACAATTCAAACAAAATTTCCACCATTGGTATTGACTCAAATTATTCACACATGAAAAGAAATCAGGTCCATAAGAATGATTATGTGGAATTAAGTACGGTAACACAGGAAAAAAGTATTGGACACGCTAACTGAGACTCATCTAATACTTAGTGGAGAAGCCTTTGTTTGCAATGACAGCTTCCAGACGCTTTTAATCATCCACACTGCTCAGGTGTGATTTTGGTCCATTACTCTGCACAGATTGGCCCTCATTTATCAATCTTGCGTGGGAATTGGCGCAGATCTGGGTGTGAAAATCAGTTTACGGCAATGTTCGTGTGTGATTTATGAAACGTGCGTACCAAGGCCAATCACGGTGTGCGCCTGATCAGCCGTTCATAAATGTGGTGGCTGAAAACAATCGCAATTTACATAACAAGCCCTAAATATTCAAGGTTCAGCTGGCCAAACCCACAGAATTTACGACATGGAGGAACGCATTACGGGAAAAAAGGAACTTCTCCATGCTGGTAATCAACAACGCCATAGCAACAGGTAGAGAAGAAATGACACCGTGTTGTTTGGCAGTTGGATAATAGAGCAAATCAGAAAAAAAATCATGAATTTGTTGATTGTGCACAATTACGCATGGGTAGACCGGTGTTTTATGATTATTCGTACCACGAGTCGAGCACACAGGTTGTGATCTCGTGTGAATGAACGTCCTTTGTTATGAAATTGAAATTTAACTTTTTAGCACACAGTTCATGTTTATATGTTAATATTGTAAGGATTGATTTCATGTCATCATCTTCACAGTAAATCCTGTAATCAATACAGCTTCCTTAAAAAAAAAATAAAAAATAAAAAATCTGTTCTAAAAGTTTGATCCAGCGTCCTCTGAATGTTCTCTGCGGAGACTTTATCATGAACATGAACATGGGAGAGTATAAAAAACTGATAACAGCCTCTCTATTTCCAAACGTTTTAGGTAAACCAGTAAACCTGGTACATGCTGTCGTATACGCTGGTCAAGCACATCCCAAACATGCTCAATGGGTGACATGGCCGGTGTGTATGCTGGCCATGCAAGAACTGGGACATTTTCAGCTTCCAAAAATTGTGTACAGATCCTTGCAACATGGGGCCGTGCATTATCTTGCTGAAACATGAGGTGATGTTCATGGATGTATGGCAAAACAATGGGCCTCAGGATCTCATCACGGTATGTCTGTGCGTTCAAAATGCCATCAATAAAATGCACCTGTGTTCTGCGTCCATAACAGATGCCTGCCCATTCCATAACCCCACCACCACCATGGGCCACTCCATCCACAACATTGACATCAGCAGAGCGCTCACCCACACAACGCCACACACACTGTCTGCCATCTGCCCTGAACAATGTAAACCGAGATTCATCCGTGAAGAGAACGCCTCTCCAACGTGCCCGATGCCATCGAATGTGAGCGTTTGCCCACTCATGTTTGTTCGGCGACAATCTGGAGTCAGGTTAATACCCCGATGAGGACGACGAGCATGAAGTTGAGCTTCCCTGGCACGGTTTCTGACAGTTTGTGCAGAAATTGTTTGGTTATGCAAACCAATCGTCCAGCAGCTGTCTGAGTGACTGGTCTCAGACGATCTTGGAGGTGAACCTGCTGGATGTGGAGGTCCTGGGCTGGTGTGTTTACACGTGGTCTGGGGTTGTGAGGCCTGTTGGATGTACTGCCATATTCTCTGAAACGCCTTTGGAGACGGCTTATGGTGGAGAAATGAACATTCAAAGCACTAGCAACAGATCTGGTTGCCATTCCTGCTGTCAGCATGCCAATTGCACGCTCCCTCAATGCTTGCGACATCTGTGGCATTTTGCTGCGAGACAAAACTGCACATTTCAGGGTGGCCTTTTATTGTGGGCAGTATAAGGTAAACCTGTGGACTAATCATGATATCAGATCAGCTTCTTGATGTGGCACACCTGTGAGGTGGGATGGATTATCTCAGCAAAGCAGAAGTGCTCACTATCACACATTTAGACAGATTTGTGAACAACATTTGAAAGAAATGGTAATATTGTTCATCTGGAATGAATTTTAGATCTTTGAGTCCATCTCATGAAAAATGGGAGCAAAAACAAAAGTGTTGCATTTATATTTTTGTTGAGTGTAATAACCAAAACACGCAATTCAATCAGGTTTGCATGAAGTTCATTTTGTTTAATGTTAAATGCCCAGGCACATGTAGCCCACTGAAGTAGGCATACCTGTAACTTTCTGAAGGAAGTACTTGACAATATACAAACAAATGAATAAATATTAATAAATAAATCCATCCCTTCAGAGGAATAAAATGACTTCAGGAACAAATGATGGCACAGGCTTTTATATTTGTATGTATCCGAGGATTAAACATGATTATATACCTTCATACAATCACACTAGCTAATCTTCATACCACACAAAGCCACTTTGACCTACAAGTAAATAAATCAAACTCACACTCATTGATTATAAAAGCTGGTTCTACTCCCTGTGCCCCATTAAAATGATTTCATTATACCTCTACGCTAACCTGATTATGTTCAAACATTAATATAGACCTGTCACACACTCCTCTACAAAAGATTTGAACTTATTTTAAATCTGCTAATGATAAATAAAGAAACAAGTCAGTATATTTGAAATCCCCAAATTAACCATTTGACTTTTTTAAAATCCTTTTTACTAAAATCATATTTCTCACTTTTATAATTATTACCACTACCTGTACTTCATTGTGCATTTTATGAAAACTTATAAATAATGCAGATATTTTTAAAAATCTAGCAATATCTTGATAATTACCTCTGTCAAAGGAGGTTACGTTTTTTGGAGAGTTTGTCTGTTTGTCTGTGAACAACATAACTCAAAAAGTAACAAACAGATCTTGATGAAATTCTCAGGAAATGTTCAAAATGGGATAAGGAAGAAGTGGTTAAATTTTAGAGGAGATCCGGCTAACTGTCTAGATCCAGGATTTAAAAAAAAAAAAAAAAGATTCTTTATCGTTTTGAGTTGGGGCTGTTTTCACCATATGTGTATATAACTCCATGATAAATGGTCAGATTGCTTTGCAAAACAATACAAGACAAGGTCACCATAATTTCTGACAGATATTAAAGTATGATCCAAACCTGGCAATATTCTGGATACTAAGACCCAGAACATGAAACATGTACTGGGTCTTCAGTTTTTTCAACGCTGTCAAATTATCGTACAAACATGAAACTTAATTGTAGCAGACAGTCTGCTGAAAGGGAGCATTAGGACTAAAGTATTGTGTGACAATCACAATATGCTTGGCAAAAGTCTGTGCTCTCTGAGTGCTTTTCAGTTTTATTCCTAAAACAGACTTAACCTCAATTTCAAAGTATAACTGATGCATGAGAATATTTGCTTTAAACTGGACCAGAATTCCAAAAGTACTTTCATTTTTCTTCTGTCAGGTTCCGTTTGTGATGTCCACAGAATGTGTCGTCATGTGTATGTGTTTTTATTTTGGATGTCATAGTCAAATAACAAGACATTTCAGTTTTTTCAGTTGTTAAAAATAAGAGAAAATCTATTTTGTAGTTTTCATTTATTTGAATGTGTGTGTGTGTGTGTGTGTGTGTGTGTGTGTGTGTGTGTGTGTGTGTGTGTGTGTGTGTGTTTGTGTGTGTGTGTGTGTGTGTGTGTGTGTGTGTGTGTGTGTATGTGTGTGTGTGTGTGTGTGTGTGTGTGTGTGTGTGTGTGTGTGTGTGTTTGTGTGTTTGTGTGTGTGTGTGTGTGTGTGTGTGTGGGTGGGTGTTATAAATGTTGCGTTCATTGCATGGTTTGTTAGTCATATTCTGTCTGCAAGCTCATTCTCTTAAAAAATTGTAAGAAAATCACATTGTTAACGCAGTATTGGGATTGCTGTTGAATCATTAGTTGAGTGTATGGTTATATTGCTGGTCAGAACTCATGTTTAGGTGCGTATAAATATTTGTAAACATGAAAGAAACACGTTTAATTGCTACAAATCCCAGCGTGCTGCCTCAGAAACAACATGAAGTGAAGTGTAATCCACGTCTTTCCTCGGGACCGGACTGAAGAGGTTTCACAATTCACACTTCTCTCCTTCTTTGTCCCCAGGACTTTCTTCCTCAGGACTTTTTTCCTCAGGACTTTCTGCCTCAGAACTTTCTCCCACCTTGTGGAACACTTTGCCGTCAGGCTGCTCTCTCCACTTCAAGTTGACTTCACTCAGTCCTCTCTCTTTTAGCCGCTCCTGGAGCTGGGGAACACATAGTGAGACAAAATCAAAAGATTTGATGAACTCTGGAAACTAGAGTTTATTAAAAAAGGACTAACAACAGCCAAACCGACAAATGTTACAAACGTAAAAAGTATGTCCAGCCTTTGAACTTTTTAAAAGGTTCTTTGCAGACTAACCTGTCTCAGGAGGCCTGCTTTCACTGCAGGGTCGTTCAGATCCACAGAGGGGTCGTTGAGCTCCAGCTTCACCTTTATCACACGCTGTGATCTTTCTGTACAGAAGCAAAGAAAACATCATGTAAAAAGAAAGATGCCATTTAACTTAGCTATATGTAGTTACTTACCTGAGCTGTGGCACACAAATGGGTACTTGTCTTCACAGGGCTTTACCCTCCAGTTTCCTGAATCTGACAGATCTGCAGCTCCACAGACCACACTCAGGGGGCCCAGTGGGTTTGCATACGGAGCCCAGAACTGAAATGAGACCCAACTCCCATCTGACCAGAGCATACCAGGATCTCTGTACAATCCAATCCATGAATACTCCCCCGGTTTTATTAAGTCCCCCAACTGCTGGATCTTCTGGGTGTCTGCGGAGTTCCTCACTGTGGCCAAGTCTACATACTTCTCTCTGCAGTTCTTCACAGCAGCGAACCAACTCATCTCTTCATTGATAAAAATGTATTGTGGATCCTGTTGTGTTCCTGCAGTCAGAGATTGAGAAAGCAGGAGATATTAAGACCATTCTAAACTTTTGATAAACCTGTTTTAAGTCAGTAATGTCTCATGATGGAGCGTGTCTCTGTCCCTTTAAGATCTGGCTGGCTAAAGACTGAGTTGGGTATGCTTACCTCAGAAATGTGACACACAAAAATGAGTCACACAGGTATAACGTGCAGAATCAGCATGAGGGAACGCTTGTGACTTTTATATGTTTTAACACTCTGTGCAGTGACTCAAACTGCAGGAGGAGGTGTATTGTAAACACACATCTACCACAGTACTAACCTGGAGTAGAAGGTTGTTTACAATGTTCACAAAATATTTTTTGACAGTTCCTCTTTTTGACAAGTTTGGCCACAATTTCCCGCTGGGAGTTGTTTATCACATGGTTATTGTGGTGACCTTTGTTTGATGAATCATATAAATGCCCATTTTTATACCTCAGACACAAGGAGCTCCTGTTCCTCCAGGAGTCTCTGTGCAGAGGTTAGAAATTGTCAGATGTGCACAAGACAAGCTGCATGGATCTTGTGGATGCTTTAGGAATCAACCAAGCTTCACTGAAACACTGATCATTTTTATTTTTACTCTTTCATACTTTCTTGTTCCACTTTTACCCCAAATTGTGCCTTCAACAAGCAATAAACGTGAACGCACCAAGTCGTGTCATTTCTCACTGCCTATCCTGGTCCTGATCATGGGGGCAGCAGTGCCTTTAGGAAATACCAGGTCTGTCTCTCCCCTGCCATGTGCTCTAACTCACTACCAGGAGGTGATCAGATGACAGCTCTGCTTCTCTCTGAATGTGCAGAATATACAGCTGCAGATCAGCTGATATGACCACAAAGTTGATCATTGATCTGCGACCCAGGTCACCCACCGAGGATGTCACAGAGTATGTCATCAGAGCAGAGACTGCGATTGCAGCCCTGAGAAATGCAGGTGAAGTGCTCAGTGATGGACTTTTGTGTCGGGGGCCTGCCTCTCTCCTCCCCGGGGCCCCCTCTCCTTGCCTCCTCCTAGGTTGGCGTGCTGCTGTCTCCGTGGTGGACTGTCTGGGCTCTGTGCTCTGTTGTGGCAGCTAGATGCCCAGGGATGAATCACGCCCCTCTAAGTCTCACTGTCATTGTCCATGTAAGTGTTTAAGTCCCCCAGTAGGACAATGGATTTCCCAGTTGCTGTGTTTTCCAGCACCCCTCCCAGGGACTCCAGAAAGGGTAGGTACTCTGAACTGCTGTTATGTGCATTAGCACAAATAACAGTCAAAACCCATTCTCCAACCGGAAGGCGCAGAGAAGCAACCCCTCTGTCCACCAGGGAGAACTGCAACACACGGGCAGTGAGCTGGGAGGGTCCAACCCCTCTCGAGAAGGTTTGCTCCAGAGCCCAAGCTGTGGGTTGAGGTGAGCTTGAGCTTCTAGCTGGTATCTACCTCTTACACCAGATCAGGTTCTTTCCCTACCAGAGAGGTGATGTTCCATGTCCCAAAAGCCAGTTTTTGGAACCAGGGATCAGGCTACCAAAGCAGCCACCTGATTCACACTGCACCAGACCCCTATGGCTCCTCCTGCAGGTGGTGGGTCCACAGGAGGATGGACCTATGTCACCCATTCGGGCTTGGCCCCATGGGTAAAGGCCCAGGTACCAGGGCAAGACTCCAGAGAGACTTTGGTCAGGGTGAACTCATCCTTATCTTTTCTCATCATATGGGGTTTTAAACCGCACTTCTTCAGTCCCCCCACCTACGACCACTTTGCCTTGGGAAACCCTACCAGAGGCACTTGCCCTCGACAGCATAGCTTTTAGGATCACCGAGGCACTCAAACCCCTCCACCACGATAAGGTGGTGGCCAAAGAGGAGCAATGAGGAAGAGGTGAACACACCTCGCCGCAGAATACAGTCATAGCGAAAAATGTATGACTGCAGGGATTTTGTGCAGATAACTGCTACAGAGCACTGTCTCTGAGAGAAATGCAGCCCATCCAGCTATTTCGAACTACAGGCCTCAATTCTTTTTTTTGTCTGAGTGTCATGTCAAGGCCTACAAAAGAGGTTTCTAATGACCACAATTAAATCCCAACACAAAGTGGTAGAGATTTGGACTATTTAAAGCCCTATTTCACTGACTCCTCTTTTATTTGGATTATCTTCAAATTTGTTTTGTATATAATAAACACACAGTGGCAATAAAAAGGTACTAAAGAACTTTTCATAACTCACATACACATGCCTTTGAGTGATAGGAAAGCCCCCCCCCCCATTAACAATACAATTTTTTTGTTCTTTTCTTACCGGTATAACAGATTGAAGTCCACCTACTCTCGCATTTGTCGTCCCACCATCTTCCTTTCTCATCTATTTGCACGCAAAGGTGACGACCTGAATAAAAGTCTGGTTCATCGTCTCGAACATTTTCCCAGTTTGTATATTCAGGTTCACTCCCTTTGTAGCCGTCTGACCATTTCCATTGGATGTTCATGTACAGACCAATCCAGACAAAAGAGGAGGGCTCATCCCACGGCACTGAGGACCTCATTTTGTTAATTTCTCCACTGTTTTTGATGGTGGCCAGATCGGTGTATTTCTCTCTGCAGTAGGTCTGAGCTTCAGTCCAGGTCATCTTTTCACTCACATAATGGTATTCACGGGGGGGACGGAAGGAGACACTCCAGTCTGTGAGGAGAACACATACTTCATACATGCATAACATCCACTGATATCTCTTTGTCATCTATGTATAGCTCTTTGTATTTATTTTATATATTTATAGCCTTTTACAGTATTTACTACCAACTCAACTAGGGAACTTTAAAACCTGTATTGTTAACATTTCAGGAAGCCAAATGCAACAGGATTTCATTCTAAATGCACTGCTGTGTAATTTGTGAAATGACAAAGAGATTCTATGTACATAGGTGCACCTCAGTGAATCAGAACATGGTGAAGCACTTATTTCATATCACTAGATCGATCAAAAAACTGAATTTACAGTGAATGAAAACCAAAAATTCAGTATTTCATAAATTAGAAAATATAAAATAAGACCAATAGAACAATCTTTGTTATAATAAACTGTATAATAAACAGACATTGAAGTCTGTAGGCACTACCCTTGCACTCCACTGGTGTCATATATTTTTACCCACAGAATTACTTATATTAGCTTTGTTCAGTTGGGCACAATGAACTACAGGTGAGCTTAATGGGTTAAGAAACACAAAGCCAAAATCAATCAGTCAAAAGAAGTAAAGAAAAGCATTCAAGTCAATAAAATGTACATCATGGGCCACACTGTAAACAAATCCAGTTGTTTTTTACAGGAATAAAAAAACATCAGCTGTGTTGCCAGAGCAATACTCTTAGGAAAATATGGTAAAGATGTAAACAGCTTTACAAAGGAACCTTTCAGTTTTACAGTTTAAAACTGTTGTTTACAAATTACATTTTACACAGGTAAAATCAACAGCTGTTCTTTAATGAATTAGCATGACCACAATGTACTTTCCACCACTGACATGCAGCTGTTGCTTGTTGTATCCTATTCAGTTTCACTGACAAATATCAAATAAACAACAATGTTTATGTGTCTGTAAAACCTTCATTTTAAGACATTAAAGTTTACTCCAAAGTCACTTTAAATGTAGTGTATTTTTCTTTCTTAATGTCATAGTTTTACAGGGAAAGCAGCACCTAAACTGCACAACACATGCTGTGTTGATAGCACATAACACTACACTGATTTACTTTAAACACTCCTGGCTCAGGGTTGCAATAATCATGTGTTTTTACAATAAACCAACCTTTGATCTGCACTGTGAACTCAGAAGTTGTTTGTAAGCAAACCTTCTCAGTACAGTTTCATTAAAAAGCGAGCATGTGATTGCACTCAATGATTTGAGTCATGATTAAATTCATGAAAGTTTTAAGTATGTTCAGCTTCAATGCTAAAATTAATGGACTTAAAGTACACTGCACTTTAAAAAAAACAAAAAAACTGTAGATCCAACTAATAAAACTTTTTCAGTTGGTGACACAGGAACGTTTTTTTTTCAAATCACTGTTTTATGTTGGACTAACATCATTTGTGTGAGTCTCATGTGCTTAGTAATTTGATACATTTCAAATCATCACCTTGTATAAATCCAACTCAAAACAAGCCAACCTGAACTTCCAGACTTTTTAATTAAATATTCTATGTAATCAAACTTTAAAAAACTGCTCAATTAAATTTGAATACAATGGTCCTAGCTATGCAGATTTTTTGCTGTTTTGTAACCGTGAGTGAGGAGGGAACACAGTGGATATAGCTGCGTTTCCACCAAGCAGTCCGGGTCGGCTCAGTACGGTTTGGGACGGTTAAGTCTGATCCCGTTTGTGTTTCCACAGCAAACTGTGCCCTCTCGTGGTGGGCGGCGTGTAAGCCGGATGCCGGATGCCGCAGCTGGTAAATGATAGCGCGACGCCGTAGCAGCTTACCCCGCTATTAAATCCAACAAAGAAGAAAACGCGACACAGTAAACAAAGAGCACGGATAGGACACATGCAGCTTTTCGTCCTCTCTGTGATTTTCATGTAACTCTCTGTTACAAAGTGCAATCAAGCTTCGTTTCAGAGAAGTCTGTGTGCTGCCAGGAGAAATGCAGCCGCTGTCGGGGTAAGTGACGATTCTTTTGACCAATCAACGGTAGAGCGGATCCGTTCAGTCTGGCACCCATACGAAAGGGTCCCAAAAAAGTGGGACGGCTCGTCTCAGTTTGTCTGTCCCGGGATGAGTCAGTGGAAACACCGCTAAAAGCACACCGTACCGAGACGAACCGACCCTGCTCGGTGGAAACCCTGCTGTCCATGGGGCAGTGAAGGTGTAACACACACGGGCATTTGCTGTGCACTACTTAGGTGCTGCTTTTATTGTAAAACTATGACATGAATACTGAAAAATGCACTACATTTGAAGTGAATTTGGAATAAACTTAAATGTCTTAAAATGAAGGTTTCACATTTAAACACTGTTTTTTATTCAATATTTTTCACTATAATTGAAGAGGATACAACAAGCAACAACTGCATGTCAGTCTAGCTTAAAGAAACAGTGAAAATAGCATTATGGTCATGCTAATTCAGCAAAGAATAGCTGTTGATTTCTGTGTAAAATCAAAAGGTTCTTCTGTAAAGCTTTTTACATTTCTTTACGGTATTTCTCTGGCAACCACAGCTGCAGTGTTTTGTTTTGTTTTTTTCCAGAAAAGCATTTTTTTTTTTCACAGTGAATGTAATGGTCGTTACACTGTCGCTATTCAATTTGTCAATATTCCAATTTCATTGGACTTGTTGCAATGACAAATACAGTTCTATTCTATTCTATTCTATTCTATTCTATTCTATTCTATTCTATTCTATTATCACATTCAATACGACAAATTTGACCAGAATGAACACCCAGAAGCTCATAATGTGATAAGGATCAAACTGTTCAATCATAGAGCATGACTTAAAACAAAGTTTTACAGTAGTTTATTTAAACCTATTAAACCATTTCATCATCCAAGAAGATTAAAGCAGAATACACACTCGAAAAGCAACAAGTCAGGAAAGTTTACTGACCTAAGAGACACAAGAGGCACAGAAGGATCCTCTCCATCCTGGTGCTGCCCCGAGGACTGTGCAGGACCAGACAGAAAGTAAAGGATTATAAAGATACTGCGAAGCAAATACATGGAAATTCATCAGCTCCTCTGCTCTCTCTAATCCCTGCATCCACAGTCACTTGATTTCACTGTGCTCTAGATATTGCGATGGTGTCTTGAAAATTTAAATAAACGCAAAAGCTGTTCTCCCCTTTCTTACGAATTTGAATGTTATTCACAGTCACACTGCAGGATAACCTTACATGGACTTCACGAGACAAACATGTCTGAATGTTGGCCTTCTTATCCTCACTCAAATATATTTAACGTGTCCTCAGGGAAGTGGCCCACTCTTTTTGTTTGTCCAGCTACAGTGCATCCAGAAAATATTCACAGCCCCTCTCCACACTTTTGTTTTTTTCCCTCAAAATTCGTCAGACAACACCCTGTAATGACAACATGAACTGTTGTCATAACTGTTCTTATGTGTCCACCAAAAAGGTTGTGGGGGGGGGGGATTTTATGATAAAGTTGACCATTATGTGATTAAAAAAAAAAAAAAAGTGAGCACATGATAGTCACCGAGAAGAATTTATTACTTGTTCATGCCAAGCGGCAACCTCTGGTCTGAGAATATGAAACAATGCTGAAGTGCTGAAGTCTGCTGTTTCTGGAGTGTTTGCTTGAGGCTGGCTCCGGAAGTAACGAAAGTCACAAACACACCAAGCCAAAAAAAGCCATTTTCAAAGCAGAAATTAACCTATTTACAGCCTGGTTCAAAAAAACGTCTCCTGTCTGAGTCGTTAATTTTACTATTACGTGATGGCCGGCGCCCTATGGCTGTAGGCGAAGCCCTTGCCACTACCAATATGGCCGCTATAGCCAATGTGCTTCATTTTCCATTTCAGAAACAGATGGGTGACGTTGGCGAGACTACGGCCATGTTTTATACGGTCTGTGGTTAATGCACAAAACTGTATAGTTTAAGTATTGCATTTTTTAGATGTTACAAATATTGTAAGACAACAATGAAGAAAAAATTGATATGTAAAAAAGTATTCTTACTTTATATTGTTAACCAAAATTCACCACACAGAGGTGGGGACATAGAGGTTTAGCCTGCACTAAAATCACTGTAATTGTTTTACAGTAGTTTACCTTGTGCACGTATCACTGTGTTCTGTGGTTGCAATGAGGGTGTTCAATGTGTCACACAAGAGTTTCAAACTAAAGAGCCTTTTGATACTTTTAAAAGAGGCTTAGTTATTCATTTAGTGATTCATTTTAATATTTTTAAACAGCAGTTCATGTCTCCAAATATTACGTTTTTGTGTTTCACACAGTGACGAGGATGCTGCACATCAAGGCGCTGCTGCTAAGAAGTGACAACATCAACCTGTTATTCCATCCATTGTTATTGGGAACGTAAGATGTATCTCCAGTAAGTTGGACAAGCTAGCCATGCTAACCCAGCAACAGAAGGAATACCAGAAGGCATAGTAGCATCATGCTATTCACAGACATGGCTAACAGAGCCAATAAAAGACAACAAGCCACACTGGAAGAACTTCACTTGCTGTAAGCAGACTGGATAGAGGAGAGTGAGACAGAACAGTTTGCTGAAGAAGCTCAGTCCAAGACCCTTGGAGAGGTGAAGGCTGGCTGAATGGGGAATGATGGACAAGTTATCATCTATTTTCTTATGGGCCTTTTTGCACTTTCTATACACTTTCTTACTTTATTTTTCTTGTTTGCTGCTGTGACTCCTGAATTTCCCCCTCAGGGATAACATTCTATTCTATTCTATTCTATTCTATTCTATTCTATTCTATTCTATCCAGAAGCTATATATTCTTCAACTGCCATGTACCTGTAAATATGGACCAGCTTACATCTGGCCACTGTACCATACAGGCCTGATTAGTGGATGTGGATTGCTGCAGGTATGGCTGTCCTTCTGGAAGCCATGTTGGAGGATGACTCTGTGCTCTTCACTGATGTTCTGACCCATGAAGAGCACAGGGCACCAATAACAAATCTGTCAGTCCTGATGTTCCCTGGTAAAGGCCTGTCAGCCTGCGTGGTGTTGGGCTGTGAGCACAGGTGCCACTTGTGGACACCAGGCCCCTAATACCTACCTCATGGAGTCTGTTTCTCTTCAGTTTGTCCTCCTACGGTCTACTGGTATCTCCTTCATGCTCTTAACGTTGTGATTGGAGACGCAGCAAACCTTCAAGCCACAGGACTGATATGCCACCCTGGACGAGGTGCACTAACAGAGTAACCTCTGTGGAGTGGCTCTTTGCTATGAAGAGAGAATGCGCTTCATGTGCTGGTATCATTTGTGAGCTCTTCAAACTGCTCAGTGTCTCTAAGCTTTGCTTCTTACCATCTTCTCAAGCTGTTAACTGGCATTTCTGAAACAGATGGGACAGCTCTTCCTCCAAACTGTAATTTTTGTTTTGTGATCTGACCTTTCACAATTGAAATACTTCTGCACTTGCTGGGCTTTAATATCCTACTCACCCATGTTGTATTTTGAAGGAATCTCCAGTAGTCTTTAAGCCATCAGCTGAGTATTATTTTGCTGTCTGTATCAGGGTATTTCCCTTAACTAAGCTCACGTAAGTCAACACTCTGGGGCCTTTCTATATGGTTAAGCTGAGATTTTGGAGATATTTGGGTATGTAAAGAGGTCTGCGTGTGCAATGTAAAGCAGCTGACTTGAAACTCCTTCAGCAGACACTTTTTAATTCCTTATGTAAATAAGGAAGGCAAAGGATGCAAATGAAATGCAAAAGGAAAGTGCATCTGCTACCTTTTGATTGTACTTCTTCAACCAGAGCACAGCACTGCTGCTGTCACAGACATGCAGGTGGCAGAAGTTCAGGACTCGTCGTTGATCTTCCTCCACGCAATCAGGTTCCAGGACACGTTGCTAAGTAAAACACAAAGTCCATTAACTGTTTGTCAAGAGACTTAACAATGTCATGTACAAAGCATGTTTGTCACTGATGTGGCAACTGTCCAGGAAAACATCAGAGTGAAAAATGCATTAGGTGTAAAAACAAACACTGGATAGTGTCAGGACATCCTGCTCATGTGTGCTGTCCAGACTTTTCTTCCTGCAGAAACCAAAGCGTTGGATGGACAGACACTTTACAAGCAGAAACCAGTTCCCTCATTCAGAACCTAGACCACAGACTCTACATACAGACTGGGAGACTGTAAATTAGATTAACTCTGATGGACTTTGGATGAAGGATTAAAGTTTCCTCAGAGTTGTTTTGTCCTCTTCTTGTACACAGTCTATGCTCGAATACTTGGCAGTATTAACTTGTTAGCAGAGTAAAAGCAGTGTAAACTAAAGCATCATACAAAGTGATCTGCACAGCAATCTGCATGTGCAACCAGTGCGTTGCCCACAGTAAACCAGGGAATGATAACAGGAGCTGGACTCAGGCTCTCAGACATTACCCACATGGTTAAGACATGTTTTAGCTGGGCCAGCTGGCACACACCATAAACTATATAAAGCATGGACGTAGTCTCCCTGACATCACCCGTCAATCAATCAATCAATCAATCAATCAATCAATCAATCAATCAATCAATCAATCAATCAATCAATCAATCAATCAATCAGTCTCTATTTGTACAGCGCCAAATCATGACAAACGTTATCTCAAGATACTCCAAAAACATTAACAGGTCTAGACATGTTAATATTAATAAAGTTTTATGAAGAAAAACCCAACATCAAGACAAGATAAGGAGTCTTATCTCATCTTAACCCACCATGAGTATAGGACTAGCATTTAGCAAGTTACAATGGCAAGAAAAAACTTCCCTTTAATGGGCAGAAACCTCAGACAGAACCAGGCTCATGTTAGACATCTGAGGAGACTGTTTTGGGGTAAGAGAGAGATGGAGGGGAGACAGAGTGGGAGAGAGAAGTATAGAGAGAAGCGATAGTGAAACCATGTGTCCATGGCAGCTGACCATTCCCGCCAACAGTCCAGAGCCGTGGCAGCTGGAGTCTGACAGGAGCACAGCAGCAGGCCGTCCACATCACCAATCCAGAGGAACCTCCAAGACAAACTCAGAGCCTCACAGAGAGGTGTATGGTCAGTAACTATAACAAGACATTAAGACTGGAAGTCAGACTGGCAGATAGAGAGAGGGAAACAGGAGCCCTGTGTGTCAGTTTTCTCCCAGCAGTCTAAACCCATAGCAGCATGACTAAGAGCTGGTTCAGACCTGATCCAACTGTAAGCTTTATCAAAAAGGAAAGTTTTAAGTCTACTCTTAAAGGCTGAGATCGTGTCTACTTATTCCAAAGAAGAGGAGCCTGATAACTAAAGGCTCAACCTCCCATATTACTTTTAGAGACCTTTGGTACATCGAGCAGACCTGCATTCTGAGAACACAGTGACCTAGACAGATAATATGGAACAATTAACTCTTTAAGATAGGATGGCCCGCAGAGGACAGCAAAGGAATTTTTAATTCATTTTTAGATTTGACAGATAACCAGAATAGAGATGCTAACACTGGAGAGATGTGCTCTCTCCTACTGGTCCAAGTCAGTACCTGAGCTGCAGTGTTCTGAACCAGCTGAAGAGTCCTAATAGACGTATTTGGACAGTCGGATAAAGAGAGTTGCAATAGTCCAGCCTAGAAGAAACGAAAGCATGGACTAGTTTCTCAGCATCGCTCTGAGACAAGATGTGTCTAATTCTCTTGATATTACCAAGATGAAAAAATGTCGTCCTTGAGAGTTAAAGGACAGGTACTGATCGAAAAGAGCTCCCAGGTTTCTGACAGTGGTGCTGGAAGCCAAGCTGATGTCGTCCAAGGCAGCAGTGTTGTTCAAGAGAGCTTCTCAGAGATGTTTAGGTCCAAGAACAATGACTAAAGTCTTCTCTGAGTTCAGCAGTAAGAAGTTTCTGCTCATCCAGGACCTTACGTCTTTGAAGAATGCTTCAAGTTTAGACAAGTAGTTGATTTTTTTGGACTTCAATGAGAAGTAAAGCTGAGTATCATCTGCATAGCAGTGAGAGTTTATGCTGTGTTTCTTCAATATAGCACCAAGGGTGTAGCAGTTTGGTTAACCAGCAGGTTTAAGGGACCCGATAGGAGGCAGAGGCCGAACAGGTTTGAGGGTTTTTATTGTAAAAGTGAGAGAAGGAATCACCTGGCGCCAGCCCATCGCTCCAGCAGAGCTTAAGAGCCGGCGCTCCTAATCATCAACTCAATGCAGGTGTGCGAGAAGCAGCCGTGAGAAAAACCAGAACAACTGCCCAGGAAGGGGAGGGGAGGGGGAGAAGAGAAAGCGACCTCACTGCAACCAGGATCATCACAGTACACCCCCCCCCCACCCTCAATGGATGCCTCCTGTCCATTGAGGGCGACAATGTACGAGAGGAGGAAAGAGGAGGAAGACGGCTGTTAAGAAGGTGACGAATAAAAGGCATTTGGATGCCGAGCTAAACTAGTGTAAACATTGTAGCTGCATTTTCATGATGGCGAGAGCTGAAGGACTTAAAAGGATTCAAGAGCAACGCCAATGTTGCTGAGTTTCTGCTGGACAGGTAATCATGTAATTTGACTTAGCTGTCTTGTTTTATTCATACATCAGGTAGCCAGGGATACAAACGGCTAATGCTAGTGGCTATCTAACAGCCTGTAACTGTGTTTACATCGACCTTCTGCACTGTCTATTAGTAGAAAGCTCATCAATTGTTGATCATCAACAAGAATGGGATTCTGTATAAAGCCTTTACGTTGTCTCCTGAGTGTTTTCATAGCTATGAGAAAGATCCATCCACCTCCACACCGCTGAAACACAGAAAAGAAGGCCGCTACCCCCAGCTGTTTGGAACGTTCGTTCGGAGTCTCCTTGGTGAGTTTTAGCCTCAGATAGAGCTCAGTGAACAAGAACATTACCCTGACCACTAGACATTTGTTTGCAGTGAGGTACAGTAAAGTAATGTTGTATAAACTAAGTGATATACACAGTATCAGATTGTTGGTAGTCTGTGGGCAAAGTTTACAAAAGGGAGATAGAGCACATTCACACAGAGATCTTTTTCTCCCTCTGTAGAACCTGACCTAGAGTAGAACCTAGAAATCAGCTCCTCTGGTTTCAACCATACATGCTTCCTGTCCTCGTGATATTAGTCACGTTTTAGCCTGCCATTTGAGATCAAGGTTTGAGGAGATGACAGTAAATATTGCAGATATCATCAAATCACAATGGGGAACAAAGAAGAGAAGTACAAGTAAATGACATCAACTACATATTCACTAAGAAAATATGTGATAACAATGAAGATACAATAATAATAATAATAATAATAATAATAATAATAATAATAATAAACTTACAATATGGGTACAGCAGACATAACTGTAGTTATAACCACAATTTAATGTGTGCATTAAGTAGCAACATAAAGTATTGTAGATAAACTGCTGTTTGCGGAGTGGTCATTAAATAAATTTAAAAAGTTTGTCTTTTTACTTCTTGTCTATTTTACAGAGATGTTGATTTCTCTCCAGCTGGAATAGTGGAGTTGGACAGCAGCAGTGCTCCAGAGGCAGCTGTTCAACAGCTGGATGAAAGGTTTTTAAAGTTTCTTGAAATACTGTGTTAAATGTTTCTCAGGTTAAAAATATAAAACACTCTTTATTCTTGCTCTTCA